>NC_092377.1:162889719-163489719 GCF_030028105.1 Mobula birostris
TTTATGAACATTTGGAGAGGCATAATATGATTAGGAATAGTCAGCATGGCTTTGTCAAGGGCAGGTTGTGCCTTACGAGCCTGTTTGAATTTTTTGAGGATGTGACTAAACACATTGATGAAGGTAGAGAAGTAGATGTAGTGTATAAGGATTTCAGCAAGGCATTTGATAAGGTACCCCATGCAAGGCTTATTGAGAAAGTAAGGAGGCATGGGATCCAAAGGGACATTGCTTTGTGAATCCAGAACTGGCTTGCCCAGAGAAGGCAAGGAGTGGTCATAGACAGGTCATATTCTGCGTAGAGGTTGGTGACCAGTGGTGTGCCTCACGGATCTGTTCTGGGACAGATTTTTATAAGTGACCTGGTTGAGGAAGTGGAGGGATGGGTTAGTAAATTTGCTGATGACACAAAGGTTGGGGGTGTTGTGTATAGTGTGGAGGGCTGTCAGAGGTTACAGCGGGACATCGACAGGATGCAAAACTGGGCTGAGAAGTGGCAGATGGAGTTCAACCCAAGTAAGTATGAGTTGGTTCATTTTGGTAGGTCAAATATGCAAGTGGAAGAATATAGTATTAATGGTAAGACTCTTAGCAGTGTGGAGGATCAGAGGGGTCTTGGGGTCCAGGTCTATAGGACACTCAAAGCTGCTGCGCAGGTTGACTCTGTGTTTAAGAATGCATACGGTGCATTGGCCTTCATCAACCATAGGATTGAGTTTAAGAGCCGAGAGGTAATGTTACAGCTATATAGGACCCTGGTCAGACCTCACTTGGAGTACTGTGCTCAGTTCTGGTCACCTCACTACAGGAAGGATGTAGAAATTATAGAAAGGATTCAGAGAAGATTTACAAGGATGTTGCCTGGATTGGAGAGTATGCCTTATGAGAATACGTTGAGTGAGCTTGGCCTTTTCTCCTTGGAGTGGCGGAGGATGAGAGGTGACCTGATAGAGGTGTAGAAGATGATGAGAGGCATTGATCATGTGGATAGCCAGAGGCTTTTTTCCCGGGGCAGAAATGGCTAACAAAAGAGGACACAGTTTTAAGATGCTTGGAAGTAGGTACAAAGGAGATGTAGGGGTATGTTTTTTATGCAGAGAGTGGTGAGTGCGTGGAATGGACTGCCGGCAATGGTGGTGGAGGCGGATACGACAGGGTCTTTTAAGAGACTCCTGGGTAGGTACATGGAGCTTAGAAACATAGAGGGCTATGGGTAACCCTAGGTAATTTCTAAAGTAAGTACATGTTCAGCACAGCATTGTGGGCTGAAGGGCCTGTATTGTGCTGTAGGTTTTCTATGTTTCTGACCCTGGGCAAGATCAGAGCAAAGCCTGCTTTTGTGGGACTCTATCATCGCTGGGTCGGGACTGGGAGGTGGAGGGTGGGATTGGTCAGTAAATACCCTGATCTGGGTACATAACGTCGGTCAAGCTGAATCTCTGCAAGACTACTGGGGAATCGAAGACCCCGTGTCTGTGAATCCACAAGTCCACTGGAGGCCGAAGACAGTTGTCATGGAGCTAGAGGACTGTGTGCGTGTGTGGGTGGGTTGGGGGGGGGGGGGAGTCGGAGGAAGAAACAGGGCTTGCTTTTGCTGTTGGTGTTTTGTCACTTGTCATGTTTGGTGTTGTTCTGCCGAGCATTGCAGACATTCTATGTTGGCACCGGAACGTGTGGCGACACTTCAAATTTCAAAGTTCAAAGTTCAGAGTAAATTTCACTATCAAAGTACGTATATGTCACCACATACAACCCTAAGGTTCATTTTCCTGTGGGCATACTCAGCAAACCTATAGAATAGTAACTATAACAGGATCAATGAAAGATCAACCAGAGTGCAGAAGATAACAAACTAGGCAAATACAGATATAAATAAACAGCAATAAATTCTGAGACTGTGAAATGATGAGATAAACAGCCCTTAAAGTGAGACCATGAAATAACAAGTAAAGAGGAAATTAAATCAGGCCTGCCCCCAGCACATCCTTAGGTGTGTTGGTTGCTAACACAAACAACATATTTCACTGTATCTTTCAATGTACACATGATTAATAAATTTGAGACTGAATATCACTAAGCAGCAAGAACCCGATTTATTTTCTTCTCCTTCATACAAGGCACTGAGGCTGATCAGTTACAGCTTCTGGTCCATGGTCCAGTTGAAAGAGCAGAGTCCAGGAATCAAGCATGGGCTTTGGAACTGTATCATGACCACTGATGACTCATATAGTTATAGAGCACGTTGAGAACCCCTCCCATCTGCCCATCTCGTCCATGCCAACCAAGATACATATTCCATTGCTTGAATTTAATCCCTATCCCTAAAGCAGTGGGTTCCCATCCTGGGGTCATGGACCCCTTGCTTAATGGTATTGGTCCACGACATAAAATAGACTGGGAACCCCATTTCCCATTGGGTACCCGTCCAAAAGATTTTTTTAAAATATTGTATCTGCCCCAGCTACATCCTCTGGAATCTTGTTCAATCTACCCACCTCCCTGTGTTTATAAGACTATGAGAGGCATAGATAGAGTAGTCAGGGAGTATCTGTTTCCCGGGGTTGAAATACCAGAGGGCACACATTGAAGGTGAGAGGGGGGAGGTTCAAGGGGGATGTGAGGGGTAAGAGTTTTACTCAGAGAGAGGGGGATGCCTGGAATATGCTGTCTGTTATGGTGGTAGAGGCAAATACATTGGAGGCTTTTAAGAGACGTTCGGATAGGTACATGGATGTGAGGAAGATGGAGGGATGTGGACATGGTGTAGGGAGGAGGGATTAGTGCTTGGGTGTTTCTGATTTGCATTTTAGCTGGTTCGATGTTCCATATTCTATGCCCTCGTGTTTTTGACTCCCCTACTGTGGGAAAAAGACTGTGACCATTCACCCAATCTAAAAACCCCTGCCACAGGGCATCCCAACCTTTTTTATGCCATGGACCAATACCATTAAGCAAGGGGTCCATGGAGCCCAGGGTGGGACCCCTGATCTACAAGGTTACTCTTCAGCCTTCCTCAAGACAGGTAGTCCCAGCCCTCCAGTCAAGGCAACATCTTTGTCAATGTTTTTGTTTTATTTATTACTTTGTTTACAGATACAGCACGGTAACAGGTCCTTCCGACCCAACGAGCCCCACCCCTCCCAGTTACACCCATGTGACCAATTAACCTGTGTGTCCTTTTCGATGTGGGAGGAAGCCAGAGCACGCACGGGGACAATGGACAAACTCCTTACAGACAGCGGTGGGAATTGAACCCGGATTACTGGAGCCGTGACAGTGTTACACTAACCGCTATGCTGCCGTGTCGCCATACGTACAATTAGTTTTCCACACCCTCGATCGCTTAATTCCATCCTTCCTTTCATGTGGAGACTTTAATTACAGTCATTTTAAAGGCATCCGATTAGTTAGTTAGTAGGTTAGTCTTGTGAGACCATGGATCTGCGCCTGGAAAGTCTTCACGCTTCAGGGCACAGGCCTGGGTAAGGTTGTATGGAAGACCAGCAGTTGCCCATGCTGCAAGTCTCCCCTCTCCACGCCACCAATGTTGTCCAAGGGAAGGGCATTAGGACCCATACAGCTTGGCACCAGTGTCGTCGCAGAGCAATGTGTGATTAAGTGCCTTGCTCAAGGACACAACACGTTCCCTCGGCTGGGGCTCGAACTCACGACCTTCACGAAGCAAGTCCAATGCCTTAACCACTTGGCCACGTGCCCACATCAATTAGAGTCATAGAGTCGTAGAAAACTACAGCACAGAAACAGGCCCTTCAGCCCATCTAGTCCATGCTGAACTATTTAAACTGCCTACTCCCATCAACCTGCATCCGGACTATAGCCCTCCATACCCGCCCCCATCCATGTACCCATCCAAACTTCTATTAAATGCTGAAATCGAGCTTGCTTCCACCACTTGCACTTGGCAGCTCGTTCCACACTCTCACCACCCTCTGAGTGAAGACGTTTCCCTTCACCATCCCCTTAAACTTCTCACCTTTCACCCTTAACCCGTGACTTCCAGTTGTAGTCTCACTCAGCCTCAGTGGAAAAAGCCTGCTTACATTTACCCTGTCTATACTCTCATAATTTTGTGTACCTTTATCAAATCTCCCCTCAATGTTCTAGGGAATAAGTTCAGCTTTTCCTTATAACTCAGGTGCTCCAGTCCCAGCAACACCCTTGGAAATTGAACCCAAAACATCAAGTGTAGTCTGACCAACATTTTGTACCACTGTAACGTTATGTCCCAACTCTTGCCACGAACGATGTAGGCAAGAGCCATACATTTACTTTGCACCTGTGTGGCCACTTGCAGAGAAATACGCACTTGTATCCCTGGGTCTCTGTTCTCAATAACACTTCCCGGGGCCCTGCCATACACTAGGTATTTGCTAGCCTGGTTTAAACACGTCAAATGGCATCACTTCATTCTTGCCTGAGTGAAGTTCCATCAGCTATTCCCGAGCAACACAGACAAAAGTGCTGGAGGAACTCAGCAGGTCAGGCAACATCTACGGAGGGGAATAAACAGTCAACGTTTTGGGCCGAGACCCTTCATCAGGATTGGAAAGGAAGGGAACAGAAGCCAGGATAAGAAGGTGGGGGAAGGAGGGAAGGAGTATCGACTGGCAGGTGATAGGTGATTTTAGAATTTTTTTTAAGATCATGAGAACACTCAGTCCTCTTTTATTGTCATTTCGAAATGCATACATACACACGTTTGTACATTAAGAAATGATACAATGTTTCTCCAGAATGATATCACAGAAAACAGGACAAACCAAAGACTGACAGAACCACATAATTATAACATATAGTCACAGCAGTGCAAAGCAATACCATAATTTGATGAAGAACAAACCATGGGCACGGTAAATAAAGTCTCAAAAGTCCCCGAGTCCCCGATAGCAGGCGGCAAAAGGGAGAAACTCCCTGCCATAAACCTCCAGGCACCGTCAACTTGCCGATGCCTTGGAAGCAGCCGACCACAGCCGACACCGAGTCGGTCCGTCCAAAAACTTCGCGCCTCCGACCAGCCTCTCCGATACAGCCTCCCAAGCGCCATCCTCTGCCAAGCGCCTTCGACCTCGCCCCGGCCACTGAAACACGCAAGGCCGAGGACTTCAGGGCCTTCAGCTCTGGAGATTCCGGTTACCACACAGTAGCAGTGGCAGTGAAGCGGGCATTTCAGAAGTTTTCCAGATGTTCCTCTGTACTCTCACGTCTGTCTCCATCAAATCAGAATTGTGCACGGTCCCCTACTTGACAGATTACAGATATCAGTCACCAGAGTGGCCGCACACGCTGCCGTCGCGCCGCCATCTTCTTTCTCCTCATGGGTCCATTGGGTGATTGGGCCATTCCCTAAAACCACAATACATAGGAGCCGAGTTAGGCCATTTGATCATGGCTGTTTAATTTCCCTCTCAACCCCATTCTCCTGTCTTCTCCCTGTAATCTTTTACTCCCTTACTATTCAAAAACTTGTTGGCCTCTGCTTTACATATACCCAGTGACCTGGCTTCCACAGCTGTCTGTGGCAGTCTCTCTCTCTCGCTCTCTGTTGTGGGGCAAAGCTGGCAGCAGACCACAAGAGCACTCCTCTTACTGAAGTTGGTACTTCTTCCCCTGCCTTACAAGGAACAAAACGGTCTTCCTCATTCACAAGGGAAAGCTGCAAGAACGTGAGTTTACTGTAAGCTGTTCTGAGAGGGAGATAAGTAACCACAGGACAGAATGGGTACAGATGGTGTGGCTTGCTTGAATGTGCAACTACACCGACTCTTCCTCTTCTCTGCTGTGGAAATTCTGTATTGTAACGGATCATTCTTTCTGTTAGAACGCAGACAGTACATGTAGGAACAGGCCATTTAGCCCACAATGTTGTGCCGAACCAGCTAAAAAGAAAATCAGCAACACCCGAACACCAATCCCTCCTACCTACAGCATGTCCATATCCCTCCATCTTCCTCATATCAATGTGCCTATCCAAATGTCTCTTAAAAGCCTCTAATGTAGGTACTTGCCTCTACCACCATACCAGGCAGCACATTCCAGGCGTCCACCACTCTGGTAAAAAAACATACCCCAACACACCCTCTCTCACCTTCGTTGCATGTCCTAGACATTTCAAACCCTGGGAAACAGATACTCCCTGTCCACTCTATCTAGTGCTCTCATAATCTTATAAACCTCTGTCAGATCTCCCCTCATCCTCCAGTACTCCAGAGAAAACAACCCAAAATGGTGAGGCCAACTTTCCAAATTCACCCTGTGGCCACTTGATTAGATACAGGAGCGGAACCCAGTTTGGTCTTCTGTTGCAGTAGCCGCCCATTTCAAGGTTCGATTTGTTGTGTGTTCGGAGATGCTCTTCTGCACGCCACTGTTGTATCACGTGGTTATTTGAGTTACTGTTGCCTTCCTTTCAACTTGAACCAGTCTGGCCATTCTCCTCTGACCTCTCTCACTAACAAGGAGTTTTCACCCGCAGAACTGCCATTCACTGGATTTTTTTTTTTGTCTTTCACACCATTCTTTATAAACACTAGTGACTGTCGTACGTGAAAATCCCAAGAGATCAGCAGTTTCTGAAATACTCAAACCACCCCATCTGGCACCAACAATCATTCCATGGTCAACGTCACTTAGATCACATTTCTTCCCCCAGTCTGATGTTTGGGCTGAACAACAACTGAACCTCTTGACCATGTCTGCATGCTTTGATGCATTGAATTGCTGCCATGTGATTGGCTGATTAGATATTTGCATTAATGAGCAGGTGTTCCTGATAACGTGGCCGCTGAGTGTATTAATTATGCCAAACATTCCCTCATACTGGCCAAACTGATGATCCCTTGACCGCCCAATCAGAGGGAAGTAAATGCTAAACAGTTTTTTTTTGTAATATTGTGCCTTATAATGAGTTAGATTCTATGAATGATTGATGTCTTCTAGCTTGATTGAGCGAGGGAACTGAATCTTGGGTCATTCTTAAAGACACTTTTCTTCTTTTCCTGTTTTCCCCTCTCTTGCTGTACTGATTCTCCCAGGGCTGAAGCTTTGTGAAGATCACGTGCAGTACAATGTCCCAACGACGCAGGTTCCATTCGGACCTCGGGATGTTGTCTGCGTGGAGTTTGCATGCTCTTCCTGTGATCGCATGGCTGCCTCAGGGTCCCCTACCTTCCCAAATCTGCATGGGTCAGTAGATTAATCGGCCATTGTAAATTGCCCCTAGTGTGTGGGCGAGTGGCAGAATTTGGGAGGACTGACACGAGCACGGGGAGAACGAAATAGGATTGATGGAGGATTTTTATGAATGGATGCTGAACAGTTGGAGGATAGTAGGCATTTAGCTTCTATATCATCATCATTATATGCCATGGTGGGAGAGACTGATATATTAAAAATATTTAAGAAATTCTTAGATAGGATCATGGGTTAAAGAAAAATGGAGGGCATGTGGGAGGAAGAGGTTGGATCGATCTTCGAGTAGGTTAAGAGAGTGGTACAACATTGTGGGCTGAAGGGCCTGTACTGAATGTTAAGTCTGATCTTGCCCTCAGACATCACGAAAAGATGAGCGGGAGCTAGAGATCGTGACAATTTCTCTCCTCTCCTCAGATCTTGGCTGGAAGGTTAACTTGCATTTGAGTCAGTGATAAGTAAACCAAATGCAATATCAAGCATTCATTTCCTTAAGACCAGAATATAAAAACAAGAGTTTAATGTTGAGGCTTAATGAGGCACAGGTCAGATCCCACTTGGAATATTGTCAGCAGTTTTGGGCCCCTTATCTAAGTACAGATGTGTTGGCATTGGAGAAGGTCCAGAGAAAGTTCATGAGAATGATCCTGGGAGTGAAAGGGTTAATGTATGAGGAGCATTCGATGGCTCTGGGCCTGTACTCACTGGAGTTTAGAAGAATGAGGGGGGGATCTTGTTGAAAAGTATTGAGTTTTGAAAGGCCTAGATAGAGTGGGCATGGAGAGGATGTTTCCAATAGTGGGAGATATCTAGGAATAGAAGGACATTCTTTCAGAATGGAGATGAGGATGAATTTCTTTAGCCAGAGGCTGGTGAATCTGTGTGTGTAATTCCATTGGGTATACTTAGAACAGAGGTTGATAGGTTCTTGATTAGTAAGGGCGTCAAAGGTTACAGGGAGAAAGCAGAAGAGTGGGGTTGAGAGGGAAAATAAATCGGCCATGATCGAACGGCAGAGCAGACTCGATGCTGTGAATGGCCGAACACTGCCCCCACAATTTGTCTTATGGAATTATGGTCTAATGAAGCCAACTGTACAGGGTACCCTTCACCCTGCCTGCATTACAGAATGAAGAAGTGGTATCGTACCATTCATGGGCCACACAAGAGGAACTTGGTGCTGAGAGATTGTCTGTAGTTACTATTCCTTTTAATCTAATTGTTTCTCAACCTATCTTGTGACTGTTGTGCCACATTTTAAGAGATTGGCTTTATTTGTCACACATGCATTGAAATGTACAGCAAAATGTGTTGTCTGCGTCAACACTTCGACGCAGTTGCAAAGAAGGCACGACAGCGGCTATATTTCATTAGGAGATTGAGGAGCTCTGGAATGTCACCAAAGAGACTCGCAAATTTCTACAGATGTACTGTGCAGAGCATTCTGACTGGCTGC
This sequence comes from Mobula birostris, assembly GCF_030028105.1. Taxonomy (NCBI): domain Eukaryota; kingdom Metazoa; phylum Chordata; class Chondrichthyes; order Myliobatiformes; family Myliobatidae; genus Mobula; species Mobula birostris. Next base: position 162,898,385 of record NC_092377.1, read on the forward strand.
ATCACCGTCTCGAATGGGGGAGGGGGTATTACCGCACAGGATGGAAGTAAGCTGCAGAGAGTTGTAAACTCAGTCAGCTCCATTAGCCTCCTTAGTATCCATGACATCTTCAAGAAATGGTGCCTCAGAAAGACGGCATCCATCATTAAGAACCTTTATCACCCAGGACGTGCCCTCTTCACATTGCTACCACCAGGAAGGAGGTACAGGAGCCTCAAGGCAATGCACTCAATGATTCAATAACAGTTTCTTCCCAACAGCCATCAGATTTCTGAATGGACATTGAACCCAGGATCACTACCTCACTACTTTTTTGTTCTCTTTCTGCACTGCTTTCTATAAACAGATTTTACTGTAATTTACAGTTTTTAATTGCATTGTACTGCTGCCACGTAGCGACAATTTTTTTTTGATGTATTTAACCTTTTATTAGCTAGATTGCTGGCATACAAACAGCTGAAAATTAGACACTCCCAACGGCTGACATTTACTGGTCCTTCAGCTCCCGGAGGCGACGAATGGCAGACTTCACAGTGACAGCTGAGGTCGTGTCGTAGGCCCAGGCTCCTCCAGCTACTGCCTTCATGCAGGACCCACAGTGCCAGATTCCAACAGCCCTCCTCTTCATCTTGGTCTTCCCACAGAAGGAGCAGGTGTACTTGGCGTGTTGGCTGATCTCGATCTTTTTCACCATTTTGCGGAGAGATGCTCCGTACTGGGTGCCATACTTGCCCACGATCCCAACCTTCTTTGTGCGATTCGCCATCGTCCCAGATCCAGCAGAGGCGTAACAACAAATTTCACGACATTCACCAGTGATATGAAACCCGATTCTGAAAAATAACAAATCAGTGAGGATTGTGCTGGGTAGCCCACAAGTGTTGTCACACTTCTGGTGCCAAAGTAGCGTGCCCACAACTCACTAACCCTCTCCGTACACCTCTGGCCTGTGGGAAGAAACAAGAGCACCCAGAGGAAACCCACACGGTCATGGGGAGAACATGTAAACTTCTTACAGGCAGCGGCGGGAATCGAACCGCGAACAGAGATCGCTAGTGTTGTAATAGCATTTTGCTAACCACTACCTGCATTCAGCCCGTACCCCTCTAAACCCCAGCCCTCCATGTGCCAATCCAAGTACTCCTTAAATAGATAGATAGATAGATATACTTTATTGATCCCGAGGGAAATTGAGTTTCGTTACAGCCGCACCAACCAAGAATAGAGCATAAATATAGCAATACAAAAACCACAAACAATCCAACAACAAAATGCAAACTATGCCAGATGGAAAATAAGTCCAGGACCAGCCTATTGGCTCAGGGTGTCTGACCCTCCACGAGAGGAGCTGTAAAGTTCGATGGCCACAGGCAGGAACAACCTCCCGTGACACCCAGTGTTGTATCTTGGTGGAATATGACCGGAATCCAACAGCAAAAAGTTCAATATCCGGTCTACAAACACGTTCCTCGATCGTAATATGACCCAGATTGCACCATCCGTTAAATATTAAATGATAATATTGTACCTGCTTCAGCCTCCCCATGTTGAACAAAATCACACACTGACATTCCCATTAAAGGAATCCACCTCAACGTCCTGGAAACAACCCCTGAGGACATGGGCCCTTTTTAATGCCATAGACCCCTACGACTAACTGAGGGGTCCGTGAAGCCCCAGGTTTGGAACCCCTGCCTTAGGAGAACATCGTACTCGACTCAAATGATTGCACTACTATGATCTGTCTCAACCACATCCACTGGCATCTCGCTCCATATACACACTACACTTCAGCCTATTTACACAAGGTTATCAGCAGACAATGTAAAGCAAAAGCCAACACTGTACTTATTTTGCAGAGAAGGTCTCTGAGTGAAGATCTTGTGCGTGTGGCTTTGTTCGGACGATGGTACATGCACTGGCAATGTTTTTTCTCCCCTCAAAGGAACTGTTACAAGAATACTGTAGTAAAACTCCATAAATCCAGTGCCCTCTAGACTTTTGGTCTGACTGGGATGAACAGTGGATTTTCCAGTCCTTAGTGCTGAAATATAGTTTTAGTTGCTTTTATTTCAATTATTTAGAAATATAGCCCAAAGAGCCTGAACCATCCACTTACACTCACGTGACCAATTAACCCATGAAACTGAATGTCTTTGGAACGTGGGAGGACCCAGAAGAAACCTACATAGTCACGGGGAGAATGTACAAACTTAAAAGCTCAGAGTAAATTCATTATCGAAGTAGATATATATATAGAGGCATCTGTTAGTCTTGCGAGACCATGGATCTGCGCCTGGAAAGTCTTCATTCTCCAGGGCACAGGCCTGGGCAAGGTTGTATGGAAGACCAGCAGTTGCCCATGCTGCAAGTCTACCCTCTCCACGACACCAATGTTGTCCAAGGGAAGGGCATTAGGACCCATACAGCTTGGCACCAGTGTCGTTGCAGAGTAATGTGTGGTTAAGTGCCTCGCTCAAGGACACACACGCTGCCTCGGCTGGGGCTCGAACTCACGACCTTCAAATCGCTGGTCCAATGCCTTAACCACTTGGCCATGTGCCCACGCGCACACACACACACACACACACACACACATATACATATGTTGGAGAGGGTACAGAGAAGATTCACTAGAATGATTCCGGGAATGAGAGGGTTAACATATGAGGAACGTTTGTCTGCTCTTGGACTGTATTCCTTGGAGTTTAGAAGAATGAGGGGAGACCTCATAGAAATATTTTGAATGTTGAAAGGCATGGACAGAGTGGATGTGGCAAAGTTGTTTCCCATGATGGGGGAGTCTAGTACGAGAGGGCATGACTTCAGGATTGAAGGGCGCCCATTCAGAACAGAAATGCGAAGAAATTTTTTTAGTCAGAGGGTGGTGAATCTATGGAATTTGTTGCCACGGGCAGCAGTGGAGGCCAAGTCATTGGGTGTATTTAAGGCAGAGATTGATAGGTATCTGAGTAGCCAGGGCATCAAAGGTTATGGTGAGAAGGCGGGGGAGTGGGACTAAATAGGAGAATGAATCAACTCATGATAAAATGGCGGAGCAGACTCAATGGGCCAAATGGCCGACTTCTGCTCCTTTGTCTTTTGGTCTTATGGTCTATATATATGTGTGTGTGTGTGTGTGTGTGTGTATGTATGTATGTGTATATATCTATATATATATATATATATATATATGTCACTATATACAACCCTGAGATTCACTTTCTTATGGGTATACTCAACAAATCTATAGATTAGTATACTGTCAGTGGCCGATTTGAACCTGAATCGCTGGTGCTGTAATAATGTTACGCTAAACCACTACCTTGCCACCACCATCACCCAGATGCTACATGACAGCATAATAAAACTTTCTAGTGAATGTGGCAAGTTTAAAATGTGTGTTGGAAATTGGTCCAGGTCGCTCTAAAGCAGGGGTTGCCAACCTAATTTACGCCATGGACCCCTACCATTAACCAAGCGGTCCGCGGGCCCCAGGTTGGGAACCCCTGGTTTGAAGAGAGCGTTGAAAACCTGGCGAGCTTCGAGGGAGTTTGAAATCAGAGGTGAGTTAGAAAGCAGAAGCAGGTCAACTTCAGGACAGGATGGGAAACACAGCCCTGACCTGGCACGTTTCAGAAGCAACGGAAGAATTTGTTTTAGGCAGCACGGTAACTTAGCGGTTGGCGTAATGCTAATACAGAGCTAGTAACCCGGGTTCGATTCCACCAGTGTCTACAGACACGCACACAGAGTCTGTATGTTCATCCCGTGACCCCGCGAGTTTCCTCCCTCAGTCCAAAGGTGCACAGGGTAGGAGTTTAACTGGTTACATGGGCGTAATCAGGCGCCACAGACTCGTTGGGCCAGAGGGGCCTGTTACCATGCTGCATCTGTAAATAAAAATAAATAATAGATGTTGAAAAGAAACAAACTGGCTCAAAGGATGGCATGGTGAGGCTGTAGTAAGTTCAACTCCAGGGAGCTGACTTCGATCCTGACCTCCCAAGCTGTCTATGTGGAGTTTGCAGGTCCTCCCTATGACCACAAGGGTTTCTTCCCGGAAGTCTGGTTTCCTGTCCTGGTCATGCTACCAGGTCGAAAGTTCAAAGTAAATTTTGTTATCAAATTATGTATATGTTACGATATACAACCCTGAGATTCATTTCCTTGTGAGCATACTCTGCGAATGTACAGAATAGTAACTACAACAGGAACAATGAAAGATCAACCAGAGTGCAGAAAGCAACAAACTGTGTAAATGCAAATATAAATACATAGCAATAAATAACGAGAACAAGATAATGAGATAAAGAATCCTTAAAGTGAGATCATTGATCGTGGAAACACTTCAATGATGGGGCAAGTGAGTGTAGTCATCCCCTTTTATTCCAGAGCCTGATGTTTGAGGGGTAATAACTGTTCTTGAACCTGGTGGTTCGAGTCCTGAGGCACCTGTCACAGCCCAGCACATCACACAAACCAATCCTCCATCCTTGGACTCACTTTACACCGCACGCTGTCAGAGCAGTGCTGCCAGGATAATCAAGGACACCACCCACCCAGCCAACACACTTTTTGTCCCTCTTCCCTCCAGGACAAGGTTCAGGAGCTTGAAGACTCGTACGGCCAGATTTGGGAACAGCTTCTTTCCAACTGTGATAAGACTGCTGAACGGATCCTGACCCGGATCTGGGCCGTACCCTCCAAATATCCAGACCTGCCTCTCGGTTTTTTGCACTACCTTACTTTCCTTTTTCTATTTTCTATTTATGATTTGTAATTTAAATTTTTACTATTACTATCGATTTGTAATCCAGGGAGCGTGAAGCGCAGAATCAAATATCACTGTGATGATTGTACGCTCTAGTATCAATTGTTTGGTGACAATAAAGTATAAAGTATAAAGTACAATGGTAGCAGCAAGAAAAGAGCGTGAGCTGGTCAGTGGGGGTCTCTGATAATAGATGCTGCTTTCCTGTGACAGCGTTCACGTACAGTAGATGTGCTTGATGGTTAGGAGAGATTTATCCATGATGTACAGTACTGGGTCAAAGCCACTACCTTTTGTCTGATCTTCTCCTATCATTTCGGATCTCCCCCTCCCCCTCCCACTTTCAAATCTCTTACTAGCTCTTCCTTCAATTAGTCCTGACGAAGGGTCTCGGCCCGAAACGTCGACTGTACCTCTTCCTAGAGATGCTGCCTGGCCTGCTGCGTTCACCAACAACTTTTATGTGTGTTGCTCGAAATTCCAGCATCTGCAGATTTCTTGTGTTTGACCTTTTGAAGGATATTCTGTTCAAAGACATTGGTGTTTCCGTTGGTGGGTTAATAGGCAGCTGTAAGTTGCCCCTGACACAGTGGTGTCAAGAAAACAACCTCTCCCTCAATGTCGCAAAAACAAAGGAGCCGGTTGTGAATTACAGGAAGAATGGAGGTAGGCTAACCTCTATTGACATCAATGGATCTGGGGCTGAGATGGTGAACAGCTTTAAGTTCCTCGGCATAAACATCACTGAGGACCTCAGATGGTCTGTACACACCAGCTGTGTGGTGAAAAAGGCACAACAGCGCCTCTTTCACCTCAGGTGGTTGAAGAAGTTTGGTATGGGCCCCCAAATTCTTAGAACTTTCTATAGGGACACAATTGAGAGCATCCTGACTGGCTGCATCACTGCCTGGTATGGGAACTGTACCTCCCTCAATCGCAGGACTCTGCAGAGAGTGGTGTGGACAGCCCAGCTCATGTGCAGATGGGAACTTCCCATGATTCAGGACATTTACAGAGACAGGTGTGTAAAAAGGGATCTTTGGAGACCCGAGTCACCCCAACCAGAAACTGTTCCAGCTGCTACCATCTGGGAAACAGTACCACAGCATAAAAGCCAGGATCAGCAGGCTCCGGGACAGCTTCTTCCACCAGGCCATTGGACTGATTAATTCATGCTGACACAACTGTATTTCTATGTTATATTGACTGTCCTGTTGTACATAATATTTATTATAAATTACTATAATTGCACATTGCACATTTGAATGGAGAATTAATGTAAAGATTTTTACTCCTCTTGTATTCAAAGGATGTAAGAAATAAAGACAATTCAATTCAGTTCATAGATGTCACCACATACAACCCAGAGATTCTTTTCTCCTGTTGGCAGACTTAGCAAATCTACAGAACAGTAACTGTAAACAGGATCAATGATTAACAAATTGTGTAAATGCAAATATAAATAAATAGCAATAAATAACGAGAGCATGAAATAACAAGATAAAGAATCCTTAAAGTGGGACCATCAGTTGTGGGAACATCAGAATGAGTGTAAAAAAGGATCTCATGCTTTCCCGGAGTACAGGATGAATAAATTCTTACACGAGGAATTCTGCAGATGCTGGAAATTCAAGCAACACACATCAAAGTTGCTGGTGAACGCAGCAGGCCAGGCAGCATCTCTAGGAAGAGGTACAGTCGACGTTTCAGGCCGAGACCCTTCGTCAGGACTAACTGAAGGAAGAGTTAGTATGAGATTTGAAAGTTGGAGGGGGAGGGGGAGATCCAAAATGATAGGAGAAGACAGGAGGGGGAGGGATGGAGCCAAGAGCTGGACAGGTGATAGGCAAAAGGGATATGAGAGGATCATGGGACAGGAGGCCCAGGGAGAAGGAAAGGGGAGGGGTGGGAAAAAAACAGAGGATGGGCAAGGGGTATAGTCAGAGGGACAGAGGCAGAAAAAGGAGAGAGAGAGAAAGAATGTGTGTATAAAAATAAATAACAGATGGGGTACGAGGGGGAGGTGGGGCATTAGCGGAAGTTGGAGAAGTTAATGTTCATGCCATCAGGTCGGAGGCTACTCAGACGGAATATAAGGTGTTGTTCCTCCAACCTGAGTGTGGCTTCATCTTTACAGCAGAGGAGGCCGTGGATAGACATGTCAGAATGGGAATGGGATGTGGAATTAAAATGTGTGGCCACTGGGAGATCCTGCTTTCTCTGGTGGACAGAGCGTAGGTATTCAGTGAAATGGTCTCCCAGTCTGTGTCTGGTCTCGCCAATATATAGAATTCTTCTCAGGCTTCCAGATGGGTACAGGTATCGATTATAACCGATGTTTCAATAACAAATTCTGACAACCTCTTCAGGGATGATGCCTGGGCGTGTCTAATCCGGTGGTGTTTATACCCCCCTTGTCCGTCCCTTCTGACTGGTTAGTTTTCAACCAATCAGATTTCTGCTCTCCCACCCTGTTTACAATTAAATTCCAATTCTTATTTAGAGCGAGACCTTTGACTTTGTTAAAATTGTTTTCCTCTAGTTTTATTTCAATGCCTTCCTTTACCAGGTGGTCCTTACCAATCGGGCCCTTAGAAGGGCTGACAGAAAAAGCAGGAAGCCTAACAACGAGGAGGAACCCTTCGCAACCCCCTGTCTTCCCAATACTTCCATGGTTGCTGGAAGGATCAGAAGAAATATTGGATTAATACCACCCACAAGCCCATAAGGAAATTCAAGTCACAGCTTATGTGGGTGAAAGATGACCTGGGGCTCAGGTTGGTTGGCGCTTATGGGATTCCCCGTGAACGCAGAGCAGCGTACATTGGCCAGACGGTGGAAACCCACATCAAGGAGCACAGGAGGTGAACTCGTTTGGGTTACCCGGAGAAACTGGCCGTAGCAGAACATTGCATTCACAATAGCCATAGGATTGACTTCCACAGCACAAAACTACTGTGCCGCGCCAATGGCTTTTGGGACCGCCTGGTACAGGAAGCCATTGAAATAAAACTAGAGGAAAAGAATTTTAACAAAGATGAAGGTCTCCCTCCAAGTAAGAACTGGAATTCAATTGTAAACAAGGCAGAAACCTGATTGAGTGAGGACTAACCAATCAGGAGGGATGGACAACAGGGGTATAAATACCACCAGACTAGACATGCCCAGGCATCATCCCTGATGAAGATGGCAGAGATTGTCATCGAAACGTGGGTTATAATCGATATGTATAACCGGCTGGAAGCCCAAGAAGAGTTTATTTGTCAGAATGAGCGTAGTTATCCCCTTTTGTTCAAGAGCCTGATGGTTGAGGAGTAGAAAGAGAAGTTTGGATAAGTACATGGAGGGCTAGGGTGCAGGAGAGGGTTTATGGGATTAGGCAGAATAACAGTTTAGCATGGACTAGACGGGCCAAAGCAACACACAGAAACTGCTGGAGGAACTCAGTGCCCCGGCAGCATCTATAGAAAAGAGTAAACGGTCGACATTTCGGGCTGAGACCCTTCGTCAGGACGGGAAGGGAAGGGGAGGAAGTCAGAATACAAGGGTGGGGGAGGGGAGGGAGAAACACAAGGTGGCAGGTGATAGGTGACACTGGGAGAGAGGGAGGGGGTGACCTTCGCAGTGGAGTTGTAAATCACAAATGTGAGGATGTCTGCAGATGCTGGAAATCCAGGGCAGCACACACAAAATATTGGAGGAACTCAGCCCCTCAGGTAGCATCTATGGAAAAAAGCATTGTGTGTGTGTTGCTTTGGATTTCCAGCACTTATAGATGGGCCAAAAAGCCTATTTCTGTGCTGTGGTGGCTCTATGACTCTATTTCAGGGATTAAATGCACTAATGGATATTCGTCAAATCTCACTGCTGAAATTGGAAAATATTAGGAGATTAATTTCTTCAATTTGGTGTTCTCAGCTATAGAGGGTCCTGACATTTATGGTACAGTATTCTTTCCTGTTACATTTTACATTTAACCTCCCAAAATACGACACGTCATAATTAATCTCAATCTGCCATTTCTCTGCCTATGTTTCTACTGGTCTCCTCTACATTGGTGAAACCCGACGCAGATTAGGGGACCGCTTTGTCGAGCATCTCCGCTCCGTCCACCACAACAGACATCTCCCGGTAGCCACCCACTTCAGCACTGTTTCCCATTCCCATTCGGATATGTCCATACATGGCCTTCTCTGCTGCCATGATGCTAAACTCAGGTTGGAGGAGCAACACCTCATATACAGTCTGGGTAGTCTCCAGCCCCTTGGTATGAACATAGAATTCTCCAGCTTCCGGTAATTCCCTCCCCCTCTGTTCCCTTATCCCTATGTCACTCTGCCCCCTCCCCCAGCTGCCTATCACCTCCGTCATGGTTCCGCCTCCTTCTACTACCCATTGTGCTTTCCCCTATTCCTTCTTCACCTTTCCTGCCTATCACTTCCCTGCTTCCTCTCCCCCACCCCTTTATCTTTCCCCTTACTGGTTTTTCACCTGGAACCTACCAGCCTTCTCCTTCCCACCCTCCCCCCACCTTCTTTATAGGGCTGCTGCCCGCTCCCTCTTCAGTCCTGACGAAGGGTTCCGGCCCGAAACGTTGACTCATCGTTTCCACGAATGCTGCCCGACCTGCTGAGTTCCTCCAGCGTGTTGTGAGTGTTGCTTTGATCCCAGCATCTGCAGATTATTTTGTGTTTACGATTTCTACTGGTCTATGCCTGCAGATTTCTTCCACAACCCTCCTCACTGTCCACAGCTCCACCAATTTTTGTGTTGTCAGCACACCGACTCATCCACGGCAACCCAAGGAAGACCCTAGCTGTGATGACTACTCTTACTCATAAATCAAATGGAATATTGTGTTGAAGTTGTATAAGATGCTGGTGAGGCCAGATTTGGAATATTATGCGCAGTTTTGGTCACCAACCTACAGGAAAGATGTAAATATGGTTGAAAGAGTAGAGAGAAATTTTACAAGAAGTTGATCAGTCTGGAGGATCTGAGTTATAAGGAAAGATTGAATAGGTTAGGATTTTATTCCTTGGAACATAGAAGATTGAGGGGAGATTTGATAGAGCTATACAAATTTATGAAGGCTATAGATAGAGTGATAGCAAGCGGGCTTTTTCCACTGAGGTTGGGTGGGTCTACAACTAGGGGTCATAGGTTAAGAGTGAAAGGTGAAAAGTTTAAGAGGAACACGAAGGGAAACTTCTTCATTCAGAGGGTCGTGAGACTGTGGAGCAAGCTACCAGCACAAGTGGTGCATGTGAGCTCGATTTCAACTATTAGGAGAAGTTTGTGTAGGTACATGGATGGTAGGGGTATGGAGGGCTATGGTCCCGGTGCTGGTCGATGGGACTAGGCAGTTTAAATGGTTTGGCATAGACTAGATGGGCCAAAGGTCCTGTTTCTGTGCTGTACTTTTCTATGACTCTATGACTTCTAAAGTTGAGAGAGAGGAGCTGCTCCAGTCCAATGGTTTTTCCACTTTTAAAAACTCTCCCGCACAGGTTGAAACTGTCAGCATCAGATATGACGGACAACCAATCAGCAGTTACAGGACAGATTAATAAAATCAGGAAGGAAATGAACCTCAATGTACTTGACACCAGGCCATGGAGAAATTGCACTTGCCAGGGGCACATCCTGGGGACAATATGTTCCCACAGTCTGCGGTCCATTGCCAGTGGTGGAGGAAACCAGTTGGGTCTGTACCTCTTGCTGGGTATCCACCGCTACGACGTACCACAGTTCACTGGGAACTTTGGGTTGGACTATAACCCAATCTAATTTTTAAACCACTTCTAAAATCTAATTATTATTATCAGTTTTTCACAGCTGCACAGACCAACAATTGATCTCAGCAGGAATACTTTCATATACACAGCCTGAAGACTGCATGGCACGTTACGTAAAAGAAAATTCCAACTGCGCAGCAACAGAGGCTATGTGCACGGGAGCATTTCAGTTACTGTGCAGCTACACACCCGCGCAGCTTTGAGGGAACAGCGAGTGGAGGGAACGGGATTAGGAATTGTTTGAACTTTCAGGTTTTACGTTTAGATTTATTATGTGTTTAAAATTGCCTTCCCTAATTTAACTCCGTGAGAGACTCTCATTACAGAATGGATACACAGGCAAGAACATAAGGAATAGGAGCAGGAGTCGGCCATCTGGCTCGTCGAGCCTCCTCCACCATTCAGTAAGATCATGGCTGATCTGGCCATGGACTCATCTCCACCTGTCTTTTCCCCATAACCTCTGCTATGCAAAAGTCTATCCAAACTTGTCTTAAACATATTTACTGAGGTAGCCTCCACTGTTTCATTGGGCAGAAATCCTCTGTATTTTTTTTACAACATCTGGGCATAGTTGGCATTTATGGCCCATTCCAAACCCAGAAGATGGCAGTGAAAAACCTTTGTAAACATGATCCACTCTCCTCTCCAATCAGATTCCTTCCTCTCCAGCCCTTTACCTTTCCTACCCACCTGGCTTCATCTATCACCTTCTAGCTATCTTCCTCTCTTCCCTACCCCCACATTTTATTCTGGCGTCTCCCCCCCCCTTCCTTTCCAGTCCTGAAGAAGGGTCTCAGCCCAAAACGTCAGCCATTTATTAATTTCTATAGATGCTGCCTGACCTGCTGAGTTCCTCCAGCATTTTGTGTGTGTTGCAGAGGTTGTGGGAACATGGGCTGTTCCCACAACCTATGGACTCGCTTTTCAGGTCTCTTCATCAAGCACTCTTGATATTTATTGTTCATTTATTATTATTACTTTTTCCTTTTGTATTTGTACAGCTTTGTCGTCTTTTGCACATTGGTTGTCTGTCCTGTTGGGGGCAGCCTCATCAATTCTGTTCCAGCTCGTGGATTTACTGAGCATGCCCGAAAGAAAATGAACCACGGGGTTGTTTTATGGCGACATACACGTACTTTGATAGTAAATTTACTTCGAAATTTGAAAGGGCTGCATTCTTTCCCAGTGAAGGTGAGTCTCAGGGCGAAGAAAAGGACTCAGAGCCTGCTCCCTGATGGTAGGCCATGTCCAGGTGGTGGGGATCCTTCATGGTGACACAGCCTTTTTGAGGCATTGCCTTTTGAAGATGTCCTCGATGGTGGTGGAGCTGGCTGAGAATGGACCCAGGATAGATCTTCAGAGATGTTGACACCCAGGAACTTGAAACTGTTCCCCTCTCCACTTGGCAGTCGGAATGGTGTTGTCATTCCGAGGGGAGCCTGCAGGTGGCAGCGTTGAGCTGCACCTGCTGACCTTGTCCTCTTTCCAGATTCATTTCCTTATCACGTGTGCACGGAAACTTAGCGTGAACGGCGTCGTTTGCATGTCGCCACGCATTCCTGCACCAACGTAGCATGCCCACAATGTTCAGCAGAACAATACAAGCAACGACAACAAAACAACATCAGCAAAACCAGCCCTTTCCCACCTACCCACCCACTCTCAACACACACAGTGGCTACACTGGCTGACTACAATTTCTTCTGCGCCTCCTTGTTCTCCACGGAGCATTGCAGAACCGCCTTCCTGACTGTTCGATCTTATCCCCCAGTTTGCCGCAGCTAAAGGCTGATTTATACTTGCGTGTACTAGCTTACGCCGTAGCTTACGCAAGTGGGCTACGCCATTGTGAGCATTTATACTTGTGCGTTGGCGCGTCTGCGTCACTCTACAATTCACCGCCAAAACGCTAGTTGACGGTGGGGTTTCTATGCCACTGTGTTGAGTTTCTTCGTGTTGAAACTCAACACGAAGAAACTCAAACTTCAAACAATGGCGCCTGAAACTGAAGGAGGGTGAATTTTCTGTGTTTGTCTGGCCACTGAGAGACATGGATGAGGAAATGCATTTCACATATTTTCAGATGTCGGCAGGTAGATCTGACGATTTGGTTCATTGTCTCCAACCATTTATTTTGCATCAGTGTACGCACAGTATACTCAGAGACTGGCAATCACCATTCGAGTTTTAGCTTCAGGTGGAAGTCAACAGGCTGTAGCAGCTACAAACTGGCATCAAGCACAGGGTCCTCCATAATTTCGGAGGTCTGTAAAGCTTTATGGAAAGCATTGCAGCCAGGGTTCCTTCCCTGCCCTTCAGTCGCCCGATGGGAAGCTATTGCAGCGTAGGAGGAAATGCAATGCTACCAAGCGGACCAATCACCAGCTGTTGCGGTCTGCGACGCCGCGATGTGTAGTTACATTTTGGGAGAGGTGCGCGTTAGGCTACGGCGTAGGGTTGGTGCAGAGTACAGCGTAGGGTACGCTGCTACGCCGTACCTACGGTGTACATTTGACGCACAAGTATAAATCAGCCTTTAAGACAGGTACATCTCTAGCTCACTGGGAAATGAGGCTCTCTGGCTACCTGGTTTAGCCCACCTGTCGCAGCAGTGAACCGGCGTGTGGGCCACTATTGCATGCAAACAGCTACTTGGAGCCATGGGTGAGAGCTGAGTGTCCGGTGGGGATCAAAGGTGAGTGAGCTGCCCCAGAATGGACACAACAAGCCCCTTCACCTGAGGTGCTACCCTTCCCCGGACACCCCGTACACTCCTGTCGCAGGTAGGGACTTAATAATGGTACAACCACAACTTGCTTTACTCACATGCAAACCGTGCGATGTTGAGGAGAGCAGGGTGAAGTCTGCACAATTACAAGAGCACACCAAAAATATACAGTGGCAAATGTCGAAGCATTCGGATATGGACCAAGTGCTGAGAGACACTGAAGCAGGTCAACAGTTCACTGACTTTAATGAGAACTGTTGCAGATCTTAAAGGAAAAGAAAAAACAATAAATGCTAGGCCAATAGGGCTGTTAAGTAAAACGTTCATGCTGAAAGTTAAATGCCAGCACTGTAGCTGGAAGCAATAACTAAATACCAAATGAGTTCTGCTCCTTTCCAGCGTCAGTTGAAACGGCGGTGCTCCTTTCCCTGTTGAGGGCGAGGGGAAGCAGGGAGTGTAAACGTTGCTGTGCTTTTGGTCAAGTCTCGACAAGACTAGATTGAAAAGAAATGAGTTATGTACCACCACAACAGAGCACTAAAGCAGGCACGTGCATGGTCATGAGTGCAATAGTCAAACCTGTAGCGCAGCCCGCCTGCGCGGGCGTGTAGACCCCGCAGCAGAAGCTGCGACTGTGACAGCTTGAGACGGATGCTACACTCCCGTCTCATGTCAGAGCTTACGGATTGGATCGAGACTCTGGCTTTCTCCTTGCACAAGTATGTGGCTGTGTTTGGTCATGGGATCACCTAAATCAGGCACTTAAAACACAAAATATGGGTCGATGTGTCAGTGCTGCTCTGAGACAGTGCTGAACAGCAAAGAAACAGATCTTTCATCCCAACTCATCCACGCTGACCAAGATTCCTGTCTAAGATAGCCCCATTTTCAGAATCAGGATCAGGTTTATCATCACTGACAGACACTCGGTGGCCACTTTATTAGGTACACCCGTACACCTGCTTGTTAACACAGATTCAAGATTCAAGGTTCTTTAATGTCATTTCCAATACGCAAGTGTAAAAGAGAACAAAATGATTGATTCTCCAGATCTGATGCAATGCAAAAAAAACACAATAAGATAAAGAACACAATAATAAAAAATAATAAATATAAATACATAAAATTGTGTGTGTGTGTATATATATATATATATAGATTGATTGTATGTCCATAAAGTGACACTAGGTGCAGCGGTGTCTGGACATAATATCTAATCAGCCAATCACGTGGCAGCAACTCAATATATAAAAGCATGCAGCCATGGTCAAGAGATTCAGTTGTGGTTCCGACCAAACATCAGAATTGGGAAGAAATGTGATCTAAGTGACTTAGATTGCGGAATGATTGTTGGTGCCAGATGGGGTGGTTTGAGTATCTCAGAAACTGCTGATCTCCTGGGGTTTTCACACATAACAGTCTCTAGAGTTTACAGAGAATGGTGCGAAAAACAAAAAAAAACATCCAGTGATTGGCAGTTCTGTGGGCGAAAATGCCTTATTAATCACAGAGGTCAGAGGAGAACGACCAGACTAGTTCAAGTTTACAGGAAGATGACAGTGGATTTTGAAATTTGATTTTGGTTAAAATTGTCAAGATGCCTTCTAAACCTCCGCATCTTACAGCAGGAGGTAGTGGGTGCACGGAAATATCACCCGCTGGAGATCCTTGCACAAGTCACAGCTGGAACCATCCCACCAAGCCTTCATTATCAGGACACCCACCGAATGCTTCATATCACGTTGACACACATCAAAGTTGCTGGTGAACGCAGCAGGCCAGGCAGCATCTGTAGTAAGAGGTGCAGTTGACGTTTCAGGCCGAGACCCTTCGTCAGGACTAACTGAAGGAAGAGTGAGTAAGGGATTTGAAAGTTGGAGGGGGAGGAGGAGATCCAAAATGATAGGAGAAGACAGGAGGGGGAGGGATGGAGCCAAGAGCTGGACAGGTGATAGGCAAAAGGGGATACGAGAGGATCATGCGACAGGAGGTCCGGGAAGAAAGACAAGGGGGGGGTACCCAGAGGATGGGCAAGAGGTATATTCAGAGGGACAGAGGGAGAAAAAGGAGAGTGAGAGAAAGAATATGTGCATAAAAATAAGTAACAGATGGGGTACGAGGGGGAGGTGGGGCCTTAGTGGAAGTTAGAGAAGTCGATATTCATGCCATCAGGTTGGAGGCTACCCAGACGGAATATAAGGTGTTGTTCCTCCAACCTGAGTGTGGCTTCATCTTTACAGTAGAGGAGGCCGTGGATAGACATGTCAGAATGGGAATGGGATGTGGAACTAAAATGTGTGGCCACTGGGAGATCCTTTCTCTGGCGGACAGAGCGTAGATGTTCAGCAAAGCGGTCTCCCAGTCTGCGTCGGGTCTCGCCAATATATAAAAGGCCACATCGGGAGCACCGGACGCAGTATATCACCCCAGTCGACTCACAGGTGAAGTGTTGCCTCACCTGGAAGGACTGTTTGGGGCCCTGAATGGTGGTAAGGGAGGAAGTGTAAGGCATGTGTAGCACTTGTTCCGCTTACACGGATAAGTGCCAGGAGGGAGATCAGTGGGGAGGGATGGGGGGTACGAATAGACAAGGGAGTTGCGTAGGGAGCGATCCCTGCGGAATGCAGAGAGAGGGGGGGAGGGAAAGATTGCTTAGTGGTGGGATCCCGTTGGAAGTGGCGGAAGTTACGGAGAATAATATGTTGGACCCGAAGGCTGGTGGGGTGGTAGGTGAGGACCAGGGGAACCCTATTCCTAGTGGGGTGGCGGGAGGATGGAGTGAGTTGACAGTTGGCTGAACCTGGTATGATAAGCTGGAGCAAGGCAAGAGTTAAAATAGTGTCCAGGCAAGTAAGGCCTTTGGAGAGTATAATTTCCCTTGGTATAGCAGGGGGGCTGGAGCCATTTCATTCATTATCAAAGTATGTATGCAGTATAAAACTCTGGGATTCGTCTTCTCCAGATAGCCACGAAACAAAGAAAACCACGGTGGTTGTTCAAAGAAAATTATCAACCCCCCCCAACACACAAAAAAACAAATATCCAAAATGCCAAACCCCCAACCCCCTCCCTCACTCAAAAAACCAACAGATCCCTCCAAACAGAAAATGCCAACAGGGATATCAAATCCCCAACCCCAAATTGGCATAGGGAGACAAGATAAGGGTGTAAGCCACTCACACCAACTGGGGGACAATTAGTAACTTCAAACTATCCATCCATTGACAGCATGTAGCTTCCACTGACTTTTAACTTCTCTAATGGGAATGGCTCGGGTAGTGGAGTGGAGATGTCTCTCTAACGTAAGAACATGTAAGGTACTCCTTTCCTCCGCTAGCCTGCAGGTCACCCTTGGACAAGGTGTAGCACCCATTTAGCCACTTCCCCCCTCCCCTACTGATCAGGGTCACATGAAGCCACTGGAGTTGGTGGTGGATGGTCGTACGAACAAGTCCTGGTTACGTGACCACTGACGCCAGGCAGACAATCTCTGAAGAGTATTGCTAATGGCTGGGATCACCCGTCTTGTAAAGACACTGCCCAGAAGAGGGCAATGGCAAA
This sequence comes from Mobula birostris, assembly GCF_030028105.1. Lineage (NCBI taxonomy): Eukaryota > Metazoa > Chordata > Chondrichthyes > Myliobatiformes > Myliobatidae > Mobula > Mobula birostris. Next base: position 162,915,249 of record NC_092377.1, read on the forward strand.
CCACTTCTGTAGAAAACTTTGCCAAGAACAATCATGGTCATGGAAAGACCGTGATCGCCCACATCATACGACACGGCACATAACGAGCACCATTTACCAAACGGTCGCAAGTAAAACAAAGTGAGATTGAGGAACGAGTGTGAGTTTTCAGAGTCGTGTTAATCAGTGACGACACAGCACCAGCCTACCGTGCTGGTGGAGAGGCCATGTGCGCTCAGAATGGACCATTGTTATGAAGTGCACGGCTGTGATGTTATTCCCTTTCAAATGGAACCTGTGAGCGGTGTGTAAATGTGCTGGAACACCAAGTTCAAGGTTACTGTGCTGTTGATCTTTTGGTAAATGTTACTTAAATATTACTAAATGTCGTTGATCCACAAGAAGAAGTGAGACAGGATGTCAGAAGTGTTCATCAGAAACCTCTGCAGATTAAAGGTTAACTGTACTTACCGCCTGTAGATTGAAACGTGCAGTGAAAGTAGTTGTTTCACGTCAAATCAAAACAGCAAGGGTTTTCCTGTGGGCAGCCTGCTAGTGTCGCCATGCTTCCTGCGCCAACACAGCGTGCCGTCAACTCGCTAACCCCAACCGGCACGTCTTTGGAAGGTGGGAGGAAACTGGAGCACCCGGAGGTCACAGGCAGTGTCGGGAGATGAGCTCTGATTGGTAATTGCTAGTGTTGTAACACGATGCATTAACCACTATGCTACTGTGCCACACCACTTCCTTTCTTCTACAACGACTGGAAATTCAAGTGGAGGTACTTCACTGAGACCCCAGTTCTTTTCTGGGCTGAGTCCAGCATTTCTGCGGTGTGAACCGAAGTCTCTAAGGTGCAGGGTGGTTGTGGCACAGTGTGTACAGGTCGAATTCGAGGTGGTGGGGTCGAGCTGGAGGGCGGGCAATGAGCCAATGTAAAGCCATTGCTGAAGCGGACTTGGAGGCAATTCGATGCAGCAGAACCGAGGTGAGGCGAGTGGAGCTGAGGCAGAGTCAAGGTGGAACCTGGGCCCAAGAGTGAGGGAAGGCCTGAGGTTTGATCAATTTAAGCACTGGGCTGAATTGGAGAGGTTGGGTACAGGCCGAATCACGGAGCCCAGGCCCAAGTGTACCAAAGTGACAGGACCTGGGACAGAGAGCAAGGAACAACATGCTTTAAGCGCTGGGCCAAATTGAAATGCTTAGTTTGTCCGGGCTGGAGGCGAGGAGGGGCCCGGTTCAATGGCTGCTCCTCAAGTTTTACTCAACTCTGCACTGAACTGAGGTTGTAGTCTGCAAGAAACGGGCTTCTGAGTTGCCCGCGGTGATCCTTGGCTGTGGACTCACTTTCATGAGCTTCATTTCTGAATGCTATTTGCTTACTTTTATTGTTCGCACAACTTGTCTTTTTTTTTCTCTCTGCACGTTGGGTGTTCAATGGTCTTTTGTTTGAATGGGTTCTGTTGGGTTTCTTTGTTTTGTGGCTGCCTGTAAGGAGAAATATATGTTTCAATATTGAAACATATAAGATTATTAAGGGATTGGACACGCTGATAGGTGAGTCCAGAACCAGAGGCCACAGTTTAAGAATAAGGGGTAGACCATTTAGAACCGAGTTGAAGAAAGACTTTTTCGCCCAGAGAGTGGTGGATATGTGGAATGCTCTGCCCCAGAAGGCTGTGGAGGCCAAGTCTCTGGATGCTTTCAAGAAAGAGATGGATAGAGCTCTTAAAGACAGTGGAATCAAAAGTTATGGGGATAAGGCAGGAACTGGATACTGATTGTGGATGATCAGCCATGATCACAGTGAATGGCGGTGCTGGCTCGAAGGGCCGAATGGCCTACTCCTGCACCTATTGTCTATTGTCTATTGAGACGAATCTCAAGGTTGTATAAAGTATACATGCTTTATTAATAAACATACTTTGAAATTTGAACATTGAACTTAGAGTCTGTGGTGGTTATAGAGACATTGAGCAATACAGCATGCATGCAGGCCCTTTGGCCCAACTAGTCCATGCCAGCCGCAGTGCTAGACCCAATTTCCTGCATTCAACCCATTTCCCTCCCAGCCAAGTTGCTCCAAGTACCTATTCAAATGCTTCTTACAGTTTATTATACGACCTGCCCCAACCACCTGCTCTGGCCATTTGTTCCATGTTCCGTGAGCAAGAAAACGTTGGCCCTCAGGTCCATTTTAAATCTTTCCCCTCTTACTCTAAACCTATGCCCCTTAGTTTTGGACAGCACTATCCCGGGGAAAAGGCTGTTATCATCCATCTTATCTATGATTCTCAAAATTTTAAACGCTTCTATAAATACCTCATTTTAAGTTGGCCAACCTCTCCCTATAGCTCAAACCCACTAGCCTGAAAAACATCCATTTGGTCTCACTCAGAACAGCACTAAGGACAGACTAAATAATAAGCCTTTTTTTAGGTTCCTAGGGATGAATTTGGCGACAGGGGGAGGCGTTGAGGAACAGGTTAGTATTTAGGGATGGTGACGTGAGGGAGTTAGAGGACTGGCTGGCATCTGAGCCTCCACTCTGTGTCCAAAGGTCAGCAATGAGGAGTGATGGCCGGGAACACCCTAGGTATGCAAGTCAGGAGACCAGAGTTCCAGGTCTAGTGTTTGGGGTCACATCATCGAAGAGTCTGGAGCTCAAGACCTGGAGTTTGGGTCCTCATTTGTCGACACTTGGAGATTCCCAAAGGTCAAAGCCCAAAGATCATTCAGAAATCCAGATCAAAGCCAAAGTCGTTCGGAGTCCAGAAGTCAAGGCCTGATGGTTGGATTCCTGAGTCTGTGAGTCCATTAGGGAAGTCAAAAGACCAGTGTCTGCGATTCCTGGGGATGGGGGACGGGTGGGTGGGTGGGAGGAATGGGGCTTGCTTCACTGTGGTTGTTTTGTCGATTGGTATGTTCTGTTTTGTTGTGTTCTGCGCTGTTCTGCTGAGCATGCGTTGATAGTATTGAATGCCGAGTTGTCATCAATAAAGAGCATCCTGGTGTTTGCAGATTTGTTGTACAGACGTTCCAGGGTTGCGTGAAGAGTGAATGAGATGGCATCTGCCGCGAACCTGCTGTGACGGTAGGGAAATTGGAGCCGATCCAAGTCGCTTCTCAGGCAGGAGTCGATGTGATTCGTCACTAACCTCTCAAAGCACGTCATCACAGTGGATGTAAGTCATTGAGGCAGGTTCTCCTTAGGCACCAGTATAACCGAAGCCTGCTTGAAGCAGACGGGAACCTCAGACTGCCGAAGTGAGAGTTTAGAGATCTCGGTGATTAGCACAGGTCTTTAGTGCTTGGCTAGGTACCCCTTCTGGGCTGGATGTTTTCGAGGGTTCACCCTCCGGAAGGCTGCTCGCACGTGGGCCTCAGAAACTGAAATCACAGGATCTTCGGGGGCTGTAGGAGATTGTGATGGCTCCTCCGTAGAAGGCATTGAGCTCATCTGGAGGCGAAGTCCTGTTCACTTTACTTTATAAGAGGTGACGGCATTCACGCCCTGACAGAGCTGTTCAGCATCGTTCATTGATTCAAGTTTACTCTGGAATTGCCACTTCGTCCATGAGATGGCTCTCCGGAGATTGTACCTGGACCTCTTGTAACTTTTTTGGTTTCCAGACTTGAATGCCCCTGATCTGGCCCTCAGCAGATTTACAGATCTCATGGTTCATCCAGGGCTTCTGGCTGAGGAAGACTCAGAATGATTTTGCGGGGACACACTCTTCTACAACTGTTTTAATAAAGTCCACGGCAACCGTGGTGTTTTCAGTCAGATTTTCTGTAGTGGAAATAGTCACTATTACCGAGGAGAAGGTCCTTATGAACTGAAAGGTGTAAAGGTAGGTAAGTCACCTTGACCAGACAGACTACCTCCCAGGGGTCTGAAAGAGGTAGCTGAAGAGATTGTGCAGGCACTAGTGGTGATCTTCATGAATTATTAGCGTCAGGACAAGTTCGAGAGGATTAGAAAATGAATAATGTCACTCCACTCTTTAAGAAGGGAGGCAGAAGAAAGGAAATTATAGGCCAGTTAGCCTGAATTCCGTGGTTGGGAAAATGCTGGAGTCCATTATTAAGGATGCAGTTTTGGGGTACTCGGAAGCACATGATAAAATAGGCCAAAGTCTGTGCGGTTTCCTTAAGGGGAGATATTGCTTGAAAAATCTGTTGGAATTCTTTGAGAAAGACCACAAGCAGTCAGTGGGTGTTATTTACTTGGATTTTAAGAATCCTTGGACAAGGTGCTGAAAATGAGGCTGCTAGATAAGAGCCCACAGTTTTACAGGCAAGGAAGTAGCATGGAGAGAAGATTGGATGACTGACAAAAGGCAAAGAAGGCCTATTCTGATTGGTTGGCGGTGACTACTGATGTTCCACACGTATTGGTGTTGGCTCTGCTACGTTTCACACTATAGGTTAATGATCAGGACATTAATGTTGCTGGCTTTGTAGCCAAGTTTATGGATGGTACAAAGATAGGTGGAGGGAAGGAAGTATTGTGGAAGCAGGGAAGCGGGACAGATCAAGAGACTGGGCAAAGAAATGGCCAATGGAAAACAGTGTAGGGAAGTGTATGGTCATGCACTTAGAATGGTAGAAGGAACCAAGATGTAGACTATTTTCTAAACGGGAAGTGAATTCAAAAATCAGAGGAGCCCAAGTGCAGGATTCCGCAAAGGCTAACTTGCAGGTTGAGTCAGTGGTAAAGAAGGCAAGTGAATGTTAGCATTCATTTAGAGAACTGGACTAAAATATAAATGGATGTAATGTCAAGACTTTACAAGGATTTGGTCAGATCACATTTGGAGTATTGTGAGCAGTTTTGGGCCCTGTACCTAAGAGAGGATGTTTTGTTATAGGACGGGGTCCGGAGGATCTTGAGTACGAAAGGGTTAACAGATGGGGAGTGTTTGATGGCTCTGGGCCTGTACTCACTGAACTTTAGAAGGATGGTGGGATCTCACTGAAACTTTTTGAAATGGAAAAGCCTACACTCAGTGGCCGCTTTATTAGGTACACCAGTGCACCTGCTCATTAATGTAAATATCTAATCAGCCAATCATGTGGCAGCAACTCAATGCATAAAAGTATTCAGACGTGGTCAGAAAGTTCAGCTTTTGTTCAGGCCACACATCAGACTGGGGAAGAAATGTGACCTAAGTGACTTTGACTGTGGAATGATTGTTGGTGCCAGCTGAGGTGGTTTGAGAAACTGCTGATCTCCTGGGATTTTCACACACAACAGTGTCTAGAGTTTATAGAGAACAGTGCAAGAAACAAAAAAAATCCAGTGAGCAGCAGTTCTGTGAGCAAAAAAACTGCTTTGTTAATGAGAGAGGCCAAACTGACAGGAAGGTGACAGTAACTCAAAAAACCATGTTACAACAATGGTGTGTAGAAGAGCATCTCTGAACACACAACACGTTAAATCTTGAAGTGGATGGGCTACAGCAGCAGAAGATAACAAACATACACTCAGTGGCTACTTTATAATATACAGTAGACATTGAGAGGTTGTTCCGTATGGGGTGGGAGGTTAGGACCAGAAGGCACAGCCTCGGGATGTGCCTTTAGAACAGAGATGAGGAGGAATTTCTTTAGCCGAAGGTTGGTGAATCTGTTAAATTCATTGCCACAGACAGCTGTGGAGACCAAGCCACAGTATACATTTGATAGGTTCTTGAGAGGGTGTCAAAGGTCACTGGGGAGGAGACAAAAAAACATGAGATATAGGAGCAGAATTAGGCCATTTGGCCCATCGAGCCTGCTCTGCCATTTCATCACAGCAGATCCTCTTTCCCTCTCAGCCCCAATCCCCCGCCTTTTCCCCAGATCACTTCATGCCCTGCCTAATCTAGAATCTATCAACCTCTGCATGAAACATACCCAGTGACTTCACGCTGCTTGTGGCAACAAATTCCACAGATTCACCACTCTATGGCTAAAGAAATTCCTCCTCATCTCTGTTCTAAAAGGACATCCCTCTGTTCTGAGGCTGTGTCCTCTGGTCTTAAACTCCCCACCACAGGAAATATCCTCTCCACATCCACTCTACTGAGGCCTTTCAACACTCGATAGGTTTCAATGAGGTCATCCCTCATTCTTCTGAATTCCTGTGAGTACAGGCCCAGAGCCATCAAACGCTCCTCATATGACAAGCGGTTCAATCCCGGAATCATTTTAGTGAATTTCCTTTGAACCCTCTTCAACGTCAGCATTGGAACGCCCTGGTTTCCTCGGCTGCGGAGGTGTAGGGAAGACAATCTCCGGCCCTGCCAAACGTGTGAGATTGAGGTGTGAGCCCCCCCCAACCCCCGGTTTGTGTGGGTGCTGTGTAATTCGCTACTTTGTTACAAATTAATTCCACAAAATAGCCGACAGCACACTGCATACGATTAAAGGGATTATATTTATGAATCTTAACTAAAGGGTTAGTAAAGAATAACAAAAAGAAAAGGGCCCATTCTAATTAAACAGTCAAATGTGCACAAGTTGGAGCTCATCTCTGTCACTCATGTGCCGGGCCCTCGGTCAACGTGAAAGCGCACACCACCCTCCGAACGTCACTCGCGATCCGTCCCGAACAGGCGGGTCTCCCGCCGGATCGGATGCTACGACCGGCTCTCCGCAGCGTCTTCTCTCTCCATCTCCAGCCAAACAAAAGCCCAAGGCCAACCTCAGTGTCCCTCACCAAGAAAAGCTTCTGCTAATTGGAGGGCACACATTCCTCGGCATCCCTGGATTTCTCAGCATCCTTCAGCAATAACCCAAACAGGCTGACAGCAGAACAAAGTGCTCTTACAGAGCAGCTAAATAAAATACTTACAGCATTACAGTAAAGATGTGAACCAGGCCATTACACTTAGAAAAGGGGCCCAAAACTGCTCCAAATGAGGCCTCTCCAGTGCTTTATAAAGCCTCAACACTACATCCATGATTTTATATTCCAGTTCTCGAGTATTCATGTAAGACTCGCACGGCCAGATTTGGGAACAGCTTCTTTCCAACTGTGATAAGACTGCTGAACGGATCCTGACCCGGATCTGGGCCGTACCCTCCAAATATCTGGACCTGCCTCTCAGTTTTTTACCTCACTTTCCCTTTTCTATTTTCTATTTATGATTTATAATTCAAATTTTTAATATTTACTATCGATTTGTACTCCAGGGAGCGCGAAGCGCAGAATCAAATATCACTGTGATGATTGTACGCTCTAGTATCAATTGTTTGGTGACAATAAAGTATAAAGTATAAAATAAAAGTATTATTCGAAAGAGAATGGAGTTGAGAAGGATAATAAAATCAGACATGATTGAATGGCAGAGTAGACTCAACAGGGTGAATGGTCTAATTCTGTTATGGTCTAAAATAAACCGATTAGCATCTGTTGCTTCCTTCCTGCAAAAAAGGAAGAACTTTCACATTCAGTAACTTTCTCATGACAGATAAACAACGATCAGGATGATAATAGTGCAATCAAAACCAATCCTGCCTTTCAGATCCTGCAAAAGAATTTGCAGCTTTACTTTTTATTTTCTCTGGGCACATTGGCCATCAAAAAAGGTCAGCAACGTCAGGAAGGATCACACCTACCCACCGCCCTCATCAGGGAGGAGACTACGTAGCCTCCGCGCCAGGACCACCAGGCTCAAAGAGCAGTTACTTTCCCCAGGCAGTAAGGCTGATCAACACCTCCACCCACCCACTAAGCCACACCACCACCACTCCTTTACCATTTCCTGTCAGAGACACCTACGTACAGACACTTCCAGGCCTACAATCAATCTATGTATATAAGTTACCTTATGTAATAAAGTTTATTTTTTGTTTTTTATTACTATTCTGTTCTTAGCAACACACAGAAAAAGCTGGAGGAACTCTGTAGGTCAGGTAGCATCTATGGAAAAGAGTAGACAGTCGACGTTTCAGCTGCAACCCTTCTTCAGGACTCAAGAGGGGTCTCGGCCTGAAGCATTGACTATTTATCCCATGGATGCTGCCTGGCCTGCTGAGTTCCCCCAGCATTTTGTGTGTGTTGTTCTGGATTTCCAGCATCTGCAGACTTTCTAGTGTAGTGTTCTTTACCTTCTTGTGTTTTTTTTGTGCTGTATCGGATCTGGGCAACCAGATTTTTTGCCAGTGGGGTGAGGGGGGATCATTGCTTGCTGCTGCTTACGCATGGGAGGGAGGGGAGCTGGGGGGGGGGGGGTCCTAACATTTAACGTCATTCATTCTTGGGGGCACTCCTCTGTTTTTGTGGCTGTTTGCAAAGAAAAAGCATTTCAGGATGTATATTGTATACATTTATTGAACATTAAATGTACCTTTGAAACTATTATTTCGTTCTCCTTTACACTTGTGTACCGGAAGTGATATCAAACAATCTTGCACTGAATTGAAGAGTGATACAAAATACGTGATATTTTCTAACTGTGAACAAAACCATTCCTTCGTCACCTGGATTGACATATCACCTGTCAGCTCCTGACTCACCCCTCCCTCTCATCCCTCTGCACTCTCAGGTCTGAACCCAGTCTTTACAAGCTACTGGTGATGCCTCACTTGGAGTACTGTGAGAAATTTTGGGTCCCTTAGGATGTGCTGATATTGGAGGGGGTTCAGAGGAGGCTCACGAGAATGTTTCCAGGAATGAAAGGGTTACTGATTGTTGGCTCTGGGCCTGTACTCATTGGAAAGAGTGGGGATCTTATTGAAACCTATTGAATGTTGAAAGGCCTCCACAGGGGTGGATGTGGAGAGGATGTTTCCTGTGGTGGGGGAGTCAAAGACCAGAGGTCAAAGCTTCAGAATAGAGGAATTTTAGAATGGAAATGAGGAGGAATTTCTTTAGCCAGAGAGTGGTGAATCTGTGGAATGTTTTTTTCCAGTCCTGATGAAGGGTCTCGGCCTGAAACATCGACCGTACTCTTTTCCAGAGATGCTGCCTGGCCTGCTGAGTTCCTTCAGCATTTTGTGTGTGTTACTTAGATTTCCAGCATCTGTAGATTTTCCCTTGTTTCTAATCTGTAGAGTTTGTTGCTACAGGCAGCTGTGGAGGCCAAGTCATTTAAGTACATTTAAGGCAGAAGTTGATAGATTCTTGATTAGTCAGTGCATGAAGGGCTTTGGGAGGAAGGCAGGAGACTGGGGCTGAAATTGACCAGCCATGATGAAATAGTGAAGAAGATGTGATGGACCAAATTCCTAATTCCTTATTCTGCTCCTACCCTGCCTATAAAAAGTATTCATTCCCCGTGGAAGTTTACATATTTTATTGTTTTACAGCATTTAATCACAGTGGATTTAATATGGCTTTTTTTGACACTGCTCAACAGAAAAAGACTCGTTCATGTCAAAGTGAAAACAGATCTCTACAAAGTGATCTGGGGGGGTGGTGAATACTTTTTATAGGCACTGAATATCTATGGTCTTATGAACCAGGGTCTCAGACCGAAATGTTGACCATCCCCTTGCCTCAATAGATGCTGCATGATCTGCTGAGTTCCTCCAGCCACTTGTTCCTGCAAACGTGACAAGTTGTTTTACATGAAGTCTATATTCCTCAGGAGTCAAAATGGTTGATGTGACGCGTCTGGTGTGGTAGTGTAGTGGGTAGTGCTTGTCGCTCTCACTTTCAGCTTCCACCACTGGCCAGCGGTCTTGTGAAAAGGAGAGCTGAGTGTGTGAGTCTCTCCCTGCCAGTACATAGCCTCTCTGACAGTAAGCCTCACGTAGTGCCTCGCTGGTGACTCACGGAAACTGAACTCCTTTCGGAGTCAGGCTGAACTACAGAGGACAGGGAGGAGGTGTGGCCTCTGCACAAATGGAACGCAGGCCCACCGGTGTGTGGATCGGCCCTGCTCTCGTGAACCAGATCCCCAGCAACAGGTAAATAGCCCCACTGCCTTGTGGGAAACCTCGGGAGAGACGAAGGGTACGGGCGGCTGGACGTCATTGAATGGCCTTCTGGCAGCTCCTGCAGTCAAGCTGGTGTCAGACATATTGCTTCATAAGCTTTCCTTTGCACTACACCGGTGAGGCCGCGAGGGGGATCTTGATGACTGGGCACCTCAGGGTCTCCACACCTTCCGCCCAGGCCTGTGATGAAGATCATCATCACCCATTGCCCTTTCAGACAGACGGATGTCAACCAACCATATTCCTCAGAATTATTTCACTAAGTTGATAACTTGCCAGGATGAAGAGTGGACACACAAGCGAGTGTTATGCCGACCATGTAACCTACTCTAGAAGCTGCCTAGAATTTCCCTACCCCATAGCCCTCTATTTTTCTAAGCTCCATGAACCCATCTAAGAGTCTCTTAAAAGACCCTGTTGTATCCACCTCTACCATCTTCGCTGGTAGTGCATTCCACACAACCCACCACTCTCTGTGTGAAAAACTTACCTCTGACATCCCCCTTGTACCTATTTCCAAGCACCTTAAACCTATGCCCCCTCGTGTTAGCCATTTCAGCCCTGGGAAAAAGCCTCTGACTGTCCACATGATCAATGCCTCTCATCATCTTATACACCTCTATCAGGTCACCTCTCATCCTCCGTCGCTCCAAGGAGAAAAGGCCAAGTTCACTCAACCTATTCTCATAAGGCATACTCTCCAATCCAGGCAACATCCTTGTAAATCTCCTCTGCATTCTCTCTATAGTATCCACATCCTTCCAATAATGAGGTGACCAGAACCGAACATAGTACTCCAAGTGGGGTCTAACTAAGGTCTTATACAGCTGTAACATTACCTCATGGCTTTTGAATTCAATCCCACGGTTGATGAAGGCCAACACACCATACGCCTTCTTAACAACACTGTCAACTGTCACAGCAGCTTTGAGTGTCCTATCAACATGAACCCCAAAAACTCGCTGATCCTCTACACTGCCAAGAGTCTTACCGTTCATATTATATTCTGTCTTCAAATTTGACCTATTGAAAGGAACCACTTCACACTTATCTGGGTTGAACTCCATCTGCTACTTTTCAGCCCAGTTCTGCATCCTATCGATGTCCCACTGTAACCTCTGACAACCCTCCAGACTATTCACAACACCTCCAACTTTTGTATCATTGGCAAGCTTACTAACCCATCCTTTTACTTCCTTATCCAGGTCATTTATGAAAACCGCAAAGAGGAGGGGGTCCCAGAACAGATCCCTGTGGAACTCCACTGGTCACCGACCTCCATGCAGAATACGAACCATCCACAACTACTCTTTGCATTCTGTGGGCAAGCCAATTCTGGACCCACAAAGCAAGGTCTCCTTGGATCCCATGCCTCATTACTTTCTGAAGGAGCCTTGCATGGGGAACCTTATCAAATGCCTTACTGAAATCCATATACACTACATCCACTGCTCTACCTTCATCAATGTGTTTTGTAATATCCTCAAAGAATTCATCGGCACGTGGCCGAATGGTTAAGCCATTGGACTAGCAACCTGAAGGTCGTGAGTTCGAACCCCAGCCGAGGGAACGTGTTGTGTCCTTGAGCAAGGCACTTAACCACACATTGCTCTGCGACGACATTGGTGCCAAGCTGTATGGGTCCTAATGCCCTTCCCTTGGACAACATCGGTGTCGTGGAGAGGGGAGACTTGCAGCATGGGCAACTGCTGGTCTTCCATACAACCTTGCCCAGGTCTGCGCCCTGGAGAGTGAAGACTTTCCAGGCGCAGATCCATGGTCTCACAACACTAACTGATGCCTTTACAAAGAATTCAGTCAGGTTCCTAAGGCATGACCTGCCTTTGACAAAGCCATGCTGACTATCCCTAACCAGATTATGTCTCTCTAAATGCTCATCAATCCTGCCTCACAGGATCTTCTCCACCAAAACTTGCCCGCCACTGAAGTAAGACTCACTGCACTGGTCTTTAATTTCCTGGGTTATCTCTACTCCCTTTCTTTAACATTTTGTGCTGGACTTCGAGCATCTGCAGAATCTCTTTAAGCTGTAAAACATCAGCAAGACAATGTCCTGCCCAAGTTAGAGGGTCACCGGGAGTGATAAAGGCTGGGATGCGTCTGCGCCCAACAACTGACAGCCGTGACCGTCGCGCTGACGCTTCCAGCAGGCGGGTTTGCCGAGAGCACTGGCGGCGTAGGTGTGAATTCCCGGAAGAAATTTTTGACGGGAGGGCGGAGTCGCAGGGGAAATCAGCTGCCTTCGAATAGCAGCAACAAATCGAGAGGACAGACAGAGAGGGAAGTGGCCGGGGATCGGCGGTAGCGGTGAGTACAGTTTTCAGTCCACACTTTTGAGCCTGACCCCGTCGTTTCGAGTTTATGGACCCAAGAGAAAGGCAATCACGCCAGTGAGCGAGATAGTGAGTTTTAAACCGGAATTTCTTCCCGATCCGTGGCCGCGGACTGTGACCTTTCAAGTCCCCTGGCCGAAGCCGCTCAGTAAATTGATCTATATTAGATCACTCGGCTGCCTGTTAAATTGGGGCTCCGGGCGCCGCGGATACAGACGGACCCTGGGGTTGAGTGTATGGGGGAGGCTGGGGCTCTGAGCTCGGCCTAGACCGCCCTACCCGACTTAGAGAGGTCACTATTGACCTAACGTGTAGCGCACGGTCAGACACTTCACCCGGGACCTTGTAGACGTGGATATCATATGGGCTCGGCCAGAAACTGTTTATTCCCCTCCGTAGATGCTGCCTGACCTGCTGAGTTCCCCCGGCGCTTTGTGTGTGTTGCTCAAGTTTTCCGTATTTTCAGAAGTTCTTGGTTGTTCCCAGACCCAGACAATGATCTTGGTCAGAGCCCCCCAGTGTCGCCCTGGTGGTGGTTGGTTACCTATACGGACGAGGGTTAAACTACAAACAATGGAAAACCTGCAGATGCTGGAAATCCAAGCTAAATTAAGTAGGGTAAACAGGTTAGCCAGCGGAAACCCATTTCTGCCGGGTTCAGCGCTAGAAACGCAGGTAAAACCCTTCCCGTCTTAGAGCACGTCTACAAGGGCTGCTGCCACAAGAGAGCAGTGTCCCATTATAAAGGGCTCCCACCATGTAGGTCACGCTGCCGTCAGGAAGGAGATACAGGAGTCTGAGGTCCCACACCACCAGGTTCAGGAACAATTATTACCCCTCAACCATCAGGTCCCACACCACCAGGTTCAGGAACAGTTATTACCCTACAACCATCAGGTCCCACACCACCAGGTTCAGGAACAGTTATTACCGTACAACCATCAGGTTCCACACCACCAGGTTCAGGAACAGTTATTACCCCTCAGCCATCAGGCCCCACACCACCAGGTTCAGGAACAATTACCCCTCAACCATCAGGTCCCACACCACCAGGTTCAGGAACAGTTATCACCCTTCAAACATGAGGATTCTGAACCAGCGTAGGTAACTTCACTCACTTCACTCACTTCAGCACTGAACTGATTCATAACCAACAGACTCACTTTCAGAGAGTCTACAACTCATGTTCTCAGTATTATTTATTAATTACTTGCACGGTTTGTCTTCTTTTGGTCATCATTAGCTTGTCAGTCTTTATTTGTGAGTAGTTTGTTATTGATTCTATTGTATTTCTGTGTTCTCCTGTGAATGCCCACAAGAAAATGAATCTTGGGGTAGTATTTGATGGCACATACATAGTTTGATAATAAATTTACTTTGAACTTTGAGCACGAGCTGTCTGTGGCACATTACTGCGTGAATTGTCCTTTCGGGCTGCTTTTCACGTTAAGGCAGGATAGCAGAATTCAGGGGAAGTACAGCCAGATACTGTGAGAACTGGATGAGCCAGGCAGCATCTGTGGAGGGAAAAGGACATCTGCAGTCTCCTGTATCTCCAACTGATTTCAAGGGCCCACAATAGACTTCTCTACATTGAAGTTCTACTTGAAGCAAAGGCTTACAATTGCTGTGTGTGAAGGTCGGAACACGTTGAGGGAGAGGGAAAGGACTACTGCTGAGATGCCATTCAGGGTAAGGATAAAGCAGTGCTGGGAAAATGTCATAGTGAGCCAACTTTATAGGATTATGAGAGACATAGGTACAGGAGACAGTCAGTGTCTTTTTTTCCCTAGTGCTGAAGTGTCTAGAACCTTATAATCATGCCTTTAAAACTAAGAGAGGATAAGTTCAAAGGATGGTGTGCGGGGTAAGTTTTTCTTTTCCGTGGAGTGGTGGGTGCCTGGAATTTGTTGCTGGGGTGGTGGTGACGGAGGAGGATGCAACAGAGGCATTAAAGAGGCCCTTAGATAGGCACGTGACTGTGCAGAGACTGGAGGGAGAGATATTAACAATGTATAGGCTGAAGGGATTCGTTTAATTAAGGTAACACAGGCAAAGTGCTGGAGGTCAGGCAGAGAAAGGTCTCGGCCTAAAACATCGACTGTTTACACTTTTCCATAGACGCTGCCTGACCTGTTGAGTTCCTCCAGCATTTTGTGTGCATTACCCTGGATTTTCAGCATCTGCAGAATCTCTTGTGTCTAGTTTGAGTTAGGTATTTAATTACTAGTTTAATTGGGTTCAGCACTACATAGTGAAGGGCCCGTTCCTGTGCTTTACTGTTCTGTGTTCTGTGGGTCATTGGAAATGGTGGTGTTCCTTGGACCCGATCACAAGCTGTTTAATGATGTCACAGCTGTGGACGAGAGCGAGAAAAGATCAGCACGTCCCACCAGTGAGCGAAGCGTTCCCACGCTTCCCGTGACTCCGAGAATAATGTGCAGGGAAAGAATGTGAATGGGGCTGCTGGGAGATGGAACCTTCCAGGCTGTGGTGGCCTCCTTGGGCACGTGATCACCGTTTGGTATGGGGGTGGGGGGGGCTACTGCACAGGATCAAAATAAACTGCAGAGAGTTGTAAACTCAGTTAGCTCCATCATGGGCACTGGCCCCCCCCCCCAGTGTCCAGGACATCTTCAAGATGCCATGCCTCAAAAAGGCAGCATCCATCATTAAGGACCCTCATCACCCAGGACATGCCCTCTTCTCATTGTTACCATCAGGGAGGAGGTACAGGAGCCTGAAGACACACACTCAACGATTCAGGAACAGCTTCTTCCCCTCTGCCATCTGATTTCTGAATGGACATTGAACCCATGGACACTACCTCACTACTTTTTTATTCCTATTTTTGCACAACTTATTTAATTTAACCATTCATATTTTTTCTGTTATTATGTCTTGCATTGTACTGCTGCCACAAAGTTAACAAATTTCATGACATATAGGTACATGGAGCTTAGAAAAGTAGAGGGCTATGGATGACACTAGGTAATTTCTAAAGTAAGTACATGTTCGACACAGCATTGTGGGCCAAAGGGCCTGTGTTATGTTGTAGGTTTTCTATGTTTCGATACCAGAGATATTAAACCTGATTCTGATGATGAACATAAATTCTCTCCCTCTCGCGCGCGCACACACACACACACACACACACACACACACACAGAGCAGCATATTCACTTGCACACTGGCCCTCTCATGAACAAGCTCAGCGGGAACTGCTCACTACCACAGCAAAATGGTGAATTAACCCTTTGATGTACACAGACAACTCTGAACTGCCTTGTAGAGTGGGTGTTCAGCTCTGGGAGCTCTTGGCATGAAGATAATGGAATGTGCAGAAAAAAGATGATGACGTGCTCACATCTAATCCTTCCTTTCATACCCCATTCACATTTTGATTCTCCTGTCTGCCCACAATCTCTAATTAATGACTCCGTGTTGGTGAAGAACTGAGTTTGCAACCTTGTGGAGAATAGAAAGTCCTTGCCAAGTCAGGATTTCGGATTCAGAATGATTTATCACATGTACATCGAAACGTACAGCAAAAATTTGCCACTTTCATTAACAACCAACACAACCTAAGGATGTAGCCAGGCGGGCAGCCCACTGGTGTTGGCACTCATTCTGATGCCAACATAGCATGCCCACAATGCTCGACAGAACAATCAACTGGACAACGACAGTGAAGCAAGCCCAGTTCCTCCGTCCCTCCGTGGTGAGCTCTTCAGGCCTGGGTTCCGAGGTTTTTAGGTCACCTGAATTGGTTAATCGTTGTTTGCTTAGAGTTCAGAGACTCGATAATACAAGAGCTGCCTGTGGCATACTATTGCAATTAATTGTCCTTTGGAAGTAACACACACAAAATATTGGAGGAGCTCAGCAGGTCAGGCAACTTGACTTTGTATTCTTGACTCTAACAATTACAGGACTGATGAAGGGTCTTGGCTTGAAGCGTTGATTCCTTTCAGCGTGTATTCAGTGACCTGCCACAGATGGTAGTAGAGGCAATTACAATGTTTAAAACACACAAGGTACTGAAGGAACTCAGGTCAGGTAGCATCCATGATGGGGAACATCGTCTTGGTCTCGGCCTGAAATGTTGACTGTCTATTCCCCTCTTGGCCTGCTGAGTTCCTCCAACACTTAGCGTGTGTTGCTCTGGATTTCCAGCATCTGCAGAACCTTTTGCCTGAAAAAAATGATCAGTATGATGTGAATTCTGTCTTTCCAGTTTGGGCTTTGTATGGACTTGGAACTGATTAGAACTGGGATAAAGTCCTGGCAGAGAGGCAACGGCAGGTTTGGAATTCTGACAGTAGGTGCCTTGAATCTTGGTGATCTACGGGAATTTTTCTGTAGTGACTTGCCAACTGGCCTAAAGGCACAACACTTCGCAGAAGGGGTGGGGCAGCACAGTAGCTTAGCAGTTAGCACGGCGCTGTTACAGCAGATCAGGTTCAATTCCTGCCACTGTCTGTAAGGAGTTTGTACACTCCTCCTGTGACCACGTGTGTTTCCTCCGGGTGCTCCGGCTTCACCACATTCCAAAGACATATGGGTTAGCAGGTTAATTGGTCACATGGGGTTTTTTGTGTGACATGGGTATTTATCGTTGATCTAAATCTTCAGTGGTGCTCCAGGAAAGCCCCTTTATCACAATCTGCAATTAATGCAACCAAAATCTTTATCTGTAGACTCTTACTGGCAATATACAGTTGTTTCTGCAATTTGTCATATGGGCACGTGATTATTCTTGACGGAGTTACTGCCATTATTTTGAGTTGGCGTGCCTGTACTTCCATTCAATAAAGCCTCTTGCAAACTTTTATAGGCTGATCAAGGATTCAAAGTACATTTATTATCGAAGTACGTACACAGTATAACAACCCTGGGATTCATCTTCCCCACTGACAGCTACGAAACAGTGAAAACCATGGAACCCCTTCAAAGAAAAATATCAAACCACCAACACGCAAAAGAAGAACAAATCGTGCAAATGGCAAAAAAGAGCAAAAAACACAGAATATAAAACATCAAACCACAAAGTCATTGGGACAGGCCAGGAACGTTCAGTTCAGTTCAGTTCAGTCTAACGCTGTGTTGCTCGTTGACCACAGGCGGCAGAGCCAGTCCGGCCCCGAACAAAATCACACGGAGAAAGGAGCAACCAGAAATCAGAAATACATCATAATGTGAAATTTAGAGCCCAGTCCACAAACCACGGCGATTAAACCTTTCCCAACACCCAGGACTCTGGCAGATCAGATTGTGTGTAAGGTAATTAATTCTGTTTTGGGCTCTGAATTTTTCTTCGGTCTTTCTTTTCAAACAGCACCTGTGGTGCAGACACACAGGCACAGTAACACTAGTATTTTGCCTGAATGCAGAACTTTGGAACAGTGCCTCAGGAAGGCAGCATCTGTCATTAAGGATCCTCACCACCCCAGACATGCCTTCCTCTCATTACTGCCATCAGGGAGGAGATTAGTTTTGCCTTATTTATTTGTCATATAAACGTTTCGAAAGATTGAAACATACAACAAAGCGCATTATTTGCATCAAACTAAATCAGCGAGGATTGTGCTGGGCGCCCGCGAGTGTCGCCGTGCTTCCAGTGCCACAACTCGCAAAACCTAACCATACTTTTTAGGACAGTGGGAGGAAACCAGAGCACCTGGAGGAAACCCAAGCGGTCACGAGGGCAACATACAAATTCCTCACAGAAAGCGTCAGAAATCAGACCCTGATCTTAGCACTGGCGTTATAAAAGCATTAAGCTAATAACTACACTATTGTGCCACCCCTAACAGGGTACAGGAGCCTGAAGACTCACAGTCAACGAACGGCTTGCACTGCTTGTCCGCCATCAGATTTTTGTATGCTCCATGACTCCATAAGCACTACACCAGTCTTCCCTTTTTGCACTATCAATCTATTTATTTATTTATTTCTTGTAATTGACAGTGATTTTCACGTCTTGCACTGTACATCTGCCACAAAGCAACATACCTCATGGCCAGTCTTAGTGATAGTAAACCTGATTCTCATTCTGGATAAAGATATTTTCAGACAAAACCGAAGAAAATCTAACCAAAGTAAAAGCGCAGTAAGACAACTTTTATAGACAAGTGAAATTGGAGTTGGACAAAATTCAAATAGAAAGCTATAGTTCTGCTGTGTCAAAGATGAGCTTCAGGGTAGATCCATCAGAAATACATACTTTATACTTCATTGTCCCCAAACAATTGATACTAGAACGTACAGTCATCACAGCGATATTTGATTCTGCGCTTCCCGCTCCCTGGATTACAAATCGATAGTAAATATTAAAAATTTAAATTATAAATCATAAATAGAAAATAGAAAAATGGAAAGTAAGGTAGAGCAAAAAAAAACAAGAGGCAGGTCCGGATATTTGGAGGGTACGGCCCAGATCCGGGTCAGGATCCGTTCAGCAGTCTTATCACAGTTGGAAAGAAGCTGTTCCCAAATCTGGTCGTACGAGTCTTCAAGCCCCTGAGCCTTCTCCCGGAGGGAAGAGGGACGAAAAGTGTGTTGGCTGGGTGGGTCATGTCCTTGATTATCCTGGCAGCACTGCTCCGACAGCGTGTGGTGTAAAGTGAGTCCAAGGACGGAAGATTGGTTTGTGTGATGTGCTGCCCCGTGTTCACGATCTTCTGCAGCTTCTTCCGGTCTTGAACAGGACAACTTCCATATCAGGTTCCATACATGATCATTGTTGTAGAGTTGTACAACGTTGAATCTGGCCCTTTGGCCTAATCACCATGCCAACCACATTGCCTATATGAGTAATCAAGCCTTTGCCTGTATTTGGTCCATATCCCTCCAAAACCTTACCTATCCATGTAATTGCCTAAGTGCCTTCTTAAATATTGTAATTGTACCTGCCTCTACTACTTCCTCTGGCTGTTTGTGACAGGCAGCTTTATGTATCTCAGAAACTGCTGATCTCCTGGGATTTTCATGCACAGCAGTCTCTGGAGTTTCCAGTGAATGGTGTGAAAAGCAAAAAAAAACATCCAGCCATTTCAATTCCTGCCCCCATTCCGACACGCTGGTCCCTGGCTGCCACGATGAGGCTGCTCTTGGGGACAGGAATTGAACCTGGGTCGCTGGAACTATAAAGCGTTGTGCTACCACTACGCTACTGTGCCGGTCTCCGCCCAAAACGCCAACTGCTTATTAATCTCCATAGATGCTGCCTGACCTGCCCAGTTCCTGCAGTATTTTGTGTGTTTAACATCCAGTGAGCAGCAGTTTTGTGGGCAAAAACGCCTCTTTAATGAGAGAGGTCAGAGGAGAATGGTCAGGCTGGTTCAAGCTGACAAGAAGGTGACAGTAACTCAAATAACCACGCATTACAACAGTGGTGTGCAGAACAGCATCTCTGAATGCACAACATGTCTAACCTTGAAGTGGCGGGCAGCGGAAGACCTCGAACATACATTCAGTGGCTGCAGGTACGTAATAAAGTGGCCACTGAGTGTATGTCACTGTGGAAGCCTGATAATGTGTGAATGCTGAATATTGAATCTTGTGTGGAATGCTGGTGGGAGCGGCAATTCCCTAGAGAGGAGACGGAATGATCTGCATCCTATCATCCTGCCAAGAACTTTCCCAAGCTCTTTCTTAATTCCTTCCCATGATTTTTTTTCAGGGTACAAATAACTCTGACAGAATGGATAAACTCCATAAAGAAACGGAGGAGGTTTTGGAGATCATGCATGTAAATGTGGATAAAGTAAAGGACCGGGGAGAGAAACTGGAAGTTCTCGATGAAAGAGCCCAGTGTCTGATGGAAGCTGTAAGTCATTTCACTGGTCTCTGCCCGGCATCTGCAGATTTTCTCGTTTGTGATTTGTCTTTCTGCTCGTTTTTGAAATCTCCATTTACATTAACATATCATAATAAATGATACACCTACTTACTGTCAGTTATGCTGCTAGCATTTAGGGGAGCAATGAAGGTCCTCCATCTCTGTCTGTCTGTTTCCTTAACAATGTTTTTTGACCAGTCAGCATTGTTAGCCCTGAGCTGAGCCCCCGAACCTGGAGGAACGATGGACCACTGTTTGGCATGGGTGACCCTACCAAGAGCCAAAGCACAAGGCCCTGATTCCAGTATGATAGAGTTCCTTACTTGGGATGGCACTAGTGAACTATATAGTCTTTAAAATAATCTGGTATTTTAATTTTTTACCATTATTTGGAGCAGCTTTAGATCCAGATTTGTTTAATCATTGGAATTTAAGTTCTCTAGATGCAGTGGTGGCATGTGTCCTTGGATCAATGGCCTAAGAAGCTAAACCACTTCACTGCCACCTGAAAGCAACATCAATTATCAGCACGGCTTCTTCCACCGGGCCATCAGACTGATTAATTCACGCTGACACAATTGTATTTCTAAGCTATATTGACTGTTCTGTTGTATATCTTACTGTACATATTATTTATTACAAATGACTATAATTTGCACATTGCACATTCAGAGAGAGACGTAACGTAAGGATTTTTACTCACGAATGTGAAGGATGTAAGAAATAAAGTAAATTCAATGTTCTCTCTAATTTCTAATGACCAGTGTGCGCAAATATCCTGTGCTGTGCAATTTTTTTGCCCAGTGACAACAACGTGTGCACTGAATAATTTCTTCAATAAAAACAGTATAAATAAACCAGTTCTAAAATCTGCAGACAAATCATCGCAAACTCCACATTGTCAACACCGTCCACTGTCGTAACTATATGTTATAATTATGTGGTTTTTGTCAGTTTTTAGTCTTGGTTTGTCTTGTGTTTCTGTGATATCATTCTGGAGGAACAAATTGTATCATTTCTTAATGCATGTAATAAAAGAGGTCCTCATAATCTAATCTAATCAGAAACTAGAAAAGGATATGTGATTGTGTACAATTGTGAAATATACTTCGTTATTTATTGTTATTCTTATTACTTGTTTCTTTTTGTACTTGCACCATTTGTCAATCTTTGCGTGTAGTTTTTCATTGATTCTATTGTACTTC
Organism: Mobula birostris; assembly: GCF_030028105.1. Classification (NCBI taxonomy): domain Eukaryota; kingdom Metazoa; phylum Chordata; class Chondrichthyes; order Myliobatiformes; family Myliobatidae; genus Mobula; species Mobula birostris. The sequence goes on from NC_092377.1 coordinate 162,936,563, forward strand.
TTTGTTCTACCGTGAATGCCTACAGAAAATGAACCTCAGGGTCATATTTGGTTTCATATATGTACTTTGCCAATAACATGAACTTTGATCATACCCCATAGTAAAAGGAACTGATACTAAACCGCCTCCTGTAAAGTTCAATGTTCAAAGTAAATTGATAATCAAAGTACACATATGTCACTATATATGACCCTGAGATTCATTTTCCTGCGGGCATACTCAATAAATCTATAGAATAAATGAGTTGAGAGTTAAAGGGCAAAAGTTTAGGGGTAACATGAGGGGGAACTTCTTTACTCAGAGAGTGGTAGCTGTGTGGAATGAGCTTCCAGCAGAAGTGGTTGAGGCAGGTTCGATGTTGTTGTTTAAAGTTAAATTGGATGGATATATGGACAGGAAAGGAATGGAGGGTGATAGGCTGAGTGCAGGTCAGTGGGACTAGGTGAGAGTAAGAGTTCGGCATGGACTAGAAGGGCCGCAATGGCCTGTTTCTGTGCTGTAATTGTTATATGGTTATAGTGTGGGCACGTGGCCAAGTGGTTAAGGCACTGGACTAGCAACCTGAAGGTCGTGAGTTCAAGTCCCAGCCGAGGCAACATGTGTTGTGTCCTTGAGCAAGGCACTTAATCACATATTGCTCTGCAACGACATCAGTGCCAAGCTGTATGGGTCCTAATGCCCTTCCCTTGGACAACATCGGTGGCGTGGAGAGGGGAGACTTGCAGCATGGGCAACTGCTGGTCTTCCATACAACTTTGCCCAGGCCTGCGCCCTGGAGAGTGAAGACTTTCCAGGCGCAGATCCATGGTCTCACAAGACTAGTGGATGCCTTTAATTAATAACCATAACAGAATCAATGAAAGACTACCCCATCTAGGGTGTTCAACCAGTGCAGAAGACAACACACTGTGCAAATACAAAAAGAAGAAATAATAAATATCGAGAACATGAGATGAAGAGTCCTTGAAAGTGAGTCCATTGGTTGTAGGAGCATATCAATGATGGGGCAAGTGAAGTTGAGTGATGTTATCCCCTTCCCCTTTGTTCAAGAGCCTGATGGTTGAGGGGTAGTAACTATTCCTGAACCTGGTGGTGTGAGTCCTGAGGCTCTTGTGCCTTCTTTCTGGTGGCAGGAGTGAGAGGAGAGCTTGGCCTGCGTGGTGCAGGACCCTGATCATGGATGCTACTTTCCTGACAACAGTGTTGGGATGTTGTCTGGTCCCATGAGCCTGTTGTATCCGGCAGTTTCCTGGTAGCAAGTGGAATGAACTGGTTGCATTAGAGGGTATGAGCTGTAAGGAGGGGTCGGACAAACTTGGGTTGTTATCCCTGGAAAGTAGGAGACTTAAGATGGGACCTGAGAGATGCTTATAGAATTATGAGAGGTATAGATGGGGCTTGGGTGGCGGGGAGGAGAACTTCCTTCAGGGCCCATATGGATATAGAGTAATTCAATATTCCTGAAGTCCTCGCTTCAAAAGTTCAAAATTCAAAGTGCATTTATTACCAAAGTATCTATATTGGGTGGGGGGTGGGGTGGAGATACAATTCTAGCAAAGGAGGTGTTAGGTGTTTCTTCTCTCCACTAGTCTGTAGGTCACCCTTGGACAAGGTTTAGCACCTACTTAGTGCCTCCCCCACCCCCCCAACCCATTCTGGGTCAGGTGAAGCCATGGGAGCGGGTGGTGGATGGTCGTATGAGCAGCTGGTGCATATCACAAGTCCTGGTTATGTGACCACTGACACCAGGTAGACAATCTCTGAAGGGTATTGATAATGGCTGGGGTCACCCATCTTGTAAAGACACTGCGCAGAAGAAGGCAATGGCAAACCACTTCTGTAGAAAAAATTTGCCAAGAACGGTGATCGACCACGATCGACCACGTCTTACGACACGGCACACAATGATGGTGATGATGATGATAGATGGGCAGACAGTCAGTATATTTTTCCCAGGGTAAAAATGTGAAGACATGGATTCAAGTTAGAGGGGGGAAGTTTATTGGAGATGCACGGGGCAAATATTTTTACACAGAGAGTGTCAGGTGCTTGGACATGGCTGCTGGGGTAGTGACAGAAGTCAATATGGTAGTGGCATTTAAGAGGCTTTTATATAACTGCAGGAAATGGAGAGAGATGGATCACGTGCAGGCAAAGGAGGTTTATTTTGATCTGGCATCGTTTTGAGCACTGGCACTGTGGGCTCAGGGGCCTGTTCCTGTGCTGTTCTGTTCTCGGAAGTTGCTGGTAATGCCATGTTGCGATTCATTATCAATTTATTTATATTTATTGAATACAGCGCGGAATGGACTCCTCCGGACTGTCAAGCCGTGCCATCCAACAATCCCCTGATTTACTCCTAGCCGAATCGCGGGGCAATTTACAATGACCAATTAACCTACCAACTGGTACGTCTTTGGACTGTGGGAGGAAACCCACACGGTCACAGGGAGAACGTACAGACTCTTTACAGGCAGTGACGGGAATTGAACCCGGGTTGCCCGCACCGTAAAGCGTTGTGCTGACCACTGCGCTACCGTGAAACCAATTTAGAAAAGAACCCCAAGACTGCTCCTTGGAGTCAGGTGCCAAAAATCACAGCAGCACGGTAGCTTAGTGGTAGCACAAGGCCTTGCAGTACCAATGACCCAGGTTCAAATCCCTCTGATGCCTGTAAGGAGTTTGTATGTTCTCTCTGTGACTGCGTGGGTTTCTTCCTGGTGCTCTAGTTTCCTCCCACAGTCCAAAGACGCACCAGTTGGTTGGTTAGTTGCTCTTTATAAATTGTCCTGTGATTAGGCTTGGCGAGGCTCAAGGGGCCGGAAGGCCTATTCTGCATTATATCTCAATAAGTAAGTAAACAGACAAACTGATGGAAAAGCCCAGCATATCTACCAGCATCGATGGGGAGCAGAGAAACTCTGGATGCAGGCCTGATGCAGGTCTTTGATCTGAAACAACGACAACTCCTTTTCTCCACTGCTGCGTTCTGACCGCTGAGTTCCTCCAGCAAAATGTTGGTTGCTCTGGATTCCAGCAACTGCAGTTTCTTGTGTCTCCTTGGGGCAGGAACTGAGTTATAAGAAAAACAGAAGTGTGGGCTTTTTTGACCGGTGGCCAGGTATTTTAATTCCCATTCCGACTCATCAGTCCATGGCTTCCTCTTGTGCCAAGATGAGGAGCAACTCCTTATATTTCATCTGGGTAGCCTCCAACCTGACAGCATGAATATCGATTTCTCCTTCCAGTAAAAAAAATTCCCCCTCCACTTCCTCTCTTCATCATCTGGCCTTTGACATCTTCTCACCTGCCTATCATCTCCTCCTGGGTCCCTTCCTTCTTTCCTTTCTATGTGGTCCACTCTCCTCTCCTATCAGATTCCTTCCTCTCCAGCCCTTTATCTTTTCCACCCACCTGGCTTCACCTATCACCTTCAGCTAGCCTCCTTTCCCTCCTCCCACCTTTTTATCCTGACATCTTTCCCCTTGCTTCTCAGTCCTGAAGAAGTGTCTCAGCCCGAAATGTCGACTGTTTATTCATTTCCATAAAATGCTGCCTGACTTGAGTTCCTCCAGCATTTTATGTGTTTCGCTACAGATAGAAACATAGAAACATAGAAAACCTACAGCACAATACAGGCCCTTCAGCCTACATGTCCCTACCTTAGAAATTACCAGGGTTACCCATAGCCCTCTATTTTTCTAAGCTTCATGTACCTATCCAGGAGCCTCTTAAAAGATCTCCAGCATCTGCAGACATTCTTGTGTTTTTGATAAGGGTCATCAAAATAATTAATGTTGTGAAAAGTTTAAAAACAGAAAATGACTTCAAACTTAATTACAAGTATCTATTTAAGGGGAATATACACTGACGCCCATATTTGCTGCTCCACCCGGAGAGATCAGAATCAGGTTTAATAACATCAGGTCATAAAATTTGTTAACTATGTATATAAAATAGTTAAATTAACTAAGTAGTGCAAAAGAATAGAAATTTTTAAAAGTAGTGAGGTGTTGTTCATGGGTTCAATGTCCATTCAGAAATCTGATGGCAGAGGGGAAGAAGTTGTTCCTGAATCACTGAGTGTGTATCTTCAGGCTCCTGTACCTCCTTCCTGACAGTAGCGATGAGAACAAGGCATGTCCTGGGTGATGGGGGTTGATCCTGGGTGATGGACGCTGCCTTTTTGAGGCATTGCTCCTTGAAGATGTCCTGGATACTATGGAAGCTCGTGCCCATGATGGAGCTGACTAATTTTTCAACTCTCTGCAGCTTATTTCAATCCTGTGCAGTAGCCCCGCCCCCCCACCCCCCATAACCAGATGGTGGCGTAGCCGGTCAGAATACTCTCCACAGTACATCTGTAGAAATATGTGAGTGTTTTAGGCGAGATACCAAATCTCTTCAAAGTCCTAATGAGATATAGCAGCTCCAGCAGTTCACTTTTTGCACCACATTCCATTATCTGCAGTCTCTTGTGTTTGCATTTAAGACATTATTAAGTAACGTGAACGCGAGATTCGGTAGATTCAGGAAAATCCAGAGTATCACACACAAAAACCTGGAGGAACTCAGCAGGTCAGACAGCAGCTGTGAAGAGTCATTTTGGGCTAAGACCCTTCATCAGAATTGGAAAGGAAGCGGGGTGCCTGATTGGGGAATGGAAAAGGAGAGAATTGGGGGGGGGGAGTACACCTGCTCATTAATGCAAATATCTAATTGGCCAATCACATGACAGCAACTCAATGCATAAAAGCATGCAGACGTGGTCAAGAGGTTTCAGTTGTTGCTCTGACTAAACATCAGAATTGGGAAGAAAATCACAAACATGAGTAAATCTGCAGATGTTGGAAATTGAAAGCAACACACACAAAATGCTGGAGGAATCTAGCAGGTCAGGCAGCATCCATGGAGAAGAGTAAATAGTCGACGTTTTGGGCTGGGACTCTCCAACCTGAAGTATGATCTAAGTAACTAGTGGAATGATTGTTGGTGCCAAACGGAGTGGTTTGGGTATCTCAGAAACTGCCAGTCTCCTGGGACTTTTCATGCTCACAGTCTCAAGAGTTTACAGAGAATGGTGTGAAAAACAAAAAAAAAGCCCTGTGAGCCGCAAAATGCCTTGTTAATGAGAGAGGTCAGAGGAGAATGGCCAGACTGGTTCAAGCTGACGGGAAGGCGACAGTAACTCAAATAACCACAGTGGTGTGCAGAAGAGCATTTCTGAACGCACAACACGTTGAACTTTGAAGTGACACACATCAAAGTTGCTGGTGAATGCAGCAAGAGTTACTAACTCTTTCTTCAGTTAGTCCTGACGAAGGGTCTCGGCTTGAAACGTCGACTGTACCTCTTCCTAGAGATGCTGCCTGGCCTGCTGCGTTCACCAGCAACTTTGATGTTGCTTGAATTTCCAGCATCTGCAGAATTCCTCGTGTTTGAACTTTGAAGTGGATGGGTTTTGGCAGCAGAGGACCAAACCGGGTTCCACTCCTGTACCTAATAAAGTGGCACAGAGCGTATTTGTGATTACCCCCGGAACATGATTTTTATAAAATATGTTGTATTTGTAATCAGCCTGGGTACTTCACTGAGTGCTAATGTTCTGTGTTGATCTCCACAGGGTAAAACTTTCCAGAAGGCAGCCAAAGTCGTGGCTCATCAGGAAAAGAATAAGAATAGGAAGTGGAAGCTGATTGTGGGAGGAACCGTGTTTCTTGTTGTCCTCATCGTCATCATCATTATCATCATTGCTTTCAGCATGCCGTCTCCAGGATCATCCAGCATGTCATCTCCAGGATCATCACCCCAACTCAGTCCTTCCATGAGTCCGGAACGAAAGCAATAAACATTGGAATCGAAAAGCAAAAAAAAACAAAACGAACTGCGCACATTGGAAATCTGCAATAAAATCAGAAACTTGAGGAGACACTCCGCAGGTCAGGCAGTATCTGTGGAGAGAGAAGCGTGGTTAACGTTTCAACAGTTTTTAAAATATTTCCAGCAACCTTTGTGGGCTGGACTGCTTTTTTTTTCTTTCTGGATTTGAAAATTATTATCAGAATTTGTCATTAGAGGCATCTTGCGTGTGAGCTGCTTTAACTGTGGTACCTAGAAACCAAAATAGAGCAAGGATTGACACTTAACATGGTCTTCTGTGACATATAATTTTTTTTATTATTTATCCGTGACAAACTTTGTATTAAAAATAATATATAAAATTTTCATCCTGATGGAGCACATCCAATTCTTCTGTTTTGTTTCTGTCTCTGTACAGAGAAACCACACATCGAGTATGTGACACCCTGCTGTAAACTGGTACCAAGATTCAAGATAGTTTTTTTTTTGCCATTCTTCAGTACGTGAACGGGAGGGAAAACAAAATAGGTGTTGCTCTGGATCCGATGCAGTAGAAAACAAAAACCCCAACAAGCATAAAGAACACAATTAAAATAAGACAAACACAATAAAGAACACACACACACACACACACACACACAATGCCAGAGGAACTCAGCAGGTTGGGCAGCATCTACGTCGAGGAATAAACCGTCGATGTTTCAGGCCGAGACCCTTCATCAGGACTGGAAAGGAAGGGGGAAGAAGGCAGAATTCTGTTTGGGTAGCCTCCAACCTGATGGCATGAGCATCAATTTCTCCCATTTTTAGTAATTCTCACCCTCCTCATTCTTTCCTTCTTCAATTCCCGATCTTGGTTCCACTCGTACCCCTTCTCTTCTCTTTATCTGCCTTTCACCCTCCCCTGGTGCGCATCATTCCCTTTCTCCCATGGTCCACTCTCCTCTCCTATCAGATTCCTTCTTCTTCAGCCCTTTACCTTTTCCACCTATCACCTCTCGGCTTCTAACTTCATCCTTCCCCTCCCACTTAACCCCTCGCCCTAGCTTCACCTGTCACCTGCCAGCTTGTGCTCCTCCTCCTCCTCCTCCCCCTCACCTTCCTATTCTGGCTTCTTCCCCCTCCTGAGGAAGGGTCTTGGCCCGAAACGCTGACTCTTTATTCCTCCCGGTAGACGCTGCCTGATCTGCGGAGTTCCTTCAGTACTTTGAGTGTGTTGCCCTGGATTTCCAGCATCTGCAGAATCTTGTGCTTATCGATAAACATCTCCTGCACACGCGAAGAGATGGCCTGGATGTTTGTTAGTGTAGAGAATTGATACCGTAAAGCTCTCCCAGTATGTCCTTGGTGTCAGTGTTCAGTTGGGGGGGGGGTTGTGGAGGAGATGTAGACAGCGGTGATAAACGCAATGGTAAACTCCCTGCGCAGGCAATATGGCCTGCATTCAACTGCATGGTGCATGAAGAGTCCTGCAGCAACTTCTGTCAATGTTCACACGGGGTTCCTCTCTCCTGGACTTGTCAATCATTATGATTTGAAATGAAAGAGCCGATTGTGGACTTCAGGAAGGGTAAGACAAAGGAACACATACCAATCCTCATAGAGGGATCAGAAGTGGAGAGAGTGAGCAGTTTCAAGTTCCTGGGTGTCAAGATCTCTGAGGTTCTAACCTGATCCCAACATAACGATGCAGTTAGAAAGAACGCAAGACAGCGACTATACTTCATTAAGAGTTTGAAGAGATTTGGTATGTCAACAAAAAATTCTATAGATGTACTGTGCATCTCTGTCTGGTATGGGGGTGGGTGTGGTGGCTACTGCACAGGACCGAAAGAAACTGCAGAGGGTTGTAAATTTAGTTGGCTCCATCTTGGGTACTAGCCTACAAAGTACCCAAGACATCTTCAAGGAGCGGTGTCTCAGAAAGGCAGCGTCTATTATTAAGGACCTCCAGCACCCAGGGCATACCCTTTTCTCACTGCTACCGTCAATATATATTAACAAAGTGAGGTAGTGTTCATGGGCTCAACTTTGGAGATGCTATCAGGCCCTTCTGGCTCAATCAGTCCATGCCACCCAATTGCATCCATGTGACCAATTAACCGACTAACCAGTACATCTTTGGACTGTGGGAGGAAACCAGAGCACCTGGAGGAAACCCAAGTGGACAGAGGGAGAACGTGCAAACTCCTTACAGACAGCGACGGGAGTTGACTATGCCACCCCCAGGTTTTGTAGTTTGCGAGGGGTGGCAGCAAGGAAGATAAGGATCCCAAAACCACCAGCACAAAGACAGACAAAAAGGTCAAAAAGTCGAGGGATTAGTCCAAGGAAGCAGTGCCCAAATACTTTGATCTCTTCTCAGATTCAGCCACCTCCCTCCACAGGATAGAAAGGGGAGAGGAGTTAGAGGAAGAATAGAAATGATTGGTATCAGTACCAAGTTGTGCATCGTCTCTTCCATCAGCTTCTCTCGATATGCCAAAACACAACACAACTATTCTTCAAAATAAATAGATTCAATGAGCAAGAAAGATCAGTGGGTGGGGAAAAGTGCTTGCAAGTCGCTTGCCAGTCATGCCTGGGCCTGTTCCAGCTGAGTTTGGCCAGGCCGGGCACAGGACACAGTGGTTTTGATTGGTCCTTTCTTCTCTCAGCTGTCAGCCAGAGGTACAAAGTGCCACAGGATTCATCGATCATTAACTCACCAAAGCAAGTAAAATGCGTTTTACATCTCTTCTTTTGTAAAGTTTGTGATTGGGATTCTTTAAGCCAACATAATTCCATTGTAACACACATCAAAGTTGCCAGGCAGCATCTCTAGGAAGAGGCGCAGTCATCGTTTCAGGCCGAGACCCTTTGTCAGGACTAACTGAAGGAAGAGCTAGTAAGAGATTTGAAAGTGGGAGGGGGAGGGGGAGATCCAAAATGATAGGAGAAGACAGGAGGGGAGGGATGGAGCCAAGAGCTGGACAGGTGATTGGCAAAAGGGATATGAGACGATCATGAGACAGGAGGCCCAGGAAGAAGGAAAAGGGGGAGGGGGGGAAAAGCCCAGAGGATGGGCAAGGGGTATAGTCAGAGGGACAGAGGGAGAAAAAGGAGAGAGAGAGAGAGAGAGAAAGACTATGTGTATATAAATAAATAATGGATGGGGTACGAGGGGGAGGTGGGGCATTAGCGGAAGTTAGAGAAGTTGATGTTCATGCCATCAGGCTGGAGGCTACCCAGACGGAATATAAGGTGTTGTTCCTCCAATCTGAGTGTGGCTTCATCTTTACAGTAGAGGAGGCCATTGTAATTCCATTGTACCTTTAGGCATGATCATATACTTCCCCGTCACATGGGAGTTTCAGGAGATTTGGTTTGTCATCTAAAACACTCAAAAACTTCTGGAGATGTACTGTGAAGACAATTCTGACTGGCTGCACCACCGTCTGGTATGTGTGTGTGGGGGGGGGTGGCTACTGTACAGGATCGAAGTAAGCTGCAGCGAATTTTAAAATTAGTCAGCTCCATCATGGGTACTAACCTCTATAACCTCCAGGATAATTTCAAGGAGCAATGTCTCGGACAGACAGAATGCATCATTAAGGACCTCCACCACCCAGGATATGCCCTCTTCTCATTGCTACCATCAGGGAGGAGGTACAGCAGCCTGAAGGCACACACGCAACGATTCAGTAAAAGTTTCTTCCCCTCTGCCATCTGATCTGTAAATGGACATTGAACCCATGAACACTATCTCACTACCTTTTTTAAATTTGTTTTTGCATTACTTATTTTAAGTTAGCTATCGTAATTCAGTTTTGTTCTACATTTATCATATATTTCATGGTACTGCTGCTGCAAAGTTAACAAATTTCACAACATATGCCAGTGATATTAAACCTGATTCTGATGGTTCAGGAATACGTCACTACCTAAAAAGTAGGAACTTCACTGTGAAGTGTGACTGTTGGCTGGTGAGTTTGTTTAGTGAAGTAATCAGTGACACAGGACAGGCAGAACACAAACTGAGGGAAAATAATGGAACAAATACTAAACTATTCCATTTTCAGCCTCTCACTGCTATGGTCAGAATTTCCCACCTGCTTCAAAAAGGCAGTGCCTAACGACAGTAGTGCGAGCTGCCTTAATGACTATTGCCCAGTAGTACTCACATCTGTGGAGATAAAATGCTTTGAAAGGTTGGTCATGGCTAGAATGAATTGCTGCCTCAGCAAGGACCCAATGCAATTTGCCTATCACCACAATAGGTCTATGGCAGACAAAATCTCAATGGCTCGTCACACGGCCTTAGATCACCTGGACAACACAAACACCTATGTCAGGTTGCTGTTTGTTGACTATAGCTCAGTATTTAATCCCATCAGTCCCACAACCCTGATTGAGAAGTTACAGAACCTGGGCCTCTGTACCTCCCTCTGCAATTGGATCCTCGACTTCCTAACCGGAAGACCACAGTCTGTGCGGATTGGTGATAATATCTCCTCCTTGCTGACAATCAGCACTGGTGCACCTCGGGGTGTGTGCTTAGCCCACTACACTACTCTTTTTATAACCATGACTGTGTGGCTAGGTATAGCTCAAATACCATCTATAAATTTGCTGATGATACAACCATTGTTGGTAGAATCTCAGATGGCGATGAGAGGGCGTACAGGACCGAGAGTGGAGTGGTGTCACAGCAACAACCTGGCACTCAATGTCTATAAGACGAAAGAGTTGACTGTGAACTTCAGGAAGGGTAAGAAGACAGAACATGAACCAATCTTCAAAGAGGGAACAGAAGTGGAGAGAGTGAGCAGTTTCAAGTTCTTGGGTGTCAAGATCTCTGAGGATCCAACCTGGTCCCAACATATCAATGCAGCTATAAAGGAAGCATTGGCTATATTTCATTAGGAGTTTGAAGAGATTTGGTTTGTCAACTAAAACACTCAAAAACTTCTATAGATGTCCCGTGGAGAGCATTCTGGCAGGCTGTATCACTGTCTGCCACGGGGGTGTGGATGTGGGTGGAGCCACTGCACAGGACCAAAAGAAGCTACAGAAAGTCATAAAATTAGTCAGCTCCATCTTGGATACCAGCCTCTGTAGCATCCAGGACATCTTCAAGGAGCGGTGCCTCAAAAAGGAGACGTCCATTACTAAGGACCACCACCACCCAGGGACATGCCCTCTTCTCATTGTCACCGTCAGGAAGGAGGTACAGGAGCCTGAAGGCACACACTCAGTGATTCAGGAACTGCTTCTTCCCCTCTGCCATCCGATTCCTAAATGGACATTGAACCCATGAACACTACCTCACTATTTTTAAAATATATATATGATTTCTGTTTGTGCATTATTTTAATCTATTCTATATATATATATATACGTATTTACTGTAATTGATTTACTTATTTATTTTTTTCTATATTATCACGTATTGCATTGAATTGCTGCTGCTAAGTTAACAAATTTCACGACACATGTTGGTGATTACACCTGATTCTGAATACTAAATACACAACAGCTGGCCTGAGACCTTTTCCCGCAGTGGGACTGATCATTTTAAGGTGCACGGAGGAAGTATAGGGGGATGTCTGTACGTTCTCCGTGTGACCGCGTGGGCTTCCTCCCACATTCCAAAAAGACACACAGGTTGGGGGCCGTACGCTACAAAGGCATAGAGCACCTGCAGCACAGAAACAGGCCCTTTGGCCCTTCTAGTCCATGCTGTACTGTTAGTCTGCTTAGTCCCATTGTCCTGCAGCTAGACAGTGCTCCTCCATATCCCTCCCATCCACGTACTTATCCAAACTTCTCCCAGGTATGAAACTGAACTGATATCCACCACATTCTCTGGCAGCTCGTTCCACACTCTCACCACCCTCTGAGTGGAGACGTTCCCCTTAAGTATTTCACCTTCCACCCTTAACCTATGACCTCCAATCCTAGTTTCACCCGGCCTCAGTGGAAAGAGCCTGGTTTATGATGGCGTTGGAAGAACGGTGACACTCACTGGCTGCCCACCAGCACATCCTCAGACTGTGCTGGTTGTTGACGCAAATGACGCATTTCACTGTATATTTTGTTGTTCTGATGTATCTGTGGCAAAAGTTAAATTTAATCTTTAACCCTTACGTACTATCAAATGAGCTAACTGGAAGGAAAATGTGTGATATTCAAGGAGGGAGTTTATGGTGAATACTTGGACTTCACCTTGCCTTTAATCTGATTTACTTTCACATCAACCTTCCCCTTTGTATATTGAGTTCTTAAAGGGTCATTCAAGCGTGACACACTCTTTGATAAGTGAACAGTTGTGCAGGAAATTTAAGTTATTTCTGTTTTCTTGACTACATCTCAGGAGGAAGTGACTGTTTTTGGAACAAGGTCACTTATCCACAATTTCCTTCGTGTTAACTCCTAGAATGAGGTGGACGTCCTGTTAAGGAGCGTCATGTAAGTACAGAAACAAGCCCTCTCACCTACCAAGTCCGACGTTTACACTTATCCTATGTTACTCGTCCCCCCCCGCCCCCACTTACATAAGGAGAATTCAGATTTATTTATTGCAGGTACATCAAAACCTACAGTGTGCTTAGCCCACTGCCCTACTCTCTCTACACCCATGACTGTGTAGCTAGGCACAGCTCAAATGCCATCTGTAAATTTGCTGATGACGCATCTATTGTTGGCAGAATCTCAGATGGTGAAGAGAGAGTGTACAGGAGTAAGATATACCAGCTAGCTGAACAACTAGCTTGCACTCAGTGTTAGTAAGACCAAAGAACTGATTGTGGACTTCAGAAAGGGTAAATCAAGGGAACACACTCCAGTCCTCATAGAGGGATCAGGAGTGGAAAAGTTGAGCAATTTCAAGTTCCTGGGTGTCAACATCTCTGAGGATCTATTCTGGGGCCAACCCACCAACCCAGTTACAAAGAAGGCATGACAGTGGCCTTTCATTAGGAGTTTGAGGAGATTTGTTATGTCACCAAAGACACTCACAAATCTCTATAGACGTACCGTGGAGAGCATTCTAACTGGGTCCATCGCTGTCTGGTATGGGGTGGGGTGGGGCCACTGCACAGGATTGAAATAAACTGCAGAAAGTTGTGAACTCAGTCAGCTCCATCATGGGCACCAGCCTCCCCAGTGTCCAGGACATCTTCAAGGAGCGATGCCTCAAAAAGGCAGCATCCATCATTAAGGGCCCCCATCACCCAGGACATGCCCTCTTCTCATTGCTACCATCAGGGAGGAGGTACCGGAACCTGAAGACACACACTCAATGATTCAGGAACAGCTTCTTCCCCTCTGCCATCAGATTTCTGAATGGACATTGAACCCACGATCACGACCTCACTACTTTTTTTGCACTACTTACTTAATTCAACGTTTAGACATATATACACTTCTTACTGTGATCCAGTTTTTACAATTATGTACCGCTGCCGCTTAACAACAAATTTAATGACATGTGCCCGATTAGATTTGAGGTGAGGTGCGAGGTATTAGACCCGATTCTGATTCTGAAATGCATCATTTGTGTTAACAAGCAACACAATCTAAAGGTGTTCTGGGGGCAGCCCACAAGTGTTGGCAGACATTCCACCGCCAACATAGCAGGAGCTCAACGCGCGGAAGAACAAAGTAGAAGTGACAAAAACAGAACACAACAAGCAACAAAGCAACAGCAAAACAAGCCCTGCTCCTCTCTCCCACTCACTCACATACACAGTACAACTCCAGTCTCCAGCCTTCAATGGACTTGAGGATTAGTAGACATTAGACCAGGGGTTCCTGACATTCTTTATACCATGGGCCTCTACCATTAACTGAGGGGTCCATAGACCCCAGGTTGGAAACCCCTGCATTCGACTTTGACTTTACATTGATATCAGCCAATTAACCCGTCAACCCCCACCCAGAGGAGACCCACGTTGACAGGGGGAGAATGTGCAAACTCTGAGCAGATTGCACTGAAGGTCGCTGGAGTGGTGAGGCAGTGCCTGTACCAGCTGCGCCACTGTGCAACATGGATTGAGAAAGCTTGGCCTCCACTCACTGGAGTTCAGAGCAATGAAAGATGATGTCAATGAGATGTACAAAGTTCTGAGAAATTCTGAAAGAGGCTGTTTTATCTCCAAAGAGAGTCTAGGACTTCTGTGATTTGCCTCCAGATATAGGTGCAAGGGGGATGTGGGTAGACAAGGTTAGGATTGATGAGAAGAAGACTTTGATACAAACGTCTGTACATTTTTGGAACTTTCCCCTTCAGAGGTGCGAGATGGTTCAGTTGCCAAGAGTGTTCGAGGCCAAGTAGATTGAAAGATGCCTGGAAATGAGGAGAGAGGATGAAGTTACCTGAAATGAGGAGATAGGCTGAAGTTACCTGGAAACGAGGAGATAAAATGAAGTTACCTGGAAATGAGGAGATAGGCTGAAGTTACCTGGAAACGAGGAGATAAGATGAAGTTACCTGGAAATGAGGAGATAGGCTGAAGTTACCTGGAAACGAGGAGATAAGATGAAGTTACCTGGAAATGAGGAGATAGGATGAAGTTACTTGGAAGTGAGGAGATAAGATGAAGCTACTTGAAGATGAGGAGATAGGATGAAGTTACTTGGAAGTGAGGAGATAGGATGAAGTTACTTGAAGATGAAGAGATAGGCTGAAGTTGCCTGGAAATGAGGAGATAGGCTGAAGTTACCTGGAAATGAGGAGATAGGCTGAAGTTACCTGGAAATGAGGAGATAGGATGAAGTTGCCTGGAAATGAGGAGGTAGACTGAAGTGTATACTCGCACAGGAGCTATCATGATACTGCTGCTGCTAGGAGGAATTTGTACATTCTCCCATGGTTGCGTAGGTTTCCTTTGGGTGCTCTGGTTTCCTCCCACACACTCGCTAACCACCGCGAGCAATGACTCAGACGGAAACCAAATCAGAGCCAATACTCGTGGAAGTCACCAGCAAGAGAGCAACAATCAAAGTTCAAAAAGCTCAAAGTAAATTTATTATCAAAGTGCATATATGTCACCATATACAACCCTGAGATTCATTCTCTTGTGCACATTCACAAAAGAAATACAATAGAATCAATACATATTACACAGCAGACAAACAAGCAATGTGCATAGAGGACAAACTGTGCAAATACTGTACAAACAAAACAATAACAGATAGTAAGTAAATAATACTGAGAACTGTGGATGAAGTTGAACAAAGTATTCAAAGTTGTAAAAATATATTATCTAATTATTTTAATGATAATATAGTGCACAATAAAATTTGTTATATTCAACAGATATTACATCTTTAAAGAAAGATTAGCTTTATTTGTCATGTTTCAAAGGTTTCAAAGGTATATTTAATGTCAGAGAAATGTATAGAATATACATCCTGAAATGCTTTTTCACGTACATCGAAACATACAGTGAAAAGTGTTGTTTACATCAACAACCAACACAGTCTGAGGTTATTCTGGGGGCAGCCCACAAGTGTTGCCGTGCTTCTGGCCCCAACATGGCAGCCCACAATTCACTAATCCTTACTAACCAACCTGTGCATCTCTGGCACTGTACAACACTGTGCTAGCCACTATTATTGTGCCACCCCATTATAACTACACATTCAGTAGCAACTTTATTAGGTACTCCTATATATTTGCTCGTTAATGCAAATATCCAATCAGCTGATCACACGGCAAAAACTCGATACAGAAAAGCATGCAGATGTGGTCAAGAGGTTCAGTTGTTGTTCAGACCAAACATCAGAATGGGGAAAGAATGTGATCTAAGTGACTTTGACCTTGAGATGAATGTTGGTGCCAGATGGGGTGGTTTGAGTATCTCAGAAGCTGCTGATATCCTGGGATTGTTATGCACAACAAACTCTAGAGCTTACAGAGAAGGGTGCAAAGAACAAAAGACATCCAGTGAGTGGCAGATCTGCAGATTTTCCTTCAGTTTTTCAGTGTTTTCTTGTGAATGATTGGTGGGTGGGTGATTTGTTAATTGTCTGCATGTAAGAAGGGTGTCGGGGATCTGGTGCTACTGTTGCAAGTGAGGGGGTCAGGGACTGACATGTGTTAGTCATAGTCATACTTTATTGATCCCCGGGGAAATTGGATTTTCATTACAGTTGCTCCATAAATAATAAATAGTAATAAAACCATAAATAGTTAAATAGTAATATATAAATTATGCCAGGAAATAAGTCCAGGACCAGCCTATTGGCTCAGGGTGTCTGACCCTCCAAGGGAGGAGTTGTAAAGTTTGGTGGCCACAGGCAGGAATGACTTCCTATAACGCTCTGTGTTGCATCTCAGTGGAATGAGTTTCTGCCTGAATGTACTCTTGTGCCCAACCAGTACATTATGTAGTGGATGGGAGACATTGTCCAAGATGGCATGCAACTTGGACAGCATCCTCTTTTCAGACACCGCCGTCAGAGAGTCCAGTTCCATCCCCACATCACTGGCCTTACGAATGAGTTTGTTGATTCTATTGGTGTCTGCTACCCTCAGCCTGCTGCCCCAGCACTCAACAGCAAACATGATAGCACTGGCCACCACAGACTCGTAGAACATCCTCAGCATCATCCGGCAGATGTTAAAGGACCTCAGTCTCCTCAGGAAATAGAGACGGCTCTGACCCTTCTTGTAGACAGCCTCAGTGTTCTTTGATCCTCAGTGTTGAGGATCGTTGATTATTTATGTGGCTGCTTTTTGCTGTGGGTGAGAGGGGTATTATGGGATCTGTGAGTTTTGTTTCTTTTCTTTTTTGTGTCAGTTGGTGGGGGGTGGGGGCGGAAGTTATGTCTTTTCTTTCATCAATAGCCATGGTCTTTCTGTATTTAATGGCTATCAGGAATAGACAAATATCAGAGTTGTATTGTACTTTGACAATAAACATTTGAACCTTTGAAAATGATTTGTTAATGAGAGGTCTCTTGTTGATACAGTATGTCTCATTGTCATGTCCAGAAAAAGATGGTGCCTGTGAACAACACAACCAAGAGTAACATCCTCCAGATGGGTCATAAAACTACTTCTTTCACTTCAGGCCTAGAAGCCTGGAGACAGGACGTGAGTCCATGATTGACTCTATTTCTCACTGACCTTGTTGATTATCCTGTTATTTCATGTTCTTGTTATTTATTGCTATTTATTTATATTTGCATTTACAGTTTGTTGTCTTCTGCACTCTGGTTGATCTTTCATTGATCGTGTTATAGTCACTATTCTATAGATTTGCCGCAGGAAAATGAATCTCAGGGTTGTATATGGTGACATATATGTAGTTTGATAATAAAATTTACTTTGAACTTTAAATTTTGAAAACAGCAACAGCAAACCTCTTCCATCCCTCCCACCATCCACCCAGCACCCAAGAAAAATATTTAAATTCTACGGCTGATAATTACAATATAATGAAATGACATCAGCAACGACTGTGCTCAGCAGCCCGCAAGCGTCACCACACTTCTGGCGGCAACACCGCATGCCCGCAGCTCACTAAACCTAATCTGTTCATCTTTGGAATGTGCGTGGAAACCCACACTGCCACATGGCAGCGGTGGTAGTCGAACCTCGATCTTACAGCCGGTGTTGTGAAGCGGTTACACTTACCTGTGGGCTCCTGTACCATACCACAGTGCAGGTTGCTGGGCTAACAGGCCGCTGTAAACTGGGTGGTAAAATCTGATGGAAATTGACGGGATTGTAAAGAGAGTAGAGCACAGGGAAACATAATGGAGAATGGAATTGCTCTGTGAGCTGCCATAGATAAGTCGAGCCAGTACTGAAATATCAAAGTACCAGTGGCAGGTACAGTTTGTTTTTTAGACAACAACCACTGATTTTGAACTATTAACTGCCCTATCAATTAAATCCATCATCATCATCATTGTGTGCCGTGTCGTATGATGTGGGTGATCATGGTCTTTCCGTGACCATGATTGTTCTTGGGAAACTTTTCTACCACAGTAGTGGTTTGCCATTGCCTTCTTCTGGGCAGTGTCGTTACAAGGTGGATGGCCCCAGTGATTATCAAAACTCTTCAAAGATTGTCTGCCTGGTGTTAGTGGTCGCATAACCAGGACTTGTGATATGCACCAGCTGCTCATACGACCATCCACCACCTGCTCCCATGGCTTCACGTGACCCTGATCGGGGGTAAGCAGGTGCTACACCTCGCCCAAGGGTGACCTGCAGGCTAGCGGAGGGAAGGAGCACCTTACACCATCTTTGGTAGAGACCTACCTCCACCCTACCATCCAATTATATGATATTCCTTAAAACAAAACAGTCTACTTAAATTATGTGGCAAAAGTAAAAATTAACTACTAACCAGTACGTCTTTGGACTGTGGGAGGAAACCGGAGGAGTCAGAGGAAACCCACGCGGTCATGGGGAGAACGTAGAAACTCCTTACTTCAACTATACTCCCAACCAGAACGGAACTCCCAACACCCCCAGCTGTAACAGCATTGCACTAACTGCTACAAGGAGATCCAACAAGTCAAAGCTTGAAGAAATGCAGCCAGACTGCTCACTTGGAGGCTTGATTATGAGACAAAAGCTCAAATATTTTGGCCACATCATGAGAAGACAGGATTCCTTGCAGAAGACTGCTATGTTAGGGAAAACAGAAGGTAAAAGGAGAGGATGATAGAGACTACAATGGATAGATAGTATTACTCAGACAATGCGTATGACCTTGGGCGATCTTAGCGAGGCAATTTCCAACAAGAAGGCTTGGTCCATGAGCTCACAAAGAGTCGGGAGTCGACTTAACGACTGAACAACAGCAACAACTGCTACACTACACTCTCCTAGATCTCCTTGGAGAAGAATTTTGTTTTCAGGGTTATGGAACAGTTCTGGGTGGCTGGTTTAATTCCCTCTCCTGGGCGGCACGGTAGCGTAACACTTTACCATGCCATCGAACGGGGTTCAGTTCCCACCCACTAGAGAAAACCTGCAGATGCTGAAACCTGAGCAACTCACACAAAGTGCTGGAGGAACTCAGCAGGCCAGGCAGCGTCTATGGAAAAGGGCACTGCCAACATTTCGGGTCGAAACCCTTCGGTAGGACAATTCCCACTGCAGTATGTAAGAAGTCTGTATATTTTCCCCATGTCTGTGTTTCCTCTGGGTGCTCTGGTTCCACCCACATTCCAAATACGTTTGGGTTAGTAAGTGTGGGCATACTATGTTGGTGTCAAAAGCATGGCAACACTTGCGGGCTGCCCCCAGCACATATTCGGACTGTGTTGGTTGTTGACACAAACCTATTCGTTTATTGAGATACAGTGCTGTTAAGCCCTTCCAGCCCTTCGAGTGCCGCTGCCCAGCAACCCCCCCGATTTAACTTTAGCCTAATCTCAGGACAATTTCCCACGACCAATTAATCTAATTTCCAACAAGCAATTAACTGATCATCTGGTATAGTCTTTGGACTGTGGGAGGAAACCCACACAGTCATGGGGAGAACGTACAAACTCCTTACAGGCAGCGGTGGGAATTGAACTCGGGTCGCCTGTGCTGCAGAGAGTTGTGCTATCCACTATGCTACCATTCCACCCTTTTATTAAGCGATTGGCAATTCATATTTTAGTTCGCTTGATGTTGCTCTGGTGTTTCTAGGAAACATAATGTACCCTGAAACTAATTTAGAAAAGACCCCAAGACTGCTAGTTGGCGGCACCAAATAAACGTGGCAGAAAGGCAGCGTAGTGGTTAACACAATGCTTTACAGTACCAACGACTCAGGCTCAATTCCTACCACTGCCTGTAACGTATTTCACTGTATGTTTCTATTTACATGTGACAAATAAAGCTTATCTTATCTTACCTCCTTCATTTCCCTCCTTGGTACCACCCCAATCCCCTTCTCGGCCAAGCACCCACTCAGGCTTGGTTCCTGAATTTATACCTATACCTCTGAAAGTGAAGGAAAATGAACCTCAGAATCAGGTTTATTATCACCGGCATGTGTTGTGAAATTTGTTAAGTTAGCAGCAGCAGTTCAATGCAATACATAATATAGAGGAGAAATAAATAAATAAATACACCAGTTACAGTGTGTGCATATTGAATAGATCAAAAATCATGCAAAAACAGAAATAATATGTTAAAAAACTAAGGTAGTGTTCAAGGGTTCAATGTCCATTTAGGAATCGGATGGCAGAGGGGAAGAAGCTGTTCCTGAATCGCTGGGTGTGTGCCTTCAGGCTTCTGTACCTCCTACCTGATGGTAACAGTGAGAAAAGGGCATGCCATGGGTGCTGGAGGTCCTTAATAATGGATGCTGCATTTCTGAGACACCACTCCCTGAAGATGTCCTAAGTACTTTGTAGGCTAGTAGCCAAGATGGAGCCGACTAATCTTCTTTCGGTCCTGTGCAGTAGCCCCCCCCATACCAGACAGAGATGCAGCCTGTCAGAATGCTCTCCACAGTACATCTATAGAAGCTTTTGAGTGTTTTTGTTGACATACCTTAAGATCAAGGATCAACTTTATTTGCCATATACATTTACATGTGTCAGGAATTTACTGTGGTGTGTTGGTCAGAGGCCAGCATGCAACAAAAAAAAACAACATTCAGCAGTTACAAATAATAAAGAATTATATAAAAATAAAGTTATAAGTACAGATGTGGAATACAATGTGCATAAATACAGTATATAAATACCAGCAACACACATCAAAGTTGCTGGTGAACGCAGCAGGCCAGGCAGCATCTCTAGGAAGAGGTACAGTCAGCGTTTCAGGCCGAGACCCTTTGTCAGGACTAACTGAAGGAAGAGACAGTAAGAGATTTGAAAGTGGGAGGGGGAGGGGGAGATCCGAAATGATAGGAGAAGGCAGGAGGGGGAGGGCACCAGCATGTATTTACAGTGTAAACAGCAGTATTAAATAATGGTTTGAAGTGTTTACAGTGCAGTGACTGAGATAGAGAAGGGGTGGGCAACCACAGACAATACTGAACTAGGCGTATTGACTAAACCTCCTTATCGGCAACAGAAACTCTCCTGGGTGAGCCTGTTAAGGTTCTTAGGACTGCGTTGTTAGTTTCAATGAAGACAGTGGGTTTGATTGTCGAGAGTCATTGCCTAAGCCGCTAGTGTAACCAAGATCTCCCCCTCTTTCACCAGAGTCTTTCTCCTTCAGGGTCCATATGGATATATAGTAATTCAATATCCCAGAAGTTCTTGCTTCAAAAGTTCAAAATTCAAAGTACATTTATTATCCAAGTGTGTATATTGGGTGTCAGGGTGGAGATATGATTCTAGCAAAGGAGGTGTAAAGTGCCTCTTCTCCCCACTTGCCTGCAGGTCACCCTTAGACAAGGCATAGCACCTGCTTAGCGCCTCCTCCTCCCCCACCCCCAACCCATTCTGGGTCAGGTGAAGCCATGGGAGCAGGTGGTGGATGGTCGTACGAGCAGCTGGTGCAGATCATAAGTCCTGGTTATGCAACCACTGACACCAGGCAGACAATCTCTGAAGAGCACTGATAATGGCTGGGGTCACCCGTCTTGTAAAGACACTGGCCATAAGAAGGCAATGGTAAACCACTTCTGTTGAAAAATTTGCCAAGAACAATCGTGGTCATGGAAAGACCATGATCAACCACGTCCTACGACACGGCACATAACAAACGAACCATGTTTGCTATACACAACCTTGAAATTCAGCTTCAGCAACGATAAATTCCTTGGTGTTATTATTTTGGAGAACCTGTCCTGGCAGCACAAAGCACAACAGCGCCTCTACTTCCTTAGGAGTTTGCAAAGATTCAGCGTGGCATCTAAAACTTTGACAAACTTCTATAGATGTGTAGCGGGAAGTATACTGACTGGCTGCATCACAGCCTGGTATAGAAACACCAATGCCCTTGAATGGAAGATCCTACAAAAAGCAGTGGATATGGCCCAGACCATCATGGGCAAAGCCATCTACTCAAAATGCTCTTGCAGGAAAGCAGCATTGATCATCAGCATCCCAGATCATGCTCCCTTCTCGCTGCTGCCATTAGGAAGAAGGTACAGGAGTCTCAGGACTCACACCACCAGGTTCAGGAACAGTTACTATCCCTCAACCATCAGGCTCTTGAACCAGAAGGGTAACTTCACTCGCCCTATCATTGAAATGTTCCCACCAACCTATGAACTTACTTTCAAGGACTCTTCATCTCATATTCTTGATATTTGTTGTTTGTTTGTTTATTTATTTATTTATTATTAATATTATTTCTTTCTTTTTGATTTTGCACCGTTTGTTGTCTTTTGCACACTGGTTGAACACCCAAGTGGTCTTTCTTTGATTCTGCCAGGGCTATTATTCTATTAAGGATTTATTGAGTACGCCTGTGTAACCCCCCTAGCAAGCCTCAGGGTCGCTCGGCTCGCTGTTGTCTAGGGAAACAGCCCTCGGCCCCGCCAAACTGGGTAACCAGTTTGCATGGATGCTGTGTGATGTATCCCACCCCACCCCAATAACAGACAATACACCAGATATGATTAAATGATTTACAGTTTATAGATATTAGTGGAACTATATAATTCAGATTGAATAAAATATAAAAAAAAATCAAAGGCGCCACACTTATCAAAGTTCAATCTCTTCGTGCACAAAACCCTCCTTCTTCACTCCGCAATCCCCCTGGACCGCCTTGACCTGCCGCCTGGGACCAACAACGGTGGTCGACCAGACGCTCCACACGAGTCCGTCTCTGTCTCCTTTCCTTGCCGAACACCCTGGACCTCGGGCTCTTGCTCGGGGTCCGACCTCATTAGCCGACTCACAGCACCTTGTCCATCCTCTCTCTCTCTCTCTCTCTCTCTTTCTCTCTCTCTTGCGCCTTCTGCCCAAAAACCCGCGCATCACAATAACTTACAGACACACAGAAAGAATAACATCTATCCCAATTGGTTCGTTCATCCTCTTATCAGTAACATAATCCAAACAAACTGCTAGCGGGACGACTTTCTCAGCAGTTAACATAACAAAGAATCCATTTCAATTATAACATAACAAAGAAGCCATTTTAATTAGCCTCACAGTAGCATAAAAGACAAAACCCCTTACACCAGCAAGAAAATGAACGTCAGAGGATCTATCCTGGGACCAGAATATAAGTGCCATTACAAAGAAGGTATGGCAGCCCCTCTACTTTCTTAAAAGTATGTGCAGACTTGGCGTGGCATCTAAAACTTTGACGAACTTATATAGACGCACCGGTGAGGGTATCCAGACAGATTGCATCACAGCCTGGTATGGAAACAGAAAAGCCTACAAAATGTGGTGGATACAGCAAAATCCATCACAGGAAAAGCCCTCCCCTCCATTGAGCACGTCTGTAGTAAGCGCTGTCACAAGAAAGCAGCAACCATCATCAAGGAGCCCACCGTCTGGACCATTCTCTATTCTCACTACTGCCATCAGGAAGGAGGTTCAGGAGCCTTAGGTCCCACACCACCAGGTTCAGGAACAGTTATTACCCCTCAACCATCAGGTCCCACACCACCAGGTTCAGGAACAGTCATTACCCCTACAACCATCAGGTCCCACACCACCAGGTTCAGGAACAGTTATTACCCCTCAACCATCAGGTCCCACACCACCAGGTTCAGGAACAGTTATTACCCCTCAACCATCAGGTCCCACACCACCATGTTCAGGAACAGTTATTACCCCTCAACTATCAGGTCCCACACCACCAGGTTCAGGAACAGTTATTACCCTACAACCATCAGGTCCCACACCATCAGGTTCAGGAACAGTTATTACCCCTCAATCATCAGGTCCCACACCACCAGGTTCAGGAACAGTTATTACCCCTCATCCATCAGATCCCACACCACCAGGTTCAGGAACAGTTATTACCCCTCAACCATCAGGTCCCACACCACCAGGTTCAGGAACAGTTATTACCCTACAACCATCAGGTCCCACACCACCAGGTTCAGGAACAGTTATTACCCTACAACCATCAGGTCCCACACCACCAGGTTCAGGAACAGTTATTACGCCTCAAACTTCAGGATCCTGAACCACAGGGGATAACTTCACTCACTTCAACACTGAACACAACTCACTTTCAAGGACTCTACAACCTATGTTCTCAGCATTACTTACTTACTTACTTATTTAGTATTATTATTAGTTGTATTTGCATAGATTGTCTTCTTTTTCACATTGGCTGTCAGTCTTAGTGTGTAGTTTTTCCACTAATTCTATTGTATTTCTTTGGTCTGCTGTGAATGCTTGTGAAAAAATAAATCCCAGGGTAGTATACGATGACATGTACGTACTTTGATAATAAAGTAACTTTGAAATTGGAGGCTGACTTAACTGTAAATTTCACAAGGGAATTGGATAAAGATTTGTGGTTTTAAAAAAGGATTTTAAAAGAACAAGGAAGGGAAATCAATTGTAGGGCTCTGCACGGACACAATGAGCCAAAAGGCCTCTTCCCCTTCTGCAACTGAACTAATATGGGAATTTCCTGATTACGCCACACAGTCAGGAACTGAGTACAGCCCAGAATTTGTAACATCGAAAGGCAATATTCCGGGATAAGGGCTTATGCTGTTGCTATTTAAATCCATACAGTAACAATTCTTGTTAGGTTCGAGTATTATTTGCAAGTATATTCATTTGTGTTATTACACAGAAACTATATTTATTTCTTCACAAGAGAGCAACGTTGCTGGCAATATCAGTGTTTTCCATCTCTTTTGTATTTGTGCAAGGCCCCTTCTTTTCTGTCCAAGTGGCTGATACATCATATCCTCCTACAGTCGATATAGCGGATCATCTGCACACATATTACTTTTAATTCTAAATCATCATACACTGTGGCCTCTTTATTAGGTACAGAAAAACAACAGAAAGTTTTTGACAAGATAGGTCATTCGGCCCAACAAAGCTTCCCAAATTCCTAGTCACATAGTGTGTTGAAATACCTATCAGGTTTAGATTTGAAAGTCTCTAAGGTACTAATCTCAACTACATGGTTTGTTCCATGTATCCACAACTTGCTGTGGAAAGAAATGCTTCCTGATGTGAATCTGAAATCTCCCTTTAACCAGTCTCTGCCTATGGCCTGTGTCCTTGTTGATTGATTAATTTTGAAGTTGCAGCTGGCATCCTCCTTACTTATGCCTTTAAAGATTTCAAACACTTCTATCATGTCTCCTCTCATTCTACGTCTACTTTGGCTAAAAAGATCTAATTCCTTCAATCTTTCATCATAGCTTGTACCCTGCAGACCTGTAATGAGTCTAAGTGCCCTTCTCTAAACTCTCTCCAGAGCCTTCATGTCCCTCACAAAATATGGAAACCAATGTACACAGTTCTCAAGGCGTGGCCTCACAGTGCATGATACAGTTCAAGGTGAACGTCTCTAGACTTGAACTCCACTGACCGCATTTTATAGCCCAACATTCTGTTAGCCTCCCTAATCGCTTCTGTACATTGTCTGGACATTGATAGTGATGAGTTTACCAGGATGATCAAATACTTCTCATACAGTGCACTTTCTAACTCAAGACCCCCCTTCATTGTATATTTATATCTAATATTTCTACTTCCTATTTGTAATATTTTAGATTTACTTACACTAAATTCATCTGCCATTTATCCACCCACATCTGGATTTTGTTTAATCTGTGTTGATTCTGCTGCCTGAATATTATCAGCCATCCCCCCCTAATTTTGAGTCATTGACAAACTTTACTAGTTTATTTGTTATGTGCTTATTCAAATCATTAACAGTGGCCCCAAAACTGATCCTTGCAGAACCCCACTTTTAACATGTTTTAGGTGTGAAAATGATCCTCCCACCATAACTCATTTTCTGTTTTTGAGCCAATTCTGCACCCCTTCGCACACCTTACCCTGAATCCCTGCCTCCTGTCATTTGATTATTAACCTCTCATGGGGTAACTTGTCAAAAGCCTTCTGAAAGTCCAACTAAATGATATCAATCACTCTATTGTTGTCATAAATTTTAGTTGCCTCTTCATGGAACTCCAGCATATTAGTAAACATGATTTCCCCTTTCTGAACCAATGTTGTCTTTCTCCTAACATGCCTGTTCTTATCAGCTACTTTTTCATCTGATTCTTTATTACTGTTTCCATTATCTTACCTACAAAACACATTAAGCTCACTGGTCTATAGTTACCAGGGTCAGTGCAGTCACCCTTCAGAGGCCACTGAGTGTATGTTCATGGTCTGCTGTTGCTGTAGCCCAACCACTTCAAGGTTTGACATGCTGTGTGTTCAGAAATCTCTTCTGCACGCCACTGTTGTAACATGTGGTTGTGGTTATTTAAGTCACTGTCACCTTCCTGTTAGCTTGAACCCATCTGGCCATTGTGCTCTAACCTCTCTTATTAACAAGGATTGAGTGTCTGCCACAATTGGCTGGTTAGATATTTGCATTAATAAGCAGGTGTACAAGTGTACCTGATAAAGTGGCCACTGGGTGTATGCAACAATTAAAAAGGGATGAAGAATCCCTCTGAAAAAAAAAGACATCCAGAAGTAAATGCAACTCCCATTGCTTCCTGCAACAAATTTGCTGTTCTCTCTCTCAGGATCCCAAGGGCTCTTACTGTTTGGATGCACTTGTCAAAAACAGTATGAAATCCATAAATGCACTGCCTCACTGCCCTTCTCTGTCACCTTTTAGCAAATCCATGCAGTCTGTGCCTTTCTAAATGCTGTTGTGCTGCCCTTCAGAACTGACTTTGCTAATTTGCCCAGTACTGATGCTAAGCCGTAGGAATTCGGGGGTCACGGTGGGGGAAATGGGCAGTTAACACTTCAGGTTGAGACTGAAATTAAACTAACTGAGCTTTTTATTTTCTCAGTTTAATCCTTGTTCCTTTATTTCACTTGTGGATATGTGTGGGAAAAAAAAAATCAAATATAGGGTTAAAAGATCTGTGTGTTGTTAAAATGATTGTGTGGATATCCTGCGTTTTTAAATTAAGTTGCTGTAGAATACGCCTTCTGGTGCTACTTGGACACGTCTTCAGTGATGAACCCGGGGTCATAGGGTGTTCACTTAACTAAGATTATGGTGCTAGGCACTAAATACTCCTCCTCAGGGCAATAAAACAGCTGCACATGCAAGATAAATGCAGACAAAGATGCCACAAATCATGAAGAAACTCTACAGACTGTCAAGTCTTTGACACCGACTGATTTTTCACTGATCTGCTACTAGATATAAACACGAACTTTCTCCTTGTACCTCAGAGTTCCACACATGTGGACTCCCAATAATACCATGCTAAAATAAAAGATTCGCCACTTAAAGTCTGGTAATGAGCTTTACTTTAAAAATTCTCTGACAAAATGTTTTCATTTTTATCCTTTTAATTTGTCCAACAAATTTAGGGCAGCACAGTGCTGCAGCTGGGTGAACCACTGCATTCTATTTTTGGATATCCAGGTCAATCCTGACCTCGGGTGCTATCTGTGTGGAGTTCTCATGTTTTCTCTATGGCTCTCCCTGCTCTGCAGTTTGCTCCCACATCTCAAACAACCGGTGGGTTAAGTGACCACTGTAAGTTGCCCCAGTTGTTTTGTCAGGCAGTAGAATCTCAGGAGGAGTTGATGAGCATGCAGAATGATTAGAAGGGTTAATATAAATGGGTTTTGTTATTGTTCAGTTGTTAAGTCAAATCCGACTCTTTGTGACTCCTTGTGCACACCAAGCCTTGTTGTTGGAAACTGCCTCTCTAAGATCCCCCAAGGTCATATGCATTGTCTGAGTAATACAATCTATCCATCGCAGCCTCGGTCATCCTCTCTTTCTTTTATCTTCTGTTTTACTTAACATGAGAGTCCTCTCTAAGGAACCCTGTCTTCTCATGATGTGGTCAAGATATTTGAGCTTTTGTCTCATAATCAACCTTCCTAGTGAGCAGTCTTGACTTGTTGGATCTTCTTGCTATCCAATGAACTGCTAACACTTTCCTCCAGCATTCAAGTTCAAAGGCGTCGATTCTTTTGTATTCAGCCTCACTAATAGTCCAGCTCTCACAGCCATACATCACAACAGAAATACCATAGACTTGACTATACAGATCTTTGTAGACAATGTTATGTCTCGGCTCTTCAGTATTTTATCTAAATTTGCCATTACTGCCCTCTCCAGAAGTAAGCACCATTTAATTTTGTGGCTGCAGTTACCATCTATAGAAACCTTTGAACCGAGAAAGACAAAATGGGTGACTAATGGTCAATATGCACTCAATGAGCTCCATGTTCTACTATTACCAG
Organism: Mobula birostris; assembly: GCF_030028105.1. Taxonomy (NCBI): domain Eukaryota; kingdom Metazoa; phylum Chordata; class Chondrichthyes; order Myliobatiformes; family Myliobatidae; genus Mobula; species Mobula birostris. Next base: position 162,964,727 of record NC_092377.1, read on the forward strand.
ACTCAGTAGCTCCGTGCTCTATGACTCTCATGAGAAGCGGCCTGACCTGTCAATAAGAAAAAAGATTTAAAGATTAGCTTTATTTGTCACATGTACATCAAAACGAGTGCTCTGGTTTCCTCCCACAGTCCAAAGACGTGCCGGCTGGTAGGTCAATTGGTCATTGTAAATTGTCCCATGATTAGGCTAGGGTTAAATTGGGGGTTGCTGGGTGCCGTGGCTCGAAGGTCTGGGAGAGGCTATTCCACGCTGTATCTCAATAAATAAATATATAAACATGCATACATACAGTGAATTGCATCATTTGTGCAAATCAAATCCGCAAGGATCGTGCTGGACAGCCCGCAAGTATCACCGTGCTTCCAGCGGCAAAATAGCACACCCACAACTCACTAGCCCTAAATGTACATATTTGGAATGCGAAGGAAACCAAAACACCCAGAGGAAACACACAGTCACAGGGAGAACGTACAGCAGTGGGAATAGAAACGCCGATCGGTGATCACTGGCACTGTAATAGCTAACTGCTACACTACCATGCTGTCTACTTACAGCATTTCCTGTTTTGATTTTAGATCTCCAGCATCCATGAGTGTCAGCTCCATGAGTACAACCCACTCAGGAAATAGCAGCAAGGGACGCATACGTGTCTACTGCCCAACAACAACGCGTTCTACCATTTGCTTTCATATGAATGTTCTGCCTTTGTTCACTCTTCCTGCCTGTCCTGCATGGATGTTGCCATCCGTGACTTCTCCCAAATGATTATCCTCTGTCCCAGATTAAAGAGTCAAGATTGTTTATTGTCATTTTTCAGCACACATAAAGGAGAACAAGGTGACTGTTACTCTGGATCTGATGCAGCATGAAGAAACACACTAAATATAAATACATAAAAATAGCTTGTGTGCATAGACTGATTGTACGTCGGTAAAACAATGCCAGGTAGAGGAGTACCTGACAATAACGTGACTGGAAATGATAAAGTAGCGGCGAAAGGGGTGTGGTGGGGTTTACATGTGAACTTTGACAGTGGATATTGATGATGAAACCATCACAGCTATAAAGGGTGACTGCAAATGTGTATTTCTCCAGGAAGTCCTTTTTAACCATTTATAGGTGAGGAAGCAAAGGATATTAATGCAATGTCTTCATAATTTGACTTGTTAAGCTCCATTTCATTTTGATCTACAACATACCTATTCCAAGGCCATTATATCCATCTTGAGAGAGACACTGTCAGTGAACCATTATTCTTCTATTGGGATAGTCTCTCAGGGCTGAAGATGACCGACTTTGCTTAACTTTTGTCGGTTCTGAGGAGGCTAAAGAGACCAATGTGGAAACCATTGTCTTCAATGGATGGGCAAGGTAGTGGATAGTTTCCACATTGGTCTTGCTCCTCCTGTCACTTACACAGGGACTTGTGTGCTCTCAGTAGCTCCTTCTCCACTCTGTGATCATGGGCCAGAAATTTGCAGGAGTCTAAAGGAACACTGCATTTCTTCAAGCAGACTTTGAGCACACCCTTGAATCTTTTCATCTGTCTGCCTGGTAACCTCTTCCTGTGACAGAGCATGGAATAAAGATTCAGATTTATTTATCACATGCAAAATGGAAACATACAGTGTATGCGTCATTTGTGCAAACAACCATCATCCCTACAGATGTGCTGGGGGCAGCCCGCAAGTGTTGCCACACATTCCAGTGCCAACATAACATTCCCACAATGCAGAAAGGCTCTCCGCTGGTCAGGGTCATCCATGATGTGCTGTGTCCTAGCTGTCAACGCTTTTGGTACATCGCCGTTAGTCGATACGCAAGCCAGGGCAGTACGATATGGAGAGCAAGCTGCTGCCCGTGCGGCAGGCTCCCCTTCTCCACACAGCTGATGAATCCAAAGGAAAGGCAGGCGGTGTTGCAGAGTTGCCAGTCAGAATTGAACTTAATGTAGGACTGCCTCGGGGCCTCCAGCTCCGGACTTTTTCCTGAGGGCTTACTCCCAAATCCTTCGCCATGATTGGGCTTAGCCGCAAGGCAGCAGAGGTGTGAGATCAGAGTTTTCCTTCTGGATGAGCTGACCAGCCCCACCTGCCCAAAGTGACTGGGTTTAGGGCATTAGTAGCCTGCTTCTGCCATTTCTCCCACCAGTAGAAATGGTTCTGCTGGGATTAGAAGCTAAGCCACACGTGAAGGCCAGGAGCTGGACTTGGTTGTCAGAGGCTATTTGAGACGCACGCCATTGGGAGCATTTAATAGGTAGTGGGAGCTTGTCCCCATTACCAGCCCCTGCTTTAACAACCTTGAGGAACCAAAATAAAAACCAGAACACAACAAGCAACAAAATAATGACAGCAAAACAACCCCATTTCCTGTCTTCCATTTGCCCACACATGGAGTCCTCTAACTCCAGGACAGACCTCCGGTCTCCAGGCTTCAGGATTTGGCTATCGGGCTTCGGCTTCCAGACATCCAGTCGACCCCTGGATTAGCCAATAACAGGACACCAAGCTCCAAGCTCGAATGTGTCTGTTTCAATGTGTGAACATACCCAATTTTGAAAGAGTCTCAGGCATATGCTGTCAGAACATGTGAACACTGTGGTGTGCCCAGTGTAACTAGGATCACAATGCTGGCCATAGAAAGGGAACCGGCGTCAATTCACTTGCCCTTCCAGTGTACTTAGAGGTCTTTGCAGTGATAACGTTGGTGATATTTTCAGAATCAGAATCAGGTTTACTATCACCGGCATATGTTGTGAAATGGTTAAGTGCTTGAGATGGTCATCTCGGTCTCAAAAGCTCAGGGGCAGGCGGAAATGATTGTTTCTCAATAGTCCGGGAGAATGCATCAGGACATTAGATCAAGATAAATAGGTATATTTTGTCACATGTACATTAAAAGATAGACTGAAATGTGTCATATTTGTGTCAATGACCAACAAAATTCCTAGATTTTGCTGGGAGCAGCTCACAGGAGTTGCCATGCTTCCAGCACCAGCATAGCATGCCCACAACTTACTAACTGGTATGCCTTTAGAATGTGGGTGGAAATTGGAGCACCTGGAGGAAATCCACATGATTATGAGGTGAATGTACCAACTCCTTACAGACAGTAGCAGGAAATGAGCTGCGATTGCTGGCGTTGTAAATTATTATGCTAGCCCCTACACCCAACATACTGTTTTGCCTTCCTTATAGTTAGCCGTATCTGCATGTTAACTTTGTGATTTAAAAATAATTTATTTGGAGATATGGCATGGAATAGGTTCTACCAGCCCAACAATGCCACACCACCCAGCAACCCACCTATTTAACAATCGCCTGATCAGACGACAATTTACAATGTCCAATTAGCCTATTAATTGGTACATCTTTGAACTGTAGGAGGAAACCCAGGCGGTCATGGAGGAGAACATACAAACTCCTTACAGATGGTGCCAAAAATTGAACTCCGACACCCCGAGCTGTAACAGCGTCATGGTAACCAGTATGCCACTGTTATTAATGGAAAAGGAAATTTCAGCTCCTCTTTAAATTTTCAATGTCTATTTTAAAACAAACTCTTCACATTTCTGTTTTTCTACCAATGTGATGAAATGAAATCACACTATTCCACATTATGTTCCACTTGCCATGTTCCTACTCATTCACTTAGCCTGTCTACATTCCTCTGTATCCTCACCACGACCCACACTGGTACCCAGCTCTGTATCATTAGCAAATTTTGACATCATACACTTGATCTCTTCATCTAAGTCAGGGGTTCCCAACCTTATTTTTAAAGCCTACCATTAACCAAAGGGTCCATGAACCTCAAATGATGAACCCGATCTAAATCATTGCCAAATCCTTTGCTATAATGCATTTTTAATCTGATGCACAACCAAAGCTGAATGTTTTTTTCCCCGTTTCTTAGCAGAGTTAAATTACTTTGGACCGAATTCCCAACCTGGGGTCCACAGATCCATTGCTGGGAACCTCTTGGTTCAATTATTTCTGCTACTCAAAAAGCCATCAAATAATTGCTGATTGTACTTTAGTACCAAGACTTTACGATATAGGAGCAGAACTAGGCCATTCAGCCCAAGGCAAACAATTGTTCACATTAGGATTATAAGCAGTCCCAATAACAACTATTAAAAGATAGCTGGACAGGTACATGGATAGGAAAGGTTTAGGCCTTTCACTGGGCCAAACACTGGCAAATGGGACTAACTTGGGCGACGGGTTCTTCTTGTTCAGCATGGACTGTTTCCGTGCTGTTTGATTCTATGGGAATCTCCTTCAGAACTGAACTGGGAACAAGGATTCACTTCTCCAGTGCCTTCAGCATGTTGTCAAGTGTCAACTCCATTAAGGTATTTACAAGACAGTTTGCACACAGATTTAATCTGGTCAGAGAAGGTTGGTAACTTCAATACAGGCAGCTCTTTAGAAGAAAACTGAACTCAACAATCTTTGTTGACAAAATTTTATTTGCAAGTTGTGAACTCTTCTGCATAAAATCTCAGCATTACGTAGATTGGAATTTTAATACAACCTTTGTTTGTTCTCTCTCCAAACACTCATTAATTTTCTTCACCTCTCTCTGTGGGTGGTTTGTTCTCAAATATAACAGACCGCACCCAGAAGGCATTGTGTGTGGACTTGCCCAGGGCACCATTTGTTCCTTCCAAGCCTTGTGCTATCGATAATAACATTTCCATCCTTTTCCGAAATCCCTGTACGTGCTCTTTCGAGCAGCAACAATCTGAGTGGATTTCTCCCACTGCCACCTCGTTTGGGCCAATCTTCATCCGTGAAACTTGTGTAATTGGAGCTCAGAGGAGGAATCAACATTTTAAATTCTGGACAAGGGTAGCCAAGAAAATGGAATTACTTTGAAAGGAAATGGCAGAAAATTGTACATTAACTGCAGAAAGTGTTCTTCATAGAGATTACACGTGGCACAGACTCCCAGAAGATAGAAGACCTTAAAATTGAACAACTGGATGACAACATGTAGTAATGTCAGGCACAATTCAGATAAATGATTTATAGGCAGCAAAGGGCTTCCTCCTAAGAGGAAAGATGTAAATAAAGTTGAAAGAGTACAGATAAAGTTACAAGTATGTTGCCAGGTCTGTAGGACCTGAACTATAAGAAAAGATTGAATAGGTTAAGACTTTATTTCTTGGGGTGTAGCAGACTGAGGGGAGATTTGATAAAGCTACACAAAATTATGATGGTATAGATAGAGTAGATGTAAGCAGGCTTTTTCCACCAAGGTTAAGTGGGACTACTTCTAGAGGTCATGGGTTAAGGATGAAAGGTGAAAAGTTTAGGGGGAACATTCTTCACTCAGAAGGTCTTGAGAGCGTGGAACAAGCTGCCAGAACAAATGGCGCATGCAAGCTAGATTTCAAAGTTTAAGAGAGGTTTGGATAGGTACATAGACAGTAGGGATATGGAGAGTTATGGTCCCAGTGCAGGCTGATGGGACTAGGCAGTTTAAATTCAGCATGGACTAGATGGGCCAAAGGGCCTGTTTCTGTGCTTACTTTTCTATGACTATAACTAATAGCTAGGATACTACTGGTTTCTGTTTCTATAAAGATTTTAACCTTATTTCCTATGTACTTTCCAATTTAGACATCGTATTCAATAGGTACACCTGGAGAAAATCTATTCAAGAGGGACCTGTGCTACATGAGATCGACTTCCGCATTTTGTGTCGCAGGGAACAAGCAGCAGCTGCAAAAGAAGAGAATGAACAACCAGTAGACCCAACCGCTAACCACAGCCACCACTTAGTCATACCATCTCTGGCACCAGAATGTGTGAATCCTGAGGACCCACCAATAGAAAACTCCCTACATTAGGAGAACATCAGACTCAACTTGAGTGATTGCACTACTTTGCAATTTATAATGTGGTTATGAGAATAGTCCATTTTTCAATGTGAAGAACAACTCAATGCAGATAATACCCTTGCTTCCTGAAAGAAAAATGTTATCCTTCTTCCCCTGTAGTAGTTAGCGTAACACTATTACTGAGCCAGCAACCCAGGTTCTTTTCCCATCACTGTCTATAAGGAGTTTGTACGTTCTCCCTGTGGCTCTGGGGTTTCCTCTGGGTGCTCTGGTTTCCTCCCACATTTCAAAGACGTACAGGTTAGTTAATTAATTGGTCAGATGTTACCGTGCTGTATCGCTAAATAAAAGCAAATAAAAATTAAATTTCATTAGAAAAAGTTTTTATAATTACAACAAAGCAGAACTTGTTAAAAGTCTAGTCTGACACAACCATCATTTATAGTAATGGTTAGCATTTTGCATAGAATTGACTTTACCCCCTCCCAAAAAGATTCCAAAATTAAAGCAAAGTTTTTATTTGATTTATTTAATGTTTTTATTAAGTATATTTGTTTTTGGCCATTTAACTTTTACAATTAAATTTGATTTTATAATACATTATTTAAACAGATCCAAAGTAATTGCAAAGATAAAATTGTGAAATAAGAATACCAAGGCTAAACACAATTAACTTAAAAGATGGAGTTTCTTTAGCAATTTTCCTTTCAGATTTGTATCAGTCTTGGTGACAACAAAGAACAGGTTGGTGACTACTGGAGAGGCAGCTGACAGCTCAGAAAGACGGCAACTGGGGGGAGGGCTAGCAGCCCAACCTGCATCTTCCGAGAGGAAGAAACCCTATAAGCTATGGACAGACCTACTGAGACATAACCCCAGGGGCCCAAGAGGGAGGGGAGGATCAGCACTTTGCCAGGATGGACTCAAGAATGTCAACTTTTGCGAACAGATCATCAATTAAAAGTGACAGATGCATTTGTGGCAAGGTTTGCACGAACCTGCTTGGCATAAAAATCTATCAGGCCAAGATGAAGTGCCTGGAGCGGGAGAGAGCAACACAGTGCTTACGATTCATTTCTGGTGAGATGCAGTAGGAGCCCACAGTGCCCAGAACCTTCAAGTGCCAGAAACTCTCACTCCAGGCAGAGTAGCAAATCACTGGCAGGTTATGTGGCCTCCAACAAGCCATCGGAGGGAGTGACTACAGTTTGAGGATGCAGTCCATATCATTGAAGCAATAGCCAAAAGATGTAGTTACCTGCAGAACACGTCAGCTATCACTGTCAGCTTTGCTACTTAGAGATTTGGCTTAGTGGAGAAGAAAACCAGCAAAGTCTCCTATACAATGAACCATGGGGCAGCCAAAATACTCCAGCTGATCAGGAGCTCCAATCCCTGACTAAACAGTACAGGCAGGGGTGGGGGAACAAGTGAAGAAGAGAAACCAACACTTGCTGAGCTCTGTAAATCATATGCTTATGGCACTGCACAGGGCAGAATGGCATAGGAGACAGGGAAGAGAGTGAGCCACAAAATGAGCTGCCTTTATTGTGAACCCCAATGGATTCACCAAGCAGTTGCTAGGACAGAAGCATAGCGGGCACCTCGCATGCACCAAACTAGAGACGGATCTACACCTTCAGAAAAGATAGGGTTATCTGACATAGTGAAAGGTCATTTTGACTAGTGGAGGTGTGCAAAGGGAGTCTGCATTCCCAAGAGAACTCCAAGCACAATGAACAGTTTAGATCCATTTGCTGCTCAGTGTGGAAGGGAAGATATTTTTCAGTATTGCTTCCTGTCGCCTGAGTTTTTTTTCCCTCAAAAATGGCTACACTGATACATCTGTACAGAAAGGAGGGATTCCCAGAGTGCCAAGATGCCTGGATCACATGGGCATGGGTCCCCAGCACGAAGGAAAGGGAGACCTAATCCTACTGTGGCTAGACCTTGCCAACATGTACCGGTCATTACCACACAAGCTGGTGGAGATCGTGCTGAACTGACATCATGTTCCAAGGAAGATAAGGGATCTCATCCTAGACTACTACAGGAACTTCAGATTGAGTCTCTCCTCAGAAACAACCACATTAGGCTGGCATTGGCTCGGGAAGGGCATTATAAGCAGATGTACAGCAGGTTAAGGCAACCCAAGTGGAGTGTAGACGCCCTCTAGTGTGCAGCAGCTCCCTTCCCTCCTCCCCCCCTAAAATCAGAACTTTCATGGAAGACATCATGGTGAACATTCTCTCCTTGGCATTACAAGGACTGAGAGCCATCAGGACCGTCCCAGAGGTTGCTGAACGTACCTCCAGATGACTGTGGCTCAAGAGGTGTGATCTGTGGACCAAGTTCAAGTTCAACTGTCATTCAACCATACATGAATAGCCATGAATACAGCCAAATGAAACAGCATTACTCCAGGGCCAAAGTGGAACACATAGTACCAACAGTCAAACACAGAATAAAGCATATGTAACACATAAAATAGCAAGCACGTACAAAATATCAGTAAAATAGAGTCACACCAAAAATACAGCCCAAGATCATGAGTCCATGATTGTTACAGAAATCTGCAGTCGAATACAGTTCAGCTTTGTCTTCTGTAGAGCAAATAATGCTGCTGGAAGACATGCCAGGGCCAAATCAACCCTGGCTGGGTCACCTGGATATTGAAAGACCTGAAACACCCGCTAACGCCAGGTTACATCCCTGATGATGTGTCCCAGCGCATCCTACGATGCATCTCAGCATCAAATAGAGTGATTAAAAGTTTCCCTCGATATTGCTTGTGATTTGCCTCGAGATGTGCTTCTTAGACAGTACTGTGCAGAAGTATTGGGCATACATACATAGCTATGGTACCCAAGACTTTTGCACAGTACTGTAGTAATTTCATGTATTACCTTATACTGCTGCCACACAAAAAAAAAACAAATTTCATGGCATATGTGAGTGATACTAAACCTGATTCTACTGGGAGTGTCTATTGTGAGCAGGAAGGAGACAGGGAGAGAGGAATTACGGTTGGGAAAAGGAGAAGGGAGTGGGAATCACCAGAGAGACATTCTGTAGTGATCAAATAAACCAATTACCTAGCCTGGTGCCTCAGGGCTGGGTGTATTTGCACCCGAACCATCCCCCACCCTGGCACTCCTTCTCTGCCACCTGTCTCCTACCTGTCCCACAGCACTTCACCCCCCCTATTCCCAACATCCTTTGGTCCTACCAGATTAACAAACTCATTCACTGCTCCACATTGACAAATACCGTACCATACAAAAGTCAGCAATGTCACGTGAACTAAACTGCTGATAACTGCAGAGTAACATACACAATGCTGGAGGAACTGAGCAGATCAGGCAGCATCTACAGAGAGGAATAAACTGTGGAGGCTTTGGGCTGAGACCCTTTATCAGGATTACTGTATACTACCTTCTCTCCCATGTGACTAGAAGAAACATTCCCAGGACAAAATCATTCCTAGTAAAGGGAAAGGGGAAATATGTATCAAATAATCAATAACTGATTGGGCAAGAAATGATTACATGGCCTCCCAATACAATTCTTGGGCCCATCTTTATCACGATTTGGCTTAAACTAGGCTATTCCTGAGCAGAGGACATAGCAACAGCATGTTGTTCAAAGGAAGAGCTGTGGAGAATCTGTATGCTCTTCGTAGATGCCTTGTGGAATGCAAACATCTTTATCTGTTCATCTCTGAGATATAAATCAGGGGTCCCCAACCTTTTTCGTACTGCGGACTGGTCGACCGGCGGGGGGGTAGGGTTGCCAATGTACAAGAGTAGCAGTCAAATACATTGGGTTTACCCCAGGAAAGACTACAATGACCATGAAGCCTTGCGCGGGCACCAGTGCACATGCGTAACTTGTGCATGCGTTTACGTGCCGATTTCTTAAAAATTGTTTTTGCCGAATCTGTTGTCGGCAGCAGCGGCGGTGGGGGGGGGGGGGAGGTGTTAATCACGACCGGAATATCGGTGATAAGTGGCTAATACACTCAATTTCGTTTCTAAAAGGGTTTATCTAACAAATTTAATATTAAACACACAGCGCATATTTTCCTTGCATGAATATAGCGATAAGACAATTATCAGGGGAGGACAGGGGAGCTTGAAGTGTTGAACGAACTTCCAGTAGAAGTGGTAGAGGCAGGTTCGATATTATCATTTAAAGAAAAATTGGATGGGTATAGGGACAGGAAAGGAATGGAGGGTTATGGGCTGAGTGCAGGTCGGTGGGACTAGGTGAGAGTAGCGTTCGGCACGGACTAGAAGGGGCAAGACCGCCTGTTTCCGTGCCGTAATTGTTACATGGTTATATAAATCACTTATAATAGCATCATAATGTTTTAAGTAACGTTTGGATATCAAACACCACAGCACATATTTTCCTCGTATGAACATCTAAAATCATTGCAACGCACCAATATTGCTGAATCAGTGGGAGCCCTGGGCTTGTTTCCCTGCAACAACACTGTCCTATTGAGGGGTGATGGGAGACAGCGATACTTGAAGGGGGTTCCTTATGTCCAGTCTATTCCGCAATTTAGTTTTCGTTGCATTCATTGCAGAGATATGTTGGAAATGGAAGCAATGGTTTCAGTGCTTTCCTGACTATCTCAGAATATTTAGCCTTGACTTTGATCCTGAATGCCGGCAGAGATGTTATGTCAAACATACTTTTCAGCCCGCCGTCATTTGCAAGCTCGAGGAGTTGATCTCCTTCCCCTGCTGACATGGATGACACGCAGGTAATGACCTCGCGTGCGTTCAAGCTCAACGGTGGGCATGACAGTGAATGAGGAAAGGTGCAGCTGCTCCTATCGCCAAATTATATCGTCTCCTCGCGGCCCGGTAGCACATGCCTTGCGGCCCGGTGGTTGAGGACCGCTGATATAAATGGAAGAATTACCAAGTGTAATGCAAAAATATTTGGTTCAATTAATATTTTAATTATTTTAAGCATGTGTTTTTGGTCTTTTAAGTTTTACAATTAGTTTTGACATAAAATATTACTTCAACAGATCCAAAGTGATTATGAATGTAATTTAAAGTGGCAACTTGACGACTACAGTGCGTCTGGGGCCAAACGTGTTCTGTCAACATGGCGGGCCACTTTAGAACCCACGTTGCTTCACACCTCACTAATGTATCTGGAAACTGGAAAACTATGCCCTGAACCATGTAAGAAACATTGATGGCAGGGAAACAGAGAAAAAAAAATTTCTCAATCTATGTCACACATGGACAAAGGTGCATTGCCCCAATGTCAACTTTTATACATGCATTTTTGTACAAAAAAGGTATAATAAAAAGCAACAATTTTAAAAAGTATCTTAATTAACATTTCTAAACTATTTAAAACAAAGTTTATGAAGCAATGGCACCACAGGAAGAACCAGTCACAATGAGAACAATAGTTGTATTCCTGCACAAGCAAAAAGAGATGAAGTGTAGTTCTATAATTTTATAAAACATGCTGTGTGTAGCTGCTATTGATCCTTGTTCTGCATTTTTTGTTGAAGACAGGGGAAAACAGTGCCTGTTAGTACATGTTCAAGGAGCCGACACGGCCACTATATAATCCACGCAGACTGGAAGCCAGGCAAGCCCAGACCAAAGCAGGAGTGCTACCAGAAGAACATTCGCAAGGACGCCCACCATTCAGGCCATGATGTCTTCTCACTACCACCACTGGGCAGGAGGTACAGGAGCCTCCACCAGGTGCAGGAACCATTATTATCATACAAACATCAAGCTCCTGAACCAGAGAGGATAACTTCACTCAACATGGAACTGATTCCACAACCTATGGACTCACTCTCAAGGATTCTACTACTCATGCTCTCAGAATTATTTATTTATAATCATTATTTGTTTTCATTTCTATTTGTATAATTTGTCTTCTTTTGCACATTGGCTGTTATTCATTGTGTGTACTTCCTCATTGATTCTGTGTTATTTCTTCGTTCTGTGAACGCCTGGGCAAGAAAATGAATCTCAGGGTGGTATATTGTGATATATACGTACTTTGATAACAAATTTACTTTGAACATTGAAGATCAGAATGTTTCCAGGAAGGCCACCTGCTGGTGGTCACGTGTACATGGCATCGTGCAAATTTTCCAAACGCTGCTCTTTCTCTTTTCTTCGCTCCTGTAGGTATAATTTTTAAAAAATCATTTTGCAGTCATTACTCTGCAGTGCTCCAATATGTCAACAATCCGTATCAAAATTTGCTATAGGGGCCTCGCATACCCTCACTGTTCTCTACACCCGGCTCCTCCGATGCTCAGAATCAGGTTTATTTTCATCGACATATGTCATGAAATTTATTGTTTTTAACTACAGCAGTACACTGCAATACATAAACACAACTAAATTACAGTAAGAAATACATATCAAGTAAGTAGTGTGAAAAGAGAACAAAAATACAGAGTTGCATACGAAGAATCACCATTCTCCTGTGCCATTTTGGTATGTTGGGTCTATTGGTGGCCTGATCCCTTGACTACAAAGGGTCAGTCAGTTGCATTTGCTCCCAGCCCCAGTTACCTAATATATGGTCTGATAAGCAAATTGGAGTTCAGATCATTCTCCTCTACGGCTTCTGATTATCCTTAACTTAAAAGTCCTCCACCAGGGAAAGTTTCTCATTAATGATAACTTTAATTTATTTGATGTGGCACGTTTCAGCCACAAGACTATGCTACTCAGACGGGATTTGCAACTGGTTCCAGAAGACCTGACCTAACTACATTTCGGACTGAACACCAAGAGTTTTTTTTTGTTTTAAAAACATACAAGTTGATAAGCTGTGGGGAGTAGGCTAACAAGCACATCAAGGCCAAGACAGTGCATTTATTCACCAAATTAGAATAGATATTCTTAAAAGGTTATTGTAATTGGCAATCTTCAAGTTGGACAGCGCTTGTAAGAAATACTGAGAGTCAAAGGGACAGAAAATGTACTTTGATATAAACGTACAAGAGTTCAGGATCAAGAACAGTCTGATAGCAGCATCACTGACTCCAATGGCCAAGTCCCGAACAACTTCCCTCTAGAACAAAAATGAAGAGGAATTTCTCTAGCCAGAAGGTAGTGAGTCTGTGGAATTCATCGCCACTGATGGCTGTGGCGGCCAAGTCATTTGGTATATTTAAAGCAGACCTTGATAGCTTCTCAATTAGTAAGGGCATCAAAAGTTACAGGGAGAAGGCAGGAGAATGAGGTTGAGGGGGAAAATAAGTCAGCTATGATGGAATGGGGGAGCAGACTTGATGGACTGCAAGGTCAAATCATGCTTTATGGTCTTAAGTCAGTTAAAAGTCTTATTCCAGATTAAGTTGTGATTTGTTCTAAGGATTTTTATGTGAGGAGAATGAGATAGCCTAAACTTCTGATTTCAATATTCAAAAATGCATGCCTTCCATCTAATACTGCCATAAAAGTATTAATGACATGGTGTCATCTACAAAAGATCCACTCTTTTATCCAATACAACATGCTGACATCCTAACAAGCAAAAATAATCATTTAAAAAGTTCTAATCAATTCACCACAGCAAGGCTCTCACTGTGTTTGGAAGTAAACTTTTAATTGTGAATACATGTTGCTGATCAAAAATAGAGTTGTACCAAATCTTCAGAGTATGTGCCACAAGTTAACTTCATTCCTTACTGCATTCGACATACAAATACATAAATGAGATGATTAAGTTCTTTTCCCCCCACAGGTAGACTTAAGACATTAGAAACACCCCATGAAGTAAAAATTTAAAAAAAAGCAAAATACTTTAGATTCTAAAAATGTGAAATAAAAAGTGTTATATTTTATTCCAAAATAAGGCAGCAGTTGTGGATAGAACAAGAAACAATATTTCTGGACAATGACTCTTTACAGAGGTAGATAACAAATCACATCCTTCAATAATACATTGCTTAATTGCACGTTAGCGGATTAAGCACAAATTTTATTCATGAGAACAAGTAGGTATTTTAATCCTATTACCCCTATCCACAGTGCATTCCCACTTGGGAGGCTGCACAAATGCCAGACAAGGAGTACAGATTAGCTTTATTTGTCACATGAACCTTGAAACCGAGTGAAATGCATCATTTGCAACAGGTCAAATCAGTGAGGATTGTGTTGGGAACAGTCCATAAGTATTGACAACATAATATGCCCAGATTACTAATCCCAAATCATACATCTTTGAAATGTGGGAAGTAATGTAATACTGAAGTGGGCATTGTGTTCAAATTTATCCAGGAAAATGGCAGTTTCCTAATCTACTCCAAGAAAAGGACAGAGAGAGAGACACGCTCACACGCACATCATATTCTCAGCTCTGGGGTGGTTGGAGTTGGATTTGTAGGGTGATGCAGTGTCTATCGATTTGTATTCCACAGTTTGAAAGCCAAATGTTACACCCCACTGAGACTGGTTTACATGTCAATAATGATACTCCACACAACAAAATTCAATACTGCGGGTGGTGGTGTGAAGATACATCTCTACCAAAGGAGATGTAAGGCACTCCTTCCCTCTGCTAGTCTGCAGGTCACTGTTAAGGTGAAACCCCTGCTTAGCACACTTCACCCCCCCCCCACTGACATCAGGGTCATGTGAAGCCGTGGGAGCAGGCAGTGGGTGGTCATACAAGCAACTAGTGCATATCACAAGTTCTGCTTATGTGATAACTGACATAAGGCAGAATCTCTGAAGAGTATTGATAATGGCTGGGGTCACCCATCTTGTAAAGACACTGCCCAGAAGGCAATAGCAAACCACCACCATAGAAAAATTTGCCAAGAACAATCATAGTCATGGAAGAACCATGATTGCCCACGTCATACGACATGGGACATGAAGAACAAAAGAACTATCTTTTATATTCATTCCCTCCTCCACAAGCACACTATCTACAACCTATAAAACATTACCTTGGATTAATAAACGTGAGTACATCTGTAAAGTGCCAGCATTTATTGCACTTCCCTAATTGACCCAGCTGATGGCGTAGTGGCATCAGCGTCAGACTTCGGGACGAAAGGTCCCAGGTTCAAATCCAGCCAGCCGGCTCCCCCTGCACACTTTCCATCCGTGCTGGGTTACGAGCTGGTGATCTCTTTGGAAACTCAACCAGCAGAAGGCAATGGCAAACCTCTGCTGTAACTTGCCTCGTACGCGGTTCTCCACTACGTCAGAGAGGCATGGAGGGAAATCGTCCGCTAACCGGAGAAACTCCGGATGTGACGTACCTTTCCTTTTTCTAATTGCTCTCCCCTTTGTGCATAGCATCTTATTGGAAATGAAACACCAACCCCTTTTGATCCTGCCTACCCACAATAGCCTCCAAGAGGTCATGATTTGGAGGCTTATGTGCCTCAATAACCCAGAGAACTACATTGGGGTTTTATGCTTTGGCTTTTGGTAGGGTCACCTATACCAAACAGGTCAAAGGGTAGAGGCCAGATTAAGGGTGGTCTACCGGTCCTCCAAGTTCAGGGGTTCAGCTCAGGGCTAACAACACTGACTGGTAAAACAAAATTGTTATGGAAGCAGCAATGAAGAATCCTTCTGCACCCGAGTGCGACGGTATTCCTGAGTCTCCACCCGGGACTTGCATAACTGACAGCAGTGAAAACCAAGAGGAAGTTACTGACATGATGAAGGAAGCCCTGAACACCGTAAGAGATGGAGGAGCTTCATTGCTGCCCTAATCACCAGTGGCGCAACAGGCACTAAATACCCTCAATACGGGGCCCCAGACTCTACTTCCAGGAGAAAGGGTGATTATTTAAATTTAGTGCATCATGTTCATGTACTGCCTCTCTACACCGGGGAGACCAAACACAGTTTGCTTTGCCAAATTCCTTGATCCTTTGTTTTTGTGACATC
Organism: Mobula birostris; assembly: GCF_030028105.1. NCBI lineage: Eukaryota > Metazoa > Chordata > Chondrichthyes > Myliobatiformes > Myliobatidae > Mobula > Mobula birostris. Next base: position 162,980,507 of record NC_092377.1, read on the forward strand.
AAGCTTACTATGGTTGCTTTTGTTCATGTATAATTTTTCCATAAATACTACTGTATTTATTTTCCTCTAAATCCCTTAAAGGAAATGAACTCAATGTGGTATATGGTGATGTACAGTATATGTACATTGATAATAACTGTACTTTGACTTAGCAACTCTTTCTGTTATCTCCATATCTTCCCTGGATTCAGTCAATATTCATATGAAACTTAATGAAGCACCAGTAACACATACGAAGTGCTGGAGGAACTCAGTAGGTTAGACAGCATCTACAGAGGGAATAAACCATCAACCTTTTGGGCTGAGATCCTTCATCAGGACTGGAAAGGAAGGGGGGGGGATACACAAGAATAAGGTGGGGGAGGAGGGGTAGGAGTACATTCTAGAAAATGATAGGGAAAGCCAAGTGAGGGGGCAGGTAGGTGGGTGGGGGAGGGAGGACGCAGGGAGGTAAAGGGCGGAAGGAGGAGGAATCTGATAGGAGATGACAGTAAACAGTGGGTAAAAGGTTAGGAGGAGGGGTACTGCGGGGAGGTGATAGACAGGTAAGAGGTAAGAGGGGAGTCAAGAGTGGGGAGTGGAAGAAGAGAGAAGGGGTAGGAGGTAAAAACTCCAGTAAATTCATTCATCTTTCAATTTGCTACTTTGCAACCTCCCAAACTCCGTACTGCTGTCAGAAATTTCAAATCACATTCATGGTCTCCAATTTTTCAGCTGTTGCTAGTCATTGTACTTTTTAGCTTTTTACACTTCTGGGCTCATTTTCTGTTTATTTCTTGTCCCATTTTGTACTGTGGCATTACCCCTTCTGTCATTTATCCTCACGTGGATTTCATCTGATCAAAGACCTTTCTTTCTATGCTTTCTACTTCTGATGAAGGGTCTTGGCTCAAAACGTTGACTGTTTAGATGCTGCCTGACCTGCTGAGCTCCTCTGGTACATTGTGTATATTGCTCTAGATTTCCAGAATCCTCAGTACCTCTTGTATCCCTTCTGCTTACTCTATTTCCATAAGAGCCATGGTCCATAAATCCTTTATTTGCCGGGATTTCAGCAACTGAGTTACAGGGAAAGGTTCAACAAGTTAGGACTTCATTCCCTGAAGTTCAGGAGAATGAGGGGAGATTCAATAAAGGTATACAAAATTGAGTATAGGGTTAATGCAGGTAGGAGTTTTCCACTGAGGTTGGGTGAAATTAGAAGTTACAGGTTAAGGGTGAAAGGTGAACTACTTAAGGGGAAATTCTTCACAGACGGTGGTGTGAGTGTGGGTTGAGCAGAAATAGTGGATACAAGCTTGATTTTAACATTTAAGAGATGTTTGTATAAGTACGTAGCCGGGAGGGGTTTGGAGGGTTACGGTCAAGGTGTGGGTTAATAGGACTAGGCTGAATAAATTTGGCAGACTAGATGTGCTGAATGGCCTGATTCTGTGCCGTAATGACTCTATAACTGTCCTCTAATTTTGCAGCTTTGATGAAAGGTCAATTACTGAACATGTGAACAGACAAGTCTGTGGGTATTTCCTGCAGTTTATTTTTATTTCAGATCTTTGACGTGTGCTGTACGTTTCTCATCTTACCTTCTCTTGCTTGTATTCTTCATACTCTTCATTGTCAGTGGGTAATTCAAGTCTGCACAAAGGGCATGAATTGGTCTGCAAGAAATAAGTTTTCAATGGTTAGGGAATTTCTGCAGTAAATCAATTTAAGAATGTTGGAGGAACTCAGCAGATCAGGCAGCATCTCTAGAGAAGAATAAACGTCAACTGTTTAGATGTGGCAGAAGGATGTGATTTAAACTTATGTAAACAAACATTTTCCCTCTACTAATCTGCAGGTCACCCTTGGGCAAGACGTAGCACCTGCTAAGCTCCGCCCCCTACCTCCCCCACCCCGAATTAGGGTCATGTGAAGCCATGAGAGCAAGTAATGGATGGCCATATGAGCAGCTGGTACATATCACAAGTCCTGATTATGCGATCACTGACTCCAGACAGACAATCTCTAAAGAGTATTGATAATGGCTGGGGTCACCTGTCTTATTTAGGAGTAGACCTTTCCCAGCAAACTGCCAACTTAATCCTAGCCCAATCACGGGACAATTTACAATCACCAACTAATCTACTGACCAGTACGTCTTTGGAACGTGGGAAGGAACCAGAGCACCAGAGGAAACCCATGTGTTCACAGGGAGAACATACAAACTCCTTACAGGCAGTGTTGGGAATTGAACCTGGATCACTGGAACTATAAAGCACTGTGCTATCCACCACACTACCATGCCTTGTGAAGACACTGCCCAGAGAAAGGCAATGGCAAACCACTTCTGTAGAAGAACTTGCCAAGAACAGTCATGGTCATGGATAGACCATGATCACCTACTTCATACAACATGGCACTTACAAATGAATGAACAGAATAGATGATGCTGTAGAAAAATGTAAGTGGTCATTGGTAAATACATAAAAGGAAAAGTTTAAGGAAAGAACCCTCCCAAAAGATGGATGTCTCCAAAAGCAGGAAGAGTTGAGGTTAGTGATTTTCTAGCCACCCTAAGAGACTGCACCCTTAAAAATGTCAGTAAAGCTAAAAAAAAACAAATTGAATTGTACAATTATATGTTAAATCTCAGGATGAGGAGGAGGAGAAAGAAGATTGATGCGTGCACACTCTTACCTTTCCTAACCAGGGCAAAATACAATCAGAATGGAAGTAGTGGTCACATGGCATTTTCTTCACAACCTCTTCTTCCTCAAATTCTAATAAGCAAACAGGGCATTTGAGGCCCTTGTCTGAAATAAAAGACATAATATTTATTATAATACACCATAAAAACACTTGGCTACACACTTTGATGTCACTTCTCAGCGAAATGAAACCTGGAATTACTGAGCTGGTGGGTGGGTAACATCACAGTGCAAGACAAAGATGCATTTTTCATTCCATGACTATTATCAGATTTTTTAAAAATCCATTATATGAGCCATTGCCAGTAAGCCAGCATTTATTGCCTTTCTGTAATTGCTCTAGTGAAAGTGCAGTGAAATCTTTTGTTAAGGTGAAAGTACTCTGCAGTACCTCTTCTGCATTTGTTCTAATTTTACCACAGGCTTCCTGGAGTGTGGTGACTTGATCTGTACACAATTCTCTTAATTAGCATCCAGTAATTGTTGAATACTATCAAATTTAAAGTTGTTATGGTGTAGGAGAACATGCAACAGGCCCTAATAAAGTAACTCCATCAGTTTAATTCCCCTGTCTCTTTGCCATTTCTTTGAAAATTATTTTTCTTCATGCCTTTCCAATTTTAGAACATAGAAATTTACAGCACATTGCAGGCCCTTTGGCCCACAATATTGTGCTGACCATGTAACCTACTCTAGAAAAGGCCCAGAACTTCTCTGCTACATAACCCTCTATTTTTCTAAGCTCCATGTACGTTTGTACATATCTAAGAGGTCTCTTAAGAGACCCTATTCTATCCACCTCTACCACTGGCAGTGCATTCCACACACCCACTACTCTCTGTGATGGAGCTAGAGATGTTTCTGCCAACAGAGGCTGACTGTGGCCTTTCTGCCAAGAAGTCCAGGATCCAGTTACAGAGAGAGGTGTCCAGACCCAGTAAGCACAGTTTACCCACCACCTTCTGAGGGATGATTGCATTGAACACTGAGCTAAAGTTTAAAAAGGGTCCTGGAATATGAGGTACCATTTTCCAAGTGGGACAGGATGGAGTGGAGCGCTCAGGCTATAATATCATCATTTGACTGATCTAAGCGGTATGCAAACTGGAAAGGACCCAATATAGCAGGAAGATGGGAGTTAAAGTGAACCATAGCCAGCTGCTCAAAACACTTCATTATTGTTGAGGTCAGAGCCACTGGATGTTGTCATTGAGGCTTTTTGGCTAGACTAAATGCTATGTTTGGCATAAGCCAAACAAAGCACATTATCAAAAACACACCATCCCTACCATGAAGCATGGTGGTGGCTGCATCATGCTGTGGGGATGCTTCACTGCAGCAGGACCTGGAAGGCTTGTGAAGGTAGAAGGTAAAATGAATGCAGCAAAATACAGGGAAATCCTGGAGGAAAACGCAATGCAGTCTGCAAGGGAACTGCGACTTGGGAGAAGATTTGTTTACCAGCAAGACAAAGATCCCAAGCATAAAGCCAAAGCCACACAAGAATGGCTTAAAAAAAAAAGTTAAAGTCCTGGAGTGGTCAAATCAGTGTCCAGACCCCATCCAATTGAGAATTTGTGGCTGGACTGGATAAAGGCTGTTCACTCACAATCTCTGTGGAATTTGACAGAGCTTGAGCAGTTTTGTAAAGAATGGGGAAAAATAGCAGTGCCCAGACGTGCAAACCTATCCACACAGACTCAAGGCTGTAACTATTGCCAAAATTGCAACTCCTAAATACTGACTTGGAGGGTAATTATGCAATTCATTATTTTGTGTTTATAACTGTAATAAATTTAGATCAATTTGTAGAAAAATTACATGCTAGTTTATCCTTTGACATATGGGCCGGATGCACTACCTTGAACTATATCAAGGAATGACGGGCACAAATAGATGAGCTATTAACCAAATGAAAAATATTACTCCATTGATTATCTGAAAATGACCTTTGAAATTCCGATTCCCAAGCATGTTTAACTTTATCATTGGATATCATTCGTGAATTCAATAACCATTTATAGATTATAGCTATCAACCCTTTTTGAAATGTTTTAAACTGAAAGAGAGCATGTCAAATTAGGTGGATAAACAGAAGGGCAATTTGGCAACAAACCACGTAAAAACTTCCTAATTTGTAAATATCTAAAGTGTACATTAGATAAATCATATTTATCCACTAACTGAGAAAAAGACATTAAACAATCCCTAAAAACAAATCTGAAAAAGTTATTATTCCCTTGGTTTTCCAAACTAGAAAGGCCTTATCCAAAACTGATGGTTTAAAAAGAAATTAAGATGGATATTACTAGAAAGAATAAAATTATTTAACTCGAAAAATCTACGAATCTGAAACCAAATTCTTAATGTATGTTTAATAATGGGATTAAAATCTTGTCTATTAATCTTAGAAAACAAAAAAGGAAGAGGAGCTCCCAGTAAAGATGTCAAAGGATAAACTAGTGCGTATTTTTTCCAATATTGATCCTATTTGCGACAGATGTAATATTGAGGTGGCCACTTTAACTCATATGTTTTGGTCGTGTATAAAGCTAGATAATTTTTGGAGAGACGTTTTTAAAATGCTATCAAAGGTCTTAAATTTGGATTTACAACCTAATTTACTTACGGCAATTTTTGGGATTATCCCATTGGAAGCAGGAAATATTCCTGTTTATTTTATATTTTCATTTGATTTGATTTATTACTCTTCTAATTACTTTATTTTTTTTCCAAAGTTTTAGATTTGATCAGAAAGTATTTCCTTTTTTTCTTGGTTGTATTCTCCGAATGGACTACCCGGTCCCTTTTTTTCTTTTTTTTTAGTGCAATGGGCTTTTTATTCCCCTTCATTTTAAATTTGAAGTTTTTCCCCCTCTCTTTATGAATTGATAAGAAGAGAATTAGTTGTCCTTTTTTATTATATATTGCATATTTGCTTATTACTATGTATGATTATGATAATATCTATTTCATCTTTTGTTTATATTGTTGTTGATATATATATTTGAGATAATTCTCCCCTTGTCTGTATATATGTTTTCTTCAAATAAAAAGATTAATAAAGAAAGATCAATTTGTAGAAAGTTGTTTCACTTTGACACGAAAGAGTCTTTTCTATTGATCAGTGTCAAAAAAGCCAAATTAAATCCACTGTGATTCAATGTTGTAAAACAATAAAACATGAAAACTTCTGGGGGGGGGGGGGAAGGGGGGGAATACTTTTTATAGGCACCATAGGGCATGAAATAGGCCCTTCCAGCCCTTTGAACCACAACGCCCAGCAATCCCCCAAATTTTATCCTAGATTCATCACAGGACAATTTACAATGATCAATTAACCTACCAACCAGTACATCTTTGGATTGTGGGAGAAAACAGGCAATTTGAAATTAACCTGGGTCACTTGTACTGTAGAGCATTGTGCTAACTACTATGCTACCATGCAGCCCGTTAACTGAGGTTCTAACAAACATCTTCAACACTTCATCCTCGAATCTGTTGGGGTCATCTATTGTGTCCATTCTGCCTGAAGCGACCTCCTCTACATTGGTGAGACCCATTGTTAATTGGGGGACCGCTTCATTGAGCACCTTTGCTTCATCCGCCAAAAGCAGGACTTCCCGGTGGCCCAACATTTTAGTTCTGATTCCCATTCCCCTTCCAACACATCAGTGCACGGCCTCCTCATGTGCCACAATGAGTCCACGCTCAGGGTGGATGAGCATCACCTTGTATTCCATCTGGGTAACCTCCATCTTGATGGCGTAAATATCGAATTCACCTTCTCGTAAAATGAAATTCCCTCCCCCTCCCCTCTTCTTCTACTCCCCACTCTGGCCTCTTACCTCTTATCACCTCCCCCTGGTGCCCCTCCTCCTTCCCTTTCTCCCATGGTCCACTCTCCTATCAGATTCTTTCCTCTCCAACCCTTTACCTTTCCTACCCACCTGGCTTCACCTGTCACCTTCTAGCTGTTCTCCTTTCCCTCCCCTCACCTTGACTGATAGTGCCTTTCCATGAATGCTGCCTGACCCGCTGAGTTCATCGAGCGTTCTGTGCATGTTGCTCAGAGGGATATATACAGCCACAATCGCAAAAGCAGTGAACTCCACTGGCAAACTGAAGGGCTTGCACTTCATCATGAGAAGAAAATACTGTTTTTTTCTCTCTCCATTGCAACGCCCATAAGATACAGGCCAGATGCAGCACCGATGCCAGGGTATGAAACCAAGAACTTTCCAATCTATAATGCTCAGAAATACACACGGTATCCATACAATCAGACACAACCCATCATTGACATGATTCAAATACTGCAATGCGAATTCTGCAAATTACAACCACCACTGTGACAGGCCTGAAAGACCTACCTGCCTGTGCTGGTGTTACAGGAATAGAAGGGAGATTTTGTACAATCTCCTTCTTAGCTGCAGGTGGTAGTCTGTGATCCCAGTCGGAAAAGTCTACTTGTCCCAGGTCTAGATCAATCCCTGCTAAAAGAGACCTTTAAATCAAAGAAAACACACACATAGAATATTACATTTGTTAGCATTTTTCAGTTTTCTGAAATCCAATCTTAAAACAAATCAAAATCAGTTAACAAAGTTCAACCAATTAAACCCTTTGTTCAGTGAAATACCATACACTTGATACAGTTTCACAAATTGAAATAAAATTTTACAGTGTGCATTTTAACAAATTGCAATTCCCTGCAATTAATTTTTGAGTGATCTTTGACTATGGTACTTGAATACCTTTGAATTTTCATGAACTGAAATGATGCTCTTAAATAGAATCATAGAAAATCTACAGCACATTATAGGCCCTTCAACCCACAACGTTGTGCCAACCATGTAACCTACTCTAGAAACTGCCAAGAATTTCCCTACCGCATATAGCGCTCTATTTTTCAAAACTCCATATACCTAAGGGTCTCTTAAACGACCCTACTGTATCCACCTCTACCACTGTCGCTGGCAGTGCATTCCACACAACACACCACTCTCTGTGTAAAAAACCTGCCTCTGACATCCCCCTTGTACCTACTTCCAAGCACCTTAAAACTATGCCCCCTCATGTTAGCCATTTCAGCCCTGGGGAAAAGCCTCTGACTATCCACACAATCAATACCTCTCATCATCTTATACACCTAATCACACCTGAACTCAAGTTACTGACTGTATTAAGTTGGCATGAGCAAAGGTTCAGAGGAGGTTAACAGGAATTATTCCAGAAACGAAAGGGTTAATGCACAAGGAGTGTTTTGAGGGCTCTGGGCCTGTACACACTGGAGTTTGGAAGAATGGGGTGGGGGAAAGAGTCTCAATGAAACCTATCAAATATCAAAAGGTCTAGATACAGCGGACGTGGAGGGGATGTTATAGTGGGGAAGCCTAGGAGAAGAGGGCACAGCCTCAGAATAGAGGGACATCCCTTCAGAACAGAGATTAGGAGGAATTTATTTTGCCAGAGAGCAGATGCGTGAAGTCATTGGGTATACTTAAAAGTGGAGGTTGATAGATTCTTGGTTAGTAAGGGAAAAGGTTATGAGAAGGCAGTAAAATGGAGTTGAGAGGGAAAATAAATCAGCCATGATGGAATAGTTGGGCAGGCTTGATGGGCCAAATGGCCTAAATCTGCTCATACGTTTTAAAGTTCTATCCCCCTTAAGATAATGGATAATTTGAGTGAGATAAAGTAGAATCAATCAAAACTACAGCCATAATTGACTAAAGAACACTGTAGAAATATTCAGGATCTCCATCAGGAAGGTAAAACATTTCGATTTAAGACAATTCTCCCGAACTAAAATATTTGGAGATGAGATAACCACTATAAAGAGACAGTTGGGGGTGGTGGTGGGGGGGAAGCAGTGGGGTAAGAGCTGGCAAACAATAGACGGAGTCAGGTGAGGTAGGCACAGGTGAAATAGTGACGCAGGAAGTGATGTGAGAGCTGGAGCATAGAATCAGATAAGGGAGGTGGGGTGGGCAGATGGGAAAAGTGGGGGAGGGATCCCAATAAGAGGACAGCGAGAGAGAGAGAGATGGGTAGATGGAGGAGGTGAGAGAGGGGAAATGAACTGGGTGATAGGGGGCCAGGTTCAATTTCAGATTGGTTAATGTCATTTCCACTAAACAAGTGTAAATGAGAACAAAACAATAGTTACTCTGAATCCAATGCAGCACAGAAAGATGATAAAGAGCATAATAATAAAAAAATAAGAATATAAATACATATGATAGCTTATATACATTGATTGTATGTCCAATAAAGTGGCACAGGCACAGAAGTGCCTACACATAAGGTGACTGACAGGAAATGATAAAGTGCTGTATACATTTACTGTAATTCAGTTTCTATTATGTATTGCAAGGTACTGCTGCTGCAAAGACAACAAATTTCACGACATGTGCCGGTGATATCAAACCTGTTTCTGATACACGGTGTTGCTGGCGTCAACAAGCACCACTGTCCGACGACGGTGCTGGGGGCAATCCAAAAGTGTTACCATGATTTCCCTGCCAGCGTAGCATGCCCACAATCTACTAATCTGTACCCCTTTAGAATTTCGGAAGAAAGCAACGCATCCGGAGAAAACCTACATAGGTTTCCTGCACCAAGTCACCGAAAGGACATACAAATTTTATTGGTTTATTTATTGAGATAGACAGATAGATATATTTTATTGATCCTGAGGGAAACTGGGTTTCGTTACAGCCGCACCAACCAAGAATAGAGCATAAATATAGCAATATAAAACCCACAAACAATCAAACAACAAAATGCAAACTATGCCAGATGGAAATTAAATCCAGGACCAGTCTATTGGCTCAGAGTGTCTGACCCTCCACAGGAGAAGCTGCAAGTTCGATGGCCACAGGCAGGAACAACCTCCCATAACACCCAGTGTTGCATCTCGGTGGAATATGGCCGGAGTCCAACTGCAAAAAGTTCAATATCCGGGCTACAAACACGTTCCTCGATTGTAATATGACCCGGATTGCACCATCCGTTGTTAACCAGAACAGCAAGCACCCAACCCCTTTACGCTTACCGCTGCCAGCCCGGTCTGGAAGCCCTCTATGGAAATGTTTTAGATATAGCACAGAATAGGCCCTCCCAGCTGTGCTGCCCAATAGGCCCCAATTTACCCCAGCCTAATCACAGGACAATCTACAACGACCAACCAGTAGGTCTTTGGACTGTGGGAGGAAACCCACGCAGTCTCGGGGAGAACGTACAAACTCCTTATAGGCAGTGGTGAGAACTGAACCGGGGTTGCTGGTACTGCTAACCACTGCACTACCATCATGGAGACTATGGAATTTTGGAAAGTCACTAACAGTGCATCCAACGTCTTCACATCCACCTACGTCAAAACCCTGGAGTGCTGGCCATCAGGCAATTATCACCATTCAAACCCACCAACTTCTCCAACGCATTGCCTTATTTAATTCACTTTAATTGCTTCTTTGGACTGTTTATGTACTCCAGGTAGCTTGTTCTTCACTACTTCGATGCAGAGAAACACAGACTGTTTCATTTCTCAGTTCTAACAAAAGGTCATCGAGGTGAAAATTAATTCCTGTGCTCACTCCACAGACTAATACAGCACGGAAACAGGCCTTCAGCCCTACTGCCCCATGCTAACCAGGATTCCCTTTTGAAGCAAGTCTCATTGGGCCTATATCCTCCGAAACCTTTCCTTTCTGTGCACCTGTCAAGCCCCTTTCAAATATCAGAATCACCGGCATATGTCGAGAGATTTGTTAACTTTTACAGCAGCAATACAAAGCAATGCACGCTATAGAAGAATGAATAAATAAATTACAGTATATATGTACATTAAATAATTAAGAATAGTAGTGCAAAAATAGAAATAAAACTGAGGCTTTGTTCACTTCTCAACCACTTCCTTTAACAGCTTATTCCGTATATTGACCATGGGTTCCTATTACATCTCCCCCCACTATGCCTACTCGTTGATTCCCCAACCGGGGGGGGGGGGATACTGTGTGCATTCACCCTTTCAATGGCCCTCATAACTTTATACACCACTGTCAGATCTCCCCTCCCATCAAGCACAAACCTACTCAAAATGTCTGCTTAATTCATTCCCTTGCGTCCTCATGCAATCGTTCCAGATTTATAGCATCTTTCCTGCGGCAAGGTTGCCAAAATTCAATACGATTTTCCAACGTTTTGCACAAGATTCCGTCCGCGCAGAGACTTTTACAACGCTTTCTGTTTCGTTCGATTTCATACCGGCGGCAGGACACAGGGCCTACACTGAGGCCTGTTTCCTTCGTGACATCTCACTGAAGTAATTTTACCTACCATCTATTTCCCCCCCGCTGTAAACGCTATTAACAATTCTACCTGGCCAGCTCTAACAACGCGTTCTGTCGATACTGCTCCTCGGGATTCGTCGGCTCACAGTTATGCTCCTCAAAGTACGAAGTCATTTTGCCGGAGTGAGGCTCACAACTTGGTAAGATGATTGACAGGCGGGGTGACCAATCCAATCTGCAAGGTCGGCCACCGACGTCTTCGGCAAATCAACGGAGAGTAGGTGGGACCTTACTTCTTCAGCTAAGTTTCTTTGACGCGCAGGATCGTCTGTCCGGGAGCCTCACATCCCACGTGATTCACAGCCGACCAATCAGAGACACCTGGTTACAATCTCCAAGGGTAACCAGGTTGCCGAGCGACAGAACCACGCGGTCTTAAGAGGGTGTTCAAGGATTCAGAATTACTGGCCTATATCGTGAAATATGTTTATTTTTCGGCAGCAGTACATTGCAATACATAATAAAAATAATAAATTACTACATATGATAACAGTGCAAAAAGAGAACAAAGAAGAAAAATACAGTGAAGTGGTGTAATCAAATCACAAACAAGAGAAAATCTGCAGACACTGGAAATCAAAGCGACACACACAAAATGCTGGAGCAACTCAGCAGGCCAGGCAGCATCTATCGGGCCGAGAAAGGCTCCAGCATTCTGTGTGTGAAGTGTACATGGGTTCATTGTCTATTCAGAAATTTGATGGTGGTGAGGAAGAAGCTGTCCCTAAAACGTTGAGTGTGGGTCTTCAGGCTCCTGTACCTCCACCCTGATGGTAGCAGGTACAGGAGGCTGAAGACACACACTCAACAATTCAGGAACAGCTTCTTCCCTTCTGCCATCCGATTTCTGAATGGACATTGAACCCATTAACATTACCTCACTACTTCTTTCTTTCTCTCTTTTTTGCACTACGTATTTAATTTGACTTTTAAAAAATATATACTATATATACTTACTGTAACTTACAGTTTTTATTATGTATTGTAATGTACTGTTGGTGCATAACAACAAATTTCACGACATATGTTGGTGATATTAAACCTGATTTTGATGTCCTGGGTGATGGAGAGGTTCGTGCCTGTGATGGAGCTGGTTGAGTTTGCAACTTTCTGCTGCTTTTTCCAACAATGTCTGCTGTCAGTGAGCAAACATGTATGGTCAACAATCCTAAAACGTTTCTGTAACTATAGATAAAGCTGAAGCTTCATAAGTCATTGGTCAGCTCCACTTGGAACACTGTGAGCAGTTTTGGGGCCCTTATCCAAGAAAGCATGTAGTGGGCCGGTTTGTGGCGCAATGACATCAGTGCTGGACTCTGGAACGGAGGTTCCTGGGTTTGAACCCAGTCGGGTCCGCTCCCGAGTATGCTTTCCATCTGTGCTGGGTTGAGTGTCGAGATCGCAACTCAACCTCGTAAAATAAAACCTCGCGAAATGTCTGTGTGGGGAGTGGCGCGCCACACAATCTCTCTCTCTCTCGCTCCGCACCTTGTAAAGGCATGAAAAAGACATCGTCCCACCAATATCGTGCACGCACGCAGATGCACATGCCAAAAAAAAAAGAAAGCAAGCGCGTAGTGGGACTGGATAGTTTCCAGAGGAGGTTCATGAGAATGATTCTGGGAATGAAAGGGTTAACATATGAGGAGTCTGAACGAGTTTTTAGAAGAATGATGGGGATTCTCATTGAAACCTATCAAATATTGAAAGGCCTAGATAGAGTGGAGTGGAGAGGATGTTTCCTGTAGTGGGGGAGTCTAGGACCAGAGGGCACAGCCTCAGAATAAAGGGACGTCCATTTAGAACAGAGATGAGGATGAATTTCTTTAGCCAGAGGCTTGTGAATCTGTAGAATTCACCAGTTGGCTGTGGAGGTCAATTCATTGGGCCTACACAGCAGAGGATGAAAGGTTCTTGATTGGTAAGAGTGTCAAAAGTTATGGGGAGAAGGCAGGAGAATGGATAATAAATCAGCCATGATCAAGTGGCAGAGCAGTCTCGATTGGCCTGATTCTGCTCCTATGTCTTTCAGCCTTATGATTTAGAGATCACTGTACGTGGATTTTGACAGCTGCTGAGGATCCTGATGCTGGTCTCTGTCACAATTCCTGTCAGAATGAAGCAGAGGACTACGTTGACCAGGGACCCTTCCACCAAATACCTGGCACTGAAAAACAGGTAACTCAATGCAGAGTTATGCTTCACTTAGAGAGGGTAAAATTCTCAAACATCCCGTCAGGGAGTGAGGGCAAGAGCCAGGAGGTAATATTACAGCTCCATAAGTCTGTGGCTAGACCACACTTGGAGTATTGTCTTCCGGCTGGTCACTTCATTATGTGGAAGTTTTACAGAGGGTGCAAGGGAGATCTACCACGATGCTGCCTGGATTAGAGAGCATATCTATGAGGAAAGGTTGATCGAGCTAGGGCTTTTCTCTTTGGAGCAAAGGAGAATGATGATGTATAAGTTGATAAGAGGAAAAGATCAATTGGACAGCCACTTTTTTCCAAGGGCAGAAATAGAAAACATAGAAAATAGGTGCAGGAGTAGGCCATTCGGCCCTTCGAGCCTGCACCACAAAGGGTCACATTTTTCAGATAATTGGAAGAAAGTATAAGCAGGATGTTAAAGGTAGTTTCTTTTTTACACAGAATGTGGATGTGTGGAACACCCTGGTGGTGGTAAAGGCAGATACATTAGGGACATATAAGAGACTCTTATATAGGCATATAGATGATAGAAAAAATGGAGGGCTATGTGAGCGGGAAGGGTTGGCTTGATCTTGAAGTAGGTTAAAAGATCACTACAATATCCAAAAATTTCTCATTAGGACTAGTTTGAAAAGAAACTTAAATTCACTTCAATTTGTGATTTCATCTTAATTGTATTGAAGATGGTGCCAGGCATCTTCTGAAGACATATTTAAAAGTTGAAAGCAACTTTGGGATTTCCTTATTTAATGAAATTTTGCCATTCTCAAAGTTACCATTAAATTCCATATTTCAATGCTCTGGGGGATAGGTAGTTTGACTGTCTATACCACAGACCCCTACCATTAACCAAGGGGTCCATGATCCCAGATTGGGAACCCCTGATCTATACTGAAATAAAATAGACTTAAATTCCCATACAGACTTCATTCTTTAGTCACCGACTTCCCCCAACCTACTAGACATGACCCGGGATAAAATCAACAATTTACAAGATTGAGTCCTGGTCAGCACAGTGCAGGAAGTTTGTGGCTGTGCAAGAGGGGTGAAGAGGAATTTGAAGATGTTGCCAACAGAACAGATAAGACTAAAGAGGTGGTTCTGCTGGAGAAGCACAGTTAATATTCAAGAAAGAACACATCTATTAAGGTTATAATGTGTGGATTACATCAGTGCCATGTACAAATTGGCAGGAGGTCAATAAGATTGTCACTCAAGGACTTGTACACCAAGAGGACCACAACCTTGTTGTGGTTTGGAGGTTTGTGTGCCTCAGTGACCTGGAGAGCTATACTGGCTAGAGTCAGGGCTTTACACTTTGGCTCTTGGTAGTGTAACTCATGCCAAGCAGGTCACAGGGTAGAGGTCAGACTAGGAGTGCTCCACCAGCCCTGCAGGTTTGAGGGTTCAGCTCAGGGCTAACAACCTTAACTGGTAAAACAAAACTGTTATGGAAGCAGCAATGAAGAATCCTTCTACATTTGAGTGGCCAAAGACAGAAAGAGATGGAGGACCTTCACTGCTGCCCTAAACACCAGCAACATAACAGCAAGTAAGTGATAAAGATTTGTACATGGGAACTAGGTTTCAATTGATGGGTCACTGGCACCAGTACAGGGAAGGAACTGTTCTATCAGGACACAAGTGAAAGAAAGCAGGGAAAATCCAAGTGGTTACAAGCCTGGAGCAACACACACAAAATGCTGGAGGAACTCAGCAGGTTAGGCAGCATCTATGGTGGGGAATAAACAGTTGACATTTCGGGTCAATCATATAATAGAACTTTATATAAAAATTTTAAAAAACAATTACATTCAATTAGAAATTAGGTTCCTAAATCCAACTACAAAGATCTGAACAAACTTAATGGGTCAGGCAGCATTTGTCAGAGTAAAGGAATTGATGACATTGAGCGTTTCAAAGCGAAACATTGACAATTCTGCCCCCCTCCTATTAGATGCTGTTTGACCCACTGAGTTACAGCAGATTGTTACTCCAGATTCCAACGTGTACAGTCTTTCATGCCTGCGATGATGAGTCATGACTATAGTTGCTTGGGAAATCGCTTGGAAAAAGTATGGTGGTATATGAGCAACAGTTAACACGTGAAGTATTAAAACATGGTTTGCAACAGGAAACATAATCCAGCATGACTAATGAGAAAAGTTAAAGATGCTACCAAAAATCCAAACTCCAAAACTTTTTAAAGCATTGACACATTGACATGACGTCACAAATGGAAAATTCTAGAAGGCGCTGGGAAGGTTCTCAAGCAGGTCTCTGCATGACACGCACAATTCTGAGAAGTGACCTCACATAAGTTCATGAAAAATGGAAAAACACAGCATAAAGTGAGAAATGTAGATCTTGATTGTGTATTATGCCACTTAATGGCATGCCGATCATGAAACAGGCAAGGATTTATCACGACGAACTGAAAATTAAAGGTAACTGTGAATATTCAGCAGACTGGTTTCAAAAATTTAAGAAAAGGCATGGCATTGCATTTTTAAGGTGATTGGTGACCATGAAGTAGCAGAGAAATTCATTGATGAGTTTGCCAAGATTGTCGCTGATGAAAATCCAGCACCAGAACAAGTCTACAATGCTGATTGTTACATGCAGTACTGAACAAAAGTCTTAGACACATACATAGAGCTGAGGTGCCTAAGTCTTTTGAACAGTACTGTAGTAATTTTATGTATTGCACTGTACTACTGCCACAATAAAAAAGATTCATGACATATGTTGATTATGATAAACCTAATTTTGGTAATCATCTCCACTGTGGACTGAGATTGGGAAGAGGGCAGGGAGAGGTGAGGGAGCAGGAAGCACCAGAGAGATATTCTGTAATGATCAATAAACCAATTGTTTGGAATCAAATGACCTTGCCTGGTGTCTGCACCTGCGCCACACCCCCACCCCTGGCACTCTTTCTCCTTCACCTGTCCCCCACCTTACCCTCATCATTCCCAACATCCTTTGTTCCTGCCAGATTTACAAACACGCTCTCCACTCCACGTTGACAGATACAGTACTGTGCAAAAGTCTTAGGCATATATATCCTGAAAAAGTAAAATACAAATACAGTGCACTGTAACCTCTTAATTAAAACATGGCATTGTAGTTGGAGACCGAAAGCCTGCCTTTGTTTGTTGTTTTTCAACAGCTGATTGAGATATTCTCCCGATGCTGCTGAGTTGCTTTTGTTACCCTACACACATTATATTTTCATCATAGTAATGGTCTGTAATAATTTTTACTGTTAAGTACGTATGTGTGATGAACAAGTTTGTAAGAGAAAGACTGCTTACTGGTAGCACATAAATTCAGAGTTGGAAATGTTGGCAATCCCAAGCTATCTCATTATATATTCCAAAATCCAAAAAAAATCTAAAATCCAAAACACTTCTGTATTTTTGTTCTCCAAGTTCCGTATTAACTTATTGCAATGTTTTACAGTGCCAGCGATCACCTATTGGGGTTCAATTCCCACCTCTATCTGTAAGGAACCTATATGTTCTCCCTCTGAATGCATGGGTTTCCTCCAGGTGTTCTGGTTTCCTTCCACATTCCAACGATATACAGTGTGTATTTAACATTTCAGTAATATTTGAGTAATCTTGTAAATATATTGTTTAATTAAGCATTCTTGTTCATTTCAATAATTCATTATGGATTATATGTACTGTATAAATACGTGAATTTTATACGCTATCACACTAGCACATGAACGCATGGACCTCGCTTAAAGTGAACACAAAGTTAGACTCATATTTCAGACTCCTGTGTCTTCCTTTGATTTAGTTTAATGTTTTGAAGTTACAGAACGTGACATACAGGTTAGGGTTAGTATGTTAGGGCATGCAATGTTGGCAAAGTTAATGGGCTCAATCCTTGGACTGTGTTGGTCGTTGGTACAAATTACACCTATCACTCTATATTTTGATGTATATTTGACAAATAAAGCTAATCTTTAACTCAAAGTAAGGTTCTTAGTGTTGCCAAAAAAAGATTAGTTAGCTTGAGAACTGGGAATATTTTCAAAACACAGCAAAGGAACATTAAGAAATTGATAAGGATAAGTAGAATTTGGGAGTAATCACAAAATGAGAAGCATACAAACAAGACTTCAGTAGAAATACAAGTGGGAGACCCTTGTAGACTGAGAATAAGGAAATAAATGTGAAATTACTTTGTGCCCATCTTTAAGGAAAAAGACAGTTAACCTCCTGAAAATAGTGTAGAGCAACCGATTTAGAATGAATGAGAATCTGAAACCTCCAAGAGGACCACAACCTTGTCATGGTTTGGAGGCTTGTGTATCTGAATGGCCCACGGAGCGATGTTGGCTGGAGTCAGGACTTCATGCTTTGGCTCTTGGTAGGGTCACTCATGCCAAACAAATAAATGGGTAGAGGCCAGACTAAGAGTGTTCTACTGATCCTCCAGGTTCAGAAGTTCAGCACAGGGCTAACAACCCTGACTGGTAAAACAAAATTGTTACAGAAACAGCAATGAAGAACCCTACATCTGAATGCGACAGTATTCCTGAGTCTCCATCTGGGAATTGCATGACTAGCAGTAGTGAAAATCAGGTGGAAGTATTGACAAGATGAAGGAAGCCATTAACACCACCAGAGATGGAGGACCTTCATTGCTGACCTAAACAGTAGTGGCGAAATGGGCAAAAGAGAGAGAATCTGAAGAAAAAAGCAATATTTAGAAATAAATAAAGAAACAGAAGTGTCTGATGCCAATAGATCCCAACAACCTGATAACTGGCATAGCATGATTTTGGTAAAATGGTCATAGATAATGGCTGAAATCTCTAAAATTCCCTATTGGAACATTGCAAATGTAACTCTCAATATATTCTCGATAATGAGAGAGAAAACATGGACTTATGGACTAAACAGACCAGTTAGCCTAACGACAATGGTTGGGAAAGTGCTACAGTTTACCCTTAAGGAAGTGCTAGCAGGACACTTAGAAGATAATAATAGGATTAGGTAGAGTCAATATGGAATTATGAAAGGGAAATAAGATTTGACAAATCAGTTTGCGCTTTTGGAGATTATAAAGCTGAGAGGGGAATTAGTGATTAGTGGATGTGATCTCCAGATGGTCTGGATTAAGGTGCCACTCAACAGAATCAGGTTTAATATCACCAGTATATGTCAGGCAATTTGTTGTCTCCAACAACCGGTTAGTTAAAAAGAAATACATAGGGTTGGGATAATAAATTGACATAACTGAAGACTATAAGCAGAAAACAGAGAGTGAGAATGAGTGGACCATTTTCAAACTAGGAGGTTGTAACTCTTGAATAATCAGCATAATTAGTGTCCATGGAACTATCGATTAGCTTTTGTGAGAGTAGGTTTGGTTAAGAGCAATCTGGAGTAGACATGTTTGAAATGTACTATTTGCAGGAAAGGTCTGTCTCATAAGACCATAAGACAAAGGAGTAGAATCAAGCCATTCGGTCCATCAAGTCAGGTCCGCCATTCAATCGTGGTTGACTTATTATCCCTCATAATTCAATTCTTCTGCCTTCTCCTTTATGTCCTTGTATAGAGATTTACATGAAATGTTAACTCCTCTCATGAAATGCTGCAACCATGCAGAAACACTTCAAACATTATTTGCATTTTGGATAATGCCAGATTTCTAGCACTCTCTTGCAGACAGGTCATTCTTGCCTGTTGCAATACTAGCTTCAGTGATAACTTTGTTAAACTTGACTAGCATTTGAATATCTAGGTTGTCTAAAATTAAGACTTATTAACCTCAAAGGTTTGAAGTAAATTTATTATCAAAGAACATATATGTATATGCTACCCTGAGATTCAGTTAAACTGTGCAAATAAAAAATAATAACAATAAATATATAAGTAAATAAATACTAAGAACATGAGTTGTAGAGTCCTTAAAGTGAGTCCACATGTTGCGTTCAGTGATCAGGTAAGTTTTGAGGTGATTACATTAATCTTTTTTGAATTCACAATTTGAATACATATGAGGGATGGCTGGAGAAATTCTGAATTATTGCCTTAATGTATTTTCTCTTAAAGACTCTTGGTTGTGCACAATCAAATCACTCTCACTTTTAGGTCAATAGCTTCCAGACTGAAGTCCTATTTCAGAGCTTGGGCACAATAATTATAGCTCAACCTTCAGTGCGGTATTAAGAATGTGCTTCTTTGTTGGCTGTGCTGTCTTTTAATGAGACATTACAGTCAGCCTCTGTATGCCACAAATGGGGGAGGGGGGGCTTCTCATGGTGTTCTGCCCACCATTTACCTTGCAGTCCAAATTACTGGAAAATGAATCATTTGATCATTGTCACATTACTGTAGGAGAGCTTGTTGTTAAATTGCCTGCTCTGTTCCATGCAAATGCAATACATTGAATTTTGAATTCAACTGAATTGAATTGACTTTATTTCTTAAATCCTTCGCAGACATGTATAAAAATCTTTACGCTACGTCTCTGTCTAAATGTGCAATGTGTAATCATAGTAATTTGAAATAAATAGTATGTACAACAGGACAGTCAATATAACATAGAAATACAATAGCATAGAAGGTGCCAGCGCGGCGCACGTGCGCAGCTCTCTGGTGAAAAATGATGTTGTATCTGTTAAATAGGGGCCGTGGACAATTCTGATTTGATGGAGAATGGACGTAAAATCACAGAGGAACATCTGGAGAAATTTCTGAAACGCCCATTCACTGCTGTCGTTACTGTGCGGTCGGGAATCTTTCAGAGGGTAGGCCTCAAAGTCCCCGGCCTTGCCTGCTTTTGGCGACCGAGAAAGAGGTCGAATCGTTCGGACAGAGATGGCGCTCAGTACTCGGTGTCGGAGAGCTGATCAGAGCTCGAAGTTTTCGGATGACTCAGAGTCGGATCGTGGTCGGCACGGCAGGGAGAGTTTTTCTTCCCTCTCCCGACTGCGTGAGATGTGGGACATTTGGAAAACTTTGAACTTTACTGTACTCACAGACTTTCTTCATCAAGTTATGGTATTGTGCGCTGTTGTAACTATACGTATAATTATGTGGTTTTGTCAGTTTTTTCAGTCTTGGTCTGTCCTGTGTTTTGTGATATCACACCAGAGGAAATAATGTATCATTTCTTAATGTACGCATTACTAAATGACAATAAAAGGGGACTATGTGTCTTCATAATCTAAAAAAAACTGTATCAGCATGAATTAATCAGTCTGATGGCCTGGTGGAAGAAGTTGTCCCGGAGCCTGTTGGCCCCGGCTTATATGCTGTGGTACTGTTTCCCAGATGGTAGCAGCTGGAACAGTTTGCGGTTGGGGTGACTTGGGTCCCCAATGATCCTTCGGGCTCTTTTTACACACCTGTCTTTGTAAATGTCCTGAACAGTGGTAAGTTCACATCTACAGATGCGCTGGGCTGTCCGTACAACTCTCTGCAGCGTCCTGCGATTGAGGGAATTACAGGTCCCACACCAGGCAATGATGCAGCCAGTCAGGGTGCTCTCAATTGTACCCCTGTAGAAAGGCCTTAGGATATGGGGACTCATGCCAAACTTCTTCAACTGTCTGAGGTGAAAGAGGCACTGTTGTGCTTTTTTTTTAACCAAACAGCCAAGATGTACATACCATGTGAGATCCTCGGTGATGTGTATGCCGAGAAACTTTAAGTTGTTCACTCAGTGGCCACTTTATCAGATACCCACTATAGCTAATAAAGTGGCCCCCGAGTGTATATTTGTGGTCTTCAACTGCTGTAGCCCATCCACGTCAAGGTTTGATGTACTGTGCATTCACAGAGGCTCTTCTGCACACCACTGTTGCAACGCGTGGTTATTTGAGTTACTGTCGCCTTTCTATCGGCTTGAACCAGTATGACCATTCTTCTCTGAGCTCTCTCATTAACAAGGCATTCACGGCCACTGCCACTCACAGATTTGTTTGCTCACAGGCAGCCATAAAGCAAGAAACCCGAAATAACCCAACTAAAGGAAAAAAAGAAAAATAAAAGACCAACTCTCGATGGGCAAGAGAAAGAAAAAAAAAATCATACAAACAATTGAAGCAAAAAACAGCATTCTGAACCAAAACTGAGAGCTCAGATCTGAACACTGGAGCAGGCCCAAAGCCTCACTTATCAGTTCATCATATTAGTGGGCACAGAGTACAGCAAGGGGCAGTCTTCATAGCCCTAGCACTATGGAGATGACCTATGCGGAGAACAAGCAAAATCGGCTCTTTCCTCAGATCCCGACATCCTGTCTTTTCAGTCTATCTGGGCTGACATTTAAACTGACCGACAATGGAACAGTGAAAGGTTCCAGCGCCTGGAGAGAGGAGTGAAGATCGCGGAGAGTGAGTGAAATCGGCTCCAGCCTCTGATCAGGGCCGATGTTTAAATTGTCTATACAGTGAATCGTACCTCACAGTAGAACCCTGCTGCAGCGAAAGGTTCCGGGCTTAGACCACATCGCCCAGTGACTCTCTCCAAGCCCAGATTTCGTCACCCAGCCCAAAGCCACTCTTCAGCTCTTCAAATCAGCTTAGTGCCCAGACCAATCTAACCTCGTCCCCAGGCCAGTTGTTTAGGCACCAAATCTCCTCTGTTCAGGCCCCGACTCCTTTCAGTGTCCAGAGCGACGCAATCTTGCTCCCGGGTCAGTCAAATGAGCATTAGAACTTCTCTGCCTGGGCCCCAACTTCTGCTTTCGGCACCCAGAGAGATCCAACCTCACTCCTGGGCCAGCTGTACAGGCATTGGAACTCCATCTGCAAAGATTTTGCAATACATCATCTTGCCTCAACAACCTACCACAGTAAAGGTATTTTTAGTGATGATTTTGGTCGGATTTCTTAGCTTTTTGACTACCAGAAGCTGTCACACGTGTTCGGTAGCACCATCTTAACCATAAGGTCACTTGGATCACATTTCTGAGATTTGGTCTGAACAACTCTTGACCATATCCACATGCTTTTAGGTATCGTGTTGCTGCTATGTGATTGGCTGGTTAGATATTTACATTAATGGGCAGGTGTACCTGATAAGTACCCACTGCTTTGTATGTCCTACAAAAGGCTGCAAAGCACCCCGGGAGGGTCAGAAAAATCCCAAACAGTGCTCATCAATTCACTTTTTTCTCTTATTCTACCCCAGCAATTTGCACATTTTAGGAAATTGTTTAATTATAGAGGAAAAGTTCTGCATTAAAAGTGATAGATTTTTCATAAATGTTCAGTAGGTGTGTGAAACCTACCATGCACCTACCAAATGGTTCTGGAAAAATTGGTAGAGGCAGATACATTAGGAACAGTTCGAAGACTCTTAGGTAGGCACATGGATGAAAGAAAAATGTAAAGCTATAGAGAAAGGGAAGGATTAGATTGATCTTAGAGTAGGTTAAAATACCAGCACCACATTGTGGGCTGAAGGGCCTGTACTGTTCTAATGTTGTAAGTAATTTGTTACAGATATGAGACCGTGCTAGACAGAGGATGTGGTTTCATGCAGTATTACTGTTTGAGCACTAGGTAGCGCCATTGTACTTTACTAATCAGATCAGTTAAGAGCTCGCAAGACATGATTCATGACATTGTATTCTGCCACTGACAGCACATCCCAAAAACCCAGACCAATCTACTGCACCATTTCTCACAGATAGCACGGGCTATATTCATAATTCCTCTATTACTGCTGGTATCTGCAATTAAATGTTTATATTCTTGCTATTCCTATGCCAAATACCTATAAATCTATAAATCTGCTGATGATACAACCAATGTTGGCAGAATTTCAGATGGTGACGACAGGGCATACAGGAACGAGATATACCAGTTAGTTGAGTGATGTCGCAGCAACAGCCTTCCACTCAATGTCAGCAAGACCAAAGAGCTGATTGTGGACTTCAGAAAGGGTCGTCGTCGTCGTCGTGGTGGCTATCCCTCGAGGTCGAGGATGATGGTCTTCCTTCTGTTGATCTACTTATGGGCTCTCAAGTGGCTTATGAGTCCAATCTTGGCTTTGAAAGTTCTTCCGCGTTCAGGACAGGTAGTTCCAGATGGCAGATCGGGCTTTGGTTGTTGCTGCCTCTCTTTCCATTTTCTTCTCTTTTCTTCTAATTCTGCACATCTGTTGGCTTCGAAAGTTGCTGTTTTTTCTCGGATGATGGCTTGCCAGAGTTTCCTGTCCTTGGCATTGGTTTCCCAATTGTTGATGTCGATGTTACATTTCTTCATATTGGCTTTTAAGACGTCTTTGAATCTCTTCTGTTGTCCGCCTCTTTTACGTTTGCCTTCTTTAAGCTGAGAGTAGAAGATTTGTTTCAGCAGACGTTCGTCTTTCATCCGAACAACATGACCGCTCCATCTTAGTTGGTTCTTAATGACGTAGGCTTCAATGCTCGTTGTTTTTGCTTCATTTTACACACTGACGTTGGTTCTTCTATCTTCCCAGCTGATATTTAAGATGTTTCGAAGACAGCATTGATGGAACTTCTCAAGTGCCTTCAGATGTCGTCGGTATGTTGTCCAGGTTTCTGATGCATACAGGAGTGTTGGGATTACCATTGCTTTGTACACTAGCATTTTGGTGTCTGTTCAGGTGTCACGATCATGAAAGACTCTTGTTCGGAGACATCCAAAAGCTGTTCCAGCGCGTTTAAGACGATGTTGGATCTCGTCATTAAGGTCGACATTGGAGGAGAGGTGACTTCCAAGATACGGAAAGTGGTCCATGTTTTCCAGGGTTGTTTCACCAAGTTGAATTGATGGTTCTATCTGATTTGTCTCAATTGGTGACAGTTGATAGATGATGTGAGTCTTCTTGGAATTGATGGTAAGTCCATGCATGGTTGAAGGCAGTCAGAATCTGTTGTAGGTGGTTTTCTGAAAGAGCTGCAACACTGTTGTCATCTGCTTATTGGAACTCAGTGAGGGAACTCATGGATGTCTTCGTTTTGGATTTGAGATGGGCAAGATTGAAAAGTCAGCCGTCTATTCTGTAGACAATTTCAATTCCTGGGGGTAGGTCGTCCTTGATAATGTGGATGATTGTCGCAATGAAGGGTAAGACGAGGGAACACAAACAAATCCTCATAGAGCGATCAGAAGTGGAGAAAGTGAGCAGCTTCAAGTTCCTGCATGTCAATATCTCTGAGGGCCTAACCTGGATGCAACATATTGATGCAGCCATAAAGGCGGCAAGACAGTGGCTATATTTCATTCGGAGTTTGGTTTGTCAACTTGAAAGCTTCTACAAATGTACCGTGAATGGCTGCTTCACTGTCTGGTATGGGGGGGGGGGGGGGGGTTGGCTCATTGCACAAGATCAAAATAAGTTGCAGAAACCTGTAAAATTAGTCAGTTCCATCATGGGTACGAGCTTCTGTAGTATCCAAGACATCTTCAAGGAACAGTGCCTTGGGAAGGCAGCCTCCATTAAGGACCCCCACCACCCAGGACATGCCCTCTTCTCATTGTTACCATCAGGAAGGAGGTACAGAAGCCTAGAGGCACACACTCAACGATTCAGGAACAGCTTCTTTCTCTCTGCCATCCAATTTCTAAATGAACACCGAACCCACGAACACTATTTCACTACTGTTTTATTTCTGTTTTTACTTTGTACATACTTATTTTAAGTTAACTAAATAACACATATATATATATACTTACTGTCATTCAGTTTTTTTCCTCTATATTTATTTATCATGTATTTCATTGTACTGCTGCAGTAAAGTTAATGAATTTCACGACATATGCCGGTGATATTAAACCTGATTCTGATTTTGAAATACCTCCAGTATTTTACATAATTAATTTTAAAATTCAAACTTCAAAGTAAATTTATTATCAAAGTATGTATATGTCATCATATCCTTCCCTGAAGTTAAGTTTCTTGTAGGCATACACAGTGAATACAAGAACCATTACATAATCAATGAAAGACTGCTGTTGAAGAATTACTGTTTTACCATATTTTACTGTAAAAGAATTCCATCGCCAAATTACTGTAGGAGACTTTACCCTGTTATAAAACAGAAATAAAGACACAGACCTCATTATAAGGTTAAGCCTTTAATATGATCATGGGGAGCCACTGCCTTACAACTCTGCCAATGTTGGGTTACATCTTTAATTTACACAGTAAATTTTGGGCAATAGCCAACAGCTAAACATACTTGGTCAGCAATTTCAAGAAGCACTTGTTAGGTATCAGCAAATCTACAAATGTTCCCGTGCGATACACAAAATTAAAATTGCACATCCACAATCAGTTCCCCTATTAGCTAGACAATCTCGGACAAAGGTCAACAATACCTTATCACCAGCATAATTTATTATTAGCTCACACAAGCAAGGCAGCGTCCATATCTTGCCTTATTACCCGAATGACCCGAGTCTTGAGCAATACTTAGTCGAGCTTGACAAAAAAATTTAATTCAAAATTTAATTTTCCTCTTAATTTTTCTTCCATAACTGCACCCAATAACCAGTGTACAAAAGCCAGCAAACTCTGCAAACACAAAAGAAAAAAATAATAAAATAATAAATAAATAAGCAATAAATATTGAGAACTTGTGTCCTTGAAAGTGAGTCCATAATAGGAGTTGGGAAGAGCTCAGTGATGGGATGAGTGAAGTTACCCCAACTGCTTCAGGAGCCTGATGGTTCAGGGTAGTAACTGTTCCTAAACCTGGTCGTATGGGTCCTGGGGCTCCTGTACCTTCTTCCTAATGACAACAGCGAGAAGAGAGCATTTTGGAACTGAGTTCTTATTTCAAACACCAGACGAAATCAAAATTGTTTCTAAATCACAAACATCATATTAACTGTATTTAGGCAAAAAAAACAGAAAAATGCTGGAAGCTCTCAATAAGTCAGGTAGCTTGAAACAGAGTTAATATTTAAGATCCTTAACAAGGAGAGGGTCCTTGACCCGAAAGGTTAACTCTTTTTCCACAGGTGCAGCCTGACTTGCTGAATGCCTCCAGCACTCTGTTTTTGTTTTAGATTTCTAGTACTGCATTTGTATTTTTTTAAACTTTCACTAGCTGCTCTGAGGCGCTATCATTTTGTAGGTTTGTTGATTAGTCGAGAAGTGTTGCTAACAACAGGACCCTTCTCCAAGATGTTAACAAGAATCTACTCCAAGTAGCTTTGGAAGAAGAACACTTCTCTCATCATGTTTGGGCACTAGCCTAGATTATGTGCTTAAGTTTGGATCACAAATGCACACATTTCCTGCACAGAATGAATGAAATAGTTCACCTTGGCTCAGTAAAACACTGAGTCCTGAGTGATTAAGACAAAGAAAACACAGATACATTGTTCTGTCAGAATCAGAATCAGGCTTAAAAACAGTGGCATATGTCATGAAATTGGTTGATTTGTGACAGCAGTACACTGCAATACATAAAAACGGTAAGTTACACTAAGAAGGATATATAAAAAATAAATAAGTAGTGCAAAAACAAAGGGAAAAACTACTCTGAGGTAGAGTTCATGGGTTCATTGTCCATTCAGAGATCTGATGCTGGAGGGGAAGAAGCTGTTCCTGAAAAATTGTGTGTGTAATTGCTTCCTTGATGGAAGCAAAGAAGAGGGCATCTGGGTGATGGGGGAGTCCTTAAAGATGGGTGTGCTTTTTGAAGTCCTGGATGCTAGGGAGACTAGTGCTCATGATGAATCTGGTTGAGTTTACAACTTTCTGCAGTTTCTATGGTTCTCAAGCTGAGATGTCACATTATTAAGAGCAAGGGCAATAACTTCCCTGAGGAATGAAGTCCCTGAGGTGCCATTTTTTTGTCTTAATAACTTCATATTCAAATAGTCTGTGGTTATTTACAGAACCTTAGACAGCTGAAAAATGTGGAGGGATAGTTCCCATTTGCACTCCCATATTTTCACTTCCCTATAAGCATTTGAATCCATGTGTTCAGTTATCATCCAGTATCAGTGGACCATTCCATTGAGGAATCTCAAATGACAATATTCTGTTCTCACTTAAATGATAAAATATACAAGTGGCACTTTATTAGGTACCTCCTATGCTTATAAAGTGGCCGCTGAGTGTATGTTGGTCTTCTGCTGCTGTAGCCCATCCACTTCAAGATTCGACGTGTTGTGCATTCAGAGATGCTCTTCTGCACATCACTGTTGTACTTGCGGTTATTTGAGTTACTGTCATCTTCCTGCCAGCTTGAACCAGTCTGGCCATTCTCCTCTTACCTCTCTCATTAACAAAACATTTTTTATTAATTAAGATATAGCATGGAATAGGCCTTCGCGGCTGTTTGAGCCATGCCACCCAGCAACTCCCAATTGTCGCTAGCCTAATCACAGGACAATTTACAACAACCAATTAATCGACCAACTAGTACGTCTTTGGACTGTGAGAGGAAACCGGAGCACCCGGAGGAAGCCCACACGGTCATGGGGAGAACATACAGACTACTTACAGATGACGTCGGAAATGCACTCCAGACTCCAACGACCCAAGCTCTAATAGCGCTGTGCTAACCACTATGCTACTGTACTGATTAGTTCCTGGAAAATAAATACTATCTTTAAGTACTACAGGTAATGGAATTATTTGTAGTAATTCTGCAGTTTTTTGCAATCCATCCATTGACAGGATGTCTTCTGTATTGAAACATGTAAGAATGGTAAATCTGTAGAGTGTGTGCAAAGCATTAAGGCTTTTATGGGGTAATATTACCTTTGTGTGAAGGAGCTGTGTACTGAGAGATTATTGTACCATCTCAGTATAATTTCACTTACATATGTTGAGAAATCTGTGTTTTAGTGGCAACAGTAGTGCAATACATAAACATACTATAAATTACAATAAGAAATATATATATAATAAATGTAATAAGTAGTGCAAAAAGAGGGCAAAAATAATGAGATAGTGTTTATTGTCCATTCAGAAATAGAGTCATAGAAAGGTACAGCACAGAAACAGGCCCTTCAGCCCATCTCGTCCATGCTGGACCATTTAAACTGCCTTGTCCCATCGATTGCACCTGGACCATAGCCTTCCATACCCCTCCCATCCATGCACCTATCCAAACTTCACTTCAGTGTTGAAATTGAGCTCACGTACACACACACACACACTCACGACCCTCTGAGTGAAGAAGTTTCCCCTCACGTTCCCCTTAAACATCTGATGGTGGAGGGAAAGAAGCTGTTCCTAAACATAGATCTGAATAAATCTACAGCAATTCCAGCCCCATTTTTTAACCAAAGCATGTTTTACCCTTATTTTTATATTCCCTTTGTATGTTACATCTTACACATCCATAACTGAACAATGTAAATTTGTCAAGAGTACTTCTAACCTCCTCTAGAAGAACTGCAACCAATATTATCACCATATGGGCAGACTACAAGCTGGCAAGATTAAAAGCTTGAAATTAAAATGACCTCATTTAAATATATTTTTCATGTTCATACTTTTGCTTGCATTTCTGTAATGTGGACAGTCAAAACCTGTTGATTAAATATTTGAAACTTTATTAAAAATACAATCTTGAATAATCGTACAGTGCTTAATCTTATTTATTTATTTTAATAAATAATTGTTTTCAATATAAAAGGAAATAGATGGTCATTCAATTAACCTAAAATATGAAATCTCTACTTTTAAATTTAGATTGTTTAAAAGTAACATCTAAACAAGCACATAAATATTCAGGATAAACACAAGAGATTCTGCAGATGCTGGAAATCCAGAGCAACACTCACAAAATGCTGGAAGAACTCAGGAAGTCAGGCATCTATGGAAAAGAATAATGACCTGACATTCCGGGCCAAGACCCTTCATCTTCCCCCTTCCTTTCCAGCCCTGATGAAGAAACCACCCTGCAGTGACCATCCCATCAAGTTTGCTCCACCATTCAGTCATAGCTGATTTATTTTCCCTCTCAACTCCACTTACTGCCTTCTCCCCACAACCTTTGATGCCCTTACTAGCCAAGAACCTATCGACCTCCGCTTTAAATATACTCAATAATCTGGCATCCAAGGCCATCTTTGGCAATGAAATTCCACTGATTCACCACCCTCTGGCTAAAGTAATTCCTTCTCATCTCTGATCTAAAGGATGTCCTTGTATTCCAAGGCTGTGCCTTCTAGTCATAGACTGTCCCACTATGGCAAACATCCTCTAGGTCTTTCTATATTCAATAGCTTTCAATGAGATCCCTCTCCCCTCCAACCCCACCACCCGGCCAATTCTGCTGAACTCCAGCGAAAACAGGCCCAGAGACATAAAATGCTCTTCATATATTAACCCTTTCATTCCCAGGATCATTCTCATAAGATTGTCATCCTGAAATAGATTCTCAGGGGAAGTTCCCTTATTGATACCAGAACATATTTCTGAGAGAAACCGTTAAATATAT
This sequence comes from Mobula birostris, assembly GCF_030028105.1. Classification (NCBI taxonomy): domain Eukaryota; kingdom Metazoa; phylum Chordata; class Chondrichthyes; order Myliobatiformes; family Myliobatidae; genus Mobula; species Mobula birostris. Next base: position 163,010,183 of record NC_092377.1, read on the forward strand.
TTAAGCAGAATATAGCCAATTTATAAGAGTCCCACAGAAAATACTAAAATAGGTCAACTTCACTCAAGTCTCATCTGCAAATTAGTGTTAATCTGAGGAAAGAAAATTAGGAACATTGTGGGAACAGAAAAGAGAAAAATCATCAAAACATGTTCTCCACGCCCCTCCCCCTCCAAACTCCCCATCTTTCTCAGCTCTACCCACTCAAGTCAGCTATTGCCTGTACTTGCAAAGCTTCTGCTGCAGGGGGCATGAAAGCTAAACATGCAGCAAAGGGTAGGAAACAGAAAGGAACAACAAAATTTAAAAATACATTTATTTAAAAAAATATCTTCCTGATACATGGTTTAAATTTGTGACTCGTTTCATGATCTTTACCTATCATGGTCAACATCACTTCTGCAAATTTCAATATAAATACAAGTACAATGACACACAGAAGTAAAAAATATTAGTTAAAAATCTCACAGGAGACATATTTCTCCATTTATAATAAATTAATTAGAAACATTAAAAGCCAAGGTACACGTCATCCAAATATTGAGGATTTGTTTAAATTAGCTGTTGACGACTGGGGTACAGAAGGCTTTGAAACAGTAGGAGTAATTCAGTTGTCACAGTGGTTGTGGAACTGAACTATGTAATTATTTTTGAAACCCAAAAAAATCTCCAGGCAGGCAAATTCATCCAGTTAGTAATTTTACTTTTCATGATTTTAACATAATTTCTGCCTGCTCCTTTACTTTCTATTACATTTCTTTTGCTGTCCAGCAGCTAAATGGGATTAAGCCACTTGTACAAATTCATATGCCATAATCATTATTCAAAATATACTCTGTAAAAACTACCGGAGGTCCCATTAGCTCACTACAGCTTTTGCCCACAACAGCCCTATTAATAAATGAAATTATGTAAACCGGAAATGCCAGGCCTGCTTCTGGTTAATATTAGCTGGCGCTTTTCTTTAAAATTCATGGAATTCAGATGTTGCTAGCAAGGTCAATATTAGTCCATTAACGATTGATGTTGAACTAAAAAGATCACTCGGTCATTTCAGAGAACAAGTGAGAATCAGTCACATTATCACGCACCTCGAATACTATAAAGACCACACCAGGTATGTACAATAGATTTCTTGAAGGTCACAAGTTAGTCAGGTGGATTTTTAACAATAATCCAGTAGACAAAGTTCATTTATTTACCTGGTAAATAGAATTAAGTCTCCCTAGCTACCATGGCAGGATTTGTTCTTGACTCCAAATCAGATCATTTGCCCAGGCTCGAGATACTCATCCAGTCATTCAAACACTGTGAAGGATGAGCCTCCTTGGCAGTTTCCCTTTCCTCAAGCTTCTGTTTTGAACTGGCCTCGCGACTGTACTGAGATATGGAGTGAGCTCAGCTTTGCCGCACCGTGGTCCCACAGAAAACCTTCTTTGCATGGGGAGAGTGTCATTTGGGTGAGCTTTGAGAAACTACTTTCCAAGTACACTAGTGGAAGGGAGGAGAGAGAGAGAAGGTAAGACGTCAGCTTACTAGAGACTGAATTTATAAAAGGGCATAGCGTTCGGCTGCAAGGTTCATAATCAATGAAATTGTTAATATTTCAGAAATTCCTCCCTTTTGTGCATTAAGCCAACCACTGAGTAATGACCACATTCACAGAACATATCGGGTACTCTCCCTCCTGTCACAACAAAAATTTTAGAGGCAGCTCTCAAACAAGGAACCATGCCAATTCCAACAAAGTAGGTAGCTGAAGAAAAAAAAACTTGATAACTTAGCAATAACAATTATAAGGAAACAGCCGTGTCAAGAAAATATAATGTCTGTCCAAAAGTCAAAACATGAATTAGCAAACTCAATCCACATGCCATTCAATTTTGTTGTGTTTTTCCCTGAGTTTCTAATTTTTCATAAATCTGTCTACTATTAAATATATAGTGAGAGAGAATCAGGCAGCCAGTTACCTTACAGATCAGTGAGATGACCCACCGGAAGGGTGAGGAGAGTCTGCAGATGTTATTGAATTCTGCTGTACAATGGATGCGACATGGCCACTGCCAAGTAGCACAACATATTTGCGAAGGGATTGAATGATTCCTGTCACCTTTCACTAAGCGTTCAGCAATATTTTGGCTGGTTTCAAAATCTCCCATCTCACCCTCATCATTACGTGCCGTGTCATAGGACGTGGGCGATCATGGTCTTCCATCTACCTTTTCACCCCCTTCACACTGTTGTTCTTATTCTTTCCTCTATCCATGACCATGACTGTTCTTGGCAAATCTTTCTACAGAAGTGGTTTGCTATTGCTGCCTTCTGGGCAGTGTCTTTACAAAACGGGTGACCCCAGCCATTATCAATACTCTTCAGAGATTGTCTGCCTGGTGTCTGTGGTCTTGAGATATGCACTAGCTACTCATACAACCATCCACTCATGGCTTCACGTGACCCTGATTGGGGGGGGGGTAGCTAAGCAGGTGCTACACTTTGCCCGAGGGTAACCTACAGGCTAGCGGAGGAAAGGAGCCCTTTACACCTCCTTTGGTAGAGACAGATCTCCACTCTGCCACCCTTTTGCTGTGAACCCAATATAAATCCTTTCTACAAAACCCCTCCCAGTGTGTATAACTGAAAGAAAAACAGCCACAAGATTTCATTGGCATAAATAAAAGCTCAAACATTAAACTACAGCTATTAGAAATAGGTGGTGGGATGATTGGTATGGGATAACTTTATACCTTGTTGGCACATACCAATTATCCCACCATCCACCTCTTATGACCTGGGTGTTTATTTCTCTAAAATCTTAATCCCAAGGTCAATGTCTACTGTTTCTGTGCTAAGATCTGTATTCCACACCCCCTCAAACATCCTCAACACCTTGGTGATATTGAGAACTCAGCCTCAATTACTCTCTGGTTTCACTTGTTCCAAGGACATTTTGGTGAAAATGTATTAGTGTTATCAGAGAAGTTTTGTACAGCAGAATTATTCCTAAGCAACAATGCTCAGGCTACCTGCATGGTTTAGTGAGAATCTTTATCAGTTGTCAAAAGCAACAGAATTTGTATCCAGAAGTGATGAGTCCAAAGCCATTGGCATGATGTAACAACAGCAACCATTCCAAAATGCCACATAGTTTCCCCTCACTTGGGACTAGAATGCTGAAGCTTTATAAGGCATTGATCAAACCACACTTGGAAGATTGTGAGCAGTTTTGGGCCCCTTATCTAAGAAAGGATGTGCTGGCATCAGAGAGGGTCCAGAGGAAGTTCACGAGAATGATCCCAGGAACAAAAGGGTTAATGTATGTGGTGTTTGATGGCTGTGGGCCTATACTTGTTGGAATTTACAAGAATGAGAGTTGGGGGGGGGTTATCTCATTCGTATTGAGAGGCATAGGTTGAATGAATGTGATGAGGACATTGCAAATAGTGTGAGAGTCTAAGAAAAGAGGGCACAACCTCAGATGTCCCTTTAGGACAGAAATGAGGAGGAACTTCTTTAGGCAAAGGCTGGTAAATCTGTGGAATTCATTACCACAGATGGCTGTGGAGCTCATTGAGTATATTTAAAGTGGAGGTTGATAGGTTCTTGATTAGTAAGAGTGTCCAAGGTTATGGGGAAAAGGCAGGAGAATGGGGTTGAGAGGGATAATAAATCAGCCATGATGAAATAGCAATGCAGCTCAATGGGCCAAATGGCATAATTCCGCTCCTACGTCTCAAGGTTTTATAGGTTCAAATTAGTACCTAATCCACCATTTCCTCGTGACAGGGCACTGATTTGTTTTAGGATGGATTCAGACACCAATCAGATCAGGAGCTGTTGTATATTATCGGTTAGAATTTGTCTGGGATGGTAACACAAAATGGGCATGAGCAAATTAACCCCATCACCAGCTCCAGCCACCTTTTTCTACCCATCTAATATTACACTCAGTAATTCCCTCTGCAATTAAGCTGCCAGTTTAGTACCAAGCCAAATTTCTCTCCTTTTGACTTTTCTGCAAAGTTAGTAACCTCACAGAAGCAAGTGAGGACCATCCAGAAACCAGCATTCCTGTCCTTGTTAAATGAGAGAGCAGAATGCTTCTTGAAACATTGGCTTATCCATGTTCCTGAACACTTGCTGTTATGCTATCTATAGAAATCATTTAACCTGTCTCGGGGAGGGTGGGAGGGGGAGAGGAATAGCGCCAGCTTTCACTTTTACCTTTTTTTAAGGGTGTGGAGTGTAGCACCCTGTAATGCAAGGCATTGATCAAGGACAATCTCTCCACCCATTTCAAATAAAGTAATCAGGTTATCAAGTTCAAGATCAAGAGCTTTTGTATATTATCAGTTAGAATTTGTCTGAAATATCAGTATATTATCAGTAAGAATTTGTTACAGAACAGGCATGAGCATATTACCCCAATCCCTGCCTTAGCAACCTTTTTACTCACCCAATATTTCCCTCCATAACCATAAATCCAGTTTAGAGCCAAGACTAATTTCTCTCCTTTTGATCTTTCTGCAAAGAAAGTAACCCCACAGAAGCGAATAAGGACCATATTTTAAAAAAACAGCCTCCACTTCCTTGACGAATGGCAAAAGGTCGACAAAGGTACTTTATGGTTTCTTTGTTGAAAGAATATTGAATATTACATAGAGAGTATGGCCAATTCCTTTTAGTATAGGTTCCATGGAATTTGACCCAAACTCCCTACTTTCTAGGTTAGATAGATTAAAATTAAAGACTTTACAAAGAAAAAGAAGTGGCCTGAGTAAATTTGAAAACTGTATATCCAAAAGTACTCATCTTAAATTTAAGGATCACTTGACAAAAAATAAGCTACACAGGACCTGTGATGTCACTCCCAATCTTCTGTGACACTGTGCGTTAATCCAAGGCTGCTGTTCTGTGAAATGCCAGTGGCCCGTTTAGTTTAGCTTAATGAATAACCAGCCGTCTGAAAATGTGATTTGAGGAGTCTGTGCCACTGTTGTATTACATTAAATCGCAGACTTGCACCAAGATACAAAGGGTCAAAGTTGCTGTGGGTCAAATCCTGACTTCTGGTGACCAAGTAGAGCTGAGCCTCCCACGCGCCCCTGACGTTCAGCATCCAAGACCTCCTCACAGTGACCGCCTAGTACCAGAGCGGGTTAAATCATAGCAATGCTCTCTGGGTTATTATTTAGGTGTGCTGGCGCACTGCTGCCCAGCGATTTGGAGCTCTTGCTGCGTCCACTCCTCAGAATAGCCAGCACTGTCTCTTTGGTGATTGAACCGAACTCAAAGGAGAAGGTTCCGTAGAAAACCAGGACGTCAACTGTAAAAATCCACTCACACACGGCAGCAGCATGTTGCAGCAGAGAGCTTTCATTAATAAAAAATATGCCACCTGAGTGCAGCTGTTAAGGAAAGAGCTTGGAAGAAAATAGTTTTTACCCAGGAAGAAAGCAAGCAGTTTAGTTTTGGTCTTTATGCCTTTTTCTCCACATACCCCCAGTTCCTTCTGGGGGTACTGCCCTCTTATGAGGTACAGTTCCAGTTCAAGTTCTGGTTATTGTCATTTCTACGCACACTTGTATACCACCAAATGAAATGAAGTTTCTCTGGTCCATGGTGCACAACACAGTACATATAACTCACACACATAACATATAAGGTAATATTACCACAAATACATTAGGAAATAATATAAGTGCATATACCATACAACCTTATTTAAATTGAGATACAGCGCGGAATAGTCCCTTCCGGCCCTTCGAGCAATCCCCCGATTCAATCCTAGCCTAATCACGGGACAATTTACAGTGACCAATTAACCTACCAACTGGTATGTCTTTGGGCTGTGGGAGGAAACCAGAGCACCTGGAGGAAACCCACATGGTCACGGGGAGAACATACAAACTCCTTACAGACAGTGGCAGGACAGTTAAAAAGTAAACAGTATAACGCTTCTGATGCTTCATATGTGATGCCAAGCTGTATCGGCCCTTGCCCTTCCCTTCGACTACATCAGTGATGTGGAGAGGGGGAGCCCACTGCATGGGCAACAGCGGGTTCTTCAAATCTTCCCGCCCAGATTTGCGCCCTGGAGAGGACACAGTCCACCAGAGGCGCAAACCCAAGATCCCCTGGGATTAATGGCTGCTTACTATGTGGTGAGACGTGGGTAATGACAGGGAGTTCAGTAGCCTTACGGCCTTGGGGCAGTCACTGGAAATTCGGTTGTCTCTGGCTCAATTATCTTTTTATCTGGGTAATCAGACTGCAGACATTAGAATATTCTTCAAAGAAAACTTTACAGACATTCTCAAACCTCCCCAGTGCAGAACCACGTGCACTTCAAAGTGGCTGGTGACTTACAGTATGCAAGCACCCCATTTTTGTTTTCAGTGAGCAAACCAAACTTGAAGGTCACTGAATTTCATTGAAATATTGAGGTCAGTTTCTACAGACAAACAAATCTGGGATCTTTCTGTGGTTTACTTCAAGCCATGGCTGCTCAAATCAAATGGTAACTTAATTGGCCACTCTAAATTGCCTGTAGCTAAGTGATAGAATTTGGTGGCGGGGTACCAAACAGAAATGGACTCTACTGCCACATCATCCATGTCAATATTTTGCCCATATTAGGTCCATCCCTTGCCCATTGAAGTGCCAGGCTAAATGTGTTTGACTCCATCATCTCCACTGACAGCAAGTTCCAGATATCAAGAAGCCTGCATCAAGATAAAATGATATCATATCCCCTTTAAAATTTCCTTTCCTCAACTTCATCCTATGCTATCTTGTTCCCGTACCGGTGGGAGAAAGTTTCCGACTAACTACTCTATCTATGTCTCTCATAATTTTATACACCCCTATCAGGTCAATCTTTAGTATCCCTCACTCCATAGGAAACAGGCCCAGTGCATCCAATCCCTCCACTTAATTAAAGTCCTTCAGATTAAGCAACTTCCCTACAGGAAGGATGTGATTGCATTGGAGAGTTGCATCTCTTCTACACTCTTGCTTGAACAGCCACATCCTTCCAGAACAACCATAACAAATACAGTTCATCAACACCATATCCACTTTGATTACTGAGCTAAAATGGACTTTTTTTTTGCTTTCAATTGTTCTTATAAAATGTACGTATAATTTATCTTTTTATGAATGCTGCTCATCTGATGCAATATGCCTGTGATGTTGCTGCAAATAAGTTTTTCATTGCACCTATCCGTATAGCAATAAAATCAACTTTGATTTTATAACTGTACAGGATACTCTGGGGATATTAGAGATGACTCTTGCCATATGACTCATGTACAAAATCTCCACCCCCCCCCCCATTTTTTTTTGGCTGGAAAGCAGTATCCTATAATCTTAGTCAAAGTCACTGTTGTCCTTTCCAAGGGAATCCCTAAGATACAACATACACTCAGTGGCCACTTTGTTACGTACCTCCTGTACCTAATAAAGCGGCCTCTGAGTCTATGTTCATGGTCTTCTGCTGATGTAGCCCATCCACTTTAAGGTTCAATGCGATGTGCATTCAGAGATGCCCTTCTGCACGCCACTGTGGTAATGCATGCTTATTTGAGTTACTGTCACCTTCCTATGAACTTGAACTATTCTGGCCATTGTCCTCTGACCTCTCTCATTAACAAGGTGATTTCACCCACAGAACTGTCGCTCACTGGATTTTTTTTGTTTCTCACAACATTCTCTGTAGACTCAAGATTGCTGTGTGTGAAAATCTCAGGAGGTCAGCAGTTTCTGAGATACTCAAACCACCCCCTCTAGAACCAGCAATCATTCCACAGTCAAAATCACTTACAGCACATTTCTTCTCCATTCTGATGTTTGGTCTGAACAACAACTGAACCTCTTGACCATGTCTGCATGCTTTTAAGCCTGACTGATACTTCTGCGTCAACGAGACGCCGTAAGTACTACGTCGCCGCAAACCCTATGCAAAGCCGACGTGGATCCCTACGCCAGAGCCTACGTTGCTGCGACGTGCACCTCTTCCAAAATGTAACTACGCGTTGCGGCAACTCAGACTGCAGCAGCTGTGATTGGTCCGCTTGGAAGCATCGCATTTCATCCTACGCTGCAATAGCTTCCCATTGGGTGACTGAAGGGCAGGGAAGCAACTCTGGCTGCAATGCTTTCCGCAAAGCTTTACAGACCTCCAAAATTATGGAGGACACATTTCGATTTTACGAAAAAAGACGCTCGCTTCTTGTTTACCCCGAGAAAGACTACCATGACCATTAAGCCTTGCACGGGCAGGTGTGTGCGCATGTGTGACGTGCACGAGATGCAGAGTGACACAGACACACCAACGCACAAGTATAAATGCTCACAACGCACGTGAGTCACTTGCGTAGGTTACGGCGTCGAGTTAACACAGAAGTATAAATCAGCCTTTAGGCATTAAGTCGCTGATTAGATATTTGCATTAATGAGTAGGTGTACCCAATAAAGTGGCCACTGAGTATAATCCTTTAGATTACCTCGTTCTCACTTGTTATTAAGTAGGAAGACTGAGGATCTGATAAACAGCATTCTAAACAAAAATGGCAGTCATAGAACAAAGCAGCTTTAAGCCCAGGCTAGACGGAAATACAATGTGAACACTGAGGTTCTGATGTGTTTCAACTGTACAGCAATAGTGCCTAGCAAATTTATTTACCAATCAGCAAGAGGAAGCCAACTGCCTCCACATTTTGTTGTTGCCACAGTAACAAATGGATAGTGCTTTGGTTTGTGAATGAAGATGAAATTGATTGGCTAGCTCAAAGTAGGATGATGACTCCAAATGATTTGTGCCTCTGGTCAGATTGCTGCTTCAAACCTGGACCAACAGACATTCATCATGTTACCAACCTTTGAGTTAAAAGCATCTTTCTAGCTCTCCTGCATAAGCCTTTACTCTTCTTTTTAGAACAGCGGTTCCCAACCATTTTTATGCCACGGACCAATATCATTAAACAAGGGTTCCATGGACTCCAGGTTGAGAACCCCAGTTCTAGGGGCTTCAGAATAGCTGTGTTTCTCATGTCTGCTGACTTGTCCATCCCTAAAAATCTACATTTTTTAAAACCAATTCCTCTGCAACTCCCTTCTCATCTTTGCTCACGGCGTTGTAATAAGGGCACTTCAGCTGGGCTTTTTCAGTATCACAGCCGGTATTTACAAACAACGTACTTAGATTATGGCTTTTTCTAACTTGATCTGTTAAAAATTAAGCAGAGAATTAGTATAGATAGGTACCTGCTAGTTGGCACTGTCAGGTGTGTGAGAGTATGAGAGTGTGTGTGTAAGGAGGAACAGGGCTTGATTTGTTGTTATTTTGTTGCTTGTTGTGGTCTGTGTTGTTCTGCCGAGCAACGTGAGGATGATATGTTGGCCCCGGAATATGTGATGACACTTGCGGTCTGCCCCCAGCACATCCTTAGATGTTTTGGTTGTTAACGCAAATGACACACTTTGCTGTATGTTAACATGTACATGTGAATAAATCTGAATCTGCTTCTGTGCTGCATGACGCTAAAGCAGGGGTTCCCACCCTGTGGTCCACAGACCCCTTGCTTAATGGTATTGGTCCATGGCATAGAAAAGGTTGGGAGCCCTGTCCTAGAGTAACTCACATTAATATACCATCCCTACCAATCCCTTCACTGGAGTACAATCATCCCAAGACCAGGTGATCAGGTGATCAAAAACAGAGATAAATGAGAATCAATAATAAATATTTATGTAACACAACTCTCCAACTTGATGGTGTGAATATTGATTTCTCCTTCCAGTGCACAAATCCCATCCCCTCCCCATTCCCCACTCTGACCTTTCACTTCTTCCCACCTATCTACAGGTCTCCTCCTCATTGCTTTCTCCTATAGTCCACTCTCCTCTCCTTCTTCTCCAGCCCTTGATCTTTCTTACCCACCTGGCCTCATCTAACACCTTCCAGCTAGCCTCTTTCCCCTCGCGCCACCTTTTTATTCAGGCATCTTCCCCCTTCCTCCTAAGTCCTGAAGAAAAGTCTCGGCCCGAAACGTTGACTGTTTACTCTTTTCCATGGATGCTGCCTGACCTGCTGAGTTCTCCAGCATTTTATGTGTGTTGCTTTGGATTTCAGCATCTGCAGATCTTCTCATGTTTATAATACAACTCTAGTGACTGCAATAATGAAAAACCATAACACTTATGATAAAAAAAAAAGCCAAACCTGTTGCTTGGTATGTTTCGCTTTGTGTTCTATGTTGGTCTGCTGAGCATGGTGGGTGCTGAAAGTTGGTGACACTTGCATATCCTTGGGTGCATTGGTTGTAATGCAAAGGATGTACGTATTTCACAGTATGTTTCAATGTACACGTGATAAATACGTCTGAATCTCTAAATTACACATTTGCCCAGATCTTCATTTCAGAATCAGAATCAGGAGCAGGTTTAATATCACCAGCATATGTCATGAAATTAGTTTTGTAGATACTTGAATTTTTGCATGTTAAAAGTTCTTTTCCATTTCCTCACATGAAAACGTTATAGTTAAAATACCAAATACAAATAGGAAAATCCAAGACTGATGGAGATTTGAGAATAAAAATAAAATCATGGAATGTTGGACATACACAACTGGTCAGACAGTATCAGAAATGTTACTGGGACAATTTTACAAATGTTACTAACAACATTAACTAGGTTGATTGACCAATTTGAATGTGGATGTTGGAAAACCATGTTGAGAAGCAGTCTTGTGCTATAATTGGTTGAATAGTCTGTCTACACATCCTATGGAGAGGAGGTAGGGTGGGGGTTAGAGAAGTATCATGTGCAGAAAGCAGGCAGCACAACCAGAAAACATATGGTATTCAAGTTGATGTATCCTAGCGGAGATAAAAATGTTACTACAGTTCCTGTTAATGTCAGATTCATTAACATTAACATAATGTAAAACCCTTATCCTCAAATAGAGACACAGGGAAGTGTGGAACATATCAAATGAGAAGACTACATTATGGCAGAAGCTATTTGTCTCAACAGTATATGCTAACAAGTATCGCTGTCAGTATGAATTAAACACTTAATTCAAAGAATATTTAACTAAACTAAAACCGCCCCTGGCTAAAATGTGCGGAGAAATGTAGATTTTGACTAAGTAGCCAGACAATAAATCATTACTGACATCAGGATTTCAAAAGACAGGCAAAGTCAAAAGGGAAGGGAGTCAAATTCTGGTCATCTAAACCTGGGCCCTGTGCATAAAGAACAATTTGAATGTATTAGCAGCAGGGTAAGCTACTGCTGAGAATAAGGTTCTCACTCTCTCTCTCTCTGGAAGGATATGGTTTGAATGATTGATATAAGAGCACTACTTAAGGAAGCCAGTAAGTGTGGCTTATCGGCATGATCCCCCCCCACCCCTCCCTCCCCCGTATCTAGTTATTTTTATTCCTCTCCACACTTTGTGGTGCATTGGGTGGCAACTTTGCTGTTTCTTTAGCATTTTGTCTGTTTTTTTTTAATGAGGCCAAGTTGCTAGTCTAATGCTCAGCCCAGCATGGATGGATAGCATGAAGGGAGCCAGCTGGATTCGAACCTGAGACCACTTGCCTCAAAGCCCTGTGCTGATGACACTTCACCACCGACTGGCTAAGTGTGGATTATTGGCATATTCTTCCCCGCCCCCCCAATATCTGGTTGCTAAAACAATAATCACAGTAACACAAAGCTGATTAATGTCCTCTATTCTATCTGAATAAACTAGACAAAATTTCCCGAAGAGATGATAAGATGAGAGTGATTGTGTGTCAATAGGTCATTGTGCACCTGAAACATTTTCTCCTAATATAGCCCACTGATCTCTTCCTCAGGCAGAATTATTCCTTATGACCAACAACTGTACAGCAATATCACCACTTCATTCCTAGATGACAAAATCTTCATTTGAAAACACTTCGTTTGATCTTGTTAATAGATTCGGTCTGAACTAAGGTTTTTTAAACACCAGGCTGTGCAGCTGGAAATAACCTGCAGGCACAAAGAAATTCTGAAATCAGTCGGCTGCACTGCATTTCCTTATAAGGCATGGGTTCCCCTGCAGCTTCCAGCTCCCACACTGCAGTCATTTTCTTGTGCAAAGATCTGCATTAACTGCTTTAACTGCGCAAATGTCATAAACAGTTCTGTGGCAGTTTTAGTCACAAGTTGAGATCATTAAATTATAGCAAAGTTAATATTTATCCACTCAAGAAATCTGCATTTTATTGCTGGAATGTTTTTGGAAAATGTTGAGATTGAAGTGATTGGCGATAAGGACTGCCTACTGCAGTCCGTGGTGTTATACCAATTGGAATGAATAGGCGAAGGCTAAACACACCACCATTTTCTAGTCAGAATCAGATTTAACATCACTGGCATACGTGAGATAGGATTCTCAATGTCCATTTAGAAATCGGATGGCAGAGGGGAAGAAGCTGTTCCTGAATCGCTGAGTCTGTGCCTTCAGGCTTTTGCACCTTCTCCCTGATGGTAGCAATGAGAAGAGAGCATGTCCTGGGTGCTGGGGTCCTTAATGATAGATGCTGCCTTTTTGAGGCACCACTCCTTGAAGATGTCTTGGGTACTACGGTGCCTCGTGTCCATGATGGAGCTGACTAATTTTACAACTCTCTGCAGCTTACTTTGATCCTGTGCAGTAGCCCCGCCCCCCCCACCCACCCACCCGACTGTTAGAATGCTCTTATAATAGAAATCAGAATTTTTATTTGTGCAAATGTGAAATCACGTACAAGAGTGACTACAAATGAAAATCTGACAGCTTAAACAATGTCTTTGAATGGAAAACAATAGCTGTTTCACAGGAATGCTTGTGTATGAATAATTAAGTCTTCAAAAATAACAATACAGAAAAAGACAGGGAAAAGGATTCGAATACCTAGTACATCAGCTGCCTTACAGCTCTAGCCACCCAGGTTTAAGAATGATCTCAATGCAATCTCTTCTGCCTTTGATCACATTAGGTTTTCTCCGGTGATTTTGTTTCCTTCCATATCCCACAGATTTGTGGGTTAGTGCTTAATTGCCCACTATAAGTTGTCCCTTTTATGCAGGTGAATGGTAGGATCTGGGGCAGGGGCTGTTGATGGGAATGTGGGGAGGATAAAAGGGCAAGCCAATGGTGAATGCAGGTTGGAGATACATCTCTATCAGAGGCACCTCTTCACTCTGCTAGTCTGCAGGTCACCTCTAGGCAAGGTGCATCACCTGCTTAGCCCCCCATTCAGGGTCACAGAAAGCCATGGGAGCAGCCGGTGCAGATCACAAGTCCTGGTTATGCGACCACTGATGCCAGGCAGACAATCTCTGAAGAGTATTGATAATGGCTGGGGTCACCCGTATTGTAAAGTCACTGCCTAGAGGAGACAACGGCAGACCAGTTTTGTAGAAAACTTTGCCAAGAACAATCATGGTCATACGACACGGCTCATAATGATAATGATGATGAATGGGGAATGGGGGTGCTCTGTGAACCAACGTTGACTCAGTTGACCACAATGGCCTCCTCCTTTCCAGAACAACATAAAATATATGAAGCATAAACCAACAAAAGCTCAGATCTGCTGGCCTTCAACAAAGATGCCAGAACTAAGAGGAAGGCGAAGTAGCGTGGAAAGGTTACAAGCTTTAACTGGTAATGTCCACACTATTTTTTCTTTCATTAATGTACTGTTGACTGCCCTCAACTATCTGTTTGACTGCCAAATCTGCATGTGCAGAAGGGGCAGCATAGTAGCATAATGGTTAGTATAACCATAAGACCATGGAACTTAGGACAAGAATTAGGCCATTTGGCCCATCGGTCTGCTCTGCCATTTCATCATGGCTGATCCATTTACCCTCTCAACCCCATCTCCTGCCTTCTCCCCGTATCCTTTCACGCCCCAGCCAATCAAGAACCTGCCCTAAATATACATAAAGACTTGGCCTCCACTGCTGCCTGTGGTAAAGAATTCCACAGATTCACCATGCCATTACAGCACCAGCGAACTGGGTTCAATCCTGTCACTGTCTGTAAGGAGTTGTACATTCTCCCAATGACCACATGGGCTTCCTCCCACATTCCAAAGATGTACAGGTTAATAGGTTAATTGGTCACAAGATGTAATTTGGCAGTGCAAGCTCATTGGGCTGGAGGAGCCTGTTACCATGTGTAGCTATAATTTAAAAATTTTTTAAAATCCCCTTCCAACTATTCTACACTTAATGTCTTCAGTGCAGTTGAGAAAGAAGTGTTGTTTCCCATCATGTCAGCTAACATCAATTACAAGTTTATTTGGCTGAAGTTCTGGAGCTATAAAGATATTTTGTCCCCCAAATTAACTTTCTTTTGTGTGCTTGCGACCACCAGTGAGTTTACATGGAGTAGAAAGATGGCTTTCAATAAAATAAATTAGTTAATTGAGAACTCAGATACTTGATGGAAAGTTAGCTTTCTCTTGCTTGGCTTTCATGCTGCTGCATGTTTATCAGCTTTTAAAATGAGAAGTAAACATAACTCTCAGCACTGATGCTTATGCAAAGAAACACTGCGGTACCCACAGAAATTAATTCCAGTTCCAAATAAAGAATATATACTCAGTGGCCATTTTTATTAGGTACAGGAGAGGAACCTGGTGTGATTTTCTGCTGCTTCAGCACATCCCTTCAAGGTTTGAAATGTTGTGCATTCAGAGATACTCTTCCAAACACCACTGTTGTAACACATGGTTAGTTGAATCACTATCACCCTCCTGTCAGCTTGAACCAGTCTGGCTATTCTCCGCTGAACCCCCTCATTAACAAGGTATTTTCACCCACAGAACTGCCACTCAGTGGATGCTTTTTTCTTGTTTTTTGCCCCATTCTCTGTAAACACTTGTGATTGTTATATGTGAAAATCCCAGACGATCAGCAGTTTCTGAGATACTCAAACCATCCCGTCTGGCACCTACAATCATTCCACAGTCAAAGTCACTTAGATCACATTTCTTCTCCATTTTGATGTCTGGTCTGAACAACAACTGAACCTCTTGACCATGTCTGCATATTATTATGCAATGAGTTACTGCTATGTGATTGGCTGATTAGATACGGTATTTGCATTAACAAGCAGCTGTACATGTGTACCTAATAATATGGCCACTGATATACATTCTGTTCTTGGAACATTATCACTATCCAGAGAAAGGCCTGTTCATCTGCTGTCTGAGATCCTCAATCCAGACATGGGCTCACATCTACAACCATGAGAGGATCCTCTAGTTCTCTCCTACCTTGCATTACCAATCCAGAACACTGGTATGGGAGCAGCAGAGCATCGGACCAGGAGTTCCTACAAAGGACTGCGAGAATGGCTGAGAAGATCATCGGGGTCTCCTTACCATCCGATAGGGACATTTATCAGGAGCGCTGTATATGTAAACCCTTAGTATTATTAAGGATCCCATCCATCCATCCAGCATCCTCTCTGACTTTCTACCATCAGGTAGGAGACTCCGATGCATAAAGACAAGAACGGTCAGGATGGGAAACAGTTTCTTCCCTCAGGCCATTAGGCTTCTTAACTCCCTGCAGTATCATATTCAACGTGTCACTGGTTAACCCATTCCGTATTTAATTTATGCACTTTAACTTGTTATATATGTGATTCATTTGTGGATTTTATCCTTACCTCCATAAGTTATCGTATTATGTGTACTACTATGCTTTACATGCTGGTTTGGAGAAAAATTATCTTGTTCTCTATATACATTATATGTGTGTATATCATTAAATGACAATAAACTTGAATTGATTTGACTCATTCATCCTCATGCCTGCTTAAGAGAGGACTAAGAGATGTCCATTATCTTGTCCCTGGCTCACATCTCAAATATGAAGAGAAGATTTCTTTTGGTCACAATTCAAGCTTGGCCAAGATGCTGCAATTTTCTAGAGCCAATGTTCTCACTATCTTAGCGCTAACTCTTACTGAACAAGTTTCAACTGCCAAGTGCCTTGAATTACCAATCAATGCTTGTGGCCCTATATTATGGTTATTTAGGTAGTAGAAATTCACCCTTACTGAATTCACAAATCACCAACCAAAATTTTGGAAATATGGTGTTAAGGATCATTCTGGAGTTATGACGTTATGGATAGCATAACCAATGTCAGGAAATAAAATCTGTACATAATTTAACTTCCAATTTATACTTGGTAGCCAGTGAAAACCAATTATTGGGTGTGGGACATTCTGATCCTGTCCCATTGAAATACAATATTGAAACATAGAAACATAGAAAATAGGTGCAGGAGTAGGCCATTCGGCCCTTTGAGCCTGCACCACCATTCAGTATGATCATGGCTGATCATCCAACTCAGAACCCTGTACCAGCCTTCCCTCCATACCCCCTGAACCCTTTAGCCACAAGGGCCATATCTAACTCCCTCTTAAATATAGCCAATGAACTGGCCTCAACTGTTTCTTGTGGCAGAGAATTCCACAGATTCACCACTCTCTGTGTGAGGAAGTTTTTCCTAATCTTGGTCCTAAAAGGCTTCCCCTTTATCCTCAAACTGTGACCCCTCGTTCTGGACTTCCCCAACATCGGGAACAATCTCCCTGCATCTAGCCTGTCCAATCCCTTTAGGATTTTATACGTTTCAATAAGATCCTCCCTCAATCTTCTAAATTCCAATGAGTATAAGCCTAGTTCATCCAGTCTTTCATCATATGAAAGTCCTGCCATCCCAGGAATCAATCTGGTGAACCTTCTTTGTACTCCCTCTATGGCAAGGATGTCTTTCCTCAGATTAGGGGACCAAAACTGCACACAATACTCCAGGTGTGGTCTCACCAAGGCCTTGTACAACTGCAGTAGTACCTCCCTGCTCCTGTACTCGAATCCTCTCGCTATAAATGCCAGCATACCATTTGCCTTTTTCACCGCCTGCTGTACCTGCATGCCCACTTTCAATGACTGGTGTATAATGACACCCAGGTCTCGTTGCACCTCCCCTTTTCCTAATCGGCCACCATTCAGATAATAATCTGTTTTCCTGTTTTTGCCACCAAAGTGGATAACCTCACATTTATCCACATTAATTTGCATCTGCCATGAATTTGCCCACTCACCTAACCTATCCAAGTCACCCTGCATCCTCCTCACAGCTAACACTGCCGCCCATCTTCGTGTCATCCGCAAACTTGGAGATGCTGCATTTAATTCTCTCATCCAAGTCAATAATATATATTGTAAACAACTGGGGTCCCAGCACTGAGCCTTGCAGTACCCCACTAGTCACTGCCTGCCATTCTGAAAAGGTCCCATTTATTCCCACTCTCTGCTTCCTGTCTGCCAACCAATTCTCTATCCACATCAATACCTTACCCCCAATACCGTGTGCTTTAAGTTTGCACACTAATCTCCTGTGTGGGACCTTGTCAAAAGCCTTTTAAAAATCCAAATATACCACATCCACTGGTTCTCCCCTATGCACTCTACTAGCTGCACAAGACACTGGTGAGGCCTAATTTGGAATATTGTGTGCAGCTTTGGTCACCTACTTACGAGAAATACGTCAGATTGAAAGAGTGCAGAGAAAAAATTACCAGGATGTTGTCAGGACTTGAGAACCCGGGTTATAGGGAAAGGTAGAATAGGTTAGGGCTTTGTACCCTGAGCGAAGAAGAATGAGGGAAGATTTGTCAGAAGTATACAAGGGTATACACAGGTTAAATGCAAGCTTTCCACCGAGGTTGGGTGAGACTAGAACTAGAGGTCATAGGTTAAGGGTGAAGGGAACTTATTCACTAAGAAGATGGTGAGTGTGGGGAATGGATTGCCAGCTGAAGTGGTGTATGCAGGTTTGATTTCAACATTTAAGAGAAATTTGGATGAGTGTATGGATGGGAGGTATATGGAGGGCTCTGGTCTGGGTACAGGTCGATGGGATTAATAGACTAAATGGGCCGGAAGACATGTTTCTGTGCTGTAATGTTCTTTGACTCTACATAGAGGAAGACAATAGATGAATGTTCCTCTTGGTAGCATACTGTTAAAGCTGTATCCTTACAATTTAAGGCACAGTTCAGGACAGGTCTGTTTTCTCATGTCTGTTGTATATTCATAGAGCTGTCACTCATCACTGCAACAAAAGGGGGATATTTTGGGTGTCTGGAATTTGTACGCAAAGCTTTTGGAACACACACCAGTATTGAATATTCAAAGTCATTCTGTTAGTAGGGGTGTGCTATCCTATGTAATTCTATAAATTAACTTGACTATATTCCAAATGTTAAAATAGGTGATCACAACACTTAAAACAGTAGTTAATTGTGTATTATTATCTTTGTGTTGAAGTATAAAACATCATTGTCAGGAGAGTGAGATTCTCTTGGATTTTCCTGGACTTTTTCCCTGGAGTTTTCTGTGTGAATAAAGAGTTTCATATTTTTCCCAATTACAGTTGCCGTGGCTCAGTTTTAATCAATCACAATCATGGGATAAAATTACTGTTCCCAGAATTTATGTAAAAAATAAAAGAACGCAACTGACTTGCTTTCTTGATGCACATACAGATGTGATCTCACATTACAGAAAATTACAATATGGCTGTTTTCTAGGATTGCAAACTCTTGACTTGACAGTCATAATATTGGCAAAACTAGCAGAGGTTTCCAGTCAACAACAAATATGTTTTCAAGACTTTGACACATTTTAAGTGATTCTATTGATAATGAGAGAGCTTGCCAAACATTCAGCAGAATATAGACCAGTAAAAATGAGGCAAAAAAAATGGCAGATGGAACTTAAATCTGGACAAGTGCAAGGTGCTGTGTTTTGGGAGGTCAAATATACAGTAACTGTCAGGACCTTAGGAGCAATTATGTTCAGATAGTGCAGGACTATAGTTCTCTGAAAGTGGCCACACAGGAAGATAGGGAAACAAAGAAAAACACCCTACTAGTTGGGCTGGAGGGTTTTAAAAGACCGGAAAACATGTTGCAACTTTGGTTAGGCTACATTTGTAGTTTTGTGTGCAGTTCTTGTCACCACATTACAGGAAGGATGTGGCACAGAGGTTCGCCAAGATGTTGCCTGGACAGAGAGCATCAGTCATCAGACACAAGGAAAGATTGAACAAGCTTATTTAGTTTCCTCTGGAGCATCAGAGGCTACCGGGGGGGGAGGGGTGCGTACAACCTGATGGAGGTATATAAAATTCTGAGTGGTGCAGACGGGGTAGACAGGGACATTTTCACTCTAGGGAAAAAAAAGACAAATACTAGAGACCTTAACTTTAAGGTGAGAGGTGTGAAGGGGAGTAGGAGTTTGAAGGAGATTCACAAGACAAGACAAAACTTTGTTTTTAAAATCACAGTAGTAGGTGTCTGGAATGCACTACCAGGGGAACGCTGGAATCAAACATGACAGCAACACTTAAGAGGCACATGAACAGGCAGGGAATGGGGGGTGGTGGGGGGGGGAAGAAATGTAGAGCAGGGATTCTCAACTTTTTTTGAGCCATGGACCCTTACTATTAACTGAGGGGTCCACGGACCCCAGGTTGGGAACCCCTGATGTAGAGACAGATATGCAGTTTAAACTAACATTACAGTTGGCATAGACAATCAGTGAAAAGGTTTTTTCCTGGAATGTTGTATTCTCTTGAGCCAGAAAGTTTCAAAGTTGCTTGCAGTTCAGCATATGAGCAGGCTGCACTGACAATGCCATTATGAAATTAACAAGATCAGCATCAGTTTAGATTAACCATTTTTATGCCATGGGCTCCTACCAATAACAGAGGATTTCATGGACTCCAGGTTGGGAACCCCTGGTTTAAATGATCGAGAGGAGATCTTATTGAAATCTATCAAATATTGATAGAGTTGATGAGGAGTAAATGTTTCCTGTAGTGGGGGAGTCTAGGACCAGAGGGCACAGCCTCAGAGTACAAGTACCTCCCTTTAGAAAAGAGATGAGGAGGAAATTCTTTAGCCAGAGAGTGGTAAATATGTGGAATTCATTGGACCAGTCGGCTTTGGAGACCAGATCATTGGGCCTATTTAAAGCAGAGGTTGACAGGTTCTTGAGTGGTAAAGGTGTCAAAGGTTATGGGGAGAAGGCAGGAGAATGGGTTAATACACACAAAATGCTGGAGGAACTCAGCAAGCCAGGCAGCACCCTTCAGCAGGACTGGAGAAAAAAGCTGAGGAGTAGAATTAAAAGCTGGCAGGAGGGGAGAAAGAAACACAGGACGACAGGCAAAACCTGGAGTGGGAGGGATGAAGTAAAGAGCTGGGAAGTTGATTGGTGAAAGAGACAGAAGGCCATGGAAGAAAGAAAAAGGGGGAGGAGCACCAAAGGGGGGCAATGGGTGGGCAAAGAGATAAGGTGAGAAAGGGAAAAGGGGATGGGAAATGGTGAAGGTGGGGTGGGGGGGGGTGCATTAACGGAAGTTTGAGAAGTCGATGTTCATGCCATAAGGTTGGAGGCTACCCAAATGGAATACAAGGTGTTGTTCCTCCAACCCAAGATGCCCTCATCGTGACAGTGGAGGCCATGGATGGACATATGAGAATGGGAATAGGAAGAGGAATTAAAATGGGTGGCCACTGAGTGATTCCACTTTTTCTGGCGGTGTTTCTCAAAGCGGTCTCCCAATCTATGTTGGGTCTCACCAATATACAGGAGGTCATACCGGGAGCACCGGATGCAGTATATAACCCCAACAGACTCACAGATGAAGTGTCACCTCACCTGGAATTACAGTTTAGGGTCCTGAATGGTAGTGAGGGAAGAGGTGTAGGGGCAGGTGTAGCACTTGTTCAGCTTGCAAGGGTAAGTGGCAGGAGGGAGATCAGTGGGATGGACGAATGGACAAGGGAGGTGTGTACGGAGCGACCCCTGTGGAAAGCAGAAAGTGGGGGGAGGGAAGATGTACTTGGTGTTGGGATCCCACTGGAGATTGTAGAGGTATCAGAGAATTACAGTGGCATGCAAAAGTCTGGGCACCCCGGTCAAAATTTCTGTTACTGTGACTAGCTAAGCAAGTAAAAGATGACACATCTCTTTAATATTTTAAGCAAGATTACTTTTTTATTTATATCTTTTAGTTTCAAAATAACAAAACAGGAAATGGGCCCGAGCAAAAGTTTGGACACCCTGCATGGTCAGTACTTAGTAACACCCCCTTTGGCAAGAATCACAGCTTATAAACGCTTTCTGTAGCCAGCTAAGTGTCTTTCAATTCTTGTTTGGGGGATTTTCACCCATTCTTCCTTGCGAAAGGCTTCTAGTTCTGTGAGATTCTTGGGCCGACTTGCATGCACTGCTCTTTTGAGGTCTATCCACAGATTTCTGATGATGTTTTAGGTCGGAGGACTGTGAGGGCCATGGCAAAACCTTCAGCTTGTGCCTCTTGGGGTAGTCCATTGTGGATTCTGAGGTGTGTTTAGGATCATTAATCTGTTGTAGAAGCCATCCTCTTCATCTTCAGCTTTTTTTTTAACAGACGGTGTAATGTTTGCTTCCAGAATTTGCTGGTATTTAACTGAATTCATTCTTCCCTCTACCTGTGAAATGTTCCCCGTGACACTGGCTGCAACACAAGCCCAAAGCATGTTCAATTCACCCCCGTGCTTAACAATTGGAGAGGTGTTCTTGTCATGAAATTCTGCACCCTTTTTTCTCCAAACATACCTTTGCTCATTGTGGCCAAAAAGTTCTATTTTAACTTCATCAGTCCAAAGTACTTGTTTCCAAAATGCATCAGGCTTGTTTAGATATTCCTTTGCAAACTTCTGACGCTGAATTTTGTGGTGAGCACGCAGGAAAGGTTTTCTTCTGATGACTCTTCCATGAAGGTCATATTTGTGCAGGTGTCACTGCACAGTAGAACAGTGCACCACCACTCCAGAGACTGCTAAATCTTCCTGAAGGTCTTTTGCAGTCAAACGGGGGTTTTGATTTGCCTTTCTGGCAATCCTATGAGCAGTTCTCTCAGAAAGTTTTCTTGGTCTTCCAGACCTCAACTTGACCTCCACCATCCCTGATAACTGCCATTTCTTAATCACATTAAGAACTGAGGAAACGGCTAGCTGAAAACGCTTTGCTATCTTCTTATAGCCTTCTCCTGCTTTGCGGGCATTTATTTTAATTTTCAGAGTGCTAGGCAGCTGTTTAGAGGAGCCCATGGCTGCTGATTGTTGGGACAAGGTTTGAGGAGCCAAGGTATTTATAAAACTTTGAAATCTGCATCACTTGGCCTTTCCTAACAATGACTGCGAGCAAGCCATAGCCCTAACAAGCTAATTACGGTCTGAGACCTTGGTAAAAGTTATCTGAGAGCTCAAATCTCTTGGGGTGCCCAAACTTTTGCATGGTGCTCCTTTCCTTTTTTTTCCACTCTAAAATTGCACAAAACAAAAATATTACGCTAATCTTGCTTAAGATATTGAAAAGAATGTTTCATCTTTAACTTTATGACTTTTGGAGATCAGTTCATCTTCTACTCACTTAACTATTCACAGTAACAGAAATTTTAACCGGGATGCCCAAACTTTGCATGCCACTGTATGTGCTGGACACAGAGTCTGGTGGGGTGGGGTGAGGACTATCCCTGGAGGCTGGGGTAAGAGCAGACGTGTGTGAAAAAGAGATACAGATGAGGGCAGCGCCCTCAGATGGGTTGTGGGGAATAATAAATCAGCCGTGATGGAATGGCAGAGCAGACTCAATGAG
The DNA here is from genome assembly GCF_030028105.1 of Mobula birostris. Classification (NCBI taxonomy): domain Eukaryota; kingdom Metazoa; phylum Chordata; class Chondrichthyes; order Myliobatiformes; family Myliobatidae; genus Mobula; species Mobula birostris. Next base: position 163,032,946 of record NC_092377.1, read on the forward strand.
CTGAATGGCCTAATGCTGCTCTTATTTCTTACGGTCTTATGACCTTAACCCAAAATTTTTGTATATGATACAAGAAAGCACAATGAGCATTAAGCACAATGAGCATTTTTGCTGGTGAAAATATTAGAGAATGGATGTACAAAATATTTTCCAACTTGTTAATTTAAAACTTGTTCTTGGATAGGTTTAATCAATTTTGAGATTTCTCCAATATAGCTTTATTTGTCACATGTACGTTGAAATAAGCAATGAAATGCTTTGTTCACATCAAATCACATCAGTGAGGATTCTGCTGGGGGCTGCACGCAACTGCTGCCACATCCCATGCCAACATAGCATGCCCACAGCTCACCAACACTATCTGTATGTCATGGGACTGTAGGAGGAAACCCTCTTCTCATTGATACCATTAGGAAAGAGGTACAGAAGCCTGAAGGCATACACTCAACAATTCAGGAACAGCTGTTCCCCACTGCCATCAGATTTCTAAATGGACATTGAACCTGTGAACACTACCTCACTACTTTTTTTTTGCCCTATTTATTTAATTTAATATATATATATATATCAAGCCTTAAATTTTTTTTTATCATGTATTGCATTGAACTGCTGCCAAAAGGCTAACAAATTTCATGACATTAAATTAAAGGCATCCATTAGTCTTGCGAGACCATGGATCTGTGCCGGATCTGCGCCTGAAAAGTCTTCACTCTCCAGGGTGCAGGCCTAGGCAAGGTTTTATGGAAGACCGGCAGTTGCCCATGCTGCAAGTCTCCCCTCTCCATGACACCGATATTGTCCAAGGGAAGGGCAAGGGCCGATACAGCTTGGCACCGGTGCTGTTGCAGAGCAATGTGTGGTTAAGTGCCTTGCTCAAGGACGCTGCCTTGTCTGGTGATCGAACTCATGACCTTCAGGTCGCTAGTCCAAAGCCTTAACCACTTGGCCACGTACCCATGACATACGCTGGTGTATTAAGCCTGATTCTGAAGTATCTAAAACTTTTGAAGTTTACCTCTCAGCAGCTCAGGTGAAGAATGATTACATATCATACCTTTCTTTGTGAATTTCTGAGCAAATCCAAATTTGAGTGCCCAAATTTTACTTTCACCACAGCAAAACAAAAAATAAATCCCAAGGGAATGTAACAGAGGGAAAAAATCATGCAATAATTTGCTAGGTTGGGACCAAGAGGAACTCTGAATATAAATGTGTTTTTTTTACACTTGCGATCAGGGGCCCACACTGTAGGCATGCTGCTAACCATGGAGCTCAGAAACCTGCAAGATTCCTCACAACATCTGGCTACCACTCGAAAATTAAAATACTTGACGGACTGCCAAATGACTGTGGTGCAGGAGGTGTTTAGCTCTTCATCAAACCATCTCATAGTGACAGTCTCCAGAAAGTGAACATGATTCTTACACCTTCTGACAGGGAAATAAGACTAAAGGAAATTGCTTCAGGAATTGGCTCTGACTCGTGGGCTAAATCACCTCTTTCTGGGACATAATAAAACTATGGATAAAATAATAATGGAGAAAATATGACCAGATGGTGTATCCACCAAGTGAAGTCAGCCTTTCCAGTTCCCCCTCCTTATCAATTTTTATTCCCCACTTTGTCTTAATTACATTTTCCTTTCCTGGGATTCAAGCAGCATCAATTTCTTCAGTGAAGTCAATAAGTATGGGCTTAATACTTGAACTTTGCAAAAAAAAAACCCTTACTTGGATACAGAGGACAGTCTCTGATCAACCTCATCTGTATCCTGTTCAGGGTGTACAATATTTTGAGGCTTCCTTTTGTCATCTTTTTGCATGCTCACTCTTTACCTCTCCTGCAACCATTCCTACAGGTCTGATCCCAAAAAGCTCCAAAAGCTAGGCCTCTGTACCTCCACCTGCAACCAGATCCTCAACCTCCTCACCGGAAGATGACAGTCCGTGCAGATCGGAAATAACTTCTCCACATCACTGATAATCAGCACTGGCACACCTCAAGGATGTGTGCTTAGCCCACTGCTCTAACCTCTCTACACCCACAACTGTGTGGCTAGGCACAGCTCAAATGCTGTCTACAAATTAAACTTATAACAACTATTGTTGGTAGAATTTCAGATGGTGATGAAAAGGTGTACAGGAGCAAGATATATCAGTTAGTTGAGTGCTGTCACAGTCACAACCTTGCACTCAACATCAGTAAGACCAAATAATTGATTGTGAATTTCAGAAAGGGTAAAAGGAGGGAACACACACTTGAAATCCACAGCAACACATACAGAATGCTGGAAGAACCCAGCAGGTGAGGCAGCATATACAGAAAAATGGGATTTCCTGCTGTCCAACCATTTTAATTCCAATCCCCATTTCCATTCTGACATGCTAGTCCATGGCCTCTCTACTGAGCACACTCTCAGGTTGGAGGTACAATGCCTCATATCCCATCAGGCTAGTCTTCAACCTGATGGCATGAACATTGATTTCTCTAACTTCCAGTAGCTTTCCCACCCACCACCCCCTCCCCCAGCTCCCACTCATCTCTTCTTCCATTCTCCACAATGGCTCCTCTTCTCTAATCCTCACTTGCCTATTACCTCTCCTCCTTCCCTTTCTCCAATGATCTACTCTCCGATCAGATTCCTTCTACTTCAGCCCTTTACCTTTTCATATCACCTCCCCTTCCCCTACCCTATTCTGGCTTCTACCCCCTTCCTTTCCAGTTCTGATGAAGGATCTTGGACTGAGACATCAACTGTTTATTCCCCTCCAAAGATATTGTCTGACCTACTGAGCTCCTCCAACATTTTGTGTGTGTTTGTCTAATTTTCATGTGTGTTATCATCTGCCATAATTCTATATACCTGCTCTATTTTACCGTCTTTGGTCACCCATGAGGCTCTGGTTTTAATTTCATAATCCACTCCTTCATGGAGACATGCTTTGATCTAACTAATTGGATTTGTTTTCATCCCAGTAAAAGTGGCCCATCTCTAATTGACTATTTTTACCTTGGTGTGTGTCCAAATCAATTTGCATAGCTATTGCACACCTTAGCATATTATGATTATCATTTCTTAGATGTTCCTTATTGATACTTATTCCAGTTAGCCTGGCTCAACTCCCAAGCTAGTTTCCAGTTGAGTAAAAAGAAATACCACAAGGAAGTTCTCCTTAAAGCAGTTCGTATTTCAAAAGCTCTCCCTCCCCCCCCCCCCATCTTTCTGGTTTCTTCCACCTTCCTTTAAAATGGGAGATATTAATTTCCCAAATATCGATTGGCATCTCCCTAGAGCAAGGGGTTTAGATGGGGTGGAGTTTGTTAGGTGTGTTCAGGAAGGTTTCTTGACACAATATGTAGATAAGCCTACAAGAGGAGAGACTGTACTTGATTTGGTATTGGGAAATGAACCTGGTCAGGTGCCAGATCTCTCAGTGGGAGAGCATTTTGGACATAGTGATCATAATTCTATCTCCTTTACAATAGCATTGGAGAGAGAGATAGGAACAGACAAGTTAGAAAAGCGTTTAATTGGAGTAAGGGGAATTATGAGGATATCAGGCAGGAAATTGGAAGCTTAAATTGGAAACGGATGTTTTCAGGAAAAAGTACAGAAGAAATGTTGCAAATGTTCAGGGGATATTTGTGTGGAGTTCTGCATAGGTACGTTCCAATGAGACAGGGAAGTTATGGTAGAGTACAGGAACCATGGTGTACAAAGGCTGTAATAAATCTAGACAAGAAGAAAAGTTTACAAAAGGTTCAGAGAGCTAGGTAACATTAGAAATCTAGAAGATTATAAGGCTAATAGGAAGGAGCTTAAGAAGGAAATTAGGAGAGCCAGAAGGGGCCATGAGAAGGATTAAGGAAAACTCCAAGGCATTCTACAAGTATGTGAAGAGCAAGAGGATAAGACATGAAAGAATAGGACCTATCAAGTGTGACAGTGGGAAAGTATGTATGGAACCGAAGGAAATAGCAAAGGTACTTAATGAATACTTTACTTAAGTATTCACTATGGAAAAGGACTGTAGTGATGACTTGCAGCAGACTGAAAAGCTTGAGCATGTAGATGTTAAGAAAGAGGATGTGCTGGAGCTTTTGGAAAGCATCAGGTTGGATAAGTCGCCGGGACCGGATGAGATAAATCATACTTTATTAATCCCGGGGGAAATTGGTTTTCGTTACAGTTGCACCATAAATAATAAATAGTAATAAAACCATAAATAGTTAAATAGGAATATGTAAATTATGCCAGTAAATTATGAAAGACGTCCAGGACCAGTCTATTGGCTCAGGGTGTCTGACCCTCCAAGGGAGGAGTTGTAAAGTTTGATGGCCACAGGCAGGAATGACTTCCTATGACGCTCTGTGCTGCATCTCGGTGGAATGAGTCTCTAGCTGAATGTACTCCTGTGCCCACCCAGTACATTATGTAGTGGATGGGAGACATTGACCAAGATGGCATGCAACTTAGACAGCATCCTCTTTTCAGACACCACCATCAGAGAGTCCAGTTCCATCCCTACAACATTACTGGCCTTACGAATGAGTTTGTTGATTCTGTTGGTGTCTGCCACCCTCAGCCTGCTGCCCCAGCACACAACAGCAAACATGATAGCACTGGCCACCACAGACTCGTAGAACATCCTCCGCATCGTCCGGCAGATGTTAAAGGACCTCAGTCTCCTCAGGAAATAGAGACGGCTCTGACCCTTCTTGTAGACAGCTTCAGTGTTCTTTGACCAGTCCAGTTTATTGTCAATTCGTATCCCCAGGTATTTGTAATCCTCCACCATGTCCACACTGACCCCCTGCATGGAAACAGGGGTCACCGGTGCCCTAGCTCTCCTCAGGTCTACCACCAGCTCCTTAGTCTTTTTCACATTAAGCTGCAGATAATTCTGCTCACACCATGTGACAAAGTTTCCTACCTTAGCCCTGTACTCAACCTCATCTCCCTTGCTGATGCATCCAACTATGGCAGAGTCATCCAAAAACTTCTGAAGATGACAAGACTCTGTGCAGTAGTTGAAGTCCGAGGCGTAAATGGTGAAGAGAAAGGGAGACAAGACAGTCCCCTGTGGAGCCCCAGTGCTGCTGATCACTCTGTCGGACACACAAGTGTTGCAAGCACACGAACTGTGGTCTGGGATGTACCCCAGGCTACTGTGTGAGGTGATTGCTGAGCCTCTGGCAAGGACCTTTGCATCAGCAATGGGGACAGGAGAGGTTCCAGAGGATTGGAGGGTTGAGAATGTTGTTCCTTTATTCAAGAAAGTGAGTGGAGGTAGCCCAGGAAATTATAGGCCAGTGAGTCTTACCTCAGTGGTTGGTAAGTTGATGGAGAAGATCCTGAGAGGCAGGATTTATGAACATTTGGAGAGGTATAATATGATTAGGAATAGTCAGCATGGCTTTGTCAAGGGCAGGTCGTGCCTTATGAGCCTGACTGAATTTTTTGAGGATGTGACTAAACACATTGATCAAGGTAGAGCTATAGATGTAGTGTGTATGGATTTCAGCAAGGCATTTGATAAGGTACCTCATGTAAGACTTATTGAGAAAGTAAGGAGGCATGGGATCCAAGGGGACATTGCTTTGTGGATCCAGAACTGTCTTGCCCACAGGAGGCAAAGAGTGGTTGTAGATGGGTCATATTCTGCATGGAGGTTGGTCACCAGTGGAGTGTCTCAGGTTTCTGTTCTGGGACCCTTACTCTTTGTGATTTTTATAAATGACTTGGATGAGGAAGTGGAGGGATGGGTTAGTAAGTTTGCTGATGACACAAAGGTTGGAGGTGTTGTGGATAGTGTGGAGGGCTGTCAGAAGTTACAGCAGGGCATTGGTAGGATGCAAAACTGGGCTGAGAAGTGGCAGATGGAGTTCAACCCAGATAACTGTGAAGTGGTTTATTTTGGTAGGTCAAATATGATGGCAGAATATAGTATTAATGATAAGACTCTTGGCAGTGTGGAGGATCAGAGGGATCTTGGGGTCCGAGTCCATAGGACGCTCAAAGCAGCTGCGCAGGTTGATTCTGTGGTTAAGAAGGCGTACGGTGTATTGGCCTTCATCAATCATGGAATTGAATTTAGGAGCCGAGAGGTAATGTTGCAGCTACATAAGACCCTGGTCAGACCCCACTTGGAGTACTGTGCTCAGCTCTGGTCGCCTCATTACAGGAATGATGTGGAAGCCGTAGAAAGGGTGCAGAGATTTACAAGGATGTTGCCTGGATTGGGGAGCATGCTTTATGAGAATAGGTTGAGTGAACTCAGCCTTTTCTTCTTGGAGCAACGGAGGATGAGAGGTGACCTGATAGAGGTGTATAAGATGATGAGAGGCATTGATCATGTGGATAGTCAGAGGCTTTTTTCCAGGGCTGAAATGGTTGCCACAAGAGAACACAGGTTTAAGGTGCCGAGGAGCAGGTACAGAGGAGATGTCAGGGGTAAGTTTTTTTTTTTATACTCAGAGTGGTGAGTGCGTGGAATGGGCTGCCGGCAACAGTGGTGGAGGCAGATACAATAGGGTCTTTTAAGAGACTTTTGGATACGTACATGGAGCTCAGAAAAATAGAGGGCTACAGGTAAGTCTAGAAATTTCTACGGTAGGGACATGTTTGGCACAACTTTGTGGGTCAAAGGACCTGTATTGTGCTGTAGGTTTTCTATATTTCCATGATGGAGGGGCTTGGCTCAAAACTTTGACTCACTCCTCTCCACAGATGCTGCCTGGCTGCTGAGTTCCTCCAGCATTTTGTATGTGTTTTTCTCTCTTTCTATTCCTCGTTCTAATGAAAGTCCCCATTACTGCAATTCTGCAGCTTTTTCACACCCATGCATTTCCCCTTCCAACTTACTCAATATTCTACCTACTGGAAATAACTCAGAACATGTGTAGCTTGGGTTGGGTTGAGTTGTTCTCTGATCTTGATAACTGATTTGCAAACGTTTCATCATACGAGGAGACATCATCAGTGCACTATTAATTAACGAAACATTTGCAAATGGATTGCCAGGATCGGAGAACTCAACCTAAACATTCTACCTACTAGTTGTCAAGCTGTTGACAATCCCAGCAATGCAATTATACTTCTGTTGTTTCCTCGCCACAGGTAGCTTTTAAATTATTGTTGCGGACACCCTCACTTTGCTGCATGGCAATATTATTCTAGATTGCCACTTTCCTCCTTCCTTACCTTCTCTACCCTATCTGACGATATCAATAAATATTTACACACATATAATCAGAGTATTTCAAACTTATTCCTGCCTTATTTTAAGCCAAGTCTGTAATTGCAATTCCAGGATAACTACTCCTACAGCTCACTGATCCCTGTTTAATATGCTTCATGTATTTATAGATGCAAATCTGCATTATATTCATTAACTGGTTTTGCATCAAAAATTGCTATTAATCGTTGACTCCATTTATCACTCCCAATTCTTTCTGCTCGTCTCATTTCTCTGTACCCAGCACCAAAGCAGTTTAAGCTTGTCCGCACAAGTGAACACTTCTACAAGAGCGTTAGTTCCAGCTCCAGTGACGCACAGTCCGTACAAGCTCTCGGAACTGCCCCCAAAATCAGAGGCCCAGCCTTCTGTAGCATCTAATAGACACTCATTCTATCTGCACCTTGTCCACTTCCATCTACCATCCACCATCTCCACCCCTCCACCAGGCACAACCTGTCCACCAACCTTAGACTCAACTCCCTTTCTCTTTACACTGGCCACTTCCCCTCAGTCCTGACACAGGGTTTCAAATGATTCCATCTCTCCCCCGACCCCCCCCCCCAACACAAATAGTGCCCGACCCGCTGAATCCTCTGGCAGATTGTTAATTTCTCCTGTGCCACACTTCCAGCCACTCACCTTCACCTGCACTATCCTACTTCTGACAAGAATGTGGAAATTATACCCTTCAACTCCTGCTTCTTGGACTCTTTCCTAAAATTTTACATAGCTTCATCCCTTTATCCACCCCCATTATTGGTTCACATATGGACCACAACCTCAGGGTGTTCAAATTCTCCTCCAAAGTGTTTGTAACTCCGCTGGCATCAAAGAGACAGTGTATCTTTCTGGCATCACAGAAATACCCATCTACTCCCAATTAGAACCTAAACCTATTGACTTTTCTCAGGAAGCTAGCCATGATTACTGCTATGTGTTGGTCTGGTTATAGTCAAAGGGAGAACATCTCTTCCCCATCAGTACTCATGTCAGAAAACCGATGAGAAAGAGCAAGGTGCCCTGGACTCCTGAACCACCAGCATGCTTGGCAGTCAACCCTGTCTGCCCGCACTTTTCTTGTGCTGTTGATGGGTATCTTCTGAAATGGCTTCAGCCCCATCCATCGACTCTTTGTTCCTTTCCATAGATGTTCCTTGACTTGCTATTTCTATCTTTGATATCTCCTTTTTCCCTTTTTAAGGTTCTTTTGAAGACCCTGACCTGGAGTTACACTCTGACTCCAGTTCTTTGTAGGAATGGGACCCACTCTCAAGGCTTCACCACCGGCCGCATTTTGATATACCAAGGACACAGCCTGGAAGACGAGTGCACCTTCAGGGTTCCAGATTTTTGTGGCTCTTGAGGATGTGCAGATTCTAGGCCAGTGTCCCTGACTGAAGTGTCGCGGGAGAACACGGAACATGGGGAGCAGCAGGCTAGCTGTCAGGGGTTGTGTGTCTGGAGAGCTGCAGCTTTTTTTGGTGCCGATTCTCTGGGTGCTGCAGACCTCAGAAAAAGCGACACAACAGACTTTTAACATTGTAAATCAGCCAGCTGTTTATTACGTCTCCCCTCTCGCTGTGAAACGGGGACACCCCTTTTTCCCTCATTAGGGAGAGAGAGCCTGTGGTATGTCAAATGACCGGGTGAATGAGTAGTTTTTGGGGTACTGCAAGTCTGTATTTATTGATGCTTCGCTGCACACTTGAGTGCTCAGTGGAAGGTGCTGATGCTTCTTTGCTGGTTGGGGTGGGGGAGGTCGTCACCATGCTGCTGCATGTGTGTGGGGGGGGGAGCTGGGGAGGGCTTTGGGGTTCTAATGTTTTAACTGTCATTCGTTCTTTGGGGCACTCCTCTGTTTTTGTGGATGTTTGCAAAGAAAAAGAATTTCAAGATGTATATAGTATACATTTCTCTGACATTAAATGTACCTATTAAAACATCACCCATGTACAAGCTCCAAAGTATAGAGAACCAGTTCCTCCAGGAGAAGACACTCGCATCCATCCTGAACACAAGAAGCATCATTCCTACTGCTGTCTGTAAGGAGTTTATATGTTCTCCCCATAACTGCATGGATTTCTTCCAGGTGCTCTGGTTTCCTCCCACATACCGAAGCCGTACAACTGATAGGTTAATTCGTCATTGTAAATTGTGCTGTCATTAAGCGAGGAGGTGCGGCACGAAGGGCTGATTCTGCGCTGTATCTCAATAAATAAAAAAAACAACTCCCAACGTGGCACAGGATGTGCAGAACCTGGGCCCAAAGTGGACTAATTCAATCAATACAAAAAAAACTGGAGCAAATACGTAAAGAGTCAGAGGATTACAACACAGAAAAGGGCCCTCAGCGCAAGCCAGGCTGGTCCCATCTACCTGCACTGGGGCTAAACCTCTCCCATCCATGTACCTCATGACAGTGTAGCCATTAGCACAACGCTTTACAGAACCAGCAATTGGAAGATTGGAGTTCAATTCCCACTATCTGCAAGGAGTCTGCACATTCCTCTGGGTGCCCTGGTTTCCTCAGATTCCAAGGAGGGTTAGTGAGGTTTGAGCATGTTTTGTTGGCACCAGAGGCTTGGAAACATTTGCGGGCTACCCCCAGTACTTCTTCAGACTGTGTTGGTCACCCAAGTGAGGCAGATTCAAGTTTCAAGAGTTCATTTATCATGCATACCCCCATAGAAACATACAACACACCCATGTATGTGCTGAGGGCAGCCCGCAAGTGTTGCCATGCATTCCACACAGCATGCCCACCGTGTATAGACATCACTGTTCATGCAAGTGAAGAGCCCCTCAGGCACCTTGGGATGTAGGTAAAGGGGGAACTGGATGTGCATGAAGATGAGATGGCTGGAACTAGGGAAATGGAAACTGTGAAAGAGACGAAGGGGCATCAAAGATGTCACAAGTGGAAGTGGGGAAGAATTGAACAAGCAAAGAAAGAATAATCGAGACAGGACAGTCCTACTTGTGAATGTTGGGAGCCACTAGGAGTTGGGATGGGGGTGAAGAAGGGTGAGGGGGATGGGATATATATAGTGAGGGTGTGGGGCAAGAACTCCCCAACAAGTCAATGTCAGTCTGAGAGCATCACAGGAGAGAGGCAGTGCATGTAAAACATGTACAGAAGTAGCAATTCTACTCTATAAAACACTACCATGCAACCTACGCTCCACAACGCAATTTCTAATCTGTTTTGTCCAGCTAGACTCACTAGACAATAACAAGAAACTGCAATCTTTTTTGCAATAAAGAGGTATTGAAAATACTCTAACCACTATCTGAAAATGATCCAATTCTAAACTCCTGCTTATTCTTTGACCAACTATGCAGCAGCATGAATTGTCGCAACCTTCTGCATGGTACTCCTGTAGCATACATCACATTTCCACTGTTAGCTGCAAATTTACTCTAGTGCTTCAATTTTAAAACTATCAACACATCTTGTGATTTTGTAGAGTAGAGGGAACATCTTGAAAAGCGTACTCACCACCAGTGTTATCTGTGGAGCAAAACTCTCAAACAATAGCCTCGTTGTTTCACAGATAAAAACTCCTCTGGTGAAGAGTATTGCATGGAAGGATACTGAGGACGAGAGATATTAAGGCCAGTATGGTGAGGATAACCCTGATGTGGCCTGTCCAGTGATCTAGAAGTGATACTGCAACCTTATACGTCAGGATGCAGTGTAGGCAGACAAAGACCATGCCTGCTGGAAAGGCCACTCCAGCACCGATATAATGTAGGCTTTTAGCATGGTCAACCTGAAGACAAAGGAATACAACTTTTTAAGAGACAATCAAATTAACTTTTTACGCTAATGTTGCAAATATTTTATCAACTAAACAGAACTTACAGGGCTTCTGAGAAGCAAGAGCTCTGGAACATGCCCAGTATTATATATTAGAAGACACACAATAAAGATCAGGCCTGGAGGGTAAATGTCGAAGCATACTCGATCTCTAAAGATGCACTGCAGTAAGGAGCCATCACCTTCAGGTGAATGAGCTGCATACAATATGTACAGTGGAGAGTGCATCAGAGCCCATAATGGAAACACCAATGCTGTTAAAGAGAAAATCCTACAAAAGGAAGTGTATTTGGCCCACTACATCACAGGTAAAGCCCCCCCAACTATCGAGCACATCTACATGAAACACTGTCGTGGGAAAACAGCATCCATCAGAGATCCCCACCACCCAGCCCATACTCTCTTCTTGCTGCTGCCATCAGGTAGAAGGTGCAAGAGCCTCAGGACTTGCACCACCAAGTTCAAGAACAGTTACTACCCCTCAATCATCAGGCACCTGAATGAAAGAGGAAAACTACACTCACTTGCCCATCCATTGAGATGTTCCCACAACCAATGATCTCACTTTAAGGACTCTATCTTGTTATCTCATGTTCTTGTTATTTATTGCCATTTATTTATATTTGCATTTGCACAGTTTGTTGTTTTCTGCACTCCACTTGCTCTTTCATTGATCCTGTTATAGTTACTATTCTATAGATTTACTGAGTATGCCCACAAGAAAATGAATCTCAGGGTTGTGTGTGGTGACATACATGTACTTTCAATTTACTTTGAACTTTGTAGGCATTGACTAGCACTCAAGAGAATAGCGACTACCCAATGATTTAACCACTGAATACACACATTTTTACCACAGTGGTGCAACTAGTAGGGCTGCTCCCTCACAGTCCAGCACCTCTGTTCAACCTTGACTTCCGGTACTGTCCCTGTGAGTTTGTAAGTTTTCTCGTGAACTCTGGGGTGTTCTGGTTTCCTCCTTTAAAAGCCCCACAGGCTGGTGGGCTAACTGGCTATTTTAAATTGCACTAGTGTGTAGGTAAGTTGTAGTATCCAGGGTGGGGGAGGGGAGTTTAAGGGAATGTGGTGGTAATAATACAGACATCCCACCTCTCCTGGGAGTTCCGGGAGTCTCCCGCATATCGATAGCGGCTCCCTGATGCCCGCAAATTATATACAATATCCCGGAAATCAATTTTTTAGAGAGGGAGAGGGGGAAAAAAAAAAGAAAGAAAATGACTGAATCTTGCTTGATCTCTCTTTGTGCTAACAGTTTTCTCTGTGGGCAGGCTTTATAGTCGACCTCTCTCTCTCTCTTCCATATTCCATCAGTTCAGTTACTGCTGTCTGTAATGATACTGAAATTATCCAGACAACTGTTGGTGATGAAGTACAAAAGTGAAGAAATTCCCAAGGCTGGCGGTGACAACCTGGGGCACATTGGCATCCTAAAGGGGATTAGAGCAGGGTTTAAATTGGAGCAAAATTCCAAAATCGTCCTCTAAGACACTTTTAAAAATGCGCTCACAGCAAGCAAATTCTTCGGGGTTTTTTTCCTGAAACACTTCCACGTACAGGTACATTGAAGCCCGCGATGGGCAGGGTTTAAGCGCAGCCGTTTTCAGAAGAAAACCCGATTTTAATAAATACCCGGCCCCCACTGAGGTCTCATCATTAGGACAGCAAACTGTTTACCTGTGCTGCGCACTTTATATGCATTTTGAATTACACTTTATTAAATAATATGGTAATATATTGTTTTATGTGGTGTTCGTGATATATGTATTGTGGTCCGGAGAGAGGTTGTCTTGTTTGTGGACAATCAGCCAGGTGACAATAAACTTGAACTTGAAGAACTTCTAAATCACTCATTTAAAATCCCCCATTTCAAAGTAAAAAAGTAGGTTCTGATCCCGACTATTGCAGTGAGAGAGACAGACAGAGACACACACCCCGGACATATATGTGATCCGACGCTGTCTGAATGTCCGAATGGATGTTAAGTGGCGCACATCTGTAATAAGGATACACCTTATGCTTTTATTTCTTTTAGGGACCACAACATATTAGGGAGGCTAAGCGCAGGGAAGGCTGCTCAAGTATTTCACAGTTCTTTTCAGCAGAAAACCAAAGTCTGACAGAGAAGGTCACTAGAGCTGAGGTGTACTTTACATCTTTTATCGTTGAGTATAACCTGCCATTCCAGGTGTGTAAGCACACAGGCAAGCTATTCAGGAAAATGTTTCCTGATTCAGAAATAGCAAAAAACTATGCATGCTCATCAACCAATTCAGCAGCTATTGTGAACATGGCACATTAAGACAGAATTCAGAAGTCAGCTGTCTCACAAAACGCTTGTGAATCTGATGTCTTGCAAAATTAACAAATTCATTGACACAGACTGCTATGAGGTTGAGACCTCCCTGAAATGAAGTTGAGACCTCCAGGAAATGAGTTTTTGCAGGGTGGGATGTCTGATAGTATTGGATTAGCTGGCATGCTTCATTGCTGTGACTCATCACTACATAATTGCCAGAGAGCAACTGAACACCACAACCTGAGCAGACCTATCCTCCCAAACCAGATCTGCCTAGCTCAAATGCAACAGAACCATATTCAAGATCAACTCACAGCCCCTCACATTATGTACCTCCCTTATCTGCACATGGGCCTCAAGAAACCATCTTTCCCTCTCAACATGACTGATTTTAAGCTCTCTGGTCTGATAAATGATACTTTGGTTCAGTACGTTTAAATAAAACATGTTGAAAATTTTTTAAGAAGGCATCTATGCAAAGAGAAATACGAGTTGACTACCCCTTATTCAAAATGCACGTGACCAGATTTTTTTTTTGTATTTTGCAATATATAATGAGATAGCTTGGGATTGTTGGGACTGCCATCATTTCCAACTCTGAATTTATGTGCTACGGGTAAGCAGTCTTTGTCTTATACTTGTTCATCACACATATGCACTTAAGAGTAAAAATTATTACATACTATTAATGTAATGAAAATACTGTATAATTTGTGCAGGGTAACAAAAGTAGCACGGCAAAATCACCTGTTGAACAACAACAAACGATGACAGGCTTCCAGCCTCCACCCCAGGAATGGAGCTTTGAGGAGGGAGCAGGATTGAGGGTGGTGTTTGGGCTGGGGACGAGGCATGGCAAGACACAGGGTAGGAATGTGGAGGCTCCTGGGCCTGGAGGTGGGCCGTAAAGAAATATTGTCTGTTTCTGTATCTATAGATGCTGCCTGGTCTGCTGAGGGTCCCTAACAGCTTTAACCTTCCTGCATCTGCAGTTTTTGAATACCATGCTGAATTAGAGAAAGCAGTAACTTGTCAGTACTGTGCCTAGACAGTGCTTTCGGAGTCCAGCACTGCGATTAGGAAGAAGGCAAGCAGCTGCTGCATCTCCTGCATCACAAAGGAAGTTGAGTGAATTAAAGAGTGAGCCAGAATGTCTCCAAGGAGATGGTTGTTTTGAAATGCTGAAAGAAACAGGACAGCTACATCTGGTGGGGATATCATGCCTGCTGGTGACATTACTTTAGGAACTGCAGAGTATGGAGATTGGTGGGGTGGCAAGTACAGACAATGAGAATCCTTTTCTGGTTCAGGATGTCGAAGTTGAACAAAGGTGATTGAGGACAATGTCATAACATAGAGAGGAATTCACACTCAAGGAAAAAGTAAGACATACTGGAAACTCTGCTAGAGGAATCCATCATGACAAGATACAACCAAATAGAAGAGCTGGAGTAATGGAACAAACCGTAAAAGGGGTAGCAAATCAAGCACAAGAGACTCACGTGAAATCTTGAGTAACAAGATGCTGGAGGAGCTTGGCATGTATGGAAGGGAATAAACAGTCCATTTTTCTAGCAGAGACATTTCATCATCAGAACTGGAAAGCAAGGGGGTAAAAGCCAGAATCAGGTGGTGGGGGGGGGGGGGAGGAGTACAAGCTGGCAGGAGAGACCAGGTGATAGGAAAGGTGGGTGGATGCTGATGAAGTAAGGAACTGGAGGGGATATGTGAAAAAGGTAGGGGCCGAAGAAGGAGGAATCTGATAGGAGAGTGTGTTGGATATGGAAGAAAGGGAAAGAGGAGAACCAGAGGGAGGTGATGGGCAGGTGAGAAGGGGTAAGAAGGCAACTAAAATGAGGAATAGAAAATGGGGGGGGGGGGTGCAGTAATTACTGATAGTTAAAAAAAATTGATGTTCATGCCACCAGGTTGGGAGCTACGCAGACAGAATAGGAGGTGTTGCTCCTCCAACCTCAGTTTGGCCTCATCATTGCAGTGGAGGCAGCCATGGACAGACATGTTAGAATGGGAATGTGAAGGCGTACTGAAATGGGTACCAGCTACCAGATCCTGCCTTTTGCAGGGGACAGAGTGAAGGTGCTTGACAAAGCAGTCCTTAATCTGCATCGGGGCTCATTAACACAGAGGAGGGAGCACCAGATACAATAGATGAAGCAACAGACTTACAGGTGAAGTGTTACATCATCTGGAAGGACTGCTTGGGGTCCTAAATGGTGCTGAGGGAGGAGGTATAGGGGCAGGTGTAGCAGTAAAGTCAACAGAGATTTAGCACTCATTGAGATACCTCTTGTTAACTTATTCTTTGGAACAGAGATGGAGAATTCAAGATGAGGAAGGAAAGAATCAGAGGGAGAGCTGTAATAGTGCTGCAGTAACCACTACACTGTTTCAGCAATTGTAGATAATTTTTGTTTCTGACATCTTTCCAGCTTACTCTTCCACTTTCTTTTGGTAATTACAGATAGCTGTTCTGCATTCACACCTTTTCTAGATTTTTGTTCCCTGACAAGACATTCCCCTGACTTGCATACCCACCCCTTATCATTTAAACTCTTGCATTTCTCCCAATCACAGATCTTTCCTTCATTTCTCTTATCCCTTCCCCCTTCTATTGGCAACACCTTAAAACTTATTTTATATTTATTTCCGTTTTTTTTCTTTTACAGTAGCAGGTGCATCTCCTGGTATTTGGTTTGAAGCACAATGCATGGCGAAGGAATGAAGAAAACCCAACACTTTGCTGACAAGTGCCTGCACTTAAGCCCCTCAAGCAAATTGCAAGGATAGTTTTCCTTTAATGACAGAGATCAGGTGTGTAGTTAATGTAACTACAAACCACAGGAATGGAACACAAAAGTAATCTAATAGAATAATATTTGGGAAGTGTACTGTTGTAAACATGCCTACACCTGATCTCACTGAATGCTTGGCCATCCGCCAGACTGCAGTTTCAAATATAAAACTATCACTTTTCATTACTCCAGGACTGTGCTCATATCCCTAACTACTCCTGAATAGAGGAGCAGTTCGGAGCCAACCACGTTGGTGGGAAGGAGTTGAATATAAGCAAGGTCAGATAGGAATGGAAATTTCTCTCCCTGAAGAATATTAATGACTCACTAGGTTTTTACAGTATTGGAGAGCTTCATGGCTTTTCTTACTGAGCTTAGCTTTCAAAAATAAAAGATTTATTTAATTACACAAATTTAAATTTCAGTGGTACAGTGGTGGAAATTCACCTTGGATAAGACTGTAAGACATAGGAGCAAAATTAGGCCATTCAGCCCATCGATTTTTTTCCGCCATGCAATCATGGCTGTTTTATTATCCCTCTCAACCCCATTCTTCTGCCTTCTCCATGTAACCTTTGAAACCGATCAACCTCTACTGTAAAACTTTACTCAATGACTTGGCCTCCACAGCCATCTGTGGAAATAAATTCCACAGATTCACCACCCTCTGGCTGAAGAAATTAATCTTCATCTCCACAAGACCAAGACCATAAGACATAGATACAGAATTAGGCTATTTTGCCCCATCGATTCTGCCCTTGCATTCAATCATCGCTGATCCTTTTATTCCCCACCCCCCAGCACCACTCCCCTTTGATGCTGTGGCCAATCAAGAACCTATCAATCTTACCTACACCCAACGACTTGGCCTCCACAGCTGCCTGTGGTAATATATTCTACAAATTCACCACTCTATAGCTAAAGAAATTCCCCTGAACTCATTTAGAATGAACGTCCTTCTATCCCGAGGCTGCGCTCTCTTGTCCTAGACTCCCCCACCGTGGGAATCATCCTTTCCACATCTACTCTCTAGGCCTTTCAACATTCGAGAGGTTTCAATGAGATCCCCCCCCATCCTTCTAAATTCCAGAGTGTACAGGCCCAGAGACATCAAACATTCCTTGTATGATAACCCTTTCATTCCTGGAATATCCTCTTGAACCTCCTCTAAACCCTCTCCAATGTCAGTACACCATTTTTTAAGATAAGGAACCCAAAACTGTGCACAATTCTCAAGGTGAGGCCTCACCAGTAGCTTATAAAGCCTCAGCATAACATCCCTGCTCTTGTATTCTAGACCTCTTGAAATGAATGCTAACATTGCATTTGCCTTCCTCACCACTGACTCATCTTGTAAGTTAACTTTTAAGGTGTTCTACACAAGGACTCCCAAGTCCCTTTGCATCTCAGATTTTTGGATTTTCTCCCCATTTAGAAAATAGTCTGCACATTTATTTCTTCTACCAAAGTGCATGACCATGCATTTTCCAACATTGTATTTCATTTACCACTTTCTTGCCCATTCTCCTGATCTGTCCAAGTCCTTCTGCAGCCTTCCTGTTTCCTCAACACTATTTGCCCCTCCACCAATCTTCATACCATAAAGGGACATCCTTCAGTCATAAGGTCGCAAAATTAATCCTCATGATTTACAGAGATTAATCCCTTTGTTTTAACCATCAATCAAAATATTTTCTCAATATTCCTGAAAATAGGGAAAATGTAACAGGAACTTACTTGGAAGTTTCCAACCATGACAAGGCCAACTGCATTAATGCAACCAGCAATCAGTGCTCCAGAGTTGATCCATGTTGGACGGCACTTCTCTAAAATTTGACCGTAACGTAGACCACAGATCAAGATCACTGGAGAGACCAAAGAAAACACAAGGTGCACAATAGTTAGAGCCATTCCCAAAACTGGGAAGAATGTAGCTAATAGGAAGGAAATGACCAAACCAGTAGATATCTGTGGACATCAGCATTTGGGCACTGTTCCACTGGAGAGAGAAACCGCCTAGATATTGCCCGTGAACGGACACAGGCAATGATCAGAATAATTGTTTTTGTTCATCAATAGCAACTGTATTGTCCATTAAACAATTCATTGCTCAAGCTTTATTTTTGATTACTGTCTTTATTACTGAAGGTGAAACACATATTCAAGTATTTTTCATCCAACGACCATTACTAGGCATAGATGCTGTCTTGGCATAAATACAATGCCAAAGTCTATCTATTATGTTCTATCATGCCCTTCCCTCTTCCCCCACCCATCCCCATCTTCAGACTTCTCCTATGAAGGCAGTGGGATTAGCTGAATCCTGGATAGACTCAACAGATGGAATGGCCTCCTTCCAGGTTGTATACCAATACAACACAGGATAGTTACAGAATTGAGCTCTCTCAGCATTATCCAACCAAACGTCTCCAAAGCAGGCACGTAAAAGTACAACTCTGCACTCTCTTTTCCCATCACCTCTTTAATTGGTGCCTTGTCATGCAATTTAAAACTAAAAACATTCAAAATTATGAGTTGTGTATACAGAAAGTAATCTAGCGCAGATGCTGTGGGCCTGTAACAATTGATGCTGCTAAAGACAGACATATGCTGAGGTAGCGTTATAGTCCTGCCCTGTTTTATCCAACCCCAATTCTTGTTGAATATTCACTGCAAAGAAACTTTGCCCACAAGAAAAGTACTACAGTGGTCTTAATACCAACACAAAGTACTTGCATAAATTTAGCAGGTTTAGCAAATAAGAACTATCCAGATTATCTCAAAGACAAACTCAAATAATGAGCTAGTCAAAAGAATTGTTCTAGACCTTGGTTAAAGCAGTGGATGTTAAAGAGATGGAAGTAGTGAGGCAGAGAGATATTGGGGGAAGATATCAAAGAGATAAATGTAGCAATGATAAATCTTAGTTTTATTTGTCACATATTCATCAAAACAACCAGTGAAATGCCTCATCTTGCATCAATGACCAATAATGTGCTGGAGGCAGTCTGCAAGTATTGCCATGCTTCTGGTGCCAACTTAGCCTGCCCACAACTCACTAACTCTAACTCATACATCTTTGGAGTGTGCAAGAAAACCGGAGCACCTGAAGAAAGCCCATGTAATCATCGGGAGAACGCACAAACTCCGTGCAGTCAGCAGTGAGAGTTGAAACTTGATCAGATATCACTGGCACTGTAAAGCTACTGTAGTAGAAAAAATTCAAGTTTAATTGTCATTTAACCATACGTATGAATATAGCCAAACAAAACAGTGTTTCTATGGCGCCAAGGTACAAAACACAGTACCAACATTCACACACAGCACATAGTTATGATAGGGTGGTGCCACTGAAAGCAAGTTGAAATGGTTTGCAAAGTGACCAGTGCTAGAGGAATAATGTTCAGGAAAGTTAGAGAAGTTTATAGATATGAAATGCAAGTTCATGAAGTGATTCAAAGAAGAAGAAGAAATTTTCAAATTATACACACACAAATTACAATTTACACCAGTGCAAGTGGCACACGCAAGATTGATCTCAACATGTATGAGAAGTTTGGATAAGTACATGGATGGTAGAGGTATGGAAGGCTATGGTCCAGGTGTAGATCGATGGGAGTAGGGAATTTAAATGGTTTGGTACAGACTAGATGGGCCAAAAGGCCTGCTTCTGCAGTGTATTTTTATATGACTAAAATCCCCAGCTTCCTGCCTGATCATTATAAACAACAATACTACTTCCACAGAAAGTCATGGGGATAAGATGTTTTTCCATTGATTCTATTGTATTTCTTTGTCCTATTGTAAATGCTGCATGAAAATTAATCTCAGGGTAATATATGGTGATATATATGTACTTTTAACTTTGAAGATGGGAGGTAGTAATTACAGTAGGAGTTTTAGGTGGCATATAGATATTACAGCGGCAGGGTGTCTCTACCAATGGAGGTATAATGTGTTCCTTCCCTCTGCTATCCTGTAGGTTACCCTTAGGCAAGGTGAAGCATCTGCTTAGCAATCACCCCCTCCCCCACAATCAAGGTCAAGTAAAGCCACAGGAGCAGGTAGTGGATGGTTGTGTGAGCAGCTGGTGCATATCACAAGTTCTGGTTATGCGACCGTTGACACCAGCCAGACAACCTCTGAAGAGTACTGATAATAGCTGCGGTCACACACCTTGTAAAGACACCGCCCAGAAGACGACAATGACAAACCACTTCTGTAGAAAAACATGCAAGAACCATCATGGTCATGGAAAGATCACAATCGCCCATGTCAGACATGGCACACTATGAATGAATGAATGAACGATAGACATCAGCTGAACCAAATGATTATTTTTGTACAGTAATTTTTTGTAGCATGAACATGTTTAAGCTCTGTAGCTTATTTATTCATACAATATCTCCCAAATAAGTCACTGAGGATTGATGATTGCCGAGATTGGTTGGCACTGAGGCTTCTTGCCCAGGACCACAAATCACGTGAAACATAGCAAAACCCTTGGCCAGTGCTCAAAATCAGAAGGGGACATTGTCAACAAACCTCAATTTAACCAGAGTTGAGTCACTTCTGAACAGCCTCCACAGAAAAACTGAAACAAGCAATCAATACTGATAGAAATAATTGATCCAGAATGGCAGCAATAAAGAGTAGGAAAGCTAGAAGGTAACAGCAGCTCTGGTTAATGATCAAAATAATCACTTACCCATAAAGGCACCCACATTGCCAATTAAACTGAAGAGGCAGCTTTCAGGAGGATATGAACCACATTTACTGTCAAGAAAATATATAATAAAAAAAAAATCAGCATTTGGTTTAGTGACTGGGGCCAATATTGTCCACCTCTAGAGGCTTTTGATTTCTGGGCTAATTCCCTGAGAGCTACAGTCTACCCTTATTCAAGTTTGTTTCTTGGCATTCTTCAGTACACATGTGTAAAAGAGAACAATATTATTGTTATTCCTGATCCAATCCAGCATTTTAAAAAACAGAATAAGCATAAAGAAAACAATTTAAAGAAAAAAGTAGGTATAAAAACAATCCTATAAAACACAATGTACAAGTAACTGTTATACACACAGACTGTAAATAAAGTGACATTTAGTGACATGTATGCAGTGGTGGTGACAGGTGGGTGGAGGGGATTAGTGGGGGGAGGTGTTGACCAGCCTGACGGCTTGTTTTTCTTTTAAAAAGTCTGAGTAGTCCAGCTGTGTAGCTTCTTCCTGATGCGAGTGGGACAAACAGTCCATAATCGCGGTGGGTGAGATCTTTTATGATATCGCTGGTCTTTTGCCGGCACCTTGCTGCATAATCGACATGTCTGATGGATTAGGCTGGTGTCGGTGATCCGCTGCACAGATTTACCTACCCATTGTAGAGCCCTTCTGTTATCCCTCACAGGTGCCATTTTTAATACTGAAGTTAAGAATTACGAAGCAAATTGCGGGATCAAGGTTGCATCTTCCTAGTCTTCCGCACTTTCCAGCAGTAGTTGCTCATCAATATTGTAAAAATGGGCATAAAGGTGAGAGCAGTAATGCCTGTCTGCCATTAAACCCCATGAGGAAAGGGGATATAAAAAATGCATATCACAAAGCACTGATGAAGCAGTTACCCATTATTCTTCATTTTCATCTGAGCAATCAGCTTAAAATGGAAAGCTGGAGAACTACAGTGGCCATTTGCTTGTTAGGGTGAACAGATAAAGAAACGAATGAGCGTGTGTAATGCAGAGAGTGAGAAACAGTCAAATATGACTGATGTTTGCAGTTGGGGGGAGGAGAGGAGTAGAAGGTGGAATACTGTCCAACAGCAACCCATTTGCAATGAAACTTAACCTAGCATAATTAGTTCTAACAAGAGTTGTTGGAGAAAAAACAAGGAGGGTCTGTCAATAAGATTTGCAGATTTCTGGGGTCAGGAAAATCCACAAAGGAATTTGTAGTTATATAATAAACAGAGCTATGGAATGACTCCAGAAAACCAGTAGGCATCAAACATGAATCCTACATATGAAGATTAATTAGGTAAATGCCAGAAAAGATAGTGAAATCTTTATCCAGACAAATATAAATATCTGTAAACTGAAAATATAATGAATTTTAACAGGGTTTCCAAAAGGGAGGTCATGCTTAGCCAACTTTTTTTTACATATTTGAGGAACTAAGTAAATAAGAATAACATAGTAGACATATTTGCATGTTTAAACATTACTCAAGGTCAGATCATGGCAAGTCAAAGAAAATAATGTTACTTAAGACAAATACATGTGAACTTATTAGCATTTTAGTTAATGTTTAGAGGTATAATTCCTTTGCTCCTATTAGTGCAATATTGTTCTACCTATTTCTTCGGCATTTAAACTTTCTCAGCAGAGAAAATGCATTCTTCACAGAAGATCAAATTGTGTATCCTGTATTAAACTTATTTGATCATGCATCAAAGAGCCATTTCCAAAGCTTCAGATGAATGTTCTATTGTTTGAGAATTAAAGAACTGAGGGAGGACCAGGTGAAGACTGGGCACCATCCAAGGTGGGGGACATCATGGCACAGAAACAGGACAAGTGGAGTGAAAACTGGGAAAATGATGAAAAAGACAAATCCAAAAATATTCCTTCTCTGAATAAAACATAGGTTAAGTGCAAGTGAAGCACTTCAAAAAAGGCACAAAATAAAATTCTATATAAAAGAGTTTCTACATTAAGAAACATTTGTTTTGTTTTATGTACTGAAACTGACAGTGATATGTTGTAATCAAATCTATAATTTCCTGTGGATATTGTAAATATGAAGAATTACATATTTTCTGCATTTAAAATTACAATAATTTAAGAAGTCTTCAATTTGTTTTCCTCAGAGAATAATTCTCTTTCATTTAGTCATGCAGCACGGAAGCACGCCCTTTGACCCATCTAGTCCATGCCTAACAAGATGCCCCATCCAAGCTCGTCCCAATTACCAGCGTTTGGCCCACAACCTTCTACACAGCTCCTATTTATGTCCCTGTTAAAAGTAGTTATTGTACTCTTCCTCTGGCAGCTCATTCCATATTGATACCACCATCTGTATAAAAAAAAACTGATGCTCCTGAATCAAATCTTTTCCTTCTCATCTCAAATCTATGCTCTCCAGTTCTTGATTCCCCAACACTAAGTGCATTCACCTTTCTATGACATTTGTACACCTGTAGATCACTTCTCAGTCTCATATGCTCTGTTGAAAACCACTTTTTTTAATAATACTTTTATAAGATTCGTACTTTTTAAACAAACTCATGTATTTTTCACACTCACTGACAGAAAGCAGTACAGCCACTAAACAGCTTATTACCTTTCTGATTTTTCATTGGCTAAGTATTAGCACATTACCCACTTGATAATTTTTCTTTAATTTTGTAGACTATTAACTAATTTATTCCTCTCAAATGAATTTTTCTTACTTATAAAAGTGATGGATTTTTCAGAGGTGCCATCTTGGCTTCTTTTTTCTTTTGTCTAGCATTAATTCCCCTCTCAGCTTCATTTCCCAGCTCTTTACATTTAGTTTGCTTAGTACTTGTATGTTTGTTTGTACTCCTAAAATAAACTGAAATCTTGGAATTAAGACTGCTCGTCATTCCTGACTCCCAGAGGAACTTTATGGATCAGAAAATAAATAGATCCAACAGCTCTGAGGAAAGTAGTCCTAGCCTGACCAATTCCTTCATGTTGTTCAGTACCTCAAGTCCTGGCAACAACCGCACTCTTTCCATAAGACACAGAAGCAGAATTTGGCCATTTGGCCCATCAAGTCTGCTTAGTCATTCCACCATGGCTGATTTATTATCCTTCTCAATCTCGTTCGCCAATCTTCCCTACATAATCTTTGACACCTTGACCAATCAATAACCTATCAACCTCTGCATAAATATACTCTTTCCAGTTTAATAGTGCCTTTCCTACAGCACGGTGACCAAAACTGAACACAGTTGTTGGGAGGTAAGTTGCCCAAATCCTTTCAAAATGAACTGATACCGAATAGAAATGGTAAAAGGCAAAAATCAAGCACAAGGAATCAGAAATAAGATTACTGGGAGTTGAGATGTGCTGAAAATTTGTAGCAAACCCACAAAGACAACTTGACACCCGAGGTAGAATTATTCATCCTTCCTGAAGCATCGGACTGGAAGTCCCAACGAAGCACTGTGAGAACAGCCGAGAGGATTATAGGGGTCTCCCTAACATTTATCAGAAGCACAGCATACACATGGCCCTTAATTATCAAGGATCCCATGCATCCATCCAGTATCTCTGCCACATGGCATTCAAAATGTCACTGGTTAATCCGTTCTGTACCTTACAATATTTAATTTATGCACTTTAGTTTGCTTATTTATACATCATTCATCTGTAGTTGTTATCCTTACTTTCATAAGTTACTGTGCGTTATATGCATATGATGTGTACTACTGTGTACACCCTGGTTCAGAGAAATGTTGCCTCCTTTGATGGTATACATGTATATAGTTAATTGACAATAATGACCTGAAATGACCTGATCTCCTTGCAATGTTAACTTGTCTCTTCTCTTTCCTATATCGTTGAACTAGTTTAAATTAATTTTTGTTTAATATAGAAAAATGAATAGGTTCATACAGCTTCATTAAACATAGCGGCTTTACCTGACAAGCGGGATATCCTGTATAGTACAGCAACTTTTTGGATAGCCATGCTTTGAAGTTTCCTCAGAGCAAGACTCGTTATATAACCTTGGGAATAAAAGATACAGTAGATTTAAAAAGCATGATTTGAAAGGTATTTGCTTTTAATTTTCAAGGACATGGAATTGAAATGAACAGGAGTGGACCAATAAGTAAAGTTCTTAAGGAACAAGGGTTGTTTATGAGGTTAAGTACAATAAATTCTACTCCCACTCTGCCAGGGTAACCAACTACATGTAGTTTATTGGGTATATTTAAAGCAGTAATTGCTAGTTTCTTAATTCATAAAAGTATCAAAAGTTATGGGGAGAAGGCAGAGGGATGGGGTTGAAAGGGAAAAATAAATCAACCATGATGGAATGTGGAGTAGACTTGATGGGATGAATGGCCTAATTCTGCTCCTATGTCTTATTGTCTTATAACCACACATTAACATGAACAGGACAGGGGCAGCAACACACACAAAAAGCTGGAGGAACTCAGCAGGCCAGGCAGCATCTATGGAAAAGAGAATAGTCAACATTTCGGGCCAGGACTCTTCATCAGGACTGGAGGAATAAAATGGTGAAGGGGGACGGGGGCAACAATACTGAAAGTTCCAGAAATCAATATTCATACCATCAGGTTGGAGGCTACCCAAACAGAATATATGGTGTTGCTCCTCCTACCCCAGTGTGGCCTCATTGCGAGAGTAGAGGAGGCCATGGACGGACATGTTGGAATGGGACTGTGAAGTGGAATTAAAATGGCTGGCCACTGGGAGATCAAGTTTTTTTTTCTGGCAAACGATGCCTAGGCGCTCGGCAAAGCAGTCTCTCAATCCACATCAGGTCTCACCAATCTACAGGAGGCTACACCGGAAGCACTATATATAGTAGATGACCTCCACAGACTCTCAGATGAAGAGTTGCCTCACTTGGAAGGACACTTTAGGGCCCTGAATGGTAGTGAGGAAGGAGGTGTACAGGCAGGTGTAGCACTTGTTCTGCTTGCAAGGATAAGTGCCAAGAGGGAGATCAGTGGGATGGATGAATGGACAAGGGAGTTGTGTAGGGAATGATCCCTACAGAAAGCAGAAAGCGGGGTGGGGGGGGGGGGACATGCTTGGTGGGATTCCGCCGGAGATGGCAGAGGCTATGTGCTGGACGCAGAGGCTGGTGGGATGGCAGGTGAGGATAAGAGGAACCCCACCCTTGGTGGGGTGGCGGGCAAATGGGGTGAGGGCAGACGTGCGTATGGAAGAGATACAGTTGAGGGTAACGTTGATGGTGGCGGAAGGGAAACCCTTCATTCTGGAATAAAAAGCCTTATCCTGAGAGCAGATGCGGTGGAGATAGAGGAATAAGATAAGAGAAGGGGATGGCACTTTTACAAGTACCAGGGTGGGAAGAGGTATAGGCCAGGTAACTGTGAGAGTCAGTGGGTTTATAATACACATCAGTAGAGAAGCTACATATATAGACTCAGTGGCCACTTTATTAAGTACGGGGTGGACACACTTGCTCCTCTGCTGTTGTAGCCCATCCACTTCAAGGTTT
Source organism: Mobula birostris (assembly GCF_030028105.1). Lineage (NCBI taxonomy): Eukaryota > Metazoa > Chordata > Chondrichthyes > Myliobatiformes > Myliobatidae > Mobula > Mobula birostris. Next base: position 163,059,381 of record NC_092377.1, read on the forward strand.
GACTTGTGTTTCAGAGATGCTCTTCTGCACACCACTGTTGTAACACACGGTTATTTGAGTTATTGTAGCCTTCCTCTCAGTTTGAACCAGTCTGACCATTCACCTCTGACCTTGCTCATTAACAAGGCATTTTTGCCCACTGAGCTGGCACTCTTCATTCTTTTTTTAAAATAGATTTTCTGTAAACTCTAGAAACTTATGTATGAAAATCTCAGGAAATCCAGCAGTTCCTGAGATACTCAAACCACCACACCTGGCACCAACAATCATTCCATGGTCAAAGTCACATTTCTTCTCCAATCTGATGTTTGGTCTGAATAACAAATGAGCCTCTTGACCATGTCCGTATGCTTTTATGCACTGTGCTGTTGCCACATGATTGTATGATTAGATATTTGCATTAATGAGCAGGTGTATATGCATACGTAATAAAGTGGCCACTGAGTGTGTAATTCAGGTGCACATATTGTGGCAGCGACTACAGCTTCGCTGGGGAATGAAAATGAAGTTTTGGATTATTTGATGCTAACTTAATCCTTAGACATGTTACTGGATGCTGAGAAGAGATCGATACAAGTACCAGGGTCAGACACACAGCAGTGAACAGTACTAACAGACATAACTTGAAACAAAGTGTGAGAAGAGTAATTATAACCGCTTCACAGATTTATTTTGAAGCCTGTTGCAAGCAAGAGATATTTAGTTTTAGATGACTGTTATAAGACCATAAGACATAGGAATAGGATTAGACCATTCAGCCCATCATGTCTGCACCACCATTCAATCATTGCTGACTTGTTTCCATCTCAACACTATTCTCCTGCTTTCGCCTCAGAACTTTAACACCCTTATCAATCAAGAACCTACCAGGCTCCACTTTAATCATACCCAAATACTTGGCCTCCACAGCCATTCGTGGCAATGAATTTCACAGATTCGCCACCCTCTCAGGCAGCACAGTAGTGCAGCCATCAACCCAGGGTTCAATTCCCCTGTCTGTCAGGACTTAGCACATTCTCCCAATAACCACATGGATTTCCTCTGGTTTCCTCCCATATTCCAAAGACATAGGAGTTAGTAGGTTAATTGGTCACATGGGTGTAACTGGGCATTGTGGGCTTGTTGTGCCAGTGGGCCTGTTACTGTGTTGTACCTCTAAATTAAAAAAAATAAATTCCTCCTCATCTCTGTTCTAAAGGGACACCTTTCTATTCTGAGGCTGGGCCCTCTGGTCCCAGACTCTCCCAATACTGGAAGTAATCCTCTCCACATCCATCAAACTGGGCCTTTTATTAAACTGTTTATATGGTACACTTGATTTGGTTCCATTTCCCAGCAAGGAACTAAATTCGCAGTCTGACTCTAACAGCCCTAACAAGAAAGCAGAGTGGGCAAGATCAACTAATTCAGCACAGGCTGGACCATGAGAAAAATCAAATTACTGACAGAAAGCAAATAAATTGTAAATACTATACCAGTTTTCCACAGGACAAACATGGTGATTCATAACAGCCATGGCATATCTGAAAGAACAAAATTTCGGTCAGAAAGATAGTGCCCAGTGTGGAACGCTGGCAGTTTACTTCACAGACAAGCAGCATCTACATGAATACAGAAGCACAGAATAGTTACATCACCGGTGACAGCAACAGACCATCTGTACTAATCGCATCATCTTTGATGCACTTAATAGCATTAAATCAATTTAATTAATCATGGCTATACGATTCAGACTGTTACTGAAGACTAGGGTTCTCAACACTTGGCACCAAATTACTTGGTGTACAGAGCTTGAGTAACCCAGCTGGAATATTACAGGATGCTGCCGAAATTCACTTAGTTCACATTAAAGGTTTTCTCCCGTATTCCAAAAGGTATGCAATGTTCAGGAACGTAAAGTCTGAAGAAAGTGGTGGGTATAGCATAGCCCATCACAGACAAAGCCCTCCTCACCATTAAGCACATTTACAGGTCACGCTGCTACAAGAAAGCAGCATCCCCATCATCCAGACCATGCTCTCTTCTCACTACTACCATTGGGCAGCAAGTACAGGAGCCTTAGGTCCCAAATCAACAGGTTCAGGAACAATTATCACCCTACAACTGTCAGGCTCCTGAACCAGTGTGGATAACTTCACTCACCTCAAATCTAAACTGCTTCCACAACCTAAAGACTCTAGCAAGGACTCCACAACATACACAAAATGTTGGAGGAACTCAGCAGACCAGGCAGCATTTATAGAAAAAAGTACAGTCAACGTTTCAGACTGAAACCTTTCTCAATTGTTTCCACAACTCATATTTTCATTGTTATTTTAATGACTTGTCTTCTCTTGCACATTAATTGTTTGTCAATCTATAGTCTATTTCTTTATTTTCCTATAAATGCTAGCAAGAAGATAAATCTCAAGGTAGTACATGATGACATATACCATACTGTGCAAGAGTCTTCGACATATATATCTCTAGTATGTCTAAGACTTTTGCACAGGACTGTATATGTCAATGTGGAGTAGGGAACAAGTTTGTAATTCTGGCAGGAGCAGAGGATGTTGGGAATGCCAATTGTGGAGTACCGCGCGAGTAATATGGGATGAGTGCCAGGGGCCAGGCGTTGGCGCAGGTACAGGCACACCCAGCCCTGAGACACCAGGAACGGTCACTTGATTCCAAACAATTGGTTTATTGATCATTACAGAACGTTTCTCTGGTGTTTCTCGCACCCTCTCCTCTCCCTCCCCTTTTTCCCAACCATGATTCCCCACTCCCTGCCCCTTCCCACTCTCAGTCCACAAAGAAACCCATATCAGAATTGGGTTTATCATCACTCACACGTCAAGAAACTTGTTTTTGGTGGCAGCAGTAAAATACAATGCATAAAATTACGACAGCACTGTGCAGAAGTCGTAGGCACTTTAGCTATATATAAGTGCCAAAAATTTTGGCACAGTACTGTATGTATAAGAAGAAAGCCCTTAACTTCCAGTGGAGTCATCGGGACGCCGTCGTGACAGCAGTTTTTTTTAGCAAGCTTTCTTATTTTTACGAGGCCGAGTTGCTAGCTCGACGCTCAACCCAGCACGGATGGAAAACATGCAAAGGAGCTGGCTGGATTCGAACTCAGGAACCTTCGCTCTGAAGTCCGGCCTACTGAGTCAGTCGACTGATTGACCTTTATAAATTGCATCTGATCAGTTGATTATAGTAGAAATTGCAGGAGAGTTGGAAAGAATGTGTTTGAAGAGAACAATACATGCAATTACTCTAGGATTAGAGTAAATTGAGGCTTGTTTGTTGGCACAGACCTGATGAGCCAAAGGGTCTGTTTCCACACAGAGTGATTCTATAATTAATCTCCAAAAATATCCCATGACACCCTTGGGTTCTTAAAGCTTTGCCACCTTGTGTTGGTTAGCTAGCTGGGTTACAGAACTGGGTTATCTGTGGAGGGATAGCACGCACCTAAAGTTCAAAGTTGAGTTTATTGGCCTTGCACAAATGCAAAGAAAGCTTTACTTGCTGCAGCATCGCAGGCACAAAGCAGATAAACTGCATTGAGAGGAACATGGAGTTACATATCCATCACCCTTTTAAACACTAACATTGAATCGAGCTCCACGTTCCACACCCTGAACAATTTACTGCATGAAACTAACTGCTCCATCTCATTTTTGGCTCTTTTGTCATTCACCTTCATTCTATCTACCCTAACCCGTGGCCCCTTCACTAATGGCAACAGATTGTAGTTAATCCTCATGATTTTAATTATTTCTCACAATTTGATCGGTTCCAAAAAACTTTGGCTTCTCCCCATCCATGGAATTCCGTAAGTAAATTTCTCCTCAGCATCCTCTCAACAGATTTAGCATTTATTGTCTGGAACCCAACAATTCAAAACTCAAAGAAAGTTTAAGTATCAAAGTACGTATTTGTTACTATATACTACCCTGAGATTCATTTTCTTACTGGCATTTACAATAGAACAAAATACAACACTATCATGAAAACCTATACACAAAGACTGACAAACAATGTGCAAAAGACGACAAACTGCAAATACAATAAATAATACTGATAGCACGAGTTGTAGAGTTTTTTTAATTAATTAGACACAACAATGTAGTTGCAGCCACTCCAATAATGAATCACTAACACTTCCTTGCACAAACTCTATGTTCCTATTTATAAAGCCCAGGATCCTGAATACTATTTAATCACTTTATCAAACTGCCATGCCATTTTCAACAAAGTATGGATACATACACCCACATCTGTTCTGGCAACACTTTTAGAACTGTTCTTCAAATTCATAAAACTTTTTTCATACTTCGTCAAAGTTCACAGCAAATTATCAAAGTACCTATATGTTACTATAAACAACCCTGAGTTTCTATTTTTGCAGGCATACACAGTAAAACAAATAAACACAATAAAATCAGTGAAAAACTGCAGACAAAGACTGGCAAACAACCAATGTGCAAAAAGCAAACTGTGCAAATACAATACATAATACTGAGAACATGGGTTGTAGAGTCCTTGAAAGTGAGTCCATAGGATGTGTTCACTGTTGAGGTGAGTCAAGTTATCCATGCTGGTTCAGGCGCCTGATGGTTGAGGAGTAATAACTGTTCCTGAACCTGGTGGTGTGGGATCTGATGGTTGTAGGGTAATAACTGTCCCTGAATCTGGTGGTGTGGGACCTAATGGTTGTAGGGGTAATGACTGTTCCTGAACCTGGTGGTGTGGGACCTGATGGTTGTAGGGGTAATTACTGTTCCTGAACCTGGTGGTGTGGGATCTGATGGTTGTAGGGTAATAATTGTCCCTGAATCTGGTGGTGTGGGACCTGATGGTTGTAGGGTAATAACTGTCCCTGAATCTGGTGGTGTGGGACCTGATGGTTGTAGGGGTAATAACTGTCCCTGAATCTGGTGGTGTGGGGCCTGATGGTTGTAGGGGTAATAACTGTCTCTGAATCTGGTGGTGTGGGACCTGATGGTTGTAGGGTAATAACTGTTCCTGAACCTGGTGGTGTGGGACCTGATGGTTGTAGGGGTAATAACTGTCCCTGAATCTGGTGGCGTGGGACCTGATGGTTGTAGGGGTAATAACTGTCCCTGAATCTGGTGGTGTGGGACCTGATGGTTGTAGGGTAATAACTGTTCCTGAACCTGGTGGTGTGGGACCTGATGGTTGTAGGGGTAATAACTGTCCCTGAATCTGGTGGTGTGGGACCTGATGGTTGTAGGGGTAATGACTGTTCCTGAACCTGGTGGTGTGGGATCTGATGGTTGTAGGGTAATAACTGTCCCTGAATCTGGTGGTGTGGGACCTGATGGTTGTAGGGTAATAACTGTTCCTGAACCTGGTGGTGTGGGACCTGATGGTTGTAGGGGTAATAACTGTCCCTGAATCTGGTGGTGTGGGACCTGATGGTTGTAGGGTAATAACTGTTCCTGAACCTGGTGGTGTGGGACCTGATGGTTGTAGGGGTAATAACTGTCCCTGAATCTGGTGGTGTGGGACCTGATGGTTGTAGGGTAATAACTGTTCCTGAACCTGGTGGTGTGGGACCTGATGGTTCTAGGGTAATAACTGTTTCTGAACCTGGTGGTGTGGGACCTGATGGTTGAGGGTAATAACTGTTCCTGAACCTGGTGGTGTGGGACCTGACGGTTGAGGGGTAATAACTGTTCCTGAACCTGGTGGTGTGGGACCTGATGGTTGTAGGGGTAATAACTGTCCCTGAATCTGGTGGTGTGGGACCTGATGGTTGTAGGGTAATAACTGTCCCTGAATCTGGTGGTGTGGGACCTGATGGTTGTAGGGTAATAACTGTTCCTGAACCTGGTGGTGTGGGACCTGATGGTTCTAGGGTAATAACTGTTTCTGAACCTGGTGGTGTGGGACCTGATGGTTGAGGGTAATAACTGTTCCTGAACCTGGTGGTGTGGGACCTGACGGTTGAGGGGTAATAACTGTTTCTGAACCTGGTGGTGTGGGACCTGATGGTTGAGGGTAATAACTGTTTCTGAACCTGGTGGTGTGGGACCTGATGGCTGAAGTGTAATAACTGTCTCTGAATCTGCTGGTGTAGGATCTAAGGCTCCTGTACTTCCTTCCTGATGGCAGCAGTGAGAAGAGAGCATGGCCTGGATGGTGTAGGTCCTTGTCGTTGGTTGCTGCTTTCTTGTGGCTTTGCTCCTTATAGATGAGCTCAATGGTGGGGAGATCTTTTCCTGTGATGAACTGGGCTGTATCCACTACCAAAGTGTAATATAGTACTTCAAGTTTCTCAGTACTAAATTTCATCTGCCACCTGTTCTCCCTCGAATTCAAGAGACCTCCTATTTCACAGCTGTTTGAGATAATTTTATACAGAGTGCAAAATTTCTGCGAATCACAAACCTGGACAACCACGCACAACATGCCGCCAATATAATTCCTGAAAATTATTTCAACTTCTAGGTGTAATTCCAATGTTAAAAGAAATCACAGCAATATCAGGAAACAGGACAACTAACTAACCATCCCCAGAACTGTAAGCATGCCTACCATATGATATGGCGATAAATGATATGTACAAGGAATCTCCTGGATCTGATCTCAGCTTATGTTTACTTGGCTGAACCGAATGTTGTGATCTAGGATTAGGAAATGGAAAAGTAGGTGAACAGAGGTTCAGCTACTTTAATAAACTGCCATCCAGGTTCATGCATAAAGATTATCCACTTGGGAGAAGTACTGAATACACCTTACCTCAAAGCCCCAGAGTCATAATTAACCACACCGTCTTCCATTATTTCAATTCTGTTTGTCTAAATAATGGCCCATTTACTCTACCTAAACCCATGTACTCAGTGTCTATTTTCTTGTCACCTTACTATTGTTTCCAAAAAGTCCAAATTTATCCTTTTGTCTGGTTACGTTCTGCATTTTCTAGGAATATCTGCAAGCATGCCAAGGTCCAAATGTACCTCACACCAAGCCATACCTCAAGAAGGCAGCATCCATCGTGCAGTACACGAGCCTCGAGACACACTCAATGTTTTAGGAACAGCTTTTTCCCCTCCACCATCAGATTTCTGAATGAACACTGCTCCACTATCTGCTCTCCTTGCACTACTTACGTATTTTTTTAGATTTCTTATTGTAACCTAATGTATTGCATTGTACAGCTGCTGCAAAACAAAACGTATCAGCATTAATAAACTGATTCTGATTAAAACTCAATTCCATATCTGTTGCTGTAAATCATCAAATTCCTTATCTGACATGAGGTAAGGGCAGGTGGAATTATTTTTTGAATAATTCAAATAAATCATCATCTCTAAATTCCACTAGAATTATTACTTTTACTGCCCTACCTGTTCTGCCTAAACTGGAGCGCTTAAACTTGCCCCTCTCAAAGATTATTTGAAAGTAAATGATCTCTTTGCCAGAAGTACTGCAGTTTAATATGATCATGGCTAGTCTTCTACCTCATCACCATTTTCATATATTAAGCCCATATTTCTTGATTCTCTTAATATCAAAGTCAATTCTGTGTTTACATCAGTGGCTCTGCATAAATGCAAATTGTCTCTTATAAAACAGAAAATGCTAGAAAATCTCTCATACTGGCTGCACTCATGGAAAAAGTAAAAGAGATTCAGGTTAAAGACTTCACTAAAATCACTTTACATTTCCCTCCTCTGTAATGTTGATCATTAAGAACAACCCCTTAAATGTGCTTCCATCACCTCTCATGCAAGTTCTTCACAATCCAATTCGAAATTATATAAACTCAAACCTGCCTAAAACTCTCAGACTATTCTTTCAGATCCAAACTTATTTTACACACGTACATCAAAACATATGTTGTTTGCATTAACAACCAACATTAACCTGAGGACGTGCTTTGGGCAGCCTGCAACGTACTGGCACCAGCACAGCGAGCCCATAATGCTCGGCAGATCAACACAAAACCCCTTTCCTGTTTCCCACCAGCACACACAGGCAGTCCTCCCACCTCAGGATGGGCCTCCAGGCTTCCACCATTGGGCTAGTTATTATCCACAAAGACATTAGCCACACAAGTTCAAAATTATCATATGCAGTTACAATCACCTCTCCATACTTCCAGTCAATAATATGACAAACAAAAAATCACCAAACTTTCTCCATTCATACTGGCAGATCTGTTGAGCATTTCTACTTTTTTTTTCAGATTTCTAGTACCTGTGGACAGCTTATTCATTTCTATAGATGCTGCCCGACCTGCTGAATCCTTAACATTTTGTGTGTAGTGTCTGAGGTACTTTGGTTTTGGATCCAAAGGTCCTCTAACAATTAGCCTTCCCTCTTATAGAAGTTCAACGTGCAGTCTACCACATTCTGTCGGTAAATCCTTTGTGCCTACTGGTTCTCTGTCCAGTTTCAGAAGCCACCTTTCAAACCATGACAATTTGTCCCCTTACTCCTGCTTCCTGATATATGCAGGTTGGGTCTTGAGTAAATACTGAGCAACTAAAACAGAAAATGCTGCTAAAGTAGGTCAGGCAGCATCTGTGGAAAGAGGGAATCGCCGGCCAGGAGTAGTAGGTCTTAAACATTGGGCTGTTTCTATTTTCACAGACGCTGCCTGACCTGAGGGGTTTTCTTTGCAGCGTTTTGATTTAGATTTCTGTTTCGACTGGATGCAGCGAGGAGTCTACTGACAAGATAGGGTAATGCTGCACTGTATCTACAGTTGAAGGCTGAGAAGTCTCGGACTATAAACTTCAGACGTGGTTACAAGCACACAATTTACGCGGTGTACATCTCTTTCACATCGAGCATAAGCCGCGCGTTTCCACCCGTGAAAACTGGTGAAAGGGCGGCTTTAAAATGAGCTCCCTGTCGGGGAAGAGTGAGGTTTGGGTAAAGGGGCGAAGCAAAGCGAGAGCGGGTGGTGGGGGGAGGCGAGGCCAGTGAGGCGGTGGCCGTGGCCGGCAGAGCCCCCGGGTGGGGAGAGGGGGCTGGAAAGCCGTTACCTCCCACCCACAACCCCTTTGCGAGAAGGGGAGGGAGACAGACGAAGGGTGAAACCCGTGGGGCGGGTGGGGGGAGCGGGAACGAGCAGCCGTGAGGCCGGGGGAGAGTGAGAGACAACAAGGTACTCACACGATCCATATGCCGGCGATGGAGAAGGCGGACAGGCTGACGGGGAGGATGACCCAGGCAGTCATCGGGAAGCCCAGAGCCCCTCACCTGAGCCCCGGAGGGGTGAGGGCGGAGGTAGGCCACGGCCAGAGACGCGGCACACCGGCACCGAGTGCCCCCCAGTCAGCGAGCAGAAGCCGGCGGACTCCACACCTGCTCCATGCCCCACCTCCCCTGCCGGCGCGACCCGCTCTGTACGCATGTGCGCCACCGCAGGCGCTTGACGGGCCAAAACACTACAACTCCCAGCGCCCACCTGGCGGTGACGTAATGGCTTTTCAGCCACTGAGAAAGAGAACGTCGTCTGGGGAGCAGGGCGAGCATCGAGGTTCGGCCAGTCACGTCTGCTGGGTGTCACGTTATCCTCCAGCGGTAACGTTGACGTGAGAGTAGGTGCCGGTGAGTCCCGGAGGCGGGAGATCTGCGAGGCTGGGGTCGGTAATTCAAGACTCAGAACCCAATTTACTCAAGGCAGTTACTTAAAGAACACAGAATGCAGATACCCCAGTGTTGCATGCAGACAGACCCATTCCGCACCCCAGTGTTGCATGCAGACAGACCCATTCTGCACCCCAGTGTTGCATGCACCAGACCCATTCCGCACCCGTGTTACATGCAGACAGACCCGTTCCGCACCCTAGTGTTGCATGCACCAGACCCATTCTGCACCCCAGTGTTCTACACAGTCCTGTGCCCAACATGTGATGCAAATCCTTTCCACGATATATCAGGCAGTCTCTTTTTTCACACGCCTGGATCCCTCCTTCGACTCTTTCGGATACCTGTACACTGCTGACCAATTTGTTACCAAGTTCTACCTTGTTCTCACCCTCATGTGATTCACATCACACTCTCCCCTTTCTTTTCTAGACTTATCTGTCTCCATTTCAGAGGCTAGATTAACAACAAACACCCATTGCAAGCTCACAGACTCCCACGTCTATTTTTTAAATTTTTTTTCCTGAAATAACTCCACTCTGTTCTCACGGTTCCTCCGTCTCGATCTTTCTGCTCAGATGGTGAATCGGCACGTAGCTTCCTCTGAGATGTCTGCCTGTTTATTTAATTGTGGCTAGTCGAAAGAGCCCTTGATCATATCTTATCTCGTTTTGGCGGACTTTGACGTTCATGTTGCAAGTGCTCCTGGATTCCGGTTACTTTTTTTTCCCGCTGTTTTTGATCGGTTTGGTCGATGCGGACTGGAGCACTTCTGCAAAGGGTGACCCTGCGACCTGCATTGGCTGGCGGACCGACGGTGAATACTACCGGACTCCTGCTTTGATACTCTGTCTGTTGTTCGCGCACTTTTTGCCATTGGTGCGATTGGTGTTTTTTTTTTTAGCATCGGTTGTTTGATGTTTTCTTGAACAGGCTTCGTGGTTGCCGATGAGAGGACGAATCTCAGTTGTGTTTTGAGTACGTACTTTGATGATAAATGTACTTTGAATCGATTCTTCATATTAAAGACTTATTTATTGTCACGTGTGCAAATAGAGTGAGGTACAAATACAATGAAAAATTTGCTTGCAGCCGTATTACAGGTCTATGGATTCAGACAACACATGGAACACAAATTTTAAATACGTATTATACATAAATTATATTAAGAGGATTGGCTGAAAGAAGGTGAAAATGCTTTAAGTAGATCTTCCCCCTGTTTATTTATTGTTTCTGTCTTTATATTGGCACAGTTAGAACTGTAGAGATGCCAGGCAGGATAGCTGAATGCTTCTCTTGCGGAATGTGGAAATGCAGGGAAATCCGGTGACCCTGATGACTGCAACTGCGAGAAGAGCATCCAGCTGCAGTTCCTAACAATCCGCGTTAAGGAGCTGGAACTGGATGAACACCTGATTATCTGGGATAGATAAGACATGTAGTTACACCCAATTTGTAGGGCACAGGAGGACAAGAACAAGATTCCCAAATGGTACATTGCCTCCTGGGTGTCAGGGTCCAGGACATCTTGAACTGAGTCCTAGCACTCTTAAATAGAAGGGTGACCGATGGGGCCCATGGCTTGTTCTCATTGTCGAAAATCACTTCTATTGTGATTGGTTAGTTTAGAAACCAGCTGTTTTTCCCATTGGTTAGCTGCCTGGTGTCTAGTTTCAAATATCCTGGGAAGATTTTCCTCTTCCTTTGTGTAAGGCAAGTGGTGCACATGCTCATTGGCAAGGTATACTCTGTGCCCAGTTTTAACTAAGTGTGTTTCTTGAATCACAAACAAGAGAACATCTGAAGATGTTTGTTGAATATTCAGCTTTGTAGTGTTTGTAACTTGGGGAACATGAAAGTTTGTTTTTTTTTACTGTTAGTAAATAAATGATTAATATACCCATTCAAAGTCAGTATTTTCTGTCTCGCTTGCCAGTCTCACGAAACTGATTTTGGTGCTGCGAGCAGGCTAGGGCTTTTTGAGTAGAAATGCATTTCTTTAAGAGGTTATTTAAAAGAGTGGACCCTCTGTTTGAGAGATGCAGAGTCTCAGGGTGGACAGAAAATAGTGAGAGCTTTGAAAGCCTTGTGAACCTACTGATAGGTTATGGGATGCCGGTAGATTGGTTCAGGCCAGTCAGAATTGACCAGGGATGAAATGGAACAGCACATTGTTTCCATACCTAAATCATTGGGTTTTCCTGGGAGAGAGGGTAGCTGGATGGATGCTTTCTGGCTGTTTGCAGCAATTGGAAGATATCAGTATAAAACAATAGCGTTTCTGAGAGAATCACTATTAATGTCTCAGAACAGGGCTACGAAGTTAGAAGATATGAATATTTGAGCTAGCTTGTCAGCTAATGGAGCTACAGCACTTGGATTATGCGCACCGAGCAGATTGGAAACCCGACCCTGTTAAAGTCCAAGCCATGATGGGATGGGGCATTGATCCTACTGTGGGACTGGGAGAGGGGGATGTCTGGCTGGATAATGAAAATGAGAGAGAGAGAGAGAGGATAGCATAGACCCCTCAGTTTAATCCTCAGAACGATTGCCCTCTCAGTTGCGTGTCCAGAGCAGTAAGGTCGGAAACATCAGAGGTGCAAAGGGACTTAGGAGTTCTCGTGCACGGCTCCCAGGCGGTCAATTTACAGATTGAATCTGTGGTGAAGAAGGCAAATGCAATGTTGGCATTCACTTCAAGGGGAATAGAATATAAAATCAAGGAGATAATGCTGAGCTTTTATAAGACACTAGTCAGGCTGCACTTGGAGATTTAACAACAGTTTTAGGCCCCATTTCTCAGAAAGGATGTATTGTCATTGGAGAGAGTCCAGAGAATGTTCACAACGATTATTCCGGGAATGAAGGGGTTAACATTTGAGGAGCATTCGGCAGCTTTGGGCCTGTACTCACTGGAACTTAGAAGAATGTACGGGATCTCATTGAAACCGACTGAATGTTGAAAGGACAAGATAGGATGGATGCAGAGAGGATGTTTCCTATGGTGGGGGTGTCCGGAACTAGAGGGCACAGTCTCAAAATTGAGGGGCGACCCTTTAGAACAGAGGTAAGGAGGAATTTTTTTAGCCAGACAGTAGTAGATCTGTAGAATGCTTTTCCACAGACTGCGGTGGAGGCCAAGTCCGTGTGTATACTTAAGGTGGAAGTTGATCATTTCCTGATTGGTTAGGGCATCAAAGGATATGGCAAGAAGGCAGGTGTATGGAGTTGAGTGGGATCCGGGATCAGCCATGATCATATAGCAGAGCAGACTCGATGGGCTGATTGGCCAAATTCTGCTCCTATGTCTTATGTTCTTATGGCCAGGCCAGTGATCACATGCTCCCACACCTTCTGTGAGGGGCGTCAGACCACAGCTGCTTCTTATCAGGAAGAGGAAGGGGATGAGGATCAGGAATGTGTGGGGGATGATGTAATGGACATCTTCGAAACAACAGAGGTCAGGGAAGTCTCTGCTAAATTAGCAAGTTGGGGGCTGGATACAGACAAAAGGTTATGGAGTTTTTGGCTGCATGGTTATTGAGGTTATGCGATGGGGGGGTTACTGGAGTGAGCCTATCTAATAGAGAGGTAGGTGCCTATCATCCCAACACATGATCAATAACGTTCTGAGAACGCTGCTTGCTTCCCCTGAGCATAATGCATCTCTGTGGGTTAAGTAACGGCAGCAGTTAAACTTAGCTATCCCTCCCACTTTTGCTGAATGGAATTTAAAACCCCAAGCAGAACGGACTGCAGTAGAGGAGGGTACTGAAGTTCTATGCTAGTGGTCTCTTACCATGGAATTATACCGTGATAGTGGTAGCCCCGCAGAGGATACTGAATTAACTTTTGGAATGGTAGGACAGGTGGTTATGGCAGCAGTTTTTCCAATAAAAGGAGTAATGCTGTACTTACAAAATACTCTGCAGATGCTGGGGTCAAAGCAACACTCACAACACGCTGGAGGAACTCAGCAGGTCGGGCAGCATCCGTGGAAACCATCAGTCCACGTTTCGGGCCGGAACCCTTCGTCAGGACTGAAGAGGGAATAAAGAAGGTGGGGGGAGGGTGGGAAGGAGAAGGCTGGTAGGTCCAGGTGAAAAACCAGTAAGGGGAACGATAAAGGGGTGGGGGAGGGGATAGGCAGGAAAGGTGAAGAAGGAATAGGGGAAAACACAATGGGTAGTAGAAGGAGGCAGAACCATGAGGGAGGTGATAGGCAGCTGGGGGAGGGGGCAGAGTGAAACTGGGATGGGGGAAGGGAGGGGGAGGGAATTACTGGAAGTTGGAGAATTCTATGTTCATACCAAGGGGCTGGAGACTACCCAGACGGTATATGAGGTCTTGCTCCTCCAACCTGAGTTTAGCCTCATCATGGCAGTAGAGGAGGCCATGTATGGACATTTCTGAATGGGAATGGGAAGCAGAGTTGAAGTGGGTGGCTACTGGGAGATCCTGTCTGCTTTGCCGGACGGAGCAGAGGTGTTCGACGAAGTGGTCCCCCAATCTGCGTCGGGTTTCACTGATGTAGAGGAGGCCGCACCGGGAGCACCGGATGCAATAGATGACTCCAACAGACTCACAAGTGAAGTGTTGCCTCAACTGGAAGGACTGTTTGGGGCCTTGAATGGTGGCAAGAGAGGAGGTGTAGGGACAGGTGTAGCACTTGCGCTTACAGGGATAAGTACTGGGTGGGAAATCCGTGGGGAGTGACATGTGGATAAGGGAGTCATGGAGGGACCGATCCCTGCAGAAAGTGGAGAGGCGTGGAGAGGGAAAGATGTGCTTAGTGGTGAGGTCCTTTTGAAGGTGGCGGAAGTTGCGGAGGATAATGTGCTGGATCCTGAGGCTGGTGGGGTAGTAGGTGAGGACAAGGGGAACTCTGTCCCTGTTGTGGTGGCAGGAGGATGGGGTGAGGGCCGAAGTGCGGGAAATGGAGGAGATGTGGGTGAGGGCATCATTGATGACGGCAGAAGGGAAACCACGATCCTTAAAGAAAGAGGACATTTGAGATGTCCTGGAATGGAAAGCCTCATTCTGGAAGCAGTTGTGGCAGAGACGGAGGAACAGAGAATAGGGAATGGCATTTTTGCATGTGGCAGGGTGGGAAGAGGTATAGTTGAGATAGTTATGAGAGTCAGGGGGCTTATAAAAGATGTCAGTGGACAGTCTGTCTCCAGAGATGGAGACCAAGAGATCGAGAAAGGGGAGAGATGTGTCCGAGATAGACCAAGTGAATTTGAGGGCTGGGTGGAAGTTGGAAGTAAAGTCAATGAAACTGACGAGCTCAGCATGGGTGCAGGAAGCAGCACCAATGTAGTCGTCAATGTAGCAAAGGAAAAGTTGGGGAGCAGTACCAGAATAGGTTTGGAGCACAGACTGTTCCACATAACCAACGAAGAGGCAGGCATAGCTGGGGCCCATGTGAGTGCCCATAGCTACGCGTGCCAATGCTGTATTTAATAGCACCGGCTGCGCATCCAACAAGTACAATGATCCAATTAGTACAAGGTTTAAAGTATATAGAAGCGGGCGCGCGTAGCCAGGTATGGAAGTTCGATAAACTTAAGGGGAGTGAGAAATCCCAGGTGTCTTGTAAAGAAATGTTTCTGGCATTGCTCAAAGCTGGGGTCCTGGAGGAACAGGTAAATGGGGTTCCCACCCCCACCTTCTATGCAATATAGAGGAAATACTGTCAGGGGAAGCAAGAAAGGAAGGCTGTTGAGGGAGAAGGGTCATTTTTCAAGTGCTATCCTGATCAGGGTTCCTTTTGTCCTCTGCCAGATTCCTCGCATTCTATTCAGCATTCCCTACAAAGGGTTACGGCTAATGTTCACCCGCAGTGGGAATCACAGGGTGGTTATTTGAATGCAGAGAAATGTGACGTGTGGCCACATGCATCAGTTCGCTTTTGTGTGTGCATGTATACAATCGTTGCTCTTTTGTGTTCAAGTCTGTTACTTTGTTTCTTGTGTTTATTTGGTCAGTTTCTTTGTTTCTTGCTTTTTAAACCGGTTACATGTTTATTGTGTCTTTATCTGTTATTTTGTCACTTGTTTCCATGCTATTGGTTTTAGGGATGACTGATTTCGTACTGGCCATATGGAATTTGAGTTGATGGGGTAGAAATTTGGGCAATGGTCAACTGTCCCGGAACTGATTTCAATGACCATAGATTACCTGCTCACAAAGGAAGGTGGCAGTTATGCTGTTATTGGTGAAGAATGTTGCGTCTACATTCCTGATGAGTTGGAGAACTTCTGAGAGTCAGTGTATAAGATTAAGGGGGTTGATCAGCTTATTGGCTATTACACTCCAGGGCTGGGATAGTGGCCTTTTGGGGCACAGGAAAGTTGATGGACTACTGTAGTGTACTGGGAGTAACAATTGGGGTTATAGTACTGGGTTTTGTACTTCTGTATGTTATATGCAGCTTAGCTGGGAGTTCACAGGAGTCTGGAGGCTGGTATGTCCTGTGGGGGTATGGCTAATTCTGATTGTCGAAAGTTGCTTCCATCACGATTGGTTAGTTTACAAACTGCAGCAGCTTTTTCCATTGGTTAATTGCCTCGTGTCCAGTTTCAAATATCCTGGATATATAGAGACCATGAGTGGGAGGTTCTTTCTGTTCCTTTGTTTAAGTGCACATGACCTTTAGGAAGGTATGCTTTGCACTGGCTTTTAACTAAGTATATTTGTTGAACATATATTTGTTGAATATTCAGCTTTGTAGTGTCTAACTTGGAGAACATAAATGTTTAGTCTAATTTTTACTGTTTGTAAGTAAATGATTAATATATCTATTCATAAGTAAAGGCATCTGTTAGTCTTGCGAGACCATGGATCTGCGCCTGGAAAGTCTTCACTCTCCAGGGCGCAGGCCTGGGCATGGTTGTATGGAAGACCAGCAGTTGCCCATGCTGCAAGTCTTCCTTCTCCACGACACCAATGTTGTCCAAGGGAAGGACATTAGGACCCGTACAGCTTGGCACCAGTGTCGTCGCAGAGCAATGTGTGACTAAGTGCCTTGCTCAAGGACACAACACGTTCCCTTGGCTGGGGCTCGAACTCACGACCTTCAGGTAGCTAGTCCAATGCCTTAACCACTTGACCTATTCAAACCTGCTAACCTGATTCAATATTACAGAGGGTGAGCAGCCAGATGTTGTGGTTCATGTAGGTACCAATGGTATAGGTAGGAAGAGTAATGAGGTTCTGCAAAGGGAGTTCAGGGAGTTAGGTACTAAGTTAAAGGACAGGACATCCAGGATTGTGATCTCAGGATTGCTAATCATGCCACGGTCTCGTGAGGACAGAAATAGGATGATCACACAGTTAAACACATGGCTAAGGAGTTGGTGTACAATGGAGGGCATTTTTGGATCATTGGGCTCCCTTCCAGGGAAGGTGGGACCTGTAGAGAAGAGATGGTTTGCTTCTGAGTTGCAAGTGGGATGGGAACCAGAGTGCCAGAACAGACTGTGAAGAGGTTGTGGCGACTTGGTTGCGGGAAAGGGGTAGGACTGGCAGCTCAATATTCTAGGGTTCTGTTGTGGAAGGGATTGAAGGAGGACAGGTGGCTTTACTAGTCAGGGAAAGTGTCATGGCAGTGCTTAAATCAGGACAGACTGGAGATCTTAGGACAGGTAGAGCAGTAGTTGTACTAGGTAGAGCAGCAGATGTAGTATATATGGATTTTCAGCAAGACATTTGATAAGGTACCCCATGCAAGGCTTATTGAGAAAGTAAGGAGGAATGGGATCCAAGGGAACATTGCTTTGTGGATCCAGAACTGGCTTGCCCACAGAAGGCAAAGAGTGGTTGTAGACA
This sequence comes from Mobula birostris, assembly GCF_030028105.1. Lineage (NCBI taxonomy): Eukaryota > Metazoa > Chordata > Chondrichthyes > Myliobatiformes > Myliobatidae > Mobula > Mobula birostris. The sequence continues at coordinate 163,076,838 of NC_092377.1, forward strand.
GGTCATATTCTGCATGGAGGTTGATCACCAGTTTAGTGCCTCAGGGATCTGTTCTGGGACCCCTAATCGTCATGATTTTTATAAATGACCTGGATAAGGAAGTGGAGGGATGGGTTAGTAAATCTGCTGATGACACAAAGGTAGGAGGTGCTGTGGATAATGTGGAGGGCTGTCAGAGGTTACAGCGGGACATTGATAGGATGCAAAACTGGGCTGAAATGTGGCAGATGGAGTTTAACCCAGATAAGTGTGAGGTGGTTCATTTTGCTTGGTCAAATATGATGACAGAATATAGTGTAAATGGTAAGACTGTTGGCAGTGTGGAGGATCAAAAGGATCTTGGGGTCCGAGTCCATAGGACGCCCAAAGCTGCTGCGCAGGCTGACTCTGTGGTTAAGAAGGCATACGATGTATTGGCCTTCATCAATCATAGGATTAAGTTTCGGAGCTGAGAGGTAATGTTGCAGCTATATTGGACCCTGGTCAGACCCCACGAGTACTGTGCTCAGTTCTGGTCGCCTCGCTACGGGAAGGATGTGGAAACCATAGAAAGGGTGCAGAGGAGATTTACAAGGATGTTGCCTGGTTTGGGGAGAATGCCTTATGTGAATAGGTTGAGTGAACTCAGCCTTTTTCCCGTGGAGCGACAGAGGATGAGAGGTGACCTGACAGAGGTGTATAAGATGATGAGAGGCATTAATCATGTGGATAGACAAAGGCTTTTTCCCAGGGCTGAAATGGCTAGCGTGAGAGGGCACAGTTTTAAGGTGCTTGGAAGTACGTACAGAGGAGACGTCAGGGGTAAGTTTTTTACGCAAAGAGTGGTGAGTGCATGGAATGGACTGCCGGAGATGGTGGTGCAGGCGGATATGATAGGGTCTTTTAAGAGACTCCTGGACAGGTACATGGGGCTCAGAAAAATAGAGGGTAATTTCTAAGGTGAGGACATGGGCACAGCTTTGTAGGCCGAAGGGCCTGTATTGTGCTGTAGGTTTTCTATGTTTCTAACTCGTTTAGTGAGGTGTTATGGGTGAAACTGAGGAGTAAGATAGGTATAACCATGTTAATGGAGGTATATTACAGACCACCCAAAATTCTGTGGGACTTAGAGGAACACATTTGCAGAGAGATCACAGATTGCCGCCAGAAACGTAAGGTTGATGTAGGAGGTGATTTTAACTTTTCACATATTGACTGGGATTTACATACTGTAAGGCGACTGGGATAGAGTTTGTCAAATATGTTCAGGAAAATTTCCATAATCAGTACATAGAAGTCTCAATGAGAGTGTGCAATACTTGATCTATTATTAGGAAATGAGCCAGCAGCTGGCAGAAGTTCGTGTAGGGGAACACTTTGCATCTAGTGATCATAATGCCATTAGTTTCAAAGTAAATATGGAAAAGAATAGCTCTGGACCTTGCATTGAGATGCTAAGTTGGCCGATTTTGATCGTATCAGAAGGGGTCTGGCAAGTGTGGATTGGAACAGGCTGTTTTCTGGCTAAGGTGTAGATGGTAAGTGGGAAAAGTGAAATTTTGAGAGTACAAAGCTGTCAAAATAAAAGGTAATGATAACAGGTGTAGGAAACCTTGGTTTCAAGAAATATTGAGGCCCTGTTTAAGGGGAAAAAACGGTGTACAGCAGGTATCAGCAGGTAGGAACAAATCGCACTCTTATGTAGTATAAGAAATGCAAGAGAACACTTATGAAAGAAATCAGGAGTGCTAAAAGGGCCTGGGGTTGCCCTAGCAGACAGATATGATAAAAGAAAAAGGATTGCAAGGGATACAATTGGGGCTCTGGAAGATCAGAATGGTAATCCATGTGTGGAGCCAAAAGAGATGGCGGGGGGGGGAGAGCATAAATGGAGTTTTTGCATCTGTATTTACTCAGAAGGCGAGCACAGAATCTATAGAACTCAGGCAAAGCAGTAGTGAAGTCACGGACCCGTTCCAAATTACAGAGGAGAAGGTGTTTGCTGTCTTGAGGTAAATTAGGGTGGATAAATCCCCAGGGCCTGACAAAGTGTTCCCTCGGACCCTGTGGGAGGCAAGTGCAGAAATTGCAGGGGCCCTAGCAGAGATATTTAAATCACCTCTAGCAACAGCTGAGGTACTGGAGAATTGGAGGATTGCTTATGTTGGTACACCGTTTAAAAAAGGCTCTAAAAATAAACCAGGAAATTATAGGCCGGTGAAGGCAAGGCAGTAGATAATGTCTTCATGGTCATTAGCAAGCATTTGACGAGGTTCCACATGGGAGGTTAGTCAAGAAAATTTAGTCACTTGGCATTCAGGATGAGATAGTGGGAGAAGCTGGAGAGCAGTAGTAGATTGTTGCTTCTCTGACTGGAGGCCTGTGACTAGTGCAGTGCCAGAGGATTCTGTACTGGGTCTGTTCTTGTTTGTCCTCTAATTTGCAGATGACACCAAGATTCAGAGTGTTGTGGATAGTGAGGAAGACTATCAGAGCTTGCAATGGGATCTGGACCAGCTAGAGAAATGGCAGATACAGTTTAATGCAGACAAGTGCAAGGTGTTATATCATGGTAGGACCAACCAGGGTAGATCTTACAGAGTGAACGGTGGGGTACCGCGGAGTGCAGTAGAACAAAAGATTGTAAAGTGGCATCACAGGAAGATAACGCCATAAAGAAAGCTTTTGGCACGTTGGCCTTCAGAAATCAAAGTATTGAGTATAGGACACAAACAACAGGAATTCTGCAGATGCTGGAAGTTCAAGCAACACACATCAAAGTTGCTGGTGAACGCAGCAGATCAGGCAGCATCTCTAGGGAGAGGTACAGTCGACGTTTCAGGCCGAGACCCTTCGTCAGGATTGAGTATGTTGAGTATAGGAGATGGGATGTTATGCTGAAGTTGTGTAAGAATTTAGTGAAGCCTAATTTAGAGTATTGTATGCAGTTTTGGCCATCTACCTACAGGAAAGATGTAAATAAAAACAGAGAAAATTTACAGAGATGTTGCCGAGTCTGGAGTACCTGAGTTATAAGAAAAGATTCAAGATTCAAAGATTATTGTCATTCTAACCATACATCAACTCTGCAGGGCAGAATGAGACAGCGTTTCCCAGGAGCAATCATAATATAACAAACGCAACACTAAATAATAAACATAACAATAAATAGTAAAACACAACAGCCACATGTCAGTTACAATCAAGTTATAAGTGTCCAGTGCAAGTTAAAAGTGTCCAAAGCAGAGTCAGGTAGAGCAGCTATTTAGCAGTCTGACTGCCTGTGGGAGGAAGCTGTTTAGTAGCCTTGTGGTTTTAGTTTTGATGCTCCTGTAACATTTGCCTGATGGCAGAAGAACAAACAGTTCATGGAGAGGGTGTGAGGGGTCTTTAATGATGTACCGTGTCTTCTGGAGGCATCAACTCTGAAAGAGGTCTTGGACAGAAGGTAGGGAGACCCAAATAACCTTCTCTGCTCCACTAACCACCCTCTGCAAGGCTTTTTTGTTGACAGCACTGCAGCTGGAGTACCAGGTTGTGATGCAAAAGGTCAGCACACTCTCAACCTCACCTCTGTAGAATGTAGTTAAGATGTTAGTGGGGAGTGATGCTTGTTTAAGCTTCCTCAGAAAGTGCAATCTCTGTTGGGCCCGTTTCACAATCCCAGTGGTATTCCTGGACCAGGTGAGATTATCCGAGATCTGCACCCCAAGGAACTTGATGTTTTCCACTCTCTCCACTGTGGAGCCGCTGATGCTGAGGGGTGTGTGCTCAGGCTGAGACCGTCTGAAATCAACGATCAACTCCTTGGTTTTGGTGACATTAAGCATCAAGTTGTTTTCCCTGCACCAGCTCTCTAGGTGTTTGACCTCCTCCCTGTACATAGTTTCATCATTTTTGCTGATGAGCCCCACCACTGTGGAATCATCAGCAAACTTAATGATCAGGTTCTCCTTGAATCTGACTGCACAGTCAAGTGTTAGCAGTATAAACAGCAATGGGCTAAGCACACAGCCTTGTGGGGATCCAGTGCTGTGTCATAGGTAAGGATTTTATTCCTTGTAACATAAAAGATTGAGGGGAGATTTGATAGAGGTATACAAAACAATGAGGGGTATAGACAGGTTAAATGTAAGCAGGCTTTTTCCATTGAGGTTGAGTGGGACTACAACTGGAGGTCGTCGGTTAAGGGTGAAAGGTAAAAAGTTTAAGGGGAACATGAAGGGAAACTTCTTCACTCAAAGGGTTGAGAGAGTGTGGAATGAGCTGCCAGTGCACGTGGTCCGTGCAAGCTCGATTTCAATGCTTAAGAGAAGTTTGAATAAGTACATGGAGGACAGGGGTACGGATGGCTATGGTTCAGGTGTGGGTTGATGGAACTAGGCAGTTCCATGGTTTGGCTTGGATTAGATGGGTCATAGAATCTGTTTCTGTGGTGTACTTTTCTCTGACTATGGTATTGGTATTGGTTTATTATTGTCACAGAGAGCTGTTAGGGAGGGTCTAAGCTAATTTGGCAGGGGGATGGGAATGGGAGTGACAGGGCTAAGGAAGGAAAAACAGGAATAAATCAAAGATATCATGCAAAAGAGATGATAGGAAGGACAGGCAGGAGATGAGGCATAATCATAGCCAGTGGGATGATTTACAACAGAAAGCAACAAATACTGGACTGAAAGTGTTATATTAGAATGCACACAGCATAAGAAATAAAATGAACGATCTTGAAATTCAGCTACAGATTGGAAAGTATGACGTTGTGGCCATCTCTGAAATTTGGGTAAAGGATGGCTGCCATTGGTAGCTGAATGTCCAAGGATATACGGTGTATCAGAAAGATAGGTTAGGAGGCAGAGGGGGTGGTGTGGCCCTGTGTATAAGAAATGATATTAAATCATTAGAAAGGGATGACGTAGGATCGTAAGGTGTAGAGTCTCTATGGGTTGAGTTAAGAAATGGCAAGGGTAAAAGGATCCTAATAGTAGTTGTATACAGACCTCCAAACAGTAGACAGGGTGTAGATTACAAATTACAGCAGGAGATAGAAAAGGTATGTCAGAAGGGCAGTGACATGATAATCATTGGGGATTTTGACATGAAAGTGGACTGGGAAAACCAAGTCAGTATTGGACCTCGAGAGAGAATTTGTAGAATGTCCAAGGGATGGCTTTTTAGAATAGCTTGTTGTTGAGTCCACTAGGAGATCAGTTGTGCTGGATTGGATGTTGTGCAATTACCTGGAGGTGACAAGAGAGTTTAAAGTTAAGGAACCCTTAGGGAACAGTGATCACATATGATCAAGTTCACTTTGAAATTTAAGAAGGAGAAACTAAATTCCAATGTGTCAGTATTTCATTGGAATAAAGGAAATTACAATGGCATGAGAGGGGAACTGGCCAAAGTTGACTGGAAAGGGACACTAGCAGGAAGGACGGCAGAACAGCAATGGCTGGATTTTTTGCAAAAAAATGAAGGAAGTGCAAGACAGATACATTCCAAATAAGAAGAAATTTTCGAATGGAAGAAGGACACCACCATGGCTGACAAGTGAGGTCAGAGCCAAAGTAAAAGCAAAAGAGAGGGCATACAAGGAAGCCAAAGTTAGTGGGAAGATGGAGGATTGGGAAGCTTTTAAAAACTTGCAGAAGGAAACTAAGAAGGTCATTAGGAAGGAAAAGATTAATTATGAAAGTAAGCTGGCGATTAATATCAAAGAAGATACTAAAAGCATTTTTAAGTATATAAAAGATAAAAGAGAGTCGGGGTAGATATAGGACCAATAGAAAATGACATTGGAGATATTGTAAGACAGACACAGCGATGGCAGAGGAACTGAAAACGTATTGTGCATCAGTCTTCACAATGGAAGACGTGCAGTATACCGGACATTCACGAGTGTCAGAGAAGTGAAGTATGTGTAGTGAAAATTACGGCTCAGAAGGTGCTCAGGAAGCTTAATGGTCTGAGGGTAGATAAATCTCCTGGACCTGATGGAATGCACCCTCGGGTTCTGAAGGAAGTAGCTGGAGAGATTGCAGAGCCATTAACAATGATCTTTCAAGAATTGACAGATTCTGGCACTGTACTGGATGACTGGAAAATTGCAAATGTTACTCTGCTATTCAAGAAGGGTGGGAGGCAGCAGGAAGTTCCAGTTAGCCTGACATCAGTGTTTGGAATTGATTGTTAGGGATGAGATTACGGAGTACCTGGAGGCACATGATAAGATAGGCTAAAGCCGCATGGTTTCCTGAAAGTAAAATCCTGCCTGACTAACCTACTGCAATTTTTTGAGGAAATTACAGGCAGGGTGGACAAGGGAGATGCAGTGGATGTGATGTACTTGGATTTTCAGAAGGCCTTTGACAAGGTACCACACATGAGGCTGCTTAGCAAGATAAGAGCCCATGGCATTACGGGGAAGTTACTGGCATGGGTGGAGCACTGGCTGATCGGCAGAAAACAGAGAGTGGGAATAAAGGGATCCTATTCTGGTTCGCTACCGGTTACCAGTGGAATTCCACAGGGGTCGGTGTTGGGACTGCTGCTTTTTACGATGTATGTCAGTCATTTGGACCATGGGATTAATGGATTTGTGGCTAAATTTGTCGATGATACAAAGATGGGTGGAGGAGCGGGTAGTGTTGAGGAAACAGTGTCTGTAGAGAGTCTTAGATAGTTTAGGGGAATGGACAAAGAAGTGGCAAATGAAATACAATGTTGGAAAGTGTATGGTCATGCACTTTGGTGGAAGAAATAAACGGACAGACTACTATTTAGATGAGGAGAGAATTCAAAATGCAGAGATGCAAAGGGACTTGGGAGTCCTTGTGCAGGATACACTAAAGGTTAACCTCCAGGTTGAGTCTGTGGTGAAGAAGGCGAATGCAACGTTGGCATTCATTTCTAGAGGTATAGAATACAAGAGCAGGGATGTGATGGTAAGGCTCTATAAGGCACTCGTGAGACCACATTTGGAGTATTGTGTGCAGTTTGGGTTCCTTATTTTAGAAAGGATATACTGACATTGGAGAGGGTTCAGAGAAGATTCATGAGAATGATTCCAGGAATGAAAGGGTTACCGTATGAGGAATGTCTGGCAGCTCTTGGGCTGTATTCCCTGGAGTTCAGGAGAATGAGGGGGGGATCTCATAGAAACATTCCGAGTGTTAAAAGGCCTAAACAGATTAGATATGACAAAGTTATTTCCCATGGTAGGGGAGTTGAAGACAAGAGGACACAACTTCAGGGTTGAAGGACGTCCTTTTAGAACAGAGATGCGGAGAAATTACTTTAGTTAGAAGTTGGTAAATCTGTGGAATTTGTTGCCATGAGAGGCTGTGGAGGCCAAGTCATTGGGTGCATTTAAGGCAGAGATAGATAGGTTCTTGATTAGCCAGGGCGTCAAAGGGTATGGGATTGGCCACGAGTGGAGGAATGGATCAGTCCATGATTGAATGGCGGAGCAGACTCAATGGGCTAAATGGCCTACTTCTGCTCCTATATCTTATGGTCTTATGTACAGTGAAAAGCTTGTCTTGCATACTGTTCATACAGATCAAATTATTACACAGTGCATTGAAGTAGAACAAGGTAAAACAGTAACAATGCAGAGTAAAGTGTAAAACCTACAGAGTGCAGTGCAGGTAAACAATAAAGTGATTATAACGAGGTAGATTGTGACATCGTCTTTAATTAACTGATAACGCAATCCTTACTTAATCACACTTTATTTACTTGTGCACAAGGAGAGGACAACAGTTCAGTCCCTTTCACTAAACATTCTGAAGTTTCAACAGAGAAATGCCATTTTTGTGCAGAAATTGACTAGTTGGATACAGATATTGATCCAATGGAAACTTTGTGCACTTCTGAATCCCACCATTTGAATATTTAAATACCAATCATATTTCAAGTGTTTAATAACAAATTAAATCTATGTGTTAAAGGCCAATAATACTTGGGAATAAGTAAAATAACAGTCCAACAGTGTTGCAGTAGAGTCCTTTGTTTATATCTTTGTCTTGTTTTGGCATGCTCTGTGACCTTGGTTTCCAGACTTGAATAGAAAGGCTGTACAAAGGAGAACTGGCCTTTTAGGAGCCATATTTAGCCTAGGACTGCACACTGTTCCTGCCTGCTTATCATCTTGAGTCTTGCTTTACTGAACAAGGGGAAGTCCAGTCTGGCTCTGCTTGAGACTGTACAATGTACAGTGTCTGCACTCTGTTCTGTCAGCATACCTTTGAATCCTTGCCTTGCTCCAACTTCCAGTGAGGTCAAACATTCATGTTATCATAAAAGTCTGATAACAATGGAATGGGACTATTCTGCCCAGTGGGAGGGGGAGGAGAAAGAATAGCTGGGGTATGTAGGGTATTTGGTTATGCTGGCAGCTGTACTCTTGCAGTGAGAAATATACTCACAGTTCATTGAGGGCAGGTTGGTTCCTGTGATGTACTGATCTGTGTGTACAACTCTGCAGTTTCTTGCAGTTGTGTGCAGTGCAGTTACCATTACACATTCAGATACCATTACAGTATCGTAGGGACATGCCACATTTCTTTAACCTCCTTTGCTCAAATTATACGACAGTGAAGAAAAAGACTGCAAAATATTATTGCAAAAACACAATTAGAAGTAATTACTCAATCACACTTTTATTTACTTGTGCACAAGGAGAGACGGTAATAGATGTGTTTGAGATACCAACCACCTCCAAACAAAATCCTTCCTCAGATCTTATTGCCTACCCTTATGCTGCCACCTTAAGGCACCCTTGTTCTGTTTTTGAGTACTCACTCAGGTCTTACCATTCAATGCACCTGTCCTCTCATAGTCCCCTTGGAGTAGATTTTGTCAACCAGAACCACTATACTGAGTCCAAGTTAGGACGTTGTTTTACAGCTGGACATTACTCAGACTGCACCTGAACTATCGTGTGCTGTTCTGGTTATCATACTAAAAAACAAAAGTGGAATTCAGCAATTCGGCCCATCAAGGCTACTTTGCCATTGGATCATGGCTGATTTATTTCCCCTCTCCACCCCATTCTCCTGCTTGCTCCCTGTACCCTTTGATGCCCTTACTAATGAAGAAACGTATCAACTTCCGCTTTAAATTTACCCAGCTGTCTGTGGCAGTGAATTCCAGTTTCATCACCCTCTGGCTAAATAAATTTCTCATCTTTGTTGTGTTCTGAGGCTGTGCCCTCTGGTCCTAGAATCTCCCTCTAATGGAAACATAATCTCCACATCCACTGTCTGGGCCTTTCAATGTTTCCCTCCCTCCAGAATTGAGCAAATTTTGGTTGAAGTGTCACCAAATGACAAGATTAAGGAAAAAAATCCCTAAATATTTTATATTGAAGGAGGAAAGCACAAGGAAATCTGCAAATGGACCTGGAGAACATATTAAAATACAAATGAGAAGTATTCACCAAAGGGTGTTGTAGTTGTTGAATTCAGGGAGGGGCTGGAGATGAATGGGGAGGTAGGGGCAGTGTCAGTCAAGGTGGTGAAATTTGAGTGTTATTAAAACGTAAGTACTAAATGTCTTCAAGAGCTTGAGGGGGTGAATTCCCAGGCCTGGTATACTATATTCAGTGCTGCTGCCCAATTAATTTTATTTTTTTTTTTTTTTTTTTTAAAAACCTTTGCTAACCACAGGTAGAGTGCCAGATGAGAAAGAATCCCAAGGCCTTTTGTAGTTGTATTAATAACAATAGAACAGTAAGGGACAAGGATCAGTGTGGTCACCTGTGCATGGAGCTTTAAGAGATGGAGAGATATTAAATAATTACTTTTTTCTGTTTGCATTTACTTAGGAGACAGACATAAGGCATAGAAAGAGTAGTGAGGTCACAGACCATATCCAGGTAACAGAAGAGGTGCTTGCAGCCTCAAGGTGAATTGGGATGAATAAATCCCCAGAGCCTGATAGGGTGTCCACTCAGACCATGTGGGAGGCTAGTTCAGAAATTGCAAGGCCCTGGCAGATATTTAGAATGTCCTTGGTGAGGTGCTAGAGGACTTCTAGCATTTCATTGTTCATGAGGAGCTCTAAGAACAAGGCAGCAAATTATAGGCTGGTGAGCCAGATTCAGTTGTGGTAGATTATTAAAATATAGTCCAAGGGATAGGATATATAAAAATTTGGACAGATAGGGATAATCAACATGGCTTTGTGCACATCAGGTCATGTCTAATTGATTTTAAGGGTATTTTGAGACGACTAAGTTTGATGAAAGCAGTGGTTGTTGCTAATGTGGACATTAGGCAAAAATCCCACATAGCTGGTCCAAGTTTACTTGCTTGGTAGTCATATGAATTAAGTCAACATTGGCTTTGCAGGAGCTGAGAAGTAGGCTAGTGGACTGGAGGCCTGTGGCTAGAGGTGTACCACAGGGATCAGCAAATTTGCAGACGATACCAAAATTGTGTATAGTAGACAGTGAAGGCTATCGAAGCTTGTAGCACGATCTTGACCAGCTGAGAAAATGGGCAGAAAAATAGTTAAAAACTTAATGCAGAAATGTGAAGTGCTACACTTCAGGACAAACCAGGGCATGACTTGCACATTGAATGGTAGGGTATTGAGACAGGCAGTTGAAGAAAGTGACCTGGGAATACAAATACACAATTCTTTGAAAGTAGCATCACAAGTATTGGGTACAAGATTGGAATGTTATGTTGAAGTTGTCCAAGTCATTGGTGAGGACAAATATGCCTGCAGACTTTCCCCACTGGTTGGGAGTGTAGAATTAGAAGTAATACATTTAAGGAGAACTTCTGTGTGGTGCAAGTGTGAAATAAGCTGCCAGAAGTGATAGCTGCAAGGCCAATTGTAAGTTTATATAGGTACATGGATAAGAGGTATGGAGGCCCCTGATTCAGATGCAGATAGGTGGGACTTCAGCTTTTGAGACAGAGGAACTTTTAAGAAGCAGGTTTGGTGAGCAAATGTACATTTTATTTGAATGAAGTGTTTTAGTACAAGGCTAAAATAAACAAATAGTTCCATTAAACCTCATGAAAAAGTTAAAGGCTAAGCACTGCCACAGATCACTGAAAATTGATGGTTTACGCTCCAACCTGGGCAAAAGCCTCAGGTAACTTGGAAATGTACAATTACACAAATCAACTTGAGATTTGGATTTTGCCACCTTCATAGCAATGTACCAATGGAAAAAAGACTGAGCAGCCACCATAGGAATGTTCTCATCACACCATTCCACAGTCAATAATGCGAACAGTAACACTTGTCTTTCCACTCTGCGATCCCTTTAATTCCATTTGTTGTACGATATCATAGCCTTCTACCACACGGCCAAACACAACATGCTTCCCATCCAACCTGAAAAAAGACAGATTAAAGGTCAAGTTAACACACAAAAATACATGAAAGAATCACATCAACTAAAGTTTAATTATTCAGGTTAACCAAATACTTATTCTCAAAAAGCAACAGAAGTAGACTTGTGTCTCAGGAAAGCTAGTCACCATTCCCATTTTAAATATTCCTTTGAAATGAATTGAAGTAACCAAACCAGTTACTTAGATAATTATCACTGAATAGCAGTTACAGTATTCAGTTAAGCTTATTAGTCACTTCATGCTATGGAACCCTTGATTAATGGCAATAGTTCAAGGCATAAAAGATTGGGAATCCCTGCTGTAAACCACATGCAGAAAAATTAGAGGAGTGGTCTGTAGAAAAGTAGAGTCAGAGAAAGTGCAGAGACTTTATCTACAACCTTTGCTTGAAAAGATCAGACCATGGCTCACATTCAACAAGCTTCAATACATATCCAGGTAGGGAAAAGGGTAAAGATAAACTACACTAGTGGGGAAGACCAGGGCCCAGAGGGCACAACCTCAGAATACAAGGATGTATTCTGAACAGAGATGGAGGAAGTAAAGAGTCTGAGGGGTGATAATTTGTGAAAATTCATTGCCATCGACTGCAGTGGAAGTCAAGTTACTGGGTATACCTGAGCTGGTGGTAGACGTGAGGAGAGCTAAGGTACCGGTGACCCCTGTTTCCATGCAGGGGGTCAGTGTGGACATGGTGGAGGATTACAAATACCTGGGGATACGAATTGACAATAAACTGGACTGGTCAAAGAACATTGAGGCTGTCTACAAGAAGGGTCAGAGCCGTCTCTATTTCCTGAGGAGACTGAGGTCCTTTAACATCTGCCAGATGATGCTGAGGATGTTCTAGGAGTCTGTGGTGGCCAGTGCTATCATGTTTGCTGTTGTGTGCTGGGTCAGCAGGCCGAGGATGGCAGACACCAACAGAATCAACAAACTCATTCGTAAGGCCAGTGATGTTGTGGGGATGGAACTGGACTCTCTGACGGTGTTGTCTGAAAAGAGGATGCTGTCCAAGTTGCATGCCACCTTGGACAATGTCTCCCATCCACTACATAATGTACTGGGTGGGCACAGGAGTACATTCAGCCAGAGACTCATTCCGAGATGCAACACAGAGCGTCACAGGAAGTCATTAGTGCCTGTGGCCATCAAACTTTACAACTCCTCTCTTGGAGGGTCAGACACCCTGAACCAATAGGCTGGTCCTGGACTTATTTCATAATTTACTAGCATAATTTACATATTACTATTTAACTATTTATGGTTCTATTACTATTATTTATGGTGCAACTGTAACGAAAACCAATTTCCCCTGGGGTCAATAAAGTACGACTATGACTATCTAAAGCAAATAATAGGTTCTTGATTGGCAAAAGTATCAAAGGCAAGGGGGAGAAAGCAGGAGGATGGAGTCGAGGGAAATTAAATCAGCCATGATCAAGTGCTACATCAGTCAATGGACTGAATGGCCTAATTCACACCTACAGTACTGTGCACATGTAAAAAATGTTAAGATACTTACAAAAATAATTTTAAGTTACTAATAAAAAAAAGTAGCAAAAAAACACACTAAATCAAAACCTGGCGTGACCACCCTTTGCTTTAAGAACTGCCAACAATTCCCTTAGGTATACTGTCGTGCAGTTTTTTGGAGGGGAGGCAGTGGAGAGAATCATCGGTTGGTAGGTCTTTCCAAGCATCTTACAGAACTTGCCACAGTTGTTCTGTAGACTTTGGCTATCTTGCTTGCTTTTCTCTCTCCAGGTAATCTCAGATAGCCTCACTGTTAAGACCAGGGCTCTGTGCCGGTCATACCATCTGCAACCATATAAAAAAATCTAGATGCCTAGGACTTTTGCACAGTACTGTAGGTCATTATAGTCTTATCGTATTACTGGTGCTCATATTTGATATCTTAAACCCTGAAGTATACACTCACCACTGAAAGGTAATCAATTTCAAACAATCCACATCCTATACAACAGTACTGCACAAATCCCCTGGGAACTCTGCCTTAGAGCAGAGAAGAAACTTACCAACCAGTTTTGGCAGTACAGATAAAAAATTGTGATCCATTTGTATCGGGCCCAGCATTTGCCATTGACAGTGTTCCTGAAAAAAAAACATCAGTTAAAAATGCAGAGCCATGGAAAAAAAAATATAGATTCACCCTAGTATATGGATACCTGACCTGCCTATACAAATTAATGAGTAACTCAAGAGACAGTCAATATGGATTTGCTACCTAGGAACTGTACTTCTGGCATGAACTATTCACAGGAACAAAACCATAACAACCTGAATACCTTTCCCTTCAGCAACAACTTCTCCTCACCCAAAAAAACCACACACACCCTATTCAACTAGAAGCACCAGTCAACTAGTACCACACAACTACTAGTACTAGCAATTAGAAATGAGCATTTGTTGGATAATCCAATCCAGACTTTCCTTTTTTTGCATTCAGTTATTAAAGGATCATGCCACCGCTGTAGCTTCCCAAATTCACTCCTGAATTGTACTCTTAACTAGAAGGTTAGGGAGTTACTCCAGTCAGGTAATTATTTTTCAAAATTCAAATGAAGAACTGCAACAAGGTAAAAATATCAGACAGATCAAGTTTTTAAAAAAAATTTAAACAAACTACAAAAGAATGTCTCACTCACCTGGTCCTTCATGTTTGAGTATGAAGTTCTCATCTGGAAATTTGTTACCATAGATGGATTTGCCACCTGTGCCATTGCCTTTTGTGAAATCTCCACCCTGTAGAAACCAAAAGCAGACTTACAAATCTCACTGAGAACAAATTTTCTTTCATCAAGTTTGCAAATAAACCAGCATTCAAAACACTTGTCTGAATCCCAGAGCAGCACCAGTGTCCATCTGATCTGACTTAGTTCATCTAAAATGAGTTCCTTTCAAACTAGAATACAATTTTGCAGCTAACACCTTCTTTAAGGCCTCTCAAGCTGTTAACTTTCATCACTGGTGGCTAAATGTACACATCAATACTAACATCCTCATTTTCTCCATTCAAGCTTCAATTATCCCAAGATCTGTACACAAGTGGTGGCCCCAATACAACTGTTTGGGATACCACTACACAGTGACCACTCCCAACTCCTCAGGAAGCCACCTAAGTGCCTGCAGCTTCACATTTCATCTTGGCACACGAGGTAGTGTTTTAGACCAACACACAAAACACTGGAGGAATTCAATCAGGCAACATCTATGCACAGTTGGTGTTTCAAGCCAAGACCCTTCATCAGAACTTTCAGTCTGACAGTACCTTATCTGCAGATTTTTAAAAATTGTGTAGGTAACATCTTTAAAGTTTACTTCCATCATCAGATGCTGCCCAAAAGAGGAATGAAACCCAATTACCAATGAATTGCAAAGCAAGGAAGGATATGATGCCGAGGCTTTATAAGGCACTGGTGAGGGTCTCACCTCCAGTATTAAGAAACAGTTTTGGGCCCCTCATCTTAGAAAAGACATGCTGGCATTAGAGAGGCCCAGGGGAGGTTCACAAGGACGATTCCAGAAATGAAAAGGTTATCATACAAAGAACGTTTGATGACTGCAGGTTTGTCTTCACTGGAATTCAGAAGGATCGGGGGGTGGGGAGGGGGGAATCTTATTGAAACCTTCTGAATGATAAAAGGCCGAGACAGTAGATATGGAAAGGATGTTTCCCCTGGCAGGAGAGTCCGCACAGCCTCATGATAGAGGGGCGCCCTTTCAAATCAGATAGTGAAATTTAGCTAAAGGGTGGTGAATTTGTTCCCACATGCAGCTGCAGAGGCCAGGCCGTTAGGTGTATTTAAGGCAGAGATTGGTAGGTTGATTGGACATGGCATCAAGGGTTACAGGGAGAAGGCCAGGAACTGGGGTTGAGGAAGAGATATTTAAAGAAGGGTCAATCATGATTGAATGGTGAGCAGACTTGACAGCCTAATTCTGCTCTTGCTGACCATCTCCAGAATTATGTTTAATTTAAAATTAAAAGCAATCTTCACTCCTGATATCATTCAACCTTTTGTCTTCCAGTAGTACTGACATCCTATTCAAAGTTTTCAATTGTTAAAGAATTAAGATTGTAGTTAGTTAGCACAATATGTGCAAAATTAGAGTGCTATAAAAGATATACAAAACTGAGGATACTACATAGACTTAATGCAAGCAGACAATTTCCACTGAGTTTGGGCCAGACTTGAGGCGAAAGGTGAAACAGAGGCAAAAGGGAACCTGACAAGGAACAACTTCATTCATTCAGTGAGTGTGTGCAATGAGCTGCCAGTGGAAGTGTGAATGCATGTTCAATTGCAACATTTAAGGTTAAGTTTGGATGGGATGGATATGGTCCAGATGGTGGTCAACAGGACTAGGCAGAACAGTTCAACACAAGCCTGTTTCTATGAATTAGTGTGTTACGAGTCAATTATCCCCATTACTTAATTTCACCCAGTCAAATGAATAAACCTTCCATCATTAGAGATTAAGCAGCATATTAAACAAAACCATTCATATCCAAATGTTAAGCACCTAAAAATATTATAAGGGATCCACCCAAAGAAATACAACCTCCTTGTCATATTCCTAGAAAAGTCAGTATCATAGGTTCCTGTGCATTACTTTGGAAATGAGATGCATGAATAGTTAAAAAAAAATCTAAATAGAAACATCAATTGTTAAAGGAGTGTACTTACTTGGCACATAAATTTAGGAATTATTCGGTGAAAAACTGATCCCTTAAACCCCTCACCCTCTGGTTTGGTACAAAGCACACGGAAGTTCTCTATTGAAGACAGTAACAGATTGAGTAAATTTACACTCAGACTCATGGGCAAGATAACCTTAACTTCTAATGTACCCAAGCATACACCCTACTCCAAACAAAAAATAATTTGTAGATTAGATAGTACCATAATGCAAATCTTTTATCAGCCATACCCAACCTGCTCCATTCAGAAGAATGGAGCCCCTTCAAACCTACCAATTTTTATTGAAGCACCATTCCATCTGGATACATTACAGCTCTGGTATTGCAACTGCTCTGTACATGACAAAACTGCAGAGTTGTGGATATAGCTCAGCATGTCGCAGGAACCAGCCTCCCCCACATGGATTCTGTCTGTACTTTTTACTGCCCCAGTAAAGCAGCCAACATAATCCCACCCAGACATTCTGTTCTCGCCTCCCCCATTAAGCCTGAAAGCATATACAAGTGTCCCCCCCCCCATTTTTCAAACGTTTGCTTTACGACACCTCGCTGTAATGAAAGACCTACATTAGTTACCTATTTTCACTAACAGAAGGTATTTTCACCATTACGAAAAAAGGCAGCGCGCACCCGAACAGCCAAGCTCCTCCCCTGGAACTGCATTCTAGCCGCCATTGCTTAAACTCATGCTTTATCTCGATTTATTTTGTGCATCCGTTAGCAAGATGAGTCCTAAGGTATCAGAAAAGCCTAAAAGAGCTTGTAAGGGTGTTACACTCAGCGTAAGACTAGACTAATTAAGCATTTCGATCGTGGTGAACAAAATAAGGACATTGTCCACGTGTTGAATTTGCCTGTGTCCACCATTCGCACTATTTATACACAGAGAGAAAGAATTTTGAATGCTGTCGATGTTACTGTTGGTTCTGCTCGTAGCCAAGTGTTCTCTCTTAGTCAGCATCCAATAATGGATAAAATGGAAAGTCTATTGCTTGTGGATTGATGGGTGCACAAAGCATGGTGTTCCGTTAAGTTTTCTTATACTTAAAGAGAAATCTGTAAAGTCTTTTTAATAAGCAGAAACAGAAAGCACTAGAGGATGGTGATGAAAGTGGAACTTAAAGATAGTCATGGGCGGTTTGAGGTGAGGGCATCTTCATAGTTTTAAGCAGTGGTCCCCAACCTCCGGACCGTGGACCAGTACATTGCCGCGAAGAATGCAGTGGTAGTTGGGACGCACCCAGCACATCTTTAAGAAAAAAGCCGAAATAAACAAGCTAAGTTAGATAGAGCTCTTAATGATAGCAGATATGGGGAGAGGCCGGAACAGGGTACTGATTGTGGATGATCAGCCATAATCACAGTAAATGGCAGTGCCGGCTCCAAGGGCCAAATGGCCTACTCCTGCACCTATTGTCTAATTAATTAGGTGCCACCCGGCACATAAATGTCAGCCCAGATCAGAGGCAATTGCTGATTGCATCAGGTGGTTATTTGTACAAGTGTTTAACTGTGACAAAACTGCAATTTATTGTGGAGTCTTAGTGATTCCAGTAAGTGAAACCACACTGTACATACATTATTTCTACTTTATATAGGCTGTGTATTTTTGTGTGTTATTTGGTATGATTTGGCAGCTTCATAGCTTAAAGGTTGCTGGAGAGTGTTTCTGCTGAGAGCGCTTCCACGAGATTTTTGCCGCGTTAAGCCTGGTTTATACTTCTGCACCAACGCATCGCCGTAAGGTCTGCTTTGCCGCAAAGTCGACGCGCACCTCTCCAAAATGTAACCGCGCATCGCAGAACGCAACTGTGATTGGTCCGCTTGGTAGCATCGCATGTCATCCTACGCTGCAATAGCTTCCCCTTGGGTGACTGAAGGGCAAGGAAGGAACTCTGGCTGCAATGCTTTCCATAAAGCTTTACAGACCTCGGAAATTATGGAGGACACATTTCACACAAGAAAAAGACGCTTGCGTCTTGTTTACCCCGAGACTACCATGACCATGAAGCCTTGTGCGGGCAGGTGAGTGCGCATGCGTGACGTGCGCTAATTGCCGAGCAACGCAGACACACCAACGCACAAGTATAAATGCTCATGACACGCATAGGCCACGTGCGTAGGTTACCGTGTCCAATTAACGCAGAAGTATAAACCAGGCTTTAGACAGTGTTGCAGAAAAGTATTTCTACTTTATATAGGCTGTGTATTTATCATATCATTCCTACTCTTACTATATGTTACTGTTATTTTAAGTTTTGTGTTATTTGGCATGATTTGGTAAGTTATTTTTTTGGGTCTGGGAACGCTCAAAAATTTTCCCCATATTAATAAATGGAAATTGCTTATTTGCTTTACGACATTCCAGCCTACAAAGCGTTTCATAGGAACGCTCTACCTTCAGATAGCAGGGGAAACCTGTATGGCACTCAAGAAAGCAGCAAGGCTATGCTCTTTTCTCACTGCTGCCATGAAACGCTCAGGACTTGCACCACCAGGTTCAAGGACAGTTACTACTCCTCAACCACCAGGCTCTTGAACAAAAGAGAGTAAAGACACTTATCTATTGATATGTTCCCATAACCAATGATATCACTTTAAGGACTCCTTATATTTGCGTGTGCAGTTTGTTGTCTCCTATGCTCTGCTTGGTCTTTCATTGATCCTGTTTTATAGTTACTATTCTGTAGATTTACAGAGTATGCCTGCAGGAAAAATTCTCAGGGTCGTACATGGTGACATGTACATACTCTGATAATTAATTTTACTTGGAAATTTGAACAGCTTCTATTCCAGTACTACAGATTATTGAACAGATGTGTTGAATGTCTCTTGCCCCACAATCTACCTCGTTATGGTCTTGAACTTTATCCTTTAAATGGAGCACTTTCTCTAGAGCTTTTACACTTATCACTTTACCTCCCACTGTGTAATGATTTGTTCTGTATGAACAGTATGCACAACCTCTACATTGTACTTCGGTACGAGTGAAAATAATAAACCAGTATCTGATAGGTCCAGTACCTTTCTGCCATTCAAACTACCAAATTGGAAAAAAAAGCCAATTCTTTTTCAGACCAAGTATCAAATTAAAATTACAGCACATTTATGCCGAAATGAACCGATTTCCTCCAAACGTGATGAATGTCTGGAGCAGTTGCAATAGCAGCAAATCCTGGTCTTGCGAGCAAAATGCAGATGCCATACGTAATCATTTGCACTTCCAAGTTTATTAAAAATAAAGTAACTAAGGTTATACTTAAACACGTTTAAGGAATTAAAAAGAAACAAACTCACCTGCAGTTTTTGGAACAACATCGCTCCTTAGCTAGAGGGTAGAAACAGAGAGAGGCAATTAAGCAGTCTTGTTAAGTAATATGAACGCAGAGTTGAGGTTTTATTCGGCAAAGGGGGTGGGGTGGTGAATTCCGATAGACCTTTGCTCGCATTGATTGCTCTGGGGCGATTCCAAGCCCGACTTCTTTTTGCCGTGTTAGCGGACATGGCGGCCACAGGTCATTTTCGCAAGAGGACCCCATCCATGAAATGGCGGGCACCGCTGGACGCCCGATCGTCAATCGCCAACACTGGGTTGGTAACCGATTTACACGTGAAAAGAACACAATCTATACATTAAAAGAGCAGTGAAGGATGTGGCAGGGTACGCCACCCGACACGTGGCCGGCGGACGGGGGACGCTGAGGAGGCGTCCCAGGCCTCGACCACCCCCCCCCCCCCCAAATCGCCATCCCAGATAGGGGAGCAAACAGCGAACACCACCTTCGGGCACATGCGGGAGGGTATTTAATCTTAACCACCTATGCTCAGAGTGGGGGGGGGAAGAGGTTTAACGCTTCCGGTAACCGCGTGGTTGGTTTAACGGGGTGCGGCTAAAATGGAGGCGGCCGGCCCAAAACCACATGGCCATACTGCACCACATCCCCGCCATCGGGAGCCCCAGAAACTAAACACTTACCTCGAATATGATGCGGCCCACCGACTGCTTATCAAAACCAATGTCGAAGAAGACGCGAGGGTTTCCCATTCTCTCGTTTTTTTCCCCCTCCTCTCACCGTTTAGCACCGACCTAGCTCGGGCACGCTGTTAGAAGTGTTAATTCCGCAACGGCCCACTCGGCTCTCCTTTTATAGCGTTCCCCCTGGCCCGCCTCCCTAACCTGATTGACGTCCCAGTGAAGCAATCCCCTGCCGACAACTTTATGATGGACAGGCAGATTAGCCAGTAGACGTGCGGTAGGTACGACAGGTGCTCTTCGTTGATTGAATCGCCGCTCGGTGGCGAGTAACGGTGAACATGACTGAAGTCTGGAATTCATGGGGATGCGGCACAGCCGACTGAGCAGCCCTGAATACATGCTCGCCTTTTCAATGAAAAATGTATAAATGCATCGATACGCAGTTAGAATTCTGTTAGTTTAATCCTAGTGTTTTGCTGTGGTGAAAAAAAATGGTAAAATGAGGGAGATAGCAACCAACCAGCGCTTTTGTGAGCGTTTCTTTGCACTTTTATTCCCAAAGTGCGTAGAAATTAGCAAACCTTTTCGAGTAAATTTAAATGTACGTACGTATGTTATGCTTTATAGATAATGCCATATATATAAAGGGATCCAAGATTGGGAAAAAAATGGACCTCTGACCTAATATTAAAATTCCATTTTTAAAATAATTTATCCAGTTTTCGGCGGGTCTACTGTCTTCATTGACGCGTTTGTCGTTTATTTTAAAATAAGTGAGGCTTGCATGGTTTCATTTTCGGCAGTTCTGTCGATGTGAAAAGGCGCGCCATCGGGGGCTGCGCGGGCTTCGGTGGGTTCTAGAATGTTCTCCGTGGTCTGGCCGCCGAGTCATGGCCGCGCTTCGGTCGTCCGTGCCTTATCGCAATTTTAAAACAGCAGCGCCGGCTGGTAATGTGGTCCACTAAACCAAGCAACATCGTTGTCCTCCAAGATTTAATCGTCAGATATGATCTAAATTTTGCGTTTTGTAGACTCACTCTATTGCAGTTTGCGAAGAAGTCAGGGTACAAACCTACGAAATGTCGTTTCAAATCAAAGTATTTAAGGTTTTTTTTGGGGGGGAGGAAGAAATTGCAAAGAATGCTGTAGCCGAGAGGGGTACGGCAAAATTGTGCTTTACAACATTTAACAAATTCAGGGTAATCATTTTAAAACAGGAGCAAATGGAAAACCAGGAAAGGATCGGGTCCTGCGTGTTTTACATATCATAAACTTAGCTGATAATGGCAGAATTATTGCATTTAGTCAGCCTCAGAATCTACCACGGTGCTGGCCATGATTGTGGAAGAACATTTAAAAGAAGGAAATTTTGAGACCTGATGAATATCCCAGGCCAGATGGTAGATCGGCATAAAAAAAACGTAAATGTGCTAGATGAAGTATTAATAAAAAGTATTTAAGACAGCAGAGGGAGGGATCAGTGCCAGATGATTTGCAAAAAGCTAATATGATTTCTATAAATACAAAGACTGTAAAGCACTGGGAACTATAAATCAATTGGAAAGATGATGGGATTTTTAGTCAAAGACATTGAATGAACATAATACAGAAATTGAAAATATATTAAAGAATTGTCAGCATAAATTTTTTAAAAAAGAATAGGCTAGACCAGCTTAAATAGACTTCTTGAATAAGAAACAGAAATGGATGTAAAGGTGATGGAGCTTAATTAAGTTAGTGCACATTTTTGCTTGAGGTTATTGAAAGTGGACCCAAGTGGGAGGACTGGCAACACAGAAAATGCTGGAGGAACTCAGCAGGCCAGGCAGCATCTATGGAAAAAGAGTATAGTCGATTTTCAGGGCCATGACCCTTACTGTTGGCCCAAAACATCAACTATACTCTTTTCTATAGATGGGCTGTGGCCTGCTGAGTTCCTCCAGATTTTTGTGTGTGTTGCTTGGATTCCAGCATCCACAGATTTTCTCTTGCTTGTGGAAGGAATGGCCTTGGCTACCAAACAGTAAACGTCTATTAGGGAGAAAAAAAATTCCAACTTGATTGGCAAATGAATTTTAACACAGGAAGTGTGAAGTGATGCATTTTGGAAGGTTAGACCAGCAAATGTCTTGTACTGTGAATGGTAAGGGGCACTCTGAGTGTAATGGAACAGGAGGGCTTCAGAGGACTAATGCACAGTTCATTGATGTCACAAGTAGGGTGCTGAAAAAGGCATTTAGCACATTGGCTTTCATCAGTCAGGGCACTGAGTATAGGAGCTGGAGCATTGAGTTACAGTTGTATAAGTTATGGTTGAAACCATGCTTGAAATACTGTGAACAGGTTTGGTTGTCATACTGTAGAAAATGTGGTTACACTGTAGGAAGACTTACAAGGATGTTACCAGAACTAGAAAGTCGAAGTTATAGAAACATAGAAAATAGGTGCAGGAGTAGGCCATTCGGCCCTTCAAGCCTGCACCGCCATTTATTATGATCATGGCTGATCATCCAACTCAGAACCCCGCCCCAGCCTTCCCTCCATACCCCCTGATCCCCGTAGCCACAAGGGCCATATCTAACTCCCTCTTAAATATAGCCAATGAACCGGCCTCAACTGTTTCCTGTGGCAGAGAATTCCACAGATTCACCACTCTCTGTGTGAAGAAGTTTTTCCTAATCTTGGTCCTAAAAGGCTTCCCCTTTATCCTCAAACTGTGACCCTTTGTTCTGGGCTTCCCCAACATCGAGAACAATCTTCCTGCATCTAGTCTGTCCAATATCTTTAGGATTTTATACATTTCAATCAGATCCCCCCTCAATCTTCTAAATTCCAACGAGTACAAGCCCAGTTCATCCAGTCTTTCTTCATATGAAAGTCCTGCCATCCCAGGAATCAATCTGGTGAACCTTCTTTGTACTCCCTCTATGGCAAGGATGTCTTTCCTCAGATTAGGGGACCAAAACTGCACACAATACTCCAGGTGTGGTCTCACCAAGGCCTTGTACAACTGCAGTAGTACCTCCCTGCTCCTGTACTCGAATCTTCTCGCTACAAATGCCAGCATACCATTTGCCTTTTTCACCACCTGCTGTACCTGCATGCCCACTTTCAATGACTGGTGTATAATGACACCCAGGTCTCGTTGCACCTCCCCTTTTCCTAATCGGCCACCATTCAGATAATAATCTGTTTTCCTATTTTTGCCACCAAAGTGGATAACTTCACATTTATCCACATTAAATTGCATCTGCCATGAATTTGCCCACTCACCCAACCTATCCAAGTCACTCTGCATCCTCTTAGCATCCTCCTCACAGCTAACACTGCCACCCAGCTTTGTGTCATCTGCAGACTTGGAGATGCTGCATTTAATTCCCTCATCCAAGTCATTAATATATATTGTAAACAACTGGGGTCCCAGCACTGAGCCTTGCGGTACCCCACTAGTCACCGCCTGCCATTCTGAAAAGGTCCCGTTTATTCCCACTCTTTGGCTTCCTGTCTGCTAACCAATTCTCCATCCACATCAATACCTTACCCCCAATACCGTGTGCTTTAATTTTGCACACTAATCTCCTATGTGGGACCTTGTCAAAAGCCTTTTGAAAATCCAAATATACCACATCCACTGGTTCTCCCCTATGCACTCTACTAGTTACATCCTCAAAAAATTCTATGAGATTCGTCAGACATGATTTTCCTTTCACAAATCCATGCTGACTTTGTCCGATGATTTCACCGCTTTCCAAATGTGCTGTTATAGGGAGGGTTTGACCAGGCAAATTCCTTGGAACATAGGAGAATGAGGGGCATCCTTTCAGAAATGTTTAACATTATGAAAGCAATAGATAATGTGAACAGTCTTTGCCTCAGGGTTTACTGCAAAGCTACGAAGTACAGGTTAAGGATGGGAGGGGAAAGATTTAAAAGGGACATTAGGGCCAATTTCTTTTTGCAAGGGGTGTTGAGTACATGGAGTAAGTTGGCCGAGGAAGTGATTGAGTCTCGTATAATTTAAGGAAGGGGATATGGGCTGAACACAGGAAATTGGGACTAGCTGTGTGGTTATGGAAGTCGTCATGGACTTGTTGGGCCGAAGGGTCTGTAATCCAATGCTGTATTGTTCTGTGACTCTATGGTGGACATGACTATTTTCAATAGTACATGCTAGGACTCTGCTGTTCAACACTTACGCAAAGGGACTGCAATTTCAGAATTTCTGGATGGTGGTACAGTTACACAGGAGACAGTAATAAAAAGGGGAAGGCATAATAAACACAGAATGGTTGTGTAATTTTTAATGAATTCTGAGCTGATATATATTTTACTAAGGCAAGTGAGGCAGACACAACTGTTAGAAAGTATGTCTAATTAATACTGAAAGGGTGTAGGGATCTTGGTGTAGTGATACACAAAATTAAAAGCGGCAATGAAAATCAATTGAGCCTCCAATAAAACAGTGCGGTTCAGTTTGAGAGGAAAGTGACCGCACTTGGTGCATTATCAATGTTTCCAGTCTCAATGTATTAGCAAGGTTACACAAGTACCACAGAAGTTGCAAGATTCCCTAAAGGAAAAATTGAACAGACTGAAGCTGTTCATGAATTTAAATCTCAGTATGATAGCAAAAATTGCAAATTCTGTCAATGCAAATGCTAATGTTTTACACTCTGATAACGACAGAACTATTGTATTTATTTGGTCGTGCAAGTACAACTTTAGGTTCCCTTGGAAATTCACTCAATGGTAATTGATGTAAGGCTAGCTAATCATGTGGCTGGCAGGAATAAAACACAAATTTTCAAGGTGAGTACAGTTTTAATTTCATTTAGAGATACAGCACTGCACCACTCAATTACACCCATGTGACCAATTATTTTACTAACCCGTATGTCTTTGGGATGTGGGTGGAAACCAGAACACTCAGAGGAAACTCATACAGTCATGGAGAAAGTGTACAAACTCTTTACTACAACAGTAGGAATTGAACCAGGATCAGTGGAGCTGTAATAGCATTAGATGTAACACTAACCACTAGATATAAATATAGTTTCTTACTTGAGAAGTGCATATCTTACTTTGTAATGTTTTATTTTAGCTCTGTTGCATTGTCATGGACACATCTGTGTTAATATATGTTCAATATATTACTTATTGGGTGTAATACAACTGATACTACAGTATCTGTCCCTTGAATATCTGTTTCTTGGATCATTCCTTTGCCTCAGATTAGAGCTGGATGCATTCAGTTTCTTCGATGTGTTTCTAGCCCAGCCTTACTAAATAACTGCATGAATTGCTTTTGGACTTTGCTTTAAAAATGAATCACCTGTTGCAAGTTTGGATTATTGCCAGTATGACTATGTAACCAGAAGCACTTCACAGTTGCCAATTTCTTTGGATCCAAGTGTCTAATCATTTTAGGCGGGTATCAGAAAAAACCACCTTCTCCACCTTGATGCATTTTCTTTGTATTTTCGGAGTCTTGAGATCATCACTTGGGTTATATCGGCTTGAATACTGTTGATTTTATTAGATTGTGGTTGCCATAATTTTAGCAAGAGATGAAGCTATCAATTATACCACAGGCAAGTATTCATTGGGATATCTTTTTGGATTTGTACTTACTGTTGTTTGCAGTCCAAATTAACACATGTAATGTAATAGGGCGGTTTCTTTCTTCAGAGTGTGATAATGAATGGCTGTATGCTGTTGACAATCATCTTAAACCATTTCAGTAACAACTGTTGTGGCTTACCCCGTAGATATCAAATTACTTAAGTGTTAAATGTCTGACAACTGTGGAAAAAAACTTATTCGAGTATTGAGCAAGTCTAGATTTTAAATATGTTCTGACGTAAAAAGCCTTCTTTTTGAACAGTTAAATTGTTTAAATTTGACTCACCTTTCACTACATTAATGAGGTAAGGTGTCCACAAGTTTTTATTAATCAGAAGTTAGTCAAGCATTTATCCAAAACCAGTTGTCTCTGTGCCCATTCTCATATGGCAGACACATGCCATTGTGCAATATGGTCAAAGTCTTAAGTAGATTAAAGAACAACATCTTGTTCAACTCAAAACCACATATTTGTGAGGCACTGGGAACCATCTGCAACACCAAGACTGCACAGGATCAGAAATGCAAGTAGCCTTTTTCCACTGAGATTGGGTGGGACTACAACCAGAGGTCGTGGGTTAAGGGTGAAAGGTGAGAAGTTTAAGGGGAACATGGGGAAAGCTTCTTCACTTAGAGTCGTGAGAGTGTGAAATGAGCTGCCAGCACAAATGGTGCATACTTGCTTAATTTCAATGATTAAGAGAAATTTGGATAGGTACATGGATAGTAGGGATATGGAGGGCTATGGTCTCAGTACAGCTCGATGGGAGTTGGCAGTGTAAATGGTTTCAGCATGGACTAGATGGGCCGAAGGGCCTGTTTCTGTGCCGTACTTCTCTATGAGTATTATCGATAAGGGTGATGAACTTGGAACATAGATGCAACACACATCAAAGTTGCTGGTGAACGCAGCAGGCCAGGCAGCATCTCTAGGAAGAGGTACAGTCGACGTTTCAGGCCGAGACCCTTTGTCAGGACTAACTGAGGGAAGAGCCACTTTCAAATCTCTTACTAGCTCTTCCTTCAGTTAGTCCTGACGAAGGGTCTCGGCCCAAAACGTCGACTGTACCTCTTCCTAGAGATGCTGCCTGGCCTGCTGCGTTCACCAGCAACTTTGATGTGTGTTGCTTGAATTTCCAGCATCTGCAGAATTCCTCGTGTTTGGAACATAGATCTTTGTCCTACAAAAGGAAGTGGATTTGGCCCAGTACATCATGGGCAAAACCCTCACAACCATTGAGCACTTCTACATGAAATGCTGTAGGAGGGCAGCATCCATCTTTGGAAATCCTCAACACCCAGGCCAGGCTCTCTTCCACTGCTGCCATCAGGTAGAAGCTATAAGAGCCTCAAGACTTGTACCACCAGGTTCAACAACAGTTACTACTCCTTGACCATCAGACTCTTGAACAAAAGGGGATGACCACACTCATCTATTGAGATGTTCCCACAACCAATGATCTCACTTTAAGGATGCTTTACCTCATGCTCTTGTTATTTATTGCTATTTATTTATTTACATTTGCACAGTTTGTTGTCTTCTGCACTCTGGTTGATCTTTCATTGATCCTGTTATAGTTACTTTCTATAGATCTGCTGAGTATGCCTGTGGGAAATAGAATCTCAGGTTTGTATGTAGTGACATACAGTATATGTATATTGATAAGAATTAATTTTGTTTCCTGCTTTGTTTGGCAAGGAAAGAAACCTAGAATCCGATTTAACACTTTACAGTTAGGAAAGGAAGGCGGAGGTATGGCACTTCCTTGCTTGAGAAACTATTTTTATGCTTCACGGATAACCCCTCTTTTATATTGATGTAATGGGAAATACAAGGCTAGATGGAAGGAAATAGAATTTGGATTGATTGACAGTTTTCCTCTACAGACCTCAATTGCGGACAAAGGATTGATGGCCCAATTGGAAAAGACTGAAAACAGCTGGATAAATCTCACACTAAAAGTATGGCAGAAAGTGGTTATCTCATGTGGAATCTACAACATGTTAAAACTTTTCAGATGGTGTGCTTATGATACCGAATTTCTTCCCAGCAGAGGAGATAAAAGATTTGAACTATGGATAAAGAAAGGTCTTACAACCTACCTCTCATTCACACATAAAAATGCATTACAAAGTTTTCAATCCCTGCAGGATAAATATGGCCTAGAACACAATGATTTTTTTAGGTACCTTCAAGTACAACACTACTTTAACCAGAATTGTAGATATACAGACTTGTCAACAGTAGAATTAGAATTTTTCAAGATTCTGAAATCGGCTTACAGCTCAATACCAAGTAAATCAATTTCTCAATTATATAACGCCCTCTCTCATGCCAAAAAATGAAAACACATTGTATATTAAAGAGAAGTAGGAAAAAGAAGCGGGGTTGGTACTTTCAGAGGAGGCTTGGGGGAAAATATGCAGCTTTCAGTGGTCTTCAACTAACTCTTTGGTTTGGAGAGAACATTGCTGGAAAAATATCATAAGATACTTCAAAACCCCATACCAGGAAAAATATAAAGACACAAACGTGACATGTTGGAGAAGGTGCAAGGAGGCAAATCATTTCCATATTTTTTGGGATTGCCGTAAATTAAGTTTATATTGGAAAGGTATTCACAGAACATTAGTTAAGGTATTTAAGACTCAGATACCTCTGAACTTAGAGACTCTGTATTTGGGACATGTATTGTTTTTGGAACAGAAGAAAGATATAAAGCTGGTGCAGGCCCTTTTAGCAGCAAGTAAGAAATCAATCACCAGAAAATGGCTAAATCTAACATCACCTACATTAGAAGATTGGCATGAAATTATTTTGGAAATTTTTAAAATGGAGAAGATGACTTACTCTCTGAGAATTCAAAAAGAAAAACTTTATCAAATTTGGAATAAATGCATTGAATTTATAACCTCAGTGCGAGCAGACTTTAGATGACTCTCCTAAAGGTTCATACTGCTTTCCTCATCAACATAGTAATAGTGTTAAAGTAAGCTCCCTTGGTTCGAATGTTCACTGTTTTATTTCTGGAAAATGTGGAATTAAAACATAAAGAAAAAGTTTTGGGAAAAAAATAATAAAATGAAGTAAATAAGTACACAGGGATTGGATAAGTATGTCTGTGGGTCGGAGCAAACATGAACATGTACTTGTTCATGTATAAATATATATAGATTTATACATATAAAAAATGGAAAAGGTTTTATATGTAAAAAAGTTTGTGTAATACTTGCAAATACCTTATCCAAATAAAAATAAAATAAAATAAAAAGAATTATTTTAAACTTTGGAACTATGATGTTGTGGCCATAACGGTTAGTGGGACACTACTGCAGCTTGGGGTTTCAGAGTTCAATGCTGGCATCCTCTATAAGAAGTGTGTACATCCTCCCCATGAGCATGTGGGTTTCTTCCCACTGTCCAAAGATATACCAATTACTAGGTTAATGGCCATTGTAAATTTTCGGTGATTAGGCTAGATGGATTAAGTAGGTGGGTTGCTGAGTGGCACGGTTCATTGGGCTGGAAGGGCTTTTCCTACGCTGTATCTTCAAACAAACGAACAAATAGCAAAATAATTGGGGAACCACAATCATAACTGTTAAGTTTACTATAGATAAGGATAAATATTGATTTTATGGACACTATTAAATTGGAGCTAGGAAAATTACAAGAATTATTAGGCAGGGATGAGGATGAATTAATTGGGAACAGCTAGCTTCTGGGCAAGTCCACATCAGACTTACGGAGTTTGTTTAAAGAATAACAGTACAGGGTACAGGACAGGTACAGTATGTTCCAGTAAAAAAGGAAGGACAAAGATGGCAAGGTAAGGGAATGTTGGGTTTTGAGAGAGTTAGTGATTTTAGTCAAGAATAAAAAGGAAACACGTAAGGTTTAGGAAGCTAAAATCAAACAAAGCCCTTGAGTATTATAAAGAAGCCAGTAAATAACTGAAGAAGGGAAATAAGAAATCCAGGAGAGGATGTGAAAAGTAAGATTAAAGAAAATCCCAAGACATTCTATACATGTATCAGGGGCAAGAGCATAACTAGGGAGTGGATAGGACCACTCAAGGATAAAGGAGGGAACGTGCTTGGAGATGGAGGATGTGGGTGACTTGCTAAAATTAATACTTTGTATCAACATGCATCCAAGGAGAAGGACATGGAGAATAGAGAGATCAGTGTGAAGCGTGCTAATTTGCTAGGGCATTTCAAGATAAAAGAAGGAGGTAGTGTTGGGTCTGTAGAAGAACATTAAGGCTGATAGTCTGATGGGATATACCCCAGATTACTGAGAGAGGCAAGAGATGAGACTGCTGGACCTTGACCAATATCTTTGTGTCCTCTGTAGCCATAGGCAAGTTCCAGGGGATTGACAAGTACCTAATGTTCCGTTATGTAAGAAGGGAAATAGGGATAGTCTCACGTCAGTGGTAGGGAAATTACTAGAGAGTGTTCTTAGGGATAGGGTTTATAAGTTTTTGGAAATCCATGGCCTAGGTAGGACAGTCAATATGGCTTTGTGCAGGGAAGTTGTGTCTTACTAACTTTGAGTTTTTTGAGAAGATGATGAGGTTATTGGTGAAGGTAGAGCTATAAGTATTGTCTACATGGATTTTAGTAAGGCAGTTGACAAACTCCCTCATGGGAGGCTTATTCAGAGATTAAGATGCATGGAATCCACAGTGAATTGGCTATATAGATTCAGAATTGACTTGCCCATAAAATGGTAGTGTCAATGGGACAACTCCTGCCTGGAGGTCTGTGACGAGCATTGCTCCGCAGGGATCCTTACTGGGATCTCTACTGTTTGTGATATAAATGACTTGGATGAAAACATAAATGGATAAGTTTGCAGATGATACGAAGATTGATGTTGATAGCGAGTGATGAAATGAAGACCGGCAAAGAATACAATGAGATATACACAAGTTACAGGTATGAGTGAAGAAATGACCGATAGAATTTAATTCAGCCAAATGTAAAGTGTTGCCCTTTGGGAGATCAACTGTAAAGAGACAGTGCATTGTTAATGGCAGGACCCTCAATGGATTTGATGTGCTAAGTCCATAGCTCCCTGCAAGTGATATGCATCATTGAGGTTCACCTGTGTTGATAGTCTGTGAGGAAGAGCTATTATTACCTATCCACATTGACTGTGATCTCCTGATAAGCAAGCTGAGGATCCAGTGCAGAGTAAGGTACAGAAGCCCAGCTTTTGAAGCTTGGTTATCAGTATTCAGGAAATGATGGTTTTGAATCCAGAACTGTAAATGATAAGCAGTAGCTTAAAGTATATCTTATGGCTGTTTAGGTTTAAAACTGGAGTGGGGTGGTCCAGATCTTTGCTCAGGCAGGAGTTAATTTTAGCCATAACAACTTCTCAAAGCTCTAATGCATGGCAGATGTCAGTGCTTCTGGGCAATAGTCATTGAAGCAGCTCACCATGATGATCTTGGGAATGGGAATGATTGTTGTCTTTTTGAAGCAAGAGGGAATCTCACAGTAATGAGAGGTTTAAGATGTCTTCAAATACTCCATCTAGCAGATCAGCACAGGATTTTAGTACCTGGTCAAGTACACTGTCAGGTCTGATGCCTTGTGAGGGTTCATCCTCTTGAAGGACATTCGGACATCTGCCTCTGAGACAGAGATTTCTGGATGATGTGGAGATTTTCATTGCTAAGTATTGTATCAAAATTCATCTAAATTCTGTACACCTTTAATAATTTTACTCTAACCATAATCTTATTGCCGGCAGGTGGTGTAGTGGCATCAGCTCGAGACTTCAAGGCAAATGGTGCCGGGTTCAGATCTGGCTGGCTCCTTGCACGTTTTCCATCTGTTCTGGATTGAGCATCAAGCTAGTAACTTGGCCTCGTAAAAAGACAGACAAATGGTAAAAATGCCACCCAATATGTGAAAAGGAACAACATAATCTTATTACATATCAGAGCCTTCTGGAGGGGCTATGGAATGGCCTGCTCCTGCTCCTAATGATATTGTTCATCCAAAACAACCACAGCGAAAGCTTCTCATGATAACTAGGGATGGGAAACAAGTAATACTGTTGCTTTCAGCACTATGATTCATGAATACATTAGAAAAACCTCATGCATCCTGTATTGGAAGACATGAGATACAAGTGGTATGCACTTCTAGCACTTGTCAGGGGAAAATAGCAAGGTGTGTTGAATGTGGTTAAAAATGACATCTCATTCATGCCAAAATGTGTGGGGATTGAGCAATGTGTAGGCATGCTGCTAGATTTCTGAAAGTAGGTTACAGAGAATAATGCTGTCACTTGGTGTTTGCACTTTATTTATATCTTTGAGATCTTGGGAAATATTTTGTGAATAATTACTGTCAAAATCATCTAAGAGGTTTTTATTTGCAACATTGACCATCTTGTGCTCCATTTGTGGAAGAGTTTGCAACTACCACATTGGTCTCAACAGTAACATCAGTATCCAGAAAACTAGCATGAAAAACAAGTCGTCCTTATCCTGAGGAACAATCAAGGAAGAGAAGAACAAGACTGCCTGACAGCTGGTAGGTCAGCACCAATCTTGTTTATGAATGGCAATAATAGTATGGGACTCTACCACCATTTTGATATGAATGTCTCTCAAAGACAACCAAACTTGTATTGTGGCTGTACTTAAACACAGCTACTGCTTATGATATGAGCATAAAGTTCTCTTCTGTAGTTCTAGCGGATATTGCGGCTAGTTAATACTACGAATCAAGCAAATATTCTTAGATGTTGAATTGATCATGGGTTGAGTCTTAAAGTCAACCACGTACATAAGTACATGTACACACAGGTGCAAAGAAAACTTGCAGAAGCATCACAGACACTAGCATAACATAAGAGCATAAGAAATCCATAAATTAAACATTTTTATAAGAAAGAACACAATTGGGACAAAAAAAAATCCATTTTACTGCTAAGTGATTATGGTTTGCCAAACTGTAGTGGTTAGGGTTTTGCCAGTTGGTTCAAGGACCAAACAGCTGAAGAGAAGTAGCTGTTCTTGAACTGGATGGTGTATAAATTCATGCCTCTGTACCTCTTACCCAGTGGTAACTGCAAAAAGATGGCATGATCTGGAAGGTGGAGATCTTTCTGATAGATGTTGCCTTCTTGTCTTAATTATCTAGTACCAAGTGTTTACACCTGCCGATTCCCAAATCTGTTTTTAGAGGGATAGTCTCCGTTTTGTTCCCTACAAATATGAATGAATGGTTTGATGTGACTGTGGAAGCTCAAAAGTTTAAAGTAAAATTTATTATCAGAGTACATACATGTCACCACACACAACCCTGAGATTCTGTGTCTGTGGGCTTACTTAGCAAATCTATAGAACAGTAACTGTAAACAAGATCAATGAACAACAAACTGTGCAAAATATAATAAAGAAATAGCAATAAAGCACGAGCATGAAATAACAACATAAGGGAGTCCTTAAATGAGTGTAGTTATCCCCCTGTGTTCAAGAGCCTAATGGTTGAGGGGTAGTAACTACTGTTGAACCTGGTGGTGCGAGTCCTGTACCTTCTATCTGATGGCAGAAGCGTGAAAAGAGCATGGCCTGGGTGCTGGAAGCTACATTGTCTTTAGTTTTCTTGGTTTAAAGCTGACAGAGAAGTTCTGGAGTCTAAACATATTTTATTTTATTTTTTTGGGTATTAAGGAAATTGGAGGATATAGTATTAGAGCAGCTAAGATGTAACCACCTTAATAAATGTCAAAGTTGCTGAATGCATGCCTCAACTTTTATTTCTTATGTTCTTATTTTGAACACAATTCTAATATGTGGCTTGCTCTCTGGGGTTGCCAGGATCATCTCTGAATTCTGTAATTACCACTCTTGAAGGGCGGAGGTAGCAAAGTCTGGAAGTCTAACCCATGTGAGTGGGCTAGGGAGCAGGTGAAAACTCATGGTGTGTCCTCAATCTGTTGCAACATTTAACCTGTGGACATTATGCTGGGTGTGGAAAATGTCTTGGGAGATGAGGGTTGGTATTTTCAATGTTATTCATTATTAAAGATAATATCAACAGAAGTGAGAGATTTGGCTGGGATTAAGAAACTCACCAAAACCAAGGTAAGACCAAAGGGGAAATATTTGCAAAGCAATGTGAATTTATGAACTTAGTATGAACTTGTGAACTTAGAACATTTTGGGACTGCTTACATATAAGGTAATTATGGAGAAAATACAAGCAAAAAAGATGAACAAACTGGATCTCTTCAAGAAAAGGTAGCTTAGGGCTGACCTAATGAAATGATGAAAGGTTTTGAGAGAATTTGTACAGATAAATTATTTCCAGTTATGTAGAACATTATAAATAGAGACCATCAATAAAAAGTATTAACCAATAAATCCAATACAGAATTCAAAGAAGCTTCTTTACCTAAAGTATTGTGAATTTGGGACTCACTACCTAAAGGAATGGTTGAGTAGTATAGCTGTATTTGAGAGGGAGTTGAAGATTGTTTGATGATGGACTTGGATGAAAAGGGATAGGAATTTTGGGGGAGCATGAATGCTATCATGGTTAGACTGATTGACTTGTACCTACACTAATTAATATAATCCTATATCATGAAATTCACCATTGCCACAGTGTGGTAGAAAATTTTTGATTAATAGTGCAAGAGGATACTGGAAGGCACCAGATGCCTTATTTGTGAAAGAGTCTGTGGATACCATTTTGGCCTCATTAACCCCTGTAGAACCCACAAAGCCAAAGTGGAAATGGGTAATATTCAGATGGTTTTAAGAAGAGGAACCATGGAAGAATCAAATTCTAGATAGTGTTCATAGTGTGGAATCTCTCAGTGAGCATCTGCCTACAATTGTCAAATTGCCACATTTTGAGCCCCACACAGGTGGGACTCTGTGGACGTTGTCATCTGAGAGATCTCCTGTACTCAAAATGAATTCCTGTTCATCACTGTATAAATCTGTCTAACTGCTTTCCACATTAGGACAGCTATGTTTGCACACCTGACATCAGATTCATGAACTGTCACAGGATGACACTATCAAGCTGACAGAAAATCAGAACTATCCTGTTTATTGACACTTCCCAAAGTTCTGTATCCAGTTTAGAATATCCTAAACTCTGAGACACATTTCAAAATGTGTGAGAGAACATCAGGAGATTGCACACAGGGAACAACAATTTCTGCAATCAGGTGCAAAACACCAAAGAATGAAGACAAATTATACCCAAGTCTTGATGAGACAGGCTGCTGGTTAGTTATTTATTTTATTGTGTGTGTATATATATATATATATATATATATAGACAGAGAGAGAGAGAGAGAGAGAGTAATTATTAAAATTGGGAGGATGCTGAGGATGCTGAATTAATCCTATGCCCCCAGAGGAAATAGGATG
Source organism: Mobula birostris (assembly GCF_030028105.1). NCBI lineage: Eukaryota > Metazoa > Chordata > Chondrichthyes > Myliobatiformes > Myliobatidae > Mobula > Mobula birostris. Next base: position 163,111,935 of record NC_092377.1, read on the forward strand.
TGAAAGGTTGTACTGTTGTGTGTGAAAAAAATCTGTAAAATCACTTATGTTTTACAAAGTGGTTTTCCTTTAAAGTGTTAAGTGGATGTGTGCCCACCCCACTCTACCTTTTCTTTTCCTCTACTTTTTTTAAAAATTGTGAATTAAAAGTTTTCACTGGAAATCATTTGTTTATTCTAAGTTTTGTTTAATCAAAGTTTTGAAAGTCTAAACATGAATTTAGTTTTATCTGTGTTTTTAAGGGGAAGGGAGAGAGAGGGGGAGTTAGGAGAATAAAATACTGAAGTTCTTTACATCCACCCTGAATTAAAATGGAAAGCAGGACTGTGTACTGAGCAGATTGACTTGGAATACCAGGGGTCAGTATGAGAACAGTCCATAGCAGAGCTGGAAATGGAACTGTATGTGGATAAGTCTAGATGATATTAAAATCTGCGGATGCTGGAAATCCAGGCAACACACACAAAATGCTGGAGGAACTCAGCAGGCCAGGCAGCATCTGTGGAAAAAGAATATAGTTGATGTTGTGGCCTGAGACCCTATGATGGTATTTCCAAGGCAGGATGGGTAGAGTTAATGTACTAAGGAAAGAGAACTCAAACATCTTGCAATGACAGGAAAAAATGATGGAAGAAAAAGTCGCAGTCGACAGTGCATGACATTCATAAGTCACACAAAAGGATGTACAGGCAAAAGTTTTGAAGAGTTTATTAGAACTTCTCAGATTAAAGAGAGGTGGAAGTCCATGAATGCCCATTCCATGTAATACCGCACATAATGAATGAATGGATTAACCTACCAACCAATACGTCTTTGGACTGTGGGAGGAAACCAGAGTACCTGGATGAAACCCAGGCGTTTACCGGGAGAATGTACAAACTCCTTCCGGACAGAGGCACAGTGACGGGAATTGAAGCCGTGTCGCTGGTACTGTAAAGCGTTGTGCTAACTATTACGCTACTGTGACTACTAGTGCAGTAGTAGTGAAGAACAAAAACAAGATATGACCATTTGTCTAGGGTATCGGGAAGTGGCTAAAGCGTGTGTTAGGAGAGGAATAAAGAAAACAGAGCGGGAGGATGCACAAACATTGGGGAATAACTGCAGATCAGGTCACGAAGGAGGGAGCAAACAACAAGAATTCTGCAGCTGCTGGAAATTCAAGCAACGCTCATCAAAGTTGCTGGTGAACGCAGCAGGCCAGGCAGCATCTCTAGGAAGAGGTACAGTCGACGTTTCAGGCCGAGACCCTTCGTCAGGACTAACTGAAGGAAGAGTTAATAAGAGATTTGAAAGTGGGAGGGGGAGGGGGAGGTCCAAAATGATAGGAGAAGACAGGAGGGGGAGGGATGGAGGCAAGAGCTGGACAGGTGATTGGCAAAAGGGATATGAGAGGATCATGGGACAGGAGGTCCGGGGAGAAAGACGGGGGGGGGGGGGGGGGAACCCAGAGGATGGGCAAGGGGTATAGTCAGAGGGACAGAGGGAGAAAAAGGAGAGAGAGAGAAAAAATATGTGTATAAAAATAAATAACGGATGGGGTACGAGGGGGAGGTGGGGCATTAGCGGAAGTCAGAGAAGTTGATGTTCATGCCATCAGGTTGGAGGCTACCCAGATGGAATATAAAATGTTGTTCATCCAACCTGAGTGTGGCTTCATCTTTACAGTAGAGGAGGCCGTGGATAGGCATGTCAGAATGGGAATGGGATGTGGAATTAAAGTGTGTGGCCACTGGGAGATCCTGCTTTCTCTGGCGGACAGAGCGTAGGTGTTCAGCAAAGCGGTCTCCCAGTCAGCGTCGGGTCTCGCCAATATATAAAAGGCCACATCGGGAGCACCGGACGCAGTATATCACCCCAGCCGACTCACAGGTGAAATGTTGCCTCACCTGGAAGGACTGTCTGCGGCCCTGAATGGCGGTAAGGGAGGAAAAATGGAGGTAAGGGACGAAGGAAGGAGCTTTAGATTCACTTGAACTAATAGAGGGAAAGAAAGTGGTATGGGCTTTAGAAACTGAGATTAATCGTGGTACAAATGAAGGATGTGTAAAATCAATACGAGAGCTGCGACAGCACCCGGATGCTTAAGACAATAACTTCTAAAACTGTATATCGGATTATTCACATATTGGGTAAAGTTTTGCCTGTGAGTTTTACACCGCTGTTTCCAATTCTGCTTTTTAACCCTTCAAGTCCTGTCTCTATCAAGACATAGAACAGTCGCTTATTTTTGTCTAAAAACGAGAGATTTGCAGATGCTGGAAATCCAGAGTTACAAACGCTCAAAGTGCTGGAGGAAGTCAGGCATCGTCTGCGGAGAGGAACAGAGTCAACGTATCAGGCTGTGTTCTTTTCAGCTGCCTTCACCATGCGTCCTGATCCTCCTCTTGTATGATCAGAATCAGGTTTAATATCACTGGCATTTTCGTGAGTCAAATTCAAGATTCAAAGATTCAAAAAACCTTATTGTCATTCTAACCATACATCAGCTCTGCAGGGCAGAATGAAACAGCGTTTCTCAGGAGCAGTGCAATCATAACATAACAAACGCAACACTAAATAATAAACATAACAATAAATAGTAAAACACAACAGCCACATGTCAGTTAAAATCAGTTATAAGTGTCCAGTGCAAGTTAAAAGTGTCCAAAGCAGAGTCAGGTGGAGCAGCTATTTAGCAGTCTGCCTGTGGGAGGAAGCTGTTTAGTAGCCTTGTGGTTTTAGTTTTGATGCTCCTGTAATGTTTGCCTGATGGCAGAAGAACAAACAGTTCATGGAGAGGGTGTGAGGGGTCTTTAATGATGTACCGTGTCTTCTGGAGGCATCGACTCTGAAAGAGGTCTTGGACAGAAGGTAGGGAGACCCCAATAACCTTCTCTGCTCCCCTAACCATCCTCTGCAAGGCTTTTTTGTCGACAGCACTGCAGCTGGAGTACCAGGTTGTGATGCAAAAGGTCAGCACACTCTCAACCACGCCTCTGTAGAATGTAGTTAAGATGTTAGTGGGGAGTGATGCTTGTTTAAGCTTCCTCAGAAAGTGCAATCTCTGCTGGGCCCGTCTCACAATCCCAGTGGTATTCCTGGACCAGATGAGATTGGCCGAGATCTGCATCCCAAGGAACTTGATGTTTTCCACTCTCTCCACTGTGGAGCCGCTGATGCTGAGGGGGGTATGCCCAGGCTGAGACTGTCTGAAATCGACGATCATCATATGTGTTGTTTTGTGGCAGTAGTACATTACAATGCGTAATAAAAACTGTGCATTGCAGCAAGAAATATAAATGGGTTAATTGCCCACTTTCCCGGATCCGACTCGTACAACGGACTCGGGCAACACACTCAAAATGCTGGAGGAACTCAGCAGGCCAGCAAGCATCTATGGAAAAATGTAGAGTCGACGTTTTGGGCCGAGACCCTCCAGCAGGGCAACAGACTTGTTGCTTTTCGGTTAGAGCCCGCTTTATGCCACCCGTTTGTTCTTTCAATTATCCAGGTTCCTCTCCGTCAATGTACAGTACCTGGTTCATGTTGGTCCTCGTTCGTCCAGCGTTCCACTGCATCCTGTTCGCAGCGCCAATTCACACCGATGTCAGGGTTTACCTTCAGAACAAACTTTATCTCTATTACAAGATGACGCCAACAGGGGAAATCACTTGGAACGAATGCTGTCAAATCCAAAGTTTTCATTATCCTTATTTATCTACTCCACCCCCCCCCGCCCGACAATTCCTACTCCGCATGTGTTGTGTACACTTAGAGTGAGGTAAATTCGATGTGAGCTGTGTGCAGTTCCGCTTTTACCTTGTATGTGCAAGGGCAAGCTTCCGTCATGGAGCTGTTGCTAGAGCAGAAACCGGACTATAGTCCATTTTGGCCTACAGTCTTGTACTCTGGCCAGCTGAGGTTACAGACTTTCACTGCCTGGAATCAACCATGTAACACCCCCTCCCCGACCCATCTCACTACTACATGTTCATCCCCCGCCACTATCTATCACTCGAAGTGTTATAGACCCGAGATTGCAATACTCCCGCTGAATTTACAGAACCGAGATTTGAATATTCCCTGCTATGAATTTACAGAACGGAAATTTCACTACTCCCTTCTATGAATTTACTATCCCTTACTACACTCCTTTGTTGTGCAGAATAGCAAACTCAAATAGTGGAGGTGAATTTCAGTCATGCATGTAATCGTCCCACCTAATTGGTGAAGAAACTCAGAAATAATATTTTCAGTAGTTGTGTTATGTTTTTAACAAATATATTTTCAGAAACGTTTACAATTTCCAAACAAGGAGACATATGTAGATTAAAAAGAGAGGTGGGACATTTTGTCAAAAGGAAACAGGAAGCATGCTTAAAGTTTAGGAAGCAAAAAACTGGCAGAACTCTCTAGAATTATAAGGTAGCCAGGAAGCAAGGGAGCAAGCAAGGGGCCGTGAGAATACTTTGGTGTCATAGAGTTGTAGAAAACTACAGCACAGAAACAGGCTCTTCAGCCCATTAAGTCTGTGCCATACCATTTAAACTGCACAGTCCCGTTGACCTGCACCCAGACCATAGCCCTCCATCTGCTGAACGGATCCTGACCCGGATCTGGGCCATACCCTCCAAATATCCGGACCTCCCCCTCGGTTTTTTTGCACTACCTTACTTTTCATTTTTCTATTTATGATTTATAAATAAAATTTTTAATATTTATTAATTGTTTACTATTTTTAATATTTAGTATTTGTAATCCAGGGAGTGGGAAGCGCAGAATCAAATATCGCTGTGATGATTGTACGTTCTAGTACCAATTGTTTGGCGACGATAAAGTATAAAGTATACTCCCATCCATTCCATTTTACTTATCCAAACTTCTCTTGAAGATTGAAATCACATCCACTACTTGTTCTGACAGCTTGTTCCACGCTCTCACCATCCTGAGTGAAAAAGTTTCCCCTCATGTTCCCATTAAACATTTCATATTCCACCCCTAACCCATGACCTCAGTGGAAAAAACCTGCTTGAATTACCCTATTTATTCCCCTCAACTTCGTATACCTCTATCAAATCTCTGAATCTTTTACATTCTAGAGAATAAAGTTCTAACCTATTCAATATTTCCTTATAGCCCAGGTCCTTCAGTCCTGGCAACGTCCTTGTAAATTTTCTCTGTACTCTTTCAATCTTATTTACATCTTTCCTATAGGTAGGTGACCAAAACTGCAAACAATACTCCAAATCAGGCCTCATCAACATCTTAATACAACTTTATCATAACATCCCAACTCCTGTACTCAATACTTTGATCTACGAAGACCAATGTTCCAAAAGTTTTCTTTACTATCCTATCTACCTGTGACACCACTTTCAATGAATTATGGACCTATACTCCCAAATTCCTTTGTTCTTCTGCACTCTCAGTGCCCTACCGTTCACAGTGCAAGACCTACCCTGGTCGGTCTTACCCTAAGTGCAACACCTTGCGCTTGGCTGCATTAAATTCCATAGAAACTACAGCACAGAAGGCCTTTTGGCCCTTCTTGGCTGTGCCGAACCATTTTCTGCCTAGTCCCACTGACCTACACACGGACCATATCCCTCCATACACCTCCCATCCATGTATCTATCCAATTTATTCTTAAATGTTAAAAAAGAACCCACATTTACCACCTCGTCTGGCAGCTCATTCCATACTCCCACCACTCTCTGTGTGAAGAAGCCCCCCCACTAATGTTCCCTTTAAACTCCCCCTCCCTCACCCTTAACCCATGTCCTCTGGTTATTTTCTCCCCTTGTCTCAGTGGAAAAAGCCTGCTTGCATTCACTCTATCTATACCTATCATAATTTTATATACCTCTATCAAATCTCCCCTCATTCTTCTACGCTCCAGGGAATAAAGTCCTAACCTATTCAACCTTTCTCTGTAACTGAGTTTCTCAAGTCCCGGCAATATCCTTGTAAACCTTCTCTGCACTCTCTCAACCTTATTTATATCCTTCCTGTAATTTGGTGACCAAAACTGAACACAATACTCCAGATTCTGCCTCACCAATGCCTTATACAATCTCATCATAACATTCCAGCTCTTACACTCAATACTTTGATTAATAGAGGCCAATGTACCAAAAGCTCTCTTTACGACCCTATCTACCTGTGACGCCACTTTTAGGGAATTTTGTATCTGTGTTCCCAGATCTCTCTGTTCTACTGCACTCCTCAGTGCCTTACCATTAACCCTGTATATTCTACCTTGGTTTGTCCTTCCAACGTGCAATACCTCACACTTGTCTGTATTAAACTCCATCTGCCATTTTTCAGCCCATTTTTCCAGCTGGTCCAAGTTCCTCTGCAGGCTCTGAAAACCTTCCTCACTGTCTACTACACCTCCAATCTTTGTATCATCAGCAAATTTGCTGATCCAATTTACCACATTATCATCCAGATCATTGATATAGATGACAAATAACAATGGACCCAGCACTGATCCCTGTGGCACACTACTAGTCACAGGCCTCCACTCTGAGAAGCAGTTCTCTACTAATTCTCCATCTGCCATTTTCAGCTGGTCCAGATGCTGCTGCAAGCTTTGATGAATTTCCTCGCTGTCCACTACATCACCAGTCTTGGTGTCATCTGCAAAGTTGCTGATCCAGTTAACCACATTTTCATTCAGATTGTTGATACAGATGACAACTGAATCTTGCGGCACTCAACTAATCACAGGCTTCCAAGTCAGACAGGCAACCATTTACTGCCGCTCTGGCTTCTCCTGCAAAGCCAATGCCCAATCCAATTTTCTACCTCATCCTGAATTGCCAACTGAACCTTCTTGACCAACCTCCCATGTGGGACCTTGCTGCAGTCCATGTAGACAGTGTTCCACATGTATGTGAAGAACTGGAGGATGAATAGAATAAGGGATAAAGAGGAAAACTTGAGTCTAGAGGCAGAGGAAGTGGGGGGGGGGGCTTAATGAATACTTTGCTTCAGTGTTCAATAGGTAAAGGGACTCAAACAAATGAGAATTCAGCACAGAACAGGCTATTATGCGGGAGCATGTCAAAGTTAAGAGCGAGGCAGTGTTGGAGGTTCTGAAAAACATTAGGATAGATGAGCCCCCAGGGCTGAACTGGATACTCCATAAGTTACTACAGGATGACCCTGGTTCAATTCCCGCCACTATCTGTAAGGAGTTTGTATGTTCTCCTTATGACCACGTGGATTTCCTCTAGTCGTCCTTGTTTCCTCCCACAGTCCAAAGATGTACTGGTTGGTAGGTTAATTGGTCATTGTAAACTGTCCTTTCATTAGGCTAGAATTAAAACAGGATTTACTGGCGGTGCAGCTCGAAGAGCCAGGGACATCTTATTCCATGCTGTAACTATCAACTTAAGAATTGTGAGAAGAGATTGCTGGGCCACTGACAATGATCCTTATACCCTCCCTGGACACAAAGGTTGTACCACAGGATTGGAAGATCTCATATGTTCTGTTCAAGAAAGGTAATAAGGATAATCCTGGGAATTATAGAATAGTGAGTTTTGGGTCAGTGGTTGCAAACTTTTAGCAATGTATTCAACAAGGTTCCCTTGGTAGGTTCATCTGAAAATCGTGAGGCATGGGATCATGGAAATTTGATAACGTATTCAGAATTGGCTTGGCCACGGAATGCCAAGAGTAGTAGTTGATGGAGCATATTCCGCCTGGAAGTTGGTGATGAGTGGTGTTCCACAGAGAGCTGTTCTGAGACCCTGGCTTTTTGTGATTTTTGGATGAGGAAATGGAAGGATGGGTGAGTAAGTTTGCAATGACATGAAGCTTGAAGGTGTTGTGGATAGTGTAGAAGGTTGTCATGAGTTACAATGGGATAAGATGGTGCAGAATTGGGCAGAGAAATTGCAGGTGGAATTCATTCTGGAAAAGTGTTAAGTGGACTCTTTAGATGGTCGAACTTCAAGGCAGAAAGCAAGGTTAATGGCAGGATTCTTGGCAGTGTGGAGGAACAAAGGGATCTTGGGTCTAAGTCCATAGATCTCCCAAAGTTGCTGTGCAAGGTGATAGGATGCGTAAGAAAGTATATGGTGTAATCATGGGATTGAGTTCAAGAACTGTGAGGCAATGTTGCAATTCTATAAAACTCTGGTTGGAGTATTATGCCTAGTTCTGGTTGCCTCATTATAGGAAGGATGCGGAAGATTTAGAGAGGGTGCAGAGATGTACCAGGGATAGCCAGAATTAGAGAACATTTCTCATGAAGAAAGGTTGAGTGATCTAGGGCTTTTCTCTTTTGAGTGATGGAACATGAGAGGACACTTGATAGAGGCATATACAATTATGAGGCATAGTTAGAGTGACCCCCAGCACCTTTTTCTCAGGGTGACAGTGCCCAATGGCACAGTACATCTGTTTAAGCTGAATGGAGGAACAATTTGGGGAAATGGTCAGAGATTGGTATTAACAACTAACACACTAAGGATGTGCTGAAGGCAGCCTGCAAGTGTCGCCACATGTTTCAGTGCTAACATAGCATGTTCACAATACAGAACAGAATAAGCAACAAACAGCAGTAAACAAGCACACCACACACACACACACACACACACACACAGTCGTCCAACTCCAGGACCGGCCTCCAGTCTCTGCTTCAACATTCACTTCGGTCTATGTTCTATATTATCCCATGCCAGTTAATATTCAATTCCTTGGGGTACACAGGGATGGACCTTCCCCGGTTTCATCACACAATAATGGATCACAGATGTGAACTGACTTGTAGGAAATTTTTGAAGCTTTGGAAGAATTTCCCTGAAAGTCTGGTTTTGTTCTTTTCATTCCCCTGTAGATCTCCCACACTCTCGTCTGACCTTTATTCCATTAGGGATTATGGGAGGGAAGGCATGAGCTATGTCCTGAACTACTTTAAATTCCTTATAAGTAGACAGCAGAATAGGAAAGTGACCTGAAAATTGCCTATACTCCTGACAAGCAAAGACAACCCCAAAGAACTGTGAAGTCAAACAAAAGCAAAACAGAAAATGCTGGACATACTCAGAACAGTAATTATCTATTAGAAGAGAACCAGAAGTACATTTGAGGTTAAAGACAATGAATCAGAAATAGCCAAAGGTCAAGGTAAAATGTTATGTTTGGTCTGTATTTCTCTCTTTTTTTTTTAAAGAGAATATTTTGTCAAACCCAATGATGACAAAGATTTGTATGGTAAAAGACAGTAAATAGATACATACCAGATAGTTTCTGTCGGAATCTTGGCCTGTGATGAATTGGTGTTCATGATTGCTTGTCAGGAATCTATAGTTGGGCATGGATTTGGATGGAGTAAGAAAGATCAGCTAATTCGAGGACAGAAACAATTTCAGCTGTGATGCTGCATTCCAAGGCCCAATTCTTCTGTCTAGCTTTTTTTTCTTTTAAATCTATTTGTCGATTATCACTGGCATTAAAATTGTACCTGTTGGAAAATATTTTTAAAATCTTACAACTGAACAGTTATCACTTGAATTCTGTTACATAGGGTAATATGCCTCACAATTGCATGTTACCCCGTTCAGCTAGGCAGCTTCAGTCTGCTGAGAGCAATTCACTTGAACCATTTTTATCTAAAAACAATAAAACATAATGAGGGATATTTTAAAGCTAATACGAGTGTTTCATTTCTGACAGCAGTTTTAATGAAGATGTATTGTTATGTGAATGCACATTTATTAGATAAATATGTAATATCAACTACATACAATTCCTTCACTTAAAAAAAGACAGTAAGGTTCCTTTTGCAATGAGTATAGAGGTAAGAAATAAACTCGATACATACAATAATTGGACAAATACAACATTCAACAGTTGCATGCAGACACACATTTTTTTTACTGTTTCATTTACTGTACAGAAATGCTAAAAGAAAAGATTTTTTTTACAAAATATGAAATTTACACTCTTTTCTTTCCATCCTAATTTACAATACATATAGTAGCACCTCAGAAACACAGAGTTGGTGAGTCATGAGCTCATTGACTGAATAGACTTGTTACATCTTTCATTGCTTAACAGCAATTGCTGGTTTACTGTGCCAATATCTCAGTCTGAATTAAAGTTTAGACAGCTTCTTGTTATTATACCAGAATACACACACCTTGTGCCAAATTGCACAAACTAAATAAAAAGTCACATATTTATAAATACAGTATTAAAGTAATAGGAAATCAAAATCTCAAAAAATAAGGACATATCAGATACAATGAGAGAAAACCACAAAGGGTATTAAAATATTTTGTATTTCTATAGTTCTCTGTAGACTACTTACTAGCCCCAAACAGAGCAAAATTAAAGTAGAAATTAATATTTGAGTAATATTTATTCAATGCACATGTATGCATGTATTTATATTAATGACCATGGAATCTGGGTAGTACATTATGACAGCCTTTCCCCTCTCTGTGTACATTCCACATTATTGACCTACGTTATTCAAAGTAATCGTTTTTGAACTAAAATTGAGATTAGTAATTAATTCTGACCCTACCTCACCACTAAATAATGAAGATGCTGAGGTGCAGTGAAGCTCTAAACATCCATCTGTTCATGATTGAGAAACTCTACCACATTGTGGTCAATGTTATTAACTATACATTGTGGTGTGGTTAATAACTTTCATCCAGATCTTTATAACCAATCAATCTAGATTTTGTTGCGCTGTTTTGTTATGAGAGTTGGAAAAATCCATTAGAATTAAAAGGACTAATTGCAACTTATTGTAAACAGCATTTTATGGCTTTTTTTTTGGCTAATTTGAGCAAATGGATGTTTGTCCAATTGCAAGCTCAGTCTGAAATTTGCAAAAGGCATGTTATTCCTGCAGGTCAACTAAGCTATCATGTGGTTTATTTATTAGTTACATCATTTACAGTCATTTTAAACTAACTGTGTGAATGTATTTTGATGACTACATTCTCCAGCTTCTGGTTCCCCTTTTACTGTGTGTTATTAATTTTTCAGTTTTGAATGTGGTTGAATACTAAATACAAAACCAATAATGAAAGCAAGTATTTCTAACACTAGTTGAGAAATTTATAGATAATCACTTTTTTTTTAAATTGTCATGTTGCGCTATAACAATCAGTTTATTTTGAAGTAATGTCATTGCTCACCTTTGGAAGTTAAATTATAAGTCAGATAGACACTGACTGTCTGCAAAATGTATTATTGTACTCTTTTTCCTCTTATTTTTGGAACATGTGGTTCCACAGCATGGTGTACTGTTCAAACTTCACCTTGGTAGCCATTCTGTATGTGATTTGATAATGAATATCACCAGACTTTTTAAATGGGCATGGTTATTTTAGTGTGCTTGACGTATCCCCATCAGCGACACTTGTCTCCAATTAAGCACTAACATCTTGTAAATAAGTAGAACCATAAGATCTTGTGCGAGAGGTCTGGTATAAATGACATAGTAAATACTGCCTTTACCATTGCAGCAATCAGAGGAACTAAAAATGAATGTGAGAGATTAAAATATTTTTAAAGCTTTCATTTAATTTTTCATAGTTCAGAGTGTGAAAATAGAAATTATTCTAGTAATGCTTAATAAACTGTAACTTAATTCAGATGCTGTCATCCAAAACAGATTTATCAAAAACTGTGAACTGTTTGTCAGTTTTTGTATCACACACACTTCACAATCACTGAACTGTAACTCTAGCTCAGGGTCAATTTGAGTTTAAGCTGGCCCAGTGGATTAGTTGGAAGTTTAAGGGTTTTTTTTCTATTACATTTAGCAGAAAATCCATATTTCAGCAATATTTTGCTTTGGTATTGGGAAAAGTTAGTAGCCTTGTACTTTGTATGAAGATGTTTCATCTCGGCTAAATTATTGCAATGAAAGACAGTGAACAAGTAAGCAGAATTCTTTCTATTAATTAACTTCTGATGACTTTAAGCTCAGGTTGCTTGTGCATTTTCACAACCAGCTACTTGGCTATCTAGTAAAACTCTAGGTAGGACACAAGACTCACCACCCCTCCCAGTATTGCTGATTACTCCTCCACCCTCACCCACCTGCCTTCCCCCTTTCACATGCTAGCTCCTGTTCCTCCCCTCTCTATACTTTTATTCTGGTCTCTGCCCTTTCCCTTTCCAGTCCTGATGAAGGGTCTCAGTCTGAAATGTTGACTGTTTATTTTCCTCCATGGATGCTGCCTGATCCGCTGAGTTCTTCCACCATTTCATGCATTAAATATCACCTTTCTTAGAAACCATTAGCTTAATTCCCACATTGATGGGTATGCAGTAAGAGATAATAGTGAATTTGATGGGAAAATTTTCCTGATCAACTCTGCTAATTGATTGAAAATGAACTGGGCTCAAACAACTTAAATTTCGCTGAGTAACTGTTGTATCCTGATGTTACATCACTTCCTGACTAAAAGATGCGTCATTAAGGGGTTTAGATACTGCAAAAGAAAAAAATGCGTGTATTGTTATGTAACCCATATAACAAAGATCAGCGGTTGTGCATTAAATATGGCAAGTCTTACTTGTAAAATTATTAGCAAACATATCTGAATTTGCAATGGGTGTACTGTTGGGTTGTAGTAAATGTAGTTTTATTTAGTCCTGTTGCTTTACTGTTATGTGCATTTTTAGGTTGCTTGATGATTCACATTTTTAGTCCTGGTGAATCAAGTCCAATTACTTACTATTTTAACTGCAGAGATTACAGATGACTAAGGCCAGAAAAGGGCAAAATATTTTAATACAATGTAAAGGAACCTTGAAATGCAGGACACCCAGAACAGATTTCAATTTTATTTGTGCAAGGTCACAGACAATAAAAGTTCCACTTTTACTCTGAAAACAAGAATACTTATTTTTCCATCTCATATTAATAATGTTGAACCTTTGATTCGACGTGTGAATGCTTACAGAGACTCCAAAGAGTCTATAAATTCAGATTAAAATTAAATAGAATTGTGCCATTAAGGGAAGACTCCAATAGAATTTTAAACAGGAGTAGGTAACGTACTAGCTTCAGCATAAAGAAGTGTATCTGGAATTCCATTTGCTGCTCTCCAACAAGTAACTCAGTCATATAGATCCATACCCAGATCTAATTCTTGTCTGTAACAATTTAACTAACATCACTCAGGGCAACAAGTTATGTTAGTACAATCACTTAAAAGTTTCTAAACAAGAGGGGGGAGAACTGAATGCACTAAAACCCTTTATTGGTTTCTGATTAATGCCTCTCTACATTTGTGGTTGGTAAGAATTAGGTAATGATTGAGTAACCCAATTTCTTTTAAGGGAGGGATGGGAGCTCCTTACCACTTTCAATAGGGCCTTGTGTGTTACGAGGTTACTTTAAAACAGTTGCTAGCTGGAGACAATGCCCTGGTTGAGGTTTACATTTTAGGGAAAGGAGGGTTTCAAATGATATAATAGGTACACTTTGGATTGAAAGCAGAGTTTGAGATAAATCTGTAAATATATGTGACTTAACTGAGTTTTTCTACTGGTACTAAAGCATTTTAAGCATGTATTCAAACAGTAACAGTACATCAGAACAGAGACTACCACAGATTACTATATACAGCATTAAGCAGGAGCACGCAAGTAAGACAAATTGTTTTGGTGTTTAAAAACAGATTTTCCTTGTATTTTCCATAGCTAATTTGGTCATAATATTTTAAAGCACTCCAAACTTAACTTGAGCAGAGTAATAAAAGAGGAACATTTAGGTATATAAAAAAATAATTTTCCCAAAATCAGAAGTTTTACTGGCACTTGTATAGTTACTTTCTTACAAAGCATTTTTTTCTGCTGAAAATACCAAAGGGTTTTATCTGCACACAGCATTTGGTGTATGTTCTACAGCCAGCCATGTGCCAGAAACCACGTTCAGCACAAATGTTTCTTTGTGGTTACTCTCAAACAATAATTATTGTGGCACATTTATATTGATAAAAAACAGTATAGTGAAAAAAATACATAATGATAAAAAATTAATATTGTGGAGATAACTGATAGCTGATTGTTATTAGTTACAGAATAAGTAGTGAAAGTGCACTTTGTTGATGCCATATTAGGTTTCGTTAGCATACAATCAATAGCATCCTTTCCCAATTATACCTTGAAATTGAAACATTATGAATTCAGACAATGGGAGCCATACCAGGTCAACAGCCCAGCCCTGGCTTGCTAGAGTCTACATAAGACAGCCAGGCAATAGTTTTAGGAAGGACACCCTGACGTGGTAAATATAATTATATTTTAAGGTTGCTTTGAAAATATACATGTTCTGAAAGACTGGAGAGTACTGGAATTTTCACTTCTGAAGGGAAGACTTGGCTGTTCCAGGTTCTGTATAATGTGGCAATAGAGAATATTTAAAAACAGAATCACTAAAGATCTAGAGGAAGTTAAGACAAGTAGAAACAGCCAACTTGAATTTCAGAAACAAATTTCTTTACAGAGCAATGAGGGTGGCGGGTCTCATTGAAACCTATCTACAGATAACGAGAGGATGTTTCCCATAGTAAGGGCATTAAAAAACTATGGAGAGAAACCAAGAGAATGGTATTGAGAAGGATAATGAATCAGCCATGACAGAATGGCACTGCAGACCTGATGGGCCAAATGGCCTGATTCCACATCTATATCTTATGAGACGGATATGACGGAGCAGGAAATGCAGAGGACATGACTTTCAAAGACCTTCTGTTGTGTTGTGATTAGGAAAAAAAGTACTAACGTAGAATTATGAAATCTTGTTCAAGAATGGGTTAGGATGTTTAGAATGGGGAATTAACTCAGTTGAATGTAGGCCAGTTTTCTGGTGGCCAGAAATGGGTGGTGCTATTCCCTAGGCTTATCCTTGAACTATTCTTGTCTATTAAATATATCAGTAATTTGGGTGAAAATCTAGCAGTACCTAAATCTGTGGCTAAGAGGCACAGCAATTAGTTATGACATGCCAGGGAAAATTGCAAGAGTATATTGATAAAATGATGGGTGTGCAAAGAAGCAAAAGATAAAATTTAGTGTCGGGGGGATGGGTGCTTTTGGTTCTCAATGTAATATACTTGTACTTTAATTGGGGAAAACTGGGTGATAATGGATTTTTATGGTTGTGGAAATACATTAAAAGGAATCATTCAAGAAAGGTCTGTCGGTGCAGATCTTTTCTCTAATTTTAACTAAAAATGGGATAAATGTACTACAGAATCCTAATATACTGTATGAAAAAAGTACTGTGTAACCAACTAATCCAGGGGTTCCCAACCTTTTTTTATGCCATGGACCCCTACCATTAACTGAGGGGTCTGTGGACTCCAGGTTGGGAACCCTGAGCTAATCACATATAGATAATTACCTGAAACCATATTCTAATACCCCTGCTGGCCAGCACAAACAAATTGCAAAAGCAGGAGCTAGATGAAAAAATAGAACTGTGATTACTCCGTGTTTCCCTATGGTACCACATCGTTGACAGGTCAGGGGGGTAAGTGGGGGATTGCTGCCAGAACAGTCATAGAGCTTGATATATTGCATGGCCTCCTGTGTTTTAATTTCATAATGGAAACATAAATTGTCTCACTGCTTGAATTTTTGTTCAGGAAATGGTGTCTGCCTAATTAAAAACAAGCTGGGACCTATACCACCCTTGCCAACGACTTTGCTGAGCAGACTTGATGGGCCAAATGGCCTATCACTTCCTTTGAACAGTGTCTTATCTTGTACAATATTGTTTCTATCTTGAATATGAACAACACTGATTTTTAATATCAGTTGTGCCCCTCCCATTCCTTTTCTAACATTATATTGCTTTCTCATCTACCATGGAAATCTATTTTTTCCTTTTGCTTTTTGAATGCCGTCACACCCCTAACCTTCACAACAGCCAACAGCATCTTTGTGAAAACTGGCACAAATTTACTAATTTCCCCCTGTTCTTCTCATTTGGTGAAAAAAAAAGCATGCTTCTCTTTACTGTACATGATCTTTTGCAAGAATTACACCCAAAGTCGTCTTTCTCCAAGCCACTTTCTGCATACTTTCAACATTCAAAACATTTTTGTAACTTTAATTGATTTTAAATCCCATTTCATATTTTAAAGGAGCAGTCCTTCTCTATGTTCCAAGACTGACACAGAAGCAAGACTTTGTTTTTAGCGTAGTTTACTACATTGAAATTGAATTTTCTAACAGGAGATAATAGTTTACATATAAAAAGCTATAGAAATTAAACAAGAGTTTTATTGTTTTACAAATTTCAGTACAATCCTAGATAATCCTAAGGAGATAGATTCAATAAACTTAAACCCAAACCTAAATAATATTGAGTTACATACCTCAACTGACTTAAATAGTTCACAGAAATCCTAAGCTGCTGTAGCTCAAAAGAACTAAAAAGAACATACATTTTCCATCTCCCTTTTTCCCTTTCCCTCACCTCAAAACTTATGGAAGTTATTTGTAAATACAAACTTCAAGACAATGATTATTTTCTGCAATAATTGCATTGTTTTAAATGATCTCTCTCATCACAGTGTACATTTAAAAAAAGGTTTCTTGCACCTGCAAATGATCGTCAGCAGCATTTTAATAATCATTGGGCACTGTTCAATTGTTTTGCCAATACCACAGTACTTAAGATATATTAAAAAAAAAACCTTTTTGGTGCCACATGAACTTGGTACAAAAACCACAGCCTGTAGAACTGCATTGGTGTGTTCAGATAAGTCTACATTAAGAATGTGGAATGCTCTTTTTTTAAATGAACAAAATTAAGGAAGCGGTTAGGGCAATTGAAATGGGATAATAACACAGTTCTGTCATTTAATCACCTCTGCGTACTCCTTTTATATTACAATGATATGACGTCCAACATCTTTATCACAGGTTGTGAAATACAGGCAGTGATACTGTTTCATTACAGCATGGAAGAAATCATCTTTCCTTTCAGTGCTGTAGTGTCCCTACCTTGGTCAATAAGAATCCTTTGTGCTTTTGTTTTGTAATTGATCATGATTTTTTTTTTGCATTTTCTTCAGTGAGTTTGAAGATATAGTTAGTGAGAGTCCATCCAGTCTCTTCCTTACAATGGAATTGTAAGGAACTGTACAGGGATCCAGGAAAATCATTGTACTTGATAACAGGGGCTTGCCAGCTCTGGTTTGGTTCTCAGCTTTCCCCTGTGCAAGGCATTTGATTCCTAGTAAAATTCCTCACCTCAATAGTGAAAGTGGAGAATAATCCACAAAACGTCTGAGCCAAATAACAAACCTGCAATTAGTGGCTCAAAGCTAATTGCTGAATTGAAGTATTTCCCATCTTTTGCCTTCAAATGTTTTAAAAATGCAGACAAGATTTGTGGCATTAATAACTAAAGAGTAAAAGATTCCCTAATTAGCTGGTTTCTTCTGACTTGTCAATGTTTCAAATCTCATCTGTGTTCCAGGGATCTAAAGAAATTTAGAACTGTAAAAGGTGACAGCAATTTGCAATGGGTCTCCTACCAGTACTATCCACAGAGAAATCTGTCAATAGGTTTTCACTGTCAGCAGTGCAAGGCAGTGTGGAGTCTCAGTTGAGCTTCAGTGAAGTTGAAGCTAGAGTTAATGTGGTGGATAAAAAGGAAGAATATTTAGTTGTTCTCAAACAAGGACAGAAGGTCATCATTGCTGTTGTTTGGCATATCCGGAGGTCCTAGATAGGAAAGTAGTTCATCTGGGTTTGTAATCTCTGGAAGAAGCTAGAAAACAAGGACAAACAATATCAGAATTTTAAGGCAATTTAAATCCTGTTGATATAGGGTTGAAACAGTTTCAAGTTAACCAAAAACAAACCCAACTTTGAAATCCATAGCTCCATTCCTGAGCTTTGCGGAATGCACTATTTGCACCCGTGAAGCTGACAGAATTCCTAGAGCTCAGAGAGATTTGGCAGTGATTGGGCAAGAGGGAGCTGATGAGGGGTGGAGGAGGCGAGGCCAAACTTTTATTGTGTAATTCTGTGGAATACCTCTGATACAGTATAACAGAACTGTTTTCTAAGGCAGTTTCTCAACACTTCCTGAGGTCCATGCTTTATGTGGAATAAGTCACCATGTGTATGGGCTTGACCTCTCTGCAACAACAACTCAAAGCTGTCCGCCGTTCCAGTTTATTCTCTGCCTCAGCTGATACTGCAATGGATGACTTCTTTTCCCTTCCTTTTTGAGGTCAAAAAAACGACAATTTGAACAACTCTTGGATTCTAGTTTCTCTCCTGACTTTTCTTACCCTCCACTTTCCTCTGGTCTCATCCCTCCTTCCAGTTACAGCCCCATGCTAGGTTTTCACCAAATTTCTGATCTTTCCCTTTCTGACCCTGAATGACTTGTCTTTAGCTAAAGCATCAGCTTCACCCTCCATATATCCCCATCTTAAATAATTACAGCCCAACAAAATGTTGGATTCTTTCTTTGTTGCCATTTTGGCTATTTTTTTTTTTTGGCCATGAATCCTTATCCCAGACCATGAATCCTTCTCCATTTTTACGGGGTTCCCGATACACTTGGACCTATTCTTCTGGCCTCTACTCTCTCCGTCTATTCATTGCTAACTGCCAAAAAGCATTATCTGCTTTAATTTCAACATGTTCCTCATTAACTCTAATCTACCCTGTGAACTTTCAGTGGTCTACTCATTAAGAAGATATTGATATTGCCACCAAACATGCTCACAAGGGTGCTGCTACTGTACTTTAGCAACTGACATCTCATCTCATCTTGCAGAGCCATGCCAGCTCTCAGTCACGTCCTTTTTCTAGGCCTTCAACACCAGGACATTGTCTCCCGAATTGTCTTTAACCTTCTCCCCAAGTTTCCAACACTACCTCATCCCAGCATAGCCTGATTCTACCTTCTGTCCAAGATCCACAATCAGGATTGTACAGGTAGTCTCACTGTTTCAGTGTGCTGTTGCCCCAATGAATACATTTCTTCTTGCCTCTACCTCATCCTTTCACCCCTGGTCCACTTACATGTGTGACACTGCAGATGCTCTCTGCCACCTTCTAATTCCTCGATTCCACTTTCACCATGGACACATGATCTCTCTGTGAATTCATTCACATCAGAAGAGTACGAGTCCCACAGCAATCTTTACTATGTCCTCCCACTATGCCCCCTTCAAGGACTCCATCACTCTCTCAGTTCCTTCATCTCTGTTGCATTTACTCCAAAGAAGAGATGTTCTGTGCAGTTGCCTCTCAAATGATTCCTTCTTGAACTTTGGCTTCCTTTCTAGCATTGTGGACAGAGCTTAAACACATTTAATTTTATATCCTGCATCTCAGCTATTTACCTGCACTTCTTCCAAAACATTGATCACAGTGCCTCCTCTACTTTAGAGAAACCAGGCCACAATGGGCGATCACTTTGCAGAACACCTGTGTTCAGTCTGCAGGACAGATCTGAACTTCTGGTTGTCTTCCCCTTTAGTTCACCATCCTCTCTCTCTGACCTTTCTGGATGTGGCTTCCTGCACTGTAACATGAAGGACCAGCATAAACTTGAGGAACAAGTTCCTCATGGATAAAAGAAAAATGGAGAGCTAGATTAAGCTACTCCGAGATCAAAGGGTCAGCAGAACATGGGCCGAAGGACCAGTATTGTTTATGTTCTATAACCTCATATTCCAATCAAGTGTGCTGCAGCCTTCCAGTGTTGAAACTGTCAACTTTGGGAAACTCACTCTTTCTTCCCCAATCAGAACACACCATTTCCGTCTATTATCATTTTGGCTTGACTTTTCTTCCTCTTTTTGTATAGCACGGTTTGATGGACATGTTTCACAGCTTTGCTATTAGAAATAGAGTAAGTTTTACAATAATGTTTCTCTGATGCAATTGGATGCAACTCAGTTGATGAATTAGAGAACATTATTTCTATTACGCAAGCCAAATTGGTCATAATATGATTTTGTTCAGGCACTGCAGAACCACTTCAAGAGCTGTGATTTCCAAACTGACACACAGAAAAGAAAAGCTGTTTTGGGAAAACAACCCCTTTATATGTAACCTCCCTGTAGACATGAGACATCACTGTCTCTTACAAACACAGGCTGCTAGTTTCACTGCGGGAAGCTTTTTGAAGCTGACAAGCAATTGCTTCTATTGTCACATGCAACAGCATTCTATTAAATAATGCCTCAGCCAGCTTTTAGCATGCAGTAACAAAATAAACAGTTTTGAAAATCCTGTGGTGGGAAAAATATCTTTGTTATTGTGAGTATGAAACTCTTCAGCTCCAACTCCCTTTTTTCATTGACACAATTTTTATAATGCAATTTTCTAAATGTGAGGTTTCTTAGCACGTTGTAGCAGAACTATGTGTACATTACAAGTGTAAAGGTTTCTCTTTCACGTTAACTGCTAAGGTTAATAAAATGGCCTCTCTGTAATGTTAACTGCTGAGGTAATGGGTTCCCTGTAGCAGCATGTTTGGGTTATAGGTAGAGCTAACAGAATTTTGGAATTCAGTTGCTGACCAACGGACGAGATGTTATTCTTTCTTGTTTGTATGAAAGCTGTTAGTTTTCACAGGCTTTGAGCAGAAGGCGCGAGGGGGATAAAGAGAGGAGACGCGACTTGAGGAGTCGGTGGGCTGCCTGACCCTCCGGGCTCCAGCGGGAACCGAGGGTCGACGACGATCAAAGGAGGAATCAGCAAAGGAAAACCATGAGCTCCAATGAATTGTGCACGAACTGATTAAATAAATTCTTGGCGCCTTTTATTTTATATTTTGTTCTCTATGAGTCTCATAGTCCAAGTAAGAGTTATAAAATCTTACTTGTTTAACCGCGTATTGTGTACTGTTTGTTATTTCGGGGTACGGATTTCACACTGGGCACACTTCACGCAACATCCACCCAAACAGGAGATCTAAAGTTTGGCTGGGGGTGGGGGGGTGGTTACCACCCCCAAGATCATGCCACTAGGCAAAGTGAATGTTACACAAGCAAAGTAGCATAATGTGATACCCACTGCTACACTAAGTCATAGTCTTACCCTATCAGAGATATTTCCATTGTTTGAACCATCCCTTCCCCACCTTGTCTGCTACTAAAAACTAACTTGTTTTTCTTCTTCCTAGTCACGTGATGGGTTCTAAACCTAAAATCTTAACCATCTTGCCCGATCTGATGTGTGATTCCAGTATTTTGTTTTCATAACAGAAAATTAACATCGAATATTTTGCCCTGGTGTGGCCTAGACAGTGCAGACAACTGATCAAAATAAAGTGTGGTGTTGAAAACATCTCTGGAATCTAAACTACACTTGTGGCTTGTACATTTCCAGGATGTTCAAGAGTGAGGTAAATCATTTATGATAATTTGTCTTCAAATCTTGAAGTGTTAACCTATGTTTTGCTTCCAACATGTTGCCTGACCTGCTCAGTATTTTGATTTTCTTTTTGAAGTGAGTAGTAGTCACGTGGCTAATATATTATGTACTTAAAGGAAGTTGCTGACTGTGGACGAAAACATTCATAAAAAATTTTGTCACACTTACTTCCAGAGAAGGCTCTGGAACATCAGCTGCTCCCTGACCACCTGGTTGACCTTCCATCACTGAAGATGGGTTAAACGTCAATTCACCATGTGAATGGGTGCTGGAGCCCGTCTGCTGGAGCTGCCGCGGGTGCTGGGAGGGGCTTCTGTGGTGCAGTGGCTGCCCTGTCTGATTGCCAAGGTGGGGTGCATGGACTCCTTGCTGCATAGTAGGGTGGGGTTGATCTATCGTAGTAGAATGAGGAATCTGTGGAGAAAAGATAAAAATAAAAGAATGGAATCAAATAATGGGACAACCACAGATAGTCAAACCTTTTCCAGATGCTTTGATAGTAATAGAATTGAGAAAACAAATACAGGTCTACAAGCAACACACATCAAAGTTGCTGGCGAATGCAGCAGGCCAGGCAGCATCTGTAGGAAGAGGTGCAGTCGATATTTCAGGCCGAGACCCTTCGTCAGGAAGTCCTGATGAAGGGTCTCGGCCTGAAACGTCGACTGCACCTCTTCTTACAGATGCTGCCTGGCCTGCTGCGCTCATCAGCAACTTTGATGTGTGTTGCTTGAATTTCCAGCATCTGCAGAATTCCTGTTGTTTACAGGTCCACAATCCCTTATCCAAAATCCTTGAGGCCAGTTGCATTTTGGATTTCAGATCCCCCCACCCCCGATACCAAAAAATACGTATGCTCAAGTTACCTAATACAATGTAAATGCTATGTAAATAGTTGTTAAACTGTATTGTTTAGGGAATAATGACAAGAAAAAATTTATTTCCAACAAAAACATTCAATAAGACATTAAAATATACAGTTTCAAATGAACCGAATCAAACACATGGTAAATGACTTATTGGAATAAATGTAGAATGTCAATGTCACTGTCACTATAAAACTTCAGTAACTTGTCTTTCTGTTTATTTAAATCATATAGTGGTAGCTCCAACACTATTTTCCTCAGTAAGATACCGCACAGACACACCACGATCAAGCTTCTGCAATAACTCCACTTTCTGCATTATTGATAATGATAGATGCTTCCTTCTCTTTTTCTCATTGTTACCCATAGGGGTATCTGCAGCTCTTTTTGACATTTTCACAGTGAAATTAAACACAAAGTCAACAGTGAACACAAAATATCAGCGAACAGCAAATGCACGTGTAACCAGTACGAGCGCTGAGCCACAACTGACGTCTGGTGGCCTCTGCTAGTGCTGCCACGTCACACCTGAATGACGTCAGCTGTTGGCGAAAAAAATTTCTGTTTTCAGAGCTTTTTGGATTTCAAAATTTTGGATAAAGGAATGTGCACCTGTATATCAAAGGAAAGGTCCTATGGCCCTTCCTGATGCCTATCACCCAACTTCAAGGACTGATATCCTGTAAACACCAGAACAATTTCATCATTAAGAGCAAGGGAATAAGACGTGAGAGAATAGGACCAATCAAGTGTGACAGTGGAGAAGTGTGCATGGAACTGGAGGAGATAGCAGAGATACTTAATGAATACTTTGCTTCAGTATTCACTACAGAAAAGGCCCTTGGCAATTGTAGGGATGACTTAGAGCGGACTGAAAAGCTTGAGCATACAGACATTAAGAAACAGCATGTGCTGGAGCTTTTGGAAAGCATCAAGTTGGATAAGTCACCGGGACTGGACAAGATATACCCCAAAACACAAAATACTCTGCAGATGCTGGGCTCAAAGCAACACTCACAACACGCTGGAGGAACTCAGCAGGTCAGGCAGTATCTGTGGAAACGATCAGTGACTGATCGTTTCCACAGATGCTGCCCGACCTGCTGAGTTCCTAGAGCATATTGTGAGTGTTGCTTTGACCCCAGCATTTGCAGAGAATTTTGTTTTTACGATTTGCTATTCCGCTGCAAAGTCTCTTCGAGGTATGCCTACCCTGAAGAAGTTTAAATCTTCCCTTCAACGGGAGTTCAGTGAGACCCTCTCTCACTGCTCCCCCTCTGTGGTCTCCGCCTCTGACTCTTTGACCAGATCCTCACCCAGACCCGCTAGCACAGCCACGTCTCCTTCCTGGGAACATGTCTCCACCACCATCTGCTACCTCAGGGATTCCAGCTCCGGTTCCAGGCCTCCCAGTTCAGGACCAGTGAGGATCCCGGGTACCTCCGTTTCATTGACCGCTGCTCCCGCCGGATTCTCCGCGCCACGTTCGCTGCCATGCGGAGATACCTACGGGCCCTGTCCCTCTCTCTGCCACCACTCCGGGACTCACTCTCCACTGTCTGCCATGGACCTCTTCTACACTTCATTCTCCGCCGGATTCACGCCTCCAACTGCCGTTTCTTCTCCTTCCTCGGGTCCAAGAAGGACCACAAGCTCGCCCGCCTGACGATGACCGGCTCCAGCCTGGACCCCGACCCCTCGGACCTCGACTTCTCAGGCCATCGGC
The DNA here is from genome assembly GCF_030028105.1 of Mobula birostris. Lineage (NCBI taxonomy): Eukaryota > Metazoa > Chordata > Chondrichthyes > Myliobatiformes > Myliobatidae > Mobula > Mobula birostris. The sequence goes on from NC_092377.1 coordinate 163,135,923, forward strand.
AGGCCGAAGACCCATCCGCCTCTGACTCTGACCCCGACTGGAACTACAGCCTCCCAGACATGGGCACCAGCCCCCGGCGGGCCATAGACTCACTCGCCTCTGACTCTGACCTCAGGTTCTGGGGCCCTGCAGGCCACAAGCTTCGCCACCCCCAGCTCCAGATCCAGCTCGGACCATGATCCCGACCCTCTCCAGACCGGGACCCCTCTTACATCCGCTGGGTCCTACCGCCCGACTTATTCTCCAACCACCCTCTTTCCTCCCTGCGACTCCCAACCTTCCCTCTACCCCTCATTGCCCCTCCATTCCTCTGATCTCTCATCCTCCCCTAACCCCACTCTCCCTGAACATCTCAACTCCCTCTCCCTCCTGATACCTCCCACTCTTCACCATCCTCCGACCCCAGCCCCAACCCTTGCTGTGTCTTCACCATCCCCTCTGACCTTCCCCCCTCTGAGGCAGAACATTCTGTCCTTAGCAAGGGCCTCACTTTTGTCCCCCTCCGTCCACACCTCAGTGAGTTCCGTGCCCGCCATGACGCTGAACTCTTCTTCCGTTGCCTACATCCCCGAGCCTACTTCTTTGGCAAGGATTCCCCTCCCCCTACTGATGACCCCTTCTCCCGTCTTCAACCCTCCTCCTCCTCCTGGACACCCCGCCCGGGCTTTCTACCTGTATTCGATCTTTTCATCTCCAACTGTCGCCGAGACATCAACCGTCTCAACTTCATCACTCCTCTCTCCTGTTCCAACCTCACTCCCTCTAAACACACTGCCCTCCACTCTCTCCGCACTAATCCCAACCTCACCATCAAACCCGCTGACAAAGGTGGTGCCGTAGTAGTTTGGCGGACGGACCTCTACCTCACTGAGGCCAAACGGCAGCTCCCTGACATCTCCTCTTACTTACCCCTGGAACAGGACCCCACCAAAAAACATCAAACCATTGTCTCCCGCACCATCACCGCCCTTATCAACTCCGGAGACCTTCCATGCTCAGCTGCTAAACTCATAATTCCCACACGCTGTACGACTCGGTTTTACCTCCTCCCCAATATCTACAAGCCTGACTGTCCCGGTAGACCCATAGTTTTTGCCTGCTCTTGTCCCACCAAACTTGTATCTGCCTACCTGGACTCCATTTTCATGGTCACCCATAGTTCAGTCCCTCCCCACCTACATCCGGAATACATCCCATGCCCTCCACCTCTTCAATAACTTCCAGTTCCCCGGTCCCAACTGCTTCATTTTCACTATGGATGTCCAATCCCTATACACCTCCATTCCCCATCAAGAAGGCCTCAAAGCCCTCTGCTACTTCCTGGATAATAGACCTCACCAGTTCCCCACCACCACTACCCTCCTCCAGTTGGCGGAACTGGTACTCACACTTAATAACTTCTCTTTTGGCTCTTCCCACTTTCTTCAGACCAAGGGTGTAGCTATGGGCACTCGCATGGGCCCCAGCTATGCCTGCCTCTTCGTTGGTTATGTGGAACAGTCTGTGCTCCAAACCTATTCTGGTACTGCTCCCCAACTTTTCCTTCGGTACATTGATGACTACATTGGTGCTGCTTCCTGCACCCATGCTGAGCTCGTCAATTTCATTGACTTTACTTCCAACTTCCACCCAGCCCTCAAATTCACTTGGTCTATCTCGGACACATCTCTCCCCTTTCTCGATCTCTTGGTCTCCATCTCTGGAGACAGACTGTCCACTGACATCTTTTATAAGCCCCCTGACTCTCATATCTATCTCAACTATACCTCTTCCCACCCTGCCACATGCAAAAATGCCATTCCCTATTCTCTGTTCCTCCGTCTCTGCCGCATCTGCTTCCAGAATGAGGCTTTCCATTCCAGGACATCTCAAATGTCCTCTTTCTTTAAGGATCGTGGTTTCCCTTCTGTCGTCATCAATGATGCCCTCACCCGCATCTCCTCCATTTCCCGCACTTCCGCTCTCACCCCATCCTCCCGCCACCACAACAGGGACAAGGTTCCCCTTGTCCTCACCTACCATCCCACCAGCCTCCGGATCCAGCACATTATCCTCCGCAACTTCTGCCACCTTCAACAGGACCTCACCACTAAGCACATCTTTCCCTCTCCGCTTTCCACAGGGATCGGTCCCTCCGTGACCCCCTGATCCACACGTCCCTCCCCACGGATCTCCCACCTGGCACTTATCCCTGTAAGCCTAAGTGCTACACCTGCCCCTACACCTCCTCTCTTGCCACCATTCAGGGCCGCAAACAGTCCTTCCAGGTGAGGCAACATTTCACTTGTGAGTCTGTTGGGGTCATCTATTGCATCCGGTGCTCCCGGTGCAGCCTCCTCTACATCGGTGAAACCCGACGCAGATTGGGGGACCGCTTCGTCGAGCACCTCCGCTCCGTCTGCCACAACAGACAGGATCTCCCAGTAGCCACCCACTTCAACTCTGCTTCCCACTCCCATTCAGATATCTCCATACATGGCCTCCTCTACTGCCATGATGAGGCTAAACTCAGGTTGGAGGAGCAACACCTCATATACCGTCTAGGTAGTCTCCAGCCCCTTTGTACGAACATTGAATTCTCCAACTTCCAGTAATTCCCTCCCCCTCCCTTCCCCTATCCCTATTTCACTCTGCCCCCCCCCCCAGCTGCCTATCACCTCCCTCATGGTTCCACCTCCTTCTACTACCCATTGTGTTTTCCCCTATTCCTTCTTCACCTTTCCTGCCTATCCTCTCCCTGCTTCCCCTCTCCCACCCCTTTATCTTTCCCCTTACTGGTTTTTCACCTGGAACCTACCAGCCTTCTTCTTCCCACCCTCCCCCACCTTTTTTTATAGGGCCTCTGCCCCTTCCCTCTTCAGTCCTGATGAAGGGTTCCAGCCCAAAACATTGACTGTTCCGTTTCCACGGATGCTGCCCGACCTGCTGAGTTCCTCCAGCGTGTTGTGAGTGTTGCTTTGACCCCAGCATCTGCAGAGTATTTTGTGTTTACAGTATTTTTCTTCTCTTCAATCCATTTTCTTTTGGATTCTATGATGAATACAGCTCAAAGTGCATATGTGCATATCACTAAGACAGCTTATTGTACAGAATCTACTGTGATTTATCACTGTAGAATATTCTGTTTCTCAGTGGCCACATCCTCTAACCACTAATTGAACCACCAGTCACTCGGAGGATGAGTAGCAGCATCGGGGTGTGGAGCCTTGGTGGAAGTGGCACAAAGGTGAAAAAACGTCACAGTCTGCACAAGTTACAGTGTACCAGAAAAATATATACATTCTACTGCCACCTGAGATTGTTTTGTAGTTCTGTCAGAACAGCAAGCTACTATTCATGAACAGATTGATTTCTGGAGGAACAAAGATATAGCTTTTGTGACCTCATCTCTTGTTCTGACAGAGAGGGAGAGGGAGAGAAATGTCTATAGGGTTCAAATCTTTCTCCATCGGGAACAAATTGTCGCTTAGGTGGTTTTGAGAAATATGGTGGACACCTGGGTGCAGGATTTCTTGATTTCATCTGGCATGCGTTTGGAGGTTGAAGTAACACATCCGATCTAACTGGTCCAAGGAGATTGCTTGATAGGGTAAATGCCTAGCTCTTGGTAAGGGTAGGTGAAATATTACTTTGCCTCCTTGTTCTGTCGAACAACATACAAGTCTTTGCTACACACGCTGCTGTCCAGACTCACACTTCACAAGCCACCCTTTCAAAGATAACACCAATGGACCCTCCACTCAAAGGGAACCACTGGGGCCCAGCTGCAGACAAAGTGAGAACCTGGCATCATCGTGGCTGACCTTCCATACCTACCCACCAGGCAATGATTGAGGGACAATGGTGAGGTGGTTCACTTAAGTTTCAGTTCAGAGTTGCTCAGGCACTGATTTGCTTTAAATCCACTTTGGTCAGTTTAACTTGGTTCTGAGATGAATAGGATAGCTTTGACTTGGGGTTGTAGCTCTTTAGAAGAACACTGTGCAGACGTTTACATGATCTCTCCATAAAAATTACAACCATGATACCAGACGAACTTCAACTTTGCCTCTTAGGTTGGTGACTCAACACATTACAAGCCATTCCACAGATTGCCTCTATTTACATTCTTTCTTTCCCTACACAAACATTAATCAAAATTCAAAGTTCAAAGTAAATTTATTATCAAAGTACATATACGTCACCATATATAGTGCTGTGCACAATTCACAGATAGGTATCACCAATATACAGCTAGGGAGCCTAAGAATTTTGCACAGTACTATATTTGTTAATGTGGAGTTGAGAGCGAGTTTGTAAATCTGGCTAGAGCAAAGAATGTTGGGAATGGTGAGCGCAGAGTGCCGTGGGAGGGGTGTGGGACAGGTGCAGACACATTCACCTCTGAGACACCAGGCAAGGTCATTTGATTGCAAACAATTGGTTTATTGGTCATTACAGAATGTCCCTCTGGTGTTTCTCACTCCCTTTTCTTTCCCTTCCCTTTTTCACTGAAGGTGATTCTCCTCTCCCTGCCCCCTTTCCACCCTCAGGCCACAAGAGACCCATATCAGAATCAGGTTTATCATTACTCACATTTGTCATGAAATTTGTTTTTTTTTTGCAGGAGTACAGTGCAATACATAAAATTACTTCAGTACTTTGCAACCCTGAGATCCATTTTCATACAGTGGTACTCAAAGAATCCAATAACCATAATAGAATCAATGAAAAAGTGCACTAACAGGGCAGCCTTATGATGCAATAACTGATCCGAGCCGGTTTTGGGTTGGTCAGCTATTCTTTACTCAATGCCTTTAGAGAGATACAGCACCGAAACGAGCTGTGCACCCAAGTATGCACCAACCATTAATCACTCATTTATATCATCTATATACTACTAAAACGCTCATGCTCTGTCTGTCTGTGACCTGCAGTTAGCGCAAATGGTGCATTACAGCGGCACTTTTTTTGGCTAAATCGAATTAAAATGCACTAACTTACAGAATGCAGGCAAAGTTCAGGGTTATATATTCGTATAAAATTGCTCTTTCACCAAAATAAACAGGCTCCCTTTTAACCTGAGACCCGATCGGCCATCATGGAAAACGGGACGCGACAGCCAGACGCATGCACACAGCCAGCCCTAGCAGCGACACCTACCGGAGCAAGAGGGCAGGGCAGCTCTATTTCACAGGGTCACATTCTGCTAATCACCATCAGCATGTGCAGGATTGGGACAAATCTAACTGCCACCCATCAACAAGAGATATTTAAATCTTATTGTAATGACATACTTCGAGACACCCATAAAACCCTTTGCTGCAGTCAAAGGACAGCAGCAATTATACCACGTCCATTTAGGAGAGCGCCAACCACATCATCAAGAAAAATCAGCATCCTTTGGTGTTACTGCTTTGTATCTTCTATCCAGCATTAGGGTAAAAAAAATGCTCAACCTAATTATGCCGCGTGGAAAGGGAAGGGGGACATTATGGTCAAGAGATGATGCCAAACGTCGTCGGGAAGCGGCAAGGAGAGGGAGAGAACAAGAATCGGATGAGGCCAGGGCCGCAGGACTCCAGGATCAAAGAATCAGGACAAAAAAAGATGAGAGAAGAAGAGACAGAGGAGGAGAGGCATGCATGTCTCCAGGATCAGAGACAAACAACAAACAGCAGAAGAGATGGGGGGGGGGGAGAATGAAAGGGCTGCATGTCTCCAGAGGGGTAGCAGATAAACCAGAAATAATGCCATCAAAAGTGTCCTTCGTTAAATGAGGAGCAGCTATATTTGCTTTGCTACGCATCGTTCTTCTTTAATAAACTGAGGTTTTTTACTTCAGTTTCCAAAACAAAGCGATACCAATAGCATTCAGGAAAATTTGATGTTCATTCTGGTCACATCAGACTGCACTACCCTTCTCTCAAAGGGTGCCCCAACGGGTCACCCCGTTGTCTAGTTTCTACAGTATATCAATCCCATTACCGTGGATGTACTACCAAACTCCCTCAGAAGATATCACACTAAACATCTTTGCTCACAGATGTGGATCTCTACGTTCTATGTGTTCAGCAAATATTTATCCCCTCATATCATTTCCATTGGATAGAAAATCACCTTCATTACATCTCTAGTCTGCACATTCCCAATGGATAGATCAGACAACTGGCTAAGATAACTGGCACTTACTTAAGTGAACAGTTACAGGGACGCAAGCACCTTAGGTCTTAGGGGTTTTTGTGGAGGAGGGGTGCTCATAGTTACTAAATCCCTGGCCTCAAATCTAGAGACATACAAGTTAGGTGTAGGTTTCCATTCCTGCCATTCATGTTATGATAAACAATGATATTACTGCTCAGTACAAAGTTACATTTTAGAGAGCTCTTACATTGAGAGTTAGGTTATCAATTACAAAACAGTAATTGTGATACAATATATTGGATGATCAATCGGGGTGTAATCCAACGAAATCAGCTTGGCTGCTTGAGGCACGCTCCATACATTAATACTTAATATCATTAATTTTATTGTCAATGTTGACATACCTAAGGAGTAAAGCTTATGAAATTAAATTTTGATCACTATATACCAAATTCTTATTATCGTTCATGGTAACAAAAAAAAACCTTATACCACCACAGCTGCTGGCACTGACACAAGGCTGTAATGTTAAAGTGGTTACCTCCCTCCACATAAAACTGAGCTGAAATACAAAAACACTCTTGATCCTTACTTCCACCATAAACACACCTACAGCAAAACGCATCTTGTTGAACAATATCATGTCTAGTGTAGCCTACTCTCTGGTTGGCTCTAGAATGTGTGTACTGAAAAATTGTCTGGAAAGTACTCTAACTAGGCTACCTTGGCGCAGCCTGGTGTACTCAGGTTGTGTGTTTCCATCTGTTTCTTCTACAGCTGTGCGTGGCATCTTTTCATTCAGATTAACCTGCATTTGGCATTTTTGATGGAGTATCCTCCAAGGTCCCTCTGCTTAGACAGGGTAAGAACAGGGGCTAAGTTTATTTCTTATCTACTCCATTACTAGCTGCCTAGAAAGAGCCACCTTCATATGAAAAGACATTACAATATTTTAAATACTTAGACTTTCAGCAGGTTAGGTGGCTGTGGTGAAATGTGATGTTTCAGGTTATTATATTATTGTACATTCAACAATACCGAAGAAAACCCAGAAATAGCAGGCTTGAGAAAGAGTAAAGCAAAGTACACAGGGGAAAGGGTATAAGATGGAAAGATGAATTAATATTAGTGAGAGTACCAGGCAAAAATGGAAAGCAATAGACAAGCAAGAAGGGAAAACAAAATAAAAACAGAACCCAAAACTGGAAATCTGAAATAAAATCAAAATGCTGGAAGAACTTGGCTGATCAGGCAGCGCCTGTGGAGAAAGAAACAGAGATACTGTTTCAGGCTGGAAATCTTCATCAGAATTGTGAGAAATTTGAAATCAGATGTGTTTTAAGGTGCAGAGGAGGGAGAGGGTTGTAGGGAATAGAGGAATAAGGAATAGGGTGGAGAACAAGAGGCTGAATAACACTTGTGATACTATCCAAGACAGTGTGTAGACTTGTCAATCACAGATGATACTCCTAGAGGAGATGTAAACATGAATAAAAACAGAGAATGTTAAACTATGGTAGAACTGAGATACAAAACACTATAGAAATCTACAACCCCGATGCTGGAAATGAAAGGGTTAACGTATGAGGAGCATTTGATGATTCCAGGTTTCTACTCACTGGAGTGTAGAAGAATGGGGGAATCTCATAGAATGGGGAAATCTATCAAATACTGAAAGGCCAAGAAAAATGGACGTGGACAGGATGTTTCTAATAGTGGGAGAGTCTACGTTAAGAGGGCATAGCTTCAGAATATAAGGACGCCCCTTTAGAACAGAGATGAGTTGAACTTTTTTATCCATAAGGTGGTGAAACTGTGGAATTCATTGCTATGGAGATCAAGTCATTGGGTATATTTAAAGTGGAGGTTGATAGGTTCTTGATTGGCAAGGATGTCAAAGGTTACAGGGAGAAGGCAGGAGAATGGGGTTGAGAGGACAAGAAATCAGCCATGATAGGATGGCAGGGTAGACTAGATGGGCCGAATGGCTTAATTCTGCTCCTATGTCTTATGGTATGTATCCTCACTGAAAGGTGGCTGCAAAGATCTGTAGTTTCCAGAGTCTTACCATAGATGCCACTCGCAGTGGCGGGCTTTAAGAGAAAAAGCAGGTTGATAGAGCAGCAATTATTCAGAACTGACTATATTTTTGGTGTAATGCAATCAATAATCCCAGAAGCTAAGAAGTTCATAAATGTCAGCTGCATCCATTTAAATTTTCTCCCACCCCCATGTATCTGTAAGAATCTATATCACTATTTACTTAATGTTATCGCCTGAGGCAGGTGAAACGTAAAGTAATAAGATATCAGCCTCTGTCATATTTCTAAAAAGGCTTAACGATGACAAATTTGCATTAATGAGATTTGACATTTGGTCAAAAAACGGTATGAAATTGTTGATTTGAGCTCTGTGATACAGAAAGCTTTAACACTGTAATTACTTAGTTCAACAGTACACCGCTACTGACACAAGAGACATGGAAGTGCAAAGAGACAAGACTTACCTGATCTGACATGGAGTGTCCTAGGGGCTTGTCAGGAGTCATATTTGAGATATCTGATGGGTAGCTCAGTGGTGGTGGCCCATGTATAAACTCATTAATCGATGTGTTGGTAGCATTGCCATGGGGGAAATCGGGGAAGTTCCCCTGCCCAGAATAAACAGAATCTGTTGAAAATAAAAAGCAATGTTGTCAATGTTTTATATATACATTGTACCAAAAACACCGTATCATTATACTGTATGCTTCAATCATCCTTAAACTGGCTCCTGCCTTGAATAAATGCTGTGTCAATCAGTGTTACAAATCTACCCATTCCTGCGCTGCAGGCTCTTCTGCGGTGTTCCCTGCTTGATATGGAGCCAAACCTGTCAATGAGGCTAGTTTCCAAGGAGGGGTGCTGCTGACAACATCACTGGTGTGGAGTTAGAACTTAGTGTTCAAGGAAACACAGTCCTCCAGATAGGAATTCCTCCCCATCCATTGGGAAACCCTTCCCCAAGTGATGTCCTTCAGACACTTCACGGAACTACTTCTCTCCTTCTTTCGAAGATGATTCTACTAAGCTGCGGGCTGGCTCTGTGACCTGTAGTCAATGAACCACATGGCACTGGATCGGACTGAACTGAACTAGACTGTTTCAAGGCTCTGCGATTTAATGTTTTCTTTGAACACATTCCATGGTATTTCTTTGTTTTGTGGCTTTCTGCAGAAAGATGAATCTCAGGGTTGTATACTACTTACAAACTCTGATAATAAATGTACTTTGAATCTCTGAAATATCCACGTCCTGTTCAGGATATTGGATTCCCAGCACAGTTACTGCACCCCCTCACAGTAGCATAGTGGTTAGTCTAACACCTTACAGCGCCCGATTCCTGTTGCTGTCTGTAAAGAGTTTGTACGTTCTGGGATTCCACTGGGCTCTCTGGTTTTCTCCCACATTCCAAAGGCATACGAGTAAATAGATCACATGGGTGTAACTGGATGGCAAGGGCTCCACTGGGCCAGAGGGGCTTGTATCCTTAATAAAAATAAAAATAAAAATAAATAAAATCACACGCCAAATGCTGGAGGAACTCAGCAGGTCAGGCAGCATCTATGGAGAAGAATAAAGGGCTGGGATCCTTCATCAGGTCGGCTCTTTATTCCTGTCCGTAGATGCTGCCTGACCTGCTGAGTTCCTCCAGCATTTTGTGTGTGTTGCTCTGGATTTCCAGCGTCTGCAAAATCTCATAAAATCACTATCTCTTGCACCCAAATTTTGGACTTCACTATCCTCTTCAAAGGCAATTTTGTCTGCGCAACAAAACTAACGTCTAATGTATAATAATCACCCACAAAGATTTATAGTCTCAGCCCCTTAAATCAGTGGCAACGTGCAGAATCAGAATACAATTTCTAGCTGCTGATTTGACTGCTGCAAACGCTCCTTATGCCCCTGACAGTATTATTTTTATTAATCAAACCTGCTCTTCACCACTGGCACATGCAGAATACTCCTGGTTATGAACGCAGGAGGTACTGCAGATGCTAGAAATCCAGAATACACACATACAAAATTTTGGAGGAACTCAGCAGGTCAGGCAGCATCTATAGAAGGGATTAAAGAGTCGATGTTTCAGGCCAAGACACTTCATGAGTCCTGATGAAGGGTCTAGGCCCAAAATATCAGTACTTCATTCCTCTACACAGATGCTGCCTGCCCTGCTGGCCCCCTTCAGCATTTTGTGTGTGTGACTGCTGGTTATGTGAAGGTCAAGTGCCGAACCAGTTTTCTGCTTGTTATTTCAGATTGAAGTGCCCATATCCAATAAGCTTTTTCCTTGATCTAACACTGCAAGAATGTAAACATGATTTGTTGACTTGTTATTTAACTCATTCCTTTCCAAGATGATTCATAGTTCCTCCTTTCCCTTATTATTCTCTTCCTTCCGTGAACATTACTTTTAAAACCCAGCACTGGCATCACCCAACAACTAAAGTCTCAGTTTTAATCCGTCTCATACAGGTGAGTACCCACTACAAATGCTGGCTTACTTCATGAAAACAAATATAAATGCAGATGCTGGAAACAGGGAATGATGGAACTCATGCTGCCATGCAGTATCTGTGGACTGAGAAACCACGTTCCCTTCACCACACAGTTCTCAGGAACTTATCATGCTCATGTCCTTCTCTCACTTATCTCCATAAAATGCTTCTATAATGGTCAGTGTTCATGCCCTTTATCACCTAATTTGTCTAAACCAATTTTCACACAGAATTTTCTTTAAACACCTCACTCCTTCCCAGCTCTGTTTTGAAAATTGTAACCCCCTCCCCTCTTCACTAGCTTTGACAGTCTCTGACCAAATATATTAACTGGAGATTCAGAGAACTGCAGATGTTGGAATCTGGAACAAAAAACCATAAAACCATAAGGCAGAGGAGCAGAATTAGGCCATTTGGCCCATCAAGTCTGTTCATGCCTGATTTATTATCCCTCTCAACTCCATTCTCCTGCCATCTGGCCATATAACCTTTGATGCCCTTACTTAATCAAAAACCTATCAACCTCCGCTTTTAATTTAACCAATGACTTGTCCCCCACAGCCATTCGCAGCAACAAATTCTATAGATTTATCACTCTTTGGCTTAAGAAATTCCTCCTCATCTCTGTTGTAAAGACAAACTGCTGGAACAACTCTGTGGAACAAGCAACATCACTGGGTGGAGCGAGGATCTGGAAGTAGAACAATATTTTGAGTTCAAGAACCTGCATCATACCCCACAGATGCTGTCCAATCCACTGACTTCCTCCAGCAGTTTGTTTCTTGTTCAAAAACATTAACTGGTTAGTTCTTCCACAGAGGCTGCTTGATTTCATAAACACAAGAAATTCAGTAGATATTGGAGATCCAAAGCAACACACACACACAATGCTGGAGGAACTCAGCAAGGCAGGCAGCATCTATGGAAACAAATAAACAGTTCATGTTTCAGGCTGAGACCCTTTTTCAGGAAGGGTGTGTTGGCTGATTTCATGTTTCATTAAAATGAGCATGGGATAAAATTTTATCAGGTGTAAATGCACATTTAAACCAGACCCATTTTGGCCCTGTTAAGGTAAAATTGAAGTTTGTACCTTAGTTTACCATGCCTCTGCTTTAACCTTTCATCATCTGATTATCTGTATAAGCACACAGTTGCACCAAAACTGCAGTACACCTCATACCAAGTGGATTGGTGCAATTTAATAAAAGTAAAAGACAAAATTGGATCATTTTTAAAAGAGTCATAGAGCACTAGGCACAGAAATAGGCCTTCATCCCATCTGGTCCATGTCAAACTTTTACTGATATTTGATAGGTTTTTGATTAATTAGATCATCAAAGGTTTCTGCGAGAGAGCAGAAGAATAAGACCATAAAACATGTAACAGAATGGGGTTGAGAGGGAATGGCTAATTCTGCTCCCTTATTTTATAGTCCATTTTTCTGCCCAGTGCCATTGATCTGCACCTGGACCACAGTTCTTCACATCCTTTCGAACTCTGGTAAAAATCATTCACCTCATACAAAGACAAAAATAATCAACTCATGGTTAATTGTAAAATAATATTTACAGAACATTAGTTTTGATTTTGTGTGAGTTAAATGATCACATAATATAAATATGTGTTAATTAAAAAAACTCTGCATTGAGACAGTGGAGTAAAGCTGAAAATATACAAGCAGTTGAGCTAGGAGATGGTTAATCTTGATTTCATCCAACAGAATCAATTTATTTTTAGACTTCGCCAGGTCACTAGGTCTAACACAGGAATGTGCTCCATTTTTCAAGAAATAAGAGTCGATGTTTCTGTTATGCTAAGCTATTTAGAATAAGATGCAACGGAACAAGTAGCAACTACATAAAAATTATAGGATTATATAATTTGAAATTCAATAGCAAAACATGGAAATTTTTCAGCACTGTGCACATTTGACAATAACTTCCACCCACCCCAAGTGAAATATAATTACCACTCCTGACCATTAAAAAAATGTATTTATAGATATAGCACACAACAGGCCCTTCTAGCCCAACAAACCCGCACTGCCCAATCATACCCACGTGATCAGTTAACCTACTAACCCATACGTCTTTGGAATGAGGGAGGAAACTGGAACACCCAGAGGAAATGCATGCAGTCACAGGGAGAACATACAAACTCCTTACAGACAGCGAGAACATACAAACTCCTTACAGACAGACAGAACATACAAACTCCTTACAGACAGGGAGAACATACAAACTCCTTACAGACAGGGAGAACATACAAACTCCTTACAGACAGAGAGAACATACAAACTCCTTACAGACAGAGAGAACATACAAACTCCTTACAGACAGAACATACAAACTCCTCACAGACAGAGAGAACATAAAAACTCCTCACAGACAGCGAGAACATACAAACTCCTTACTGACAGACAGAACATACAAACTCCTTACGGACAGCGGAACATACAAACTCCTTACAGACAGGGAGAACATACAAACTCCTTACAGGCAGGGAGAACATACAAACTCCTTACAGGCAGGGAGAACATACAAACTCCTTACAGGCAGGGAGAACATACAAACTCCTTACAGGCAGGGAGAACATACAAACTCCTCACAGACAGAGAGAGCATACAAACTCCTTACAGACAGGGAGAACATACAAACTCCTTACAGACAGGGAGAACATACAAACTCCTTACAAAGAGAACATACAAACTCCTTACAGACAGGGAGAACATACAAACTCCTTACAAAGAGAACATACAAACTCCTTACAGACAGGGAGAACATACAAACTCCTTACAGACAGGAAGAACATACAAACTCCTTACAAAGAGAACATACAAACTCCTTACAGACAGAGAGAACATACAAACTCCTCACAGACAGCAGTGGAACTGACTCCAGGTCACTGGTGCTGTAATAGCGTTACACTAACTGCTGCCCCCAATTCTGAATCCTTTTATAATTACTAGTTACTTCAATGTAAGTACGATTCTTGCACCCCTGATGTATTTGCATTTTAGGGGCGCTCAGGATGAGATCATCCAAGATACAACACTGCAGCGTAACAGTGAGCAGGCCGTTTCCAGGCAACCACAGCTGCGCACTTTCAGGACAAAGCAGGCTTCACCGTGCTAGACTAGAAAAGGTTCAAAAGGCTCATTTTATTATCAAAGTGTGTTCGCAGAATACAACTCTGAGATAAGTCTTCTCCCGATAGCCATGAAATACAGAAAAACCATGCAGGTCATTGAAAAAAGACATCACCCCTCCCCAGCACATAAAAGAAAAAGAAAAAAATAACTTGCAAACACCAAACCCCCAATCCCTCCCTCACACAAAAACCAATAGATCACCCACCCGGAACATCAAACATCAATCCTAACCCCTAACCCCCTCTCTCACACACACAAAAAGCTAACAGATTGTTCACATAGAAAAACACAGGGAATATCAGACCCCAAATCCCCAAGTCCCCCTCACAGAAAAACTAGCATACTGTCCACTTGGAAAAAGGCATCAAGAAAGAAAACACAAAACTAAAGGAGAACATGTAACCTACAGTTTTAACACAGCAATAATCATACAAATCTCAATTTTGAAAACATCTCCCGTCAACATCGAAAGGAGAGTGAAAACTCAAACTCAAAATCTGTATATGAATGAAATACTTCACATCACACCCATCATCACCTCGTCTGGCATTGGTTTGCAAGGTCATCCATCCCTCTCCTCCACCCCCATCATTACGTCTATACCTCAAGTTTACCCTCTACCATTGCTCAAGGCTTAGCTCCCAATCCTGTCTCTCAAACCCCCAATTTAAGCCAGTTTAAAATATCATTTCCCAATGATTTCCACCACTGACAAAAATAAAGATCATAACAAATCTCCAGTCTCCTTACAAAATGCAGGCTTTTGACTTCTTGATCCTTCAAACTGACATGCTTCGGCCCACAATGTTGTACTGCAAGAACATTCTAACCCTTCCTTCCCACATAACCCTCAATTTTTCTTTCATCCTGTGTAGACAAAGTAAATGCAAGAAGACTTTTTCTCTTCTGGTTGGAAAAGACCAGCACTAGCAGGCATAGGTTTAGAGTGACAGGTGGAATATTTGAGGGGAATCTGAGAGGAAACCTCTTCACTCAGAGGGTGATGTGGGTGCAGAATGAGCACCCAGTGGAAGTGAAACATCAGTTCAGTTTTAACATTTAAGGGAAATTTGGATATGTACATGGAGGAGAGAGGTATAGATTGCAAATAATAATTGTTACTATAAGGATCACAAAAAAAAGTAAATCAGTAAAAATCTTCCTGAGCAAGCTGAGTATATGGCTGATAAAGTGTTCCTGTACCAGTCTGGAGTGGCATAGCCGTGCAGATGTATTTACTATATTGTGCAAATATTTTGTGACTGGATCATAACCATATCTACTGTGTGTGACTATATGTACCGTGTTTTGCAGTTTGGCCCCAGACGAATGATGTTTCCTTTAGCTGTGTACATGTGTATGGTTGAATGACAAACTTGAACTTACTCTGATGAGGGTAGTCACCATTGTTGTTGCCCCCTGGTGGAAGTGGCAGAGATGGATAGGGAGATGTTCCTGGACCCAGGGCGGCAATCATCTCCATTACGTTGGGCATAATCATTTGACTGGGGCTCATCGTCTTACACCTCTTGGCTATGGGGCCATCTGGGTCATCTTTTATGTGGATGTCCGACTTCACTGGTACTGGCCGCCAGCTGCACGTAGGGTCAATTGTAACCTCCTCAAACTCCGTGCTAGGCAAATTAAACAGAATAATTTCTTAGACAAATGCTTTCAGAATTGAATCAAATTTATTATCACTGACATGTGTTGTAAATTTTGTTGTTTTGGGGCAATATATAATTATTATAAATTACAATAAGAATATACAGTCCTGTAAAAATTCTTAGGCACACTAGATTTTTTATATAAATTTTGTTTTATATTTTTGTCTTCTGCATTAGTGTGACAGTACAAAAGAGCAAATTTGAGATTTCCAAAAATTCATTTTCCAAAAAAATTAAGTTACAGATAATTTCATTACAGAGAGTAACATGTTTAGTAATAGGCCACTTTTCAAGTTTAAAAAAAATGATTACTTTGTAGGTATATAGCCCAGTGCATGCTTAAACAAAGAAAGCAAACAGGTACTAATGATCAATGATATAATGAGCTGAATGAAGTAAACCGATTAACTGAAACGGAAATGGGTGTAGAAGGGATCAAGTTGGGCTAGGGACAACCAATCTAAAAGGTGAGGTGAAAGTTTAAACAATCAGTCCTTACACAATGGCAAGAGTGAGTATTGCAACAAATCAGAAGGTGGTTATCCTGCATCAGCAAGGTGCCTCAAACAGAAATTTTGCAACAGTCAGAAGCTTTAAGATGTACTGTCCAAGTTCTTCTGAAAAAGCACAAAGAAATGGGCATGTGGTTGGCCACAGAAACTGAGTGCAGCAGATGAAAGACGCATCAAACTGACGTTCCTTCTAAATTGGACAAAGTCCATTGCAGCTATCAGCTCTGCACCCCTTTACAGACCAGAGTAGTCTTAATGAAGAGTTGCTGCCAAAAAGCCATTCCTCTGAAGTGGAAACAAAGCCAAGAGACTCACCTACACACAAAAATACAAAGACTGAGGTGCTGAACAACGACAGCAAGTGCTCTGGACTGATGAGTCCAAATTTGAAATTTTTAGCCTAAACTGAGGCCGTTTGTCCATAGAGAGCTGGAGAGCGCTACATGGATGAGTGTTTGCAGCCAACAGTGAAGCACGGCGGTGGTTCCCTGCAGGTTTGGGGCTGCATTTCTGCAAATGGTGATCTGGTCAGAGTTGATGGAATCCTCAATGCTGAGGAGCACAAGCAGGTTCTTATCCATCATGCAATACCATCTGGAAGGCATCTGATTGGTCCCAACTACACTCTGCAGCAGGAGAATGACCCCAAACACACGGCCAAGGTCATAAAAGAACTATCTTCAGTGAAGAGAAGAACAAGGAATTCTGCAGCAGAAGGTATGAATTCCACAGACCCTTGACCTCAACATCATCGAAGCAGCCTGGGATTAGCTGGAGAGACAGAAGCAGATGAGACAGCCGAAGTCTGCAGAAAGACTGTGACAAGTTCTCCAAGATGCCTGGAAAAACCTACCAGCTGATTTTCTTGTAACACTGACACGGCAATGTACCCAAGAGAATTGATGCAGTTGTAGTCACAAACAAAAGGGCAATATATTCACTTACTTTTGAATGGCTGCCAAAATGCCCCACATATATTGGTCAACTTCTAGTCCCTCCAGTAGTGCTGTTTTGCTGTTGGAAGTAAAGACTAGAGTTAATAATGCAGTGCAACTTGAAAAATCGAAATTATATTTATTTATTTATTTAGCGAAAAAGCAAGGAGTAGGCCCTTTGAACCACACCACCCCAGCAACCCCCAACAACCCCGATTTAACCCTAACCTAATCACGGGACAATTTACAATGACCAATTAACCTACTGACATCTTTGGACTGTGGGAGGAAACAGGAGCACTTGGGGAAAGCCCACGTATTCCATGGGGAAGACACAAGGATTCCCTACAGAAGGCACTGGAATTAACTTCTGAACTTCAACGCCCTGAGCTGTAATGGTGTCGCGCTAATCACTACGCTACCGTGGCCCCCAGTTTCCCTGCTACTCCCTCCCAGTATGAACAACTGCAGTGGTTCTAAGGCGCCTGGCCCTACACACAAAAGAGACAAAAAGATGAAGTGCATTTTTCGAAAAATGCCAGAAGTACTCAGCAGGCTGGACAGCTTTAGTGGAAAAGGAAATGGGAGTTAAAATTTCAGCAATATTGCAAATCAGGCAGCATTTAGGGAGGGGAATACAGTCGATGTTTCCGCTGTGACTCTTCATCATGTGCCAGTCACGGCGCAGACTAGATGGGCCAAAGGGCCTGATTTTGTGCTGTAGTACTGTATAATTATATGTCTCTAAGGCTACCATCTATGCCACAGTGACAGATCTAACACATGGCTAAATTCATGCAGTTGCCCTAATAAAATTGGTCAAGATCACTACGTTGCATTCCATGGGACGCAGATATCAAGGACAAGATCAGGGTAGCTATGGCAATCCCTCCAAATGCCATTATAAGAAAGAAAGAAAGGATTATGTGCCATAGAAGTCCTGTCGTAGTTTGAGAAAGAAAAGAGAGGACAACTGAAAGGCATCTTTAAAACATGGTACTGTAAGATGTGGGAGAATTAGACCCTTCAGCCTATCATGCATCTGGTCTTCTGTCATGGCTGATCTATTATCCCTCTCAACTCCAATCTCTTGCCTTCACCCCATAACTTTTGAAGCCTTTACTAATCAAGAACCTGCCAACTTCTGCTTTAATTGTACCCAATGACTTACCTTCCACAGATTCAACACCCTCTAGCTAAAGAAATTCTGCCTCATCTCTGTTCTAAAGGGACATCCCCCTTTATCCTGAGGTTGTGCCATCTGATCCTAGACTCCCCCGCTATTGGAAATATCCTCTGCACATCCGCTCTATTCATGCCTTTCAATATTTGGTACGTTTCAATGAGATCCACCCTCATTCTTATAAATTCCAGTGAGTACAGGCTCAGAGCTATCAAATGCTCCTCATATGTTAACCCTTTAATTCCTGGGATCATAATATAATTTATAACTGCCTGTCTATTTTTTTTTAAAGAACTTTGTTATTATATCATCAATGTTAATATAACTCCCCCACTGAATAACCGAAGAAGTTACACTTTGCACTTACTTGCACACTGGACATCTCCATGTTCCTCGTTCACAGTTCAACTGTAGATACGACTCCAGGTCAAAGCACTGATAAGGGGAAGAAAGCAATTATTCTGCTGTGAAACACAGAGAATAAAATTTGTTGATAGTTTTAAAGTGTTACTTAGGTTGGACACATGCATTCTACACCTGGAAATCTCACTGAATCCTGAGAGAAATATTGCTATTAAGCTGTATGCAAAATAGATAATTTTTTTAATAATAATTGTTTAAGTAACACTTTAGATAATTATTTAAAAATTGAAACAAGACTTCGGCAACAAAACTGGCAGAATGGGTCATCTTATTTCTCTGATCATTTTTAATTTGATGGTAACAGACTCCTCTGGATCGACGAGCTTGCGCCACCCAATTGCACACGTGTAATCAATTAATCCATTAACCCGTACGCTTTTGGAATGTGGGAGGAAACAGGAGCATCTGGAGGAGACCCATGAGGTCACAGTTGGAAGGTACAAACTTCTTACGGACAGTGGCAAGAATTGAACTCAGGTCTCTGGTACTTTTATAGCGTTATGCTAACCATCTCGATACACTGCCAGCCTTACGTAGGCTCCAAGTTATTGGAATTCTACCAGCACAACTCCACCTCTTACCTACTAATCCTCACAGATGATGGTGACAGGAAGTAGCACTCATAACCCATTGTTACTATTTCCATGTGTTTTAATCTGGTTTTTTCAGCATCAAACCCCAGTGTGCAAACACGATTACCAGAGGAACACCAGAAACACCAACGTTTCCAATATTGTTTCTAATGTGCACAACTCTCGGTCAATCAAGAAATACAGCACTAGGTATGAACAAAGGTCTGATATTCTATTCTTTTGTTTTGGAATTTATATTTTTCTACAATTAGCAGAGACACGTTCATTCCATTGGTTAAATTGTTTTAATTTCCTCTGTGCTCTTCCCATAAATTAGGTGAAAAATGCAGTACTCTTTCCTTTATAACAATACCAAACATGGAGTTATTATCTATTCTAAAATATAAACGCAAAAGAACAGAAATCCTCGGTAGATTGGGCACAACTATGGAGATTAAAAACAAAGTCAGAGTTTCAGAATGATAAACCTTCTTCAGAACTTTGAAAACCCAAGTTCAAATGATGTTCTCATTTATGTGAGCCAGGATTATTTTAACATGTTTGGATTCTGTCAGATTAGTGTCAATAAAACCCCTTCTCATGCCTACTTCTCATTCCTAAAGATGCTAGATATGTCTTAAGCAAGTCAATTTTAAAATAGTGGCATTTCTTGCTCGGGAGGGTAAAAAAGAACTACCTGTGATATCAGCCACGTGTTACTGCAGTACAAGGGCAAAAGGCGAAAAGTTTAAGGGGAACTTGAGGGGAAACTTCTTCACCGAGAGGGTGGTGAGAGTATGGAATGAGCTGCCAGCACAAATGGTGCATGAGAGCTTGATTTCAATGTTTAACAGAAGTTTGGACAGGTACATGGATGGTTGGGGTATGGAGGGCCAACTTCCTGGTGCAAGTCGATGGAGTAGGCAGTTTAAATGGTTTTGGTATGGACTAAAATGAGCCGAAGGGCCTGTTTTCGTTCTATACTTTTCTACGGCTCTATGTTCTTTCTACTGACCTGAATGTGTTTACAGTCGTGTCCTCGTGCTGGAAGCTGGATTCGTCTGAATGTGATCGGACATTTCAATGACACTTTAATTGCTGTCTGTTCAACACCATCCTCCCCATTTAGCCCGGGGTTACCTGAAGAGACTGCGCTACTGTTGAAATTCCGCTTGACTGATACATAGAAAAAATAAACATAACATTTACAAGATTGTGTAAAAATGACTTGGCTTCCGTAGATCAGGAGGCTCCCAACTTTTCTTATTCTATGAAGCCTTACCATTAACTGAGGAGTCCGTGGACCTCAGGTTGCGACCCTTTGCTGTAGACTGAATAACATTTCAACTCCTGGTAGTGTTGCAGTACTTCACTTCATCACACAGGTTAAATAAACCAGAGTATCAAACCATAGACATAGGAGCAGAGTTAGACCATTCAGCCTATCGAGTCTATTCCATCATGGCTAATTTATCATCCCTCTTAACCCCATTCTCTTGCCTTCTCCCCATTATCTTCAACACCCTTACTAATCAAATACCTGTCAACCACCCCTTTGAATATACTCAGTGACTTGGCCTCCACAGCCGTCTGTGGCAATGAATTCCACATTCACTAACTGTTCTAAAGAGACCTCCTTGTATTCTCAGACTGTGCCCTCTGGTCATAGACTCCCTCACTATTGGAAACATCCTCTCCACACCCACTCTTTCTGGGTCCTTCAACAAGATTTTCCCCTCATTCTGCTAAACTCCAAAAGACATCACATGCCCCTCATAACTTTTCATTCCTGGGATGACTATTGTGAACCTCTAAAGCTTGAAAAATGATACTCATGCTAAATAAGTGCAAGGCAATGAACATTCACCCCCAAAAGAGTGAGTCTAACTATTACCATCCCAAAGTATCAGTGCATTAATCTTCTGAAGGTGTCCACTGTCCAGAATAAATTAGTGCACCACACACATACTGTAAACACTGAAGCTCTCACTTAACATAAGCAAAACCAATTGACTACAGGAAGAAGCTGGAGGTTCATGAGACGGTCTTCATTACGGGATCAAAGGTGGAGAGGGTCAATACCTTTAAATTCCATGGCATTATTATATCAGAAGATCTGTCCTGGGATGCACCATCACAAAGAAGGCACAACAGAAACTCTACTTTCTCAGAAGTTTGCATAGATTTGGCATGTCACCAAAAACTTTGACATACAGCAAACTGCCAGGTCAGCAGAAAAGGTTGCTGACTGCAGTCTACCATCACTGCAGGACTCGTATGGGTCCAGAACAAAGAAGCAGGCAGGAAGTATCACTGCAGACACTATCCGCCCAGCAAACAGCCTTTTCCAAAAGCTCCCTTCTGGAAAACAGTATTGGGCTATTAAAACAAAAAAACTTCACGCCATCTTAGAAGTTTCTTCCCCCAGGCAGTTAATCTGATCATTCTAGTTTGGCATTGCAACCACTTCAATTACCTTAATTACTGAACTGTAAGCACACAATGGTATTTATGCATATTTTATTCCATATCTGTACTTCAACCTCTAACTTTATTTTTATATAATTCTTTATTCTTTATAATTGTTGAATGTTATTTTTTGTTGCACATTACACCCTAACATACCACAGCAAATTCCTAATACATGTAAATGTATATGGCGAATAAAGTTAATCCTTGATTAGAAATGATAGATTCATAAACTCTTTGGTCCACCTCAACAATCACTGTCATTTAGACCAGCGGCTCTCAACCTTTTTTATGCCATGGACCAATACCATTAAGCAAGGAGCCCATGGACCCCAGGTTGGGAACCCCTGGTTTAGACTGTTAATTCACTGATCCCATTTTATTCACCCCCCCCGCCCCCCGACCCAACATTCTACCACTAACCTACACACAGGGGCACTTTACAGTGGCCAAATAATGGACCAAACTGCACATCTTTGCATAATTGGCTGTGGAAAACAGAGATCAAGGGATCTTTAGAGTCAATGGCTATTTCCTAGCATTAATTATTCGAACGTTGGAAAAATCTTAACAACGTTTTAGGTGTTGGGATTAGGCACTATAATAGTTCGGCACTAATGTTCCCTCTAATTTTTTTTTACAGCTGTGCCATTGCTCTGAGCTGGAAATGTTTACTCAGTCTGAGAACTGCGTGGCAGTTATAATAACACTACTAAATCACAAAATAGAAAAGGAAATTCCAGCTGCGCAGCAAGAGAGGCTTTGAGCAGGGAAGCATTTCATTTACTGTGCACCCACACAGCTCCCAGGGAACAGCGTTCAACACGGACGAGATGGGCCAAAGAGCCTGTTTCTGTGCTGTAGTGTTCTATGACGCAATAACATGATACCCCTCCCTGCCCTCTGTCCATCAGAATTGATTACGGATCTGACAATACTCACTTTTAGTTATACAGTGCTCTGCAGGCAGGAGTCTCTTTTTCAGGAGGCCTTGTAATACTGATCGAACTGAAGGTCTGTGCACTAACTGTAGCACAAACAGATGTGACTGCAAGATCACCAGAATGAGAGTGAATTAGTAACAGAAAACTTATGCCAGGTTCAATGGAGCTTAAATCCGATCAAGCACAGCAGCTTATTTCAGTGAGAATGCGCCGCCATTCCATTATGACAGATTTATTATCCCTCTCAACCCTATTCTCCTGCCTTCTGCCCATAACCTTTGATGCCCTGACCTATCGAGAACCTATCAACTTTAAACATACCCAATGACTTGGCCTCCACAGTGTTTTAAATATACCCAATAAGTTTCACAGATTAACCACTTTCTGGATAGAGATTCCTCCTCTCCTCTGTTCTACAGGAATGTCTGTTCCGAGGCTGTGCCCTCTGGTCCTAGATTCCCCCACTGTAGGAAACATTCTCTCCACATCCACTCTATCTAGGCCTTTCGATATTTGATATGCTTCAATGAGATCCCTTTCACTGTTCTAAACTCCAGCAAGTAAAGGCCCATCGAACACTCCACACATGCTAACCCTTTCCTTCCTGGGATCATTCTCATGAACCTCCTCTGGACCTTCTCCAATGCTGGCACATCCTTTCTTTGATAAGGTGCCCAAAACCCCTCACAATACTTCAAATGCAGCCTTATAAAGCCACAGCAATACAGCCTTGCTCTTACGTTCTCATCCTCTAGAAATGGAAATGGCTGCTAACATCGCATTTGCCTTCCTTACCACTGACTCAGCCTGTAAGTTAACCTTTAGGGAATCCTGCACAAGTGCTCCCAAGTCCCTTGCAGGTTTAATTTTTGACATTTAATTTTTTATTGAGATACAGTGTGGAATAGGCCATTTGAGCCACACTGCCCAGCTATCTCCCAAAATAATCATAGCTTAATCATGGTACAATTTATAATGACCAACTGGTATCTCTTTTGGCCTGTGGGAGGAAACCGGAGGAAACCCATGCAGGCACGGGGAGAATGTACAAACTCCTCACGGGAGGTGACAGGAATTGAACACATATCACCTGTACTGTGCTAAGCACTACGCTACCCTGCCGCCATTATTAGAAAATAGTTTACACCTTTACTGCTTCTACCAAACTCCTGGAGCATTGCTGGGTGAATTAGTCAACATTGTCCTGAGGAGTGAAGACTTTGGTCAGGTAGTTACAAATGTCTTCACTCCTCAGGACAATGCTGACTAAATTCCAAATGAGCTGAAGTTGTAGATTCATATAGACCATGGAAACAAGCCCTCCATGTTGACCAAGTTGCTCAGCTGAGCTAGTCCCATTTGCCTGTAGTTGTCTTATATCTCTCTAAACTTTTCCTATCTACATGACTATGCAATTGCCTTTTAAATGTTGTAATTGTATCCATCTCTACCGCTTCTTCTGGCAGTTCATTCCACATACTAACCTCGCCTTGTGTGGAAGAGTTGCCCCTCAGCTTTCCTTTCAATCTTTCCTCTCTCACTTTAAAACTACATCCTGGACTCCCCTACCCTTGGGGAAATCCTTTTTGCTATTCACTTTATCTGTGCCCCAGTAACCATATCTATGCCCCTAAAGGACCTTTTCAATGTACCTTTGTAGATATAGCACTGACTTACCCATTTGCTGTTCCTGTCCTCTAATCAACTTCCAACTCTTCATCTCTGTCCAATCTCCAGTAAATGATAAATTCAACCTCTTACTGCTTCCTATTGGGCCTCCAATGTTCATACTGTCTCCACACATCTTGATCTCAACTGAACAGCTGTCAACACCACAATCACCAGCTCCATACCCTGTCACAATGCCGCAATCTCTGTTGTTCCCACCTTTAATGGATGGCTTTTTCACCTTTGCAGGCTCCCACATAACAAACATCCATCAACCTTTCAAGCTTTGGCAGGCACATATTTGAAATGGTGGCTGGATATCATACAACAATTTTTAAGAGGGACTGAATAGTTTTATGGTGATTCTCTCAACAGCATTAACAGGGAAAAACCCTTGTTGACGTGACTGAAAAAATTCATTACTCCAACAACTGGGCAGATTGCCCATAGGTTGCCTTGATTTTGAATATGCACTTTATAAATTCCTGCCAGTGCCACTTTAATTATGTGATGGATCCATGATAGTGAATCTTAATATGAACACATTAATATTTATTTTCCAAAAGACACAAAATATTCATCCTCTTAAATAATGAGGAAATGGCAGTTACTAAAATACACATGGACCATTAATGAATAAATATTACATTTTAAACACAAGAAACATAGGAGAATGGGGTTGTGAGGGAAAATAAATCAGTCATGATGGAATGGAGGAGTAGACTCGATGGGCCGAATGGCTTAATTCTGTTTCTATGTCTTATGGATTTTACAGTTGCTGGAAATCCAGAGTAACACACTGGAGAAACTGGAGGTCAGGCAGCATCAACGGAGGGGACTAAACGGTCAACATTTTGGGTTGAATCCCTTCATCAATATTGGGTTTTGAGACTTTTCACTGAGATCAAATCTTGTTGAATTAACTAGACCCAATGATCCCCTGAACTACTATTATCATGATCATTAAGAATACTTAAATTTATAATCTGTAGATTCCAACGTTCAAATAACGTTCAAATTATTATTTCAATGAGGCTAATGTACGGTAATGCTTAAGGCATATAAAGCAGATTGTGGCCTGATAAATAGGGAGAAACCTGTAAATTTTATTAGGATTCTGTGGATTAAAATTGCATAATGTGATATTAAAATGAAGAAATGCATAAGAGGTTTGGGAACATTATAATCCCACCTCTTGAAAGACAGATTATATTCAAACACACCAAAGCTGCCCAGCAGCTTACAAAACACGTTCCACTTTGCCAAGAGAGGTGCCCACAGAAGAAAATGTTCACAGAGGAGAGCTGAATACCGCAAGTCTGTAAGAAAATCCATCAAAAGAAAGCGTTTACAACCTGGGGTCCAGACCTCTGGGTTAATGGTAGGGGCCCATAGCATTAAAAAAAATGGGAACTCCTGATCTAAAGCAATGCCGCATACATAAATTTAAAGGAGGTTTTAAAAGGAAACAGAAGGCGCCAAAGGAGCACCTGGTTACAGGGACAAAGTAATGAAAGGAACTTCTATTGATGATGAAGCATATGGAACTAGTGTACATAAAAACTCTGACCAGGAAGGGAGAAGAAACCAGATAGGAGGAGATTGATAGCAGGGCCCAAATATCTTGGGGACTTGTAATTTGACAAGGATTACAAAGTTTACGTGGTGTGGACTGTGGAGGTGGCTGACAACCACAAGCTCAGTAAGGATATTGGTGTTAGGCGAACATAAAGTAGAACTATCGATAAGGGCGCACTCATACTTACACAGCAACAGGCCGTTACAGTGATCTGAATTGTGTTCCTCCCCGGCTGGCACACATGCTTCAGGTAGAGCGGCTTGTGGGATGTTTTATTGTCACCTCGTTCAATCGTGAGTGGCGTGGCATTCACGCTAACCTGGACTGAAGCAGGCCAGTTTGTGTTCATCTGTCTGTCTTCGTGATGATAACACTTAAACTGAAGTTCCAGATCTGGCCTGCAGGAAAGATTTGAAAAAAAAATGCATATCAAGAAAGATTAGTAATTAAAAATTTAATAAATGCTACCATTTAATTAGAAAGTAGATTAGTTTTATTTGTGAAATGTACATCGAAACATACAGTTAAACACAAACACAAGAGGTACTGCAGATGGTGGAAATCTACAGCAATACACACAATATGCTGGAAGAGCTCAGTACGTCAAGCAGCATCTAGCAGTGGGAATAAACAGTCGGCGTTTCAGGCCGAGACCCTTCATTAGGAATCAGTGAAATGTGTCATTTGCATCAACGTCCAACACAGTTTGGAGATGTTCTGAGGGCAGTCCACAGTGTTGCCATGTTTCTGGTGCCAACGTAGCATGCCAACAACTTACTAACCCTAACCTGTAAGTCTTTGGAATGTGGGAGAAGACAAGAGACCCCGGAAAGAACATACACGGGGACGGGGAGAACGGATAAACTCCCTACAGACAGCTGTAGGACCTGAACCCTGAGTGCTGGCACTCTAAGGCATTCTGGTAACCACCTGTTTAATAAAATAAACTCTGCTTGCAAATTGTCCATCAGGCAAAACAAAGACGATGCATTTTCATTCCGGGTTCCAGATGCCAGCAACAAGCATTCCATGCGTTAAAATCATTCACACCTAAATTGGATCCAGTATTGCCTTGTAACAGCACTACCAGGTCAGATTTAGTACCTTCTATTGCAATTATGTGCCGCATCAGAACACTGTGCCCTACTTTCCATAAATACAGTACAGCTGTGGCCTGCAGCCATCCACTCCTGGACCAGCTTCACTTGCCTCAGCACTGAATGGACCCAGCAGTGGCCGGCAGCCAGCATGCTTTCAGACCTGTTTCATTCGCATCAGTGCTGAACGTATTCCGTGGGACTCTGCAGTTCATGTTCAGTATATTACTTATTTACTTTAAAAAAAATTCTTTACATGATTTTTTTTTACACAAACCTATCCTCATAGAGAGATCAGAAGTGGAGAGAGTGAGCAATCTCAAGTTCGTAGGTGTCAGTATCTCGGAGGACGTAACCTGGATACAACATACTGATGCAGCGATAAAGAAGGCAAGACAACGGCTATATTTCATTTGGAGTTTGAGGAGATTTGGTTTGTCAAGAACGTTCTGTGGAGAGCATTCTGACTGGCTGCATCATCGTTGGGTATTGGGGGGGGTGCTATTGCACAGGATGAAGTTGCAGAAACATGTAAAATTAGTCAGCTTCAAAATGGGTACTAGCCTCTGTAGTATCCAAGACATCTTCAAGGAGCAGTGCCTTAGGAATGTGGCATCTTGTATATTGTACCGCTTCCGCAAAGTTCACAAATTTCATGACGTATGCTGGTAATATTAAACCGGATTCTGACTGTTTGTCTGTCTTTGCTGTGTGGTTTATTATGTAGTTTCTATTGTGTTATTTTGTTTTATGACTGCCTGCAAGAAGACGAATCTCAAGGTTGTATGTGGCATACATACTTTGATAATAAATTTACTTTGAATTTTGAACGCAATAGCAATCTCATGGCCTATTGAGTGAGATGATCAGCCTCACACTGCAGTTTTGTAGTTTATTGGAACTTAGTTAAGATTATTTATACAAAATTATGAGGGGTATAGATAGGATAAATGGAAGCAGGCTTTTCCTACTGAGGTCGGGTGAGATTAGTACATGCAGACATGGTCAAGAGGTTCAGTTCTTGTTCAGATCAAACATTATAAAGGGAAAAAGTGTGACCTAAATGACTTTGACCGTGGAATGATTGTTGGTGCCAGATGGGGTGGTTTGAGTATTTCAGAAACTACTGATCTCCTGGGATTTTCATGCACAGCAGGATCTAGTTTACAGAAAATGGT
The DNA here is from genome assembly GCF_030028105.1 of Mobula birostris. Taxonomy (NCBI): domain Eukaryota; kingdom Metazoa; phylum Chordata; class Chondrichthyes; order Myliobatiformes; family Myliobatidae; genus Mobula; species Mobula birostris. The sequence continues at coordinate 163,163,964 of NC_092377.1, forward strand.
GCAAAAAACAAAAAAAAAAATCCAATAAGCAGCTGTTCTGTGGGTGAAAATGCCTTGTTAATGAGAGAGGTCAGAGGAGAATGGTCAGACTGGTTCAAGCTGACAGTAAGGTGACGGTAACTCAAATAACCACGCGTTACAACTGTGGTGCGCAGAAGAGCATCTCTGAACGTACTTCACGGTAAACCTTGAAATGGATGGAGTACAGCAACAAAGACCACACCAGGTTCCACTCCTGTACCTAATAAAGTGGCCACTGAGTGTTTATCACAGTCAGAAAATTCACAAAGAGACAGAGCTTAAGACTTCCAGTTGTGCTTGGTGCTGGTTCAGGAAGAGCAAATGGATCCCAGATTTATTCTTAATCTGCTGTATTAACCTTTGCTAATTTTGATGCAGTTTGTGGGGAAATTGTCCACGTCTTGATCTAACCCCATTTGCTAAAACAGTAGCCCATGATTGCCGATGCATATACTGAATGTGTCCATCAATAAGGAACAAGTTAGGTTCTGCCGTTCCACCTCCCATGCCTGGCAACACAGTTGCTTGCAAGAGACATCATATGACTGATGGTATCTCTCAACATGCATCTTAGCACCTTCAAGAGAAACCAAGGTCGAGCAGACACAAGAGATTCTGTAGATGCTAGAAATCCAGAGCAACACACACAAAAAGTGCTGGAGGAACTCAGCAAGTCAGGCAGCATCTATGGAGGGGAATAAATAGTTGATGTTTTGGGCCGAGACCATTCATTAGGACAGGACAGGAAGCAGGAGGAACAGAAGCTAGAATAAGAAGATACGGAGAGGCTTCTTTCTCCTCACATCCATAGATGTTGATACTATATTTGTTCCCCTCCCTGATCATATTTCCGTGAAAGGAACTACAGCATTCAGGTTTCTGCTGAGCAGATGAATTGCAGGAAAGGAAACATCCCACTGACTAACCAGAACTTTTACTGAATTTCACATGTATAGCTACAATATAATTACTGCACAATTGACTTCCCTTGCCCCATCCGTAGGGTTGTTAATGTAAAATGTAGTGCTGTTGGATTCTGATGCTTTTGCAATCCAAAGGTTCTTCAGAAGTTAAGGAAGAAGCATCAAGCTTGTTGTGTATGACTGTTTTATTGAATGTTAGAAGAGCAAAGGAGGAGAGGGAAGAAGGGGCAGAAGTATGGTGAGAGACAGAGAAGAGCAGGGTAAAACAAAGGGGAGGGGGAGAGAGAGGGAGAGAGGCACTAAAAGTAGCGAGGTCTTCTTATACCAGACTACAGAAAACAGAAATTTCATTGATAACAGTTAACCAATTAAATAGCCAGCTTGAAATCATGTGACACCCTCCACAGAAACCAATTTTCCATAAAAATACAGAGGCTGCTGTAACTACTGAAAAACTCACCACAATACAGCACGGAACAGGCCTGCCCAACCCTTTGAGCCATGTTGCCCAGCAATCCTCCAATTTAACCCTAGCCTAATCATGGGACTATTTACAACGTCCAATTAACCTACCAATCGGTATATCTTTGGACTGTGGGAGGAAACATGGGCACCCAGAGGAAAAACACGCAGACACAGGGAGAATGTTAAAAACTCCTTGCAAACACGGTGGGAATCGAACCTGGATTGCTGATACCGTAAAACATTGTGCTAACTACTATGCAACTGAGCTGCCCTTACATGTACAGAGGTGATTATATAAAAATACAAACAAGCATTAGAAAGTCAAACAAGGAAAATACAATTCTACACCCCAATCTAACATACTTTTGGGCCAGTCAAAAATTGATTTCATTTGAACATTTCAAAACTAAGGTAACTAAAGTTGATTAATATATGTTAACGATCAATCCCCTACTGACAAATAAAGCTAAACTTTCTCCACTGCACCTGTATTTTTTGCTTTCATTGACTGTTATGCAAGAATATCTATGTCCTTTGTACATTAATATTCCCAATCTACCAGCACTTTTAAAAATATATATACTCAGTACATTTTTACTCAAGTAGATGTAGAAAAATTTCAGGGTAGTGAATCTGTGGAATCCTTTGCCACAGATGCTGTGGAGGCCAAATCATTGGGTCTATTTAAAGTGGAGATTGATAGGTTCTTAATTAGTAAGGGCGTCAAAGGTTACCAGGACAGGGCGCAGGAGATTGGGTTGCCAGGGATAATAAATCAACCAGGATGGAGTGGTGGAGCAGACTCGATGGGCCAAAGGACCAACAATAATTCTGTGCCTGTGTACTATGTTCATGGTTAGCATAGTGCTTCACAGTTCATTTCCCACTGCCATACGGAAGGAGTTTGTACTTTCTCTCCATCACCACGTGGGTTTCTCCTGGGTGCTCCGATTTCTTCCCACAGTCCAAAGGCGAACCAGTTGGTAGGTTAATTGGTCACTGTAAATTGTCCTGTGATTAGGCTAGGGTTAAATTGGGAGTCGCTGGGTGGCACATCTCGAAAGGCCGGAAGGGTCTGTTCCATGCTGCATCTCAATATACAAATAAATAAATGATAAAAGTGCTCAACTGTCACCTCTAGCAATGTTACTATTACTCACATATCGCACACAAAATAGGTACCATTACTTTCCACTTACCTCCACATTAGCGTCTGATGCACGGAATGACGCAGGTGGAAGACGTGGTTGCTGACAGCAAGGTTGTGCTCTAACCGGAACGGTTCCAACACCACACCGTCTCGCACGGGGAAGGTCAGTCGCAGCTCATCTCCAGGACTTGCTGAAATCAACAAAAGTTCTACCTCAATTTGTCTCTTTCCAATACTATTAAATTCTAATATCAAAATTCAAGATGTTAAATGTCACCAGCAAATGTAATTGTGCCTTCAAAGTCACTGACTCCAACGATTCTATTAGAATCTCACACTCTGGCTGCTCCTTCCGTTGCTAACCCCATTTTCTTGGGTCCAAATGAACTAACCGCAGTGTTTACACAAACTTCTATAGATGCACAGTGAAGAGTATCCTGAGGGTGTTTCCATACCAGGCCATGACTGGTTGCATCATGGCCTGCTACAGAAACACCAATACTCATGAATGGAAAAGTCTACAAAAAGTAGTGGATACAGCCCAGCCGATCACAGGAAAAACCCTCCCCACCACTGAGCACATCTACAAGGAGCACTGCCACAAGAAAGCAGCGTGTATCATCAATGACTCCCATGCTCTCTTCTTACTGCTAGCATCAGGAAGGAGGTACAGGAGCCTTAGGTCCCACACGATCGGGTTCAGGAAGTTATTACCTTTCAACTATCAGGCTCCTGAACCAGCGTGGCTAACTTCACTCACCTCAACACTGAACTGATTCCACAACCTATGGACTCACTCTCAAGGACTCTACAACTCACCTTCTCAGTATTACTTTTGATTTATTTATTATTATTATTATTTGTTATTTTTTGCAGTTGCACAGTTTTGCTCATCGGTTGTTCCTGTAAACGTTGGAGGAACTCAGCAGGCTAGGCAGCATTTATAGGAAAAAGTATAGTTGACGTTTCTGGCCGAAACCCTTCGGCAGGTCTGGAGAAAAAAAGCTGAGGAGTAGACTTAAAAGATGGGGGGGGGGGGGGGGGGAGAGAGAAACATCAGGTGAAACTTGGGGGGTGGGGGAATGTTCAGATTTCCAGCATTTGCAGATTTTCTCTTGGTTGTTCCTGTGTCGTTTTTCGGAATTTCTCTGTGAATGCCACAAGAAAAATAGTGACATTACAGTTATGTACTTTGATAATAAATTTACTTTGACCTTGACTTTTGCCTTCAATGTACAGTAGTTGTCATTCATCAGAAGTCCAAAGACCACTTCTCAGTCCCATCAAACAATTGCCAATATTATCCAAGAGGCAGGAAGCAAAAGCTCCGATATCTCTGACAAACTGTCGTCTTTTAATATCTTAAACACAAGAGATTCTGCAGGTGCCCCAAATCTAGTGCAACACACACAAAATGCTGGAGGAACTTAGCAGGTCAGGCAGCATCCATGGAGGGGAATAAACAGCTGACGTTTCAGGTCAAGACTTGATGGAAGGTCTTTGCCCAAAATGTTAACTTATTCTAATATCATCTTCCTGCTTCTATTCCAACGATATGCAGAAGACTCAGGATTTAAAAACACAAACACGAGAAAATCTGCAGATGCTGGAAATTCACGCAACACACACACACAAAATGCTGGTGGAACACAGCAGGCCAGGCAGCATCTCTAGGAAGAAGTACAGTCAACGTTTCGGGTCGAAACCCTTCATCAGGATGAAGACTCAGGATCCTCCACTTCTAATTCTGAGACTGTCTCTACCATTACTTTGTTTCCTTTCTTTGAAATTTCTTGTTAAATCCGGTTCTTTCATATACTTGTGCTAACCCTGATCACCAATCCACTGGCAGTTTCTCACCTCAGCTTTGTACAAGTATTCTGTGAACATAAGACTGAAGTTCATACTCACATGATGGGGGAGGAGGAAGACTATTCAGGTTGGGCTTTATGTCGGGAAGAAAAGGTGATTTCACATCCTGGTTCGGTGACATGTATGGAGGAATATTGCTTCCTGGAGTCATTGGAGGTGTTGGGTTGCCTGATATGGGGGAGCTGGGATAGCCAGGCATAGTTCTTGAAGGCTAGAAAATAAATTTTGTGGATCACTTTCTGTTTAAACATGCAGCCCAGGATATCATTAATGAGGCATAAACAACATATTCCCCGTCCAGAGCCCTAGTGAACTCAGTCTTCAGAAACCTGATAACCGTACCAACCTTGCATGTCTCAATCTCATCCAACAGTGTTCCCCAAAAGAGAAAAAAATGTCCAAAGCTCCTCCTAACCCTCATGCAATGGTTGCTTTTAATAAACACTATATTCCTTTTCCAGAAGGCCTAGTGAACTCAATCCTCAGAAATCTGATAACCACACCAACTTTGTTCCTCTCAACCTATCCAACAGTTCCAATGTTAATCTAAAGCAGGGTTACAACCTTTTTTATGCCATGTAGCTTTATGATTAACTGAAGGGTCCATGGACCCCAAGTTGGGAACCCCTGATTGAAAGAGAAAAAAAAACTTTCAAAGCTCTTTTTAACTCTGATGAAATGTCTGATTCCACTAAATCCTAAATGTTGAATACCATATACAAAATTCATCTGACTTTGATGAAAGTTAGAAGTAAAATACGTACCCCATTAATATTGGCCTGGGTGTAGCTGGTGTAGTTACCACCCATAAAGGCGTTACTCTGCCCATTATATTTCTCAGATGGCTGTAAAGAGAAAAGGCCCGAGAGTTGCTGTCATCAACAAATCCATATATCTCATACACAAGAGATTTTGCAGGTGCTGGAAATTCAGAACAACTCACACAAAATGATGGAGGAACTCAGCAAGACTGGTCCTGAAGGATCTTGGCCTGAAACATCAACCGTTTACTCTTTTCCATAGATGCTGCCTGACCTGCTGAGCTCCTCCAGCAGTTTGAGTGCGTTGGTCCAAATACTCCAACACAACTTACCATCAAACAGTCCTCTCAATTAACGTTGGATGCCACAGTAGCGCAGTGGTATGCTATTCTCATTCCCGAGTTCAGAGTACAAATCCTGTACATCCTCCCTATGGATTCCCCCCACATCCTCCAGTTTCCCCCCACAGTCCAAATCTGTACCAGGTAGGTTGGCTGGTCATTGTAAATCGTCCCATGATTGGGCTAAACTTCAGCTGGGGCAGTGCGGTTACAGAGACAGCATGGCCCAAAGGGCCGGAAGGGCCTACTCCATGTTGTATCACTAAGTAAGTAATGTCGATCACTGGCAAGGGCTTAATTATCCTTACCTGCTCAAGTAGTGAAGCACCTGGTTCACTCAGGGTCAGAATCAGCTGAGCAAATAAACACCCATCTCTAAGTTGTCGAAAATCATGCAGAACAATAACTGAGAAAACGTTGCCTATCACCTGTACAGCAGGAGGGACAGTACTCTGGTGCGATGCGGAGGCCTGGTACCTGATGCCTGGTGAGAATGCTTAAATGTTCCACTTGAGGAACTACTGCTCTTCCCAACCATTCACAGAAAAGGCTTACTGCTTTAGATCTCTTTGACCACATATTTTCCTCCGGAGAAAGTAACACATGATAGAACACAGAAGAGTAACAGCAGAGAAACAGGCCATTCAGCCCACAATGTCGTGCTGAACCAGCTAAAAAGCAAATCAAAAACACCCAAACACTAATCCCTCCTACCTACACCATGTCCATATCCCTCCATCTTCCTCACATCCATGTGCATATCTAAACATCTCTTAAAAGCCTCTAGTGTACTTGCCTCCACTGCCAAACCAGGCAGTGCATCCCAGGCATCCATCATTCTCTAAAACAACTTATCCCTCACCCCCCCCCCCCCTTGAACCTACCCCCTCTCACTTTCAATGCATGACCTCTGGTATTAGACATCTCAACCCTGGGAAACAGATACTCCCTGTCTGTTCCATCTATGCCTGTCATAATCTTGTAAACCTCCACCATTCCAGAGAAAACAACACAAGTTTATCCAACCTCCTGTGATAGCACATGCTCTCTAAACCAGGCAGCGTCCTGATAAGCCTCTTCTACACCCTCCCCAAAGCCTCAACATCCTTCCTATAGTGGGGTGGCCAGAATTGTACGCAATACTCCAGATGTGGCCCATCCAGTCTTTTATAAAATTGCCCATTTATAAAAGCAGTAGTCATTTCTTACAATGATTAATAACTATTTTTAATCAGTTCAATGCTGCCAGTGGGTAGCCATACTTATAGGGAGACCTATAGTTTTAAAAAATTTTTATATTTCTTTTAGATACAGCATGATTACATGCCCTTCCATTGTGAATTTCTTTCATTATAATGACCACTCTCAGCCTGGCCTACGCAGCAGAAAATTAATGCACATTATAAGTCTGAAATTGCAAATTTCCATATTCAATGTGACTGTCTTACCTTATAATACTGCCCCATTGATCCTGGGGGAATGGGGTACTGTCCTGTGTTTTGCTGGCCAGGCATCCTATGTGCTGGATAGTTGGGAGACGGAATGGATCGTTGGGTGCTTGAGGGAGCATACTGACTGGTCTGGCTGGGATACTGGCTGTTAGGACCATACTGTTGACCTAGATAGCTTTGCTGAAGGCACAGAACAGAACTATGTTAATAATTTTGCTTGGCTTCTCAAAATTAATCATCAAACTAATTTCTCTGTTATAAAAACTTTTAGTATAGGAAACATGGGAATTCAAGTTGTCCAATGATAAATATAACATTCTGATTAGTTCAGTTTCATCAAAAGAAAAAGGCAAAGTGATTTGAATTAGACCAAGAATCTGTAACCAAAACTGTAATGTTAGGAGATTGTGTATACCTCCTTGCGTTACTCAGATAACAAAGACCTATAAACATCATAAGTGGTTAAGACGTTCGTCTAGTTATTTGAAGGTCGCTAGTTCGAGCCTTGGCTGAGGCAGCGTGTGTGTCCTTGAGCAAGGCACTTTACCACACATTGCTCTGCAACAACACCGGTGCCAAGCTGCATTGGTCCTAATGCCCTTCGCTTGGACAATATCGGTGGTGTGGAGAGGGAAGACTTGCAGCATGGTCTTCCATACAACCTTGCCCAGGCCTGTGCCCTGGAAACCTTCCAAGGTGCAAATCCATTGTCGCATGAGACTAACGGATGCCTATTAATAAACATCATGACCTATAGGAGAACGGAGATCTCCAGGAGAATTAAAAAATTAGGAGAATGAGATAGCTAGGTGAACAGAGATGTCTAGCAGAACGGAGATATCCAGGAGAACTGATACAGCTAGGGAAATGGAGATATCTAGGTGAATGGAGATTGATATCCAGGAGAATGGAGATATCTAGATGGAGATACCTAGGTCAACCTGTTCGAGGGCGAAGGGAGTTTAGCATCACCAGAAGTATCCCATTCAGTAACCAGCACTAAACACTGATGAGAATCTCTACAGTTAAAGAACAATGAGACCAGTATGGACTAGTTTCCAAACACCTTGACTTGGATTATTTATCACATGGACAACAAAACGCACAGTGAATTGTGTCATTTGCGTTAACAACCAACACAACCTAAGGAGGTACTGTTGTCACAAATTGCGGCTCCGACATAGCACGTCCATAATGTTCAGCAGAATGACACAACCAACAACAGAACAGCAGCAACAATCCAACAAACACCTTCCCGCCACCCCACACACACACACACACACGCACACTCCTCTAACCCCAAGACAGACCATATCTATCTCCATCAACCTATTCAGAGATCCCCAAAATAATTTTGGTGAGAGTATAGTCACAGGGTTTGTTTTAATGGGCTGCGTTAAATCAAGTCACATACTACTCAGAGGTGCATTTTTATACAGATGAACATCTTGGAATTTACACTACTGAAAATGTCAGATTCAGATTTATAACATGTACATTGAAACATACAGTATATTTAACCATCAACAACATACTCACGACAGATAACATGATTACATTGAGATATAGTTCACTTAGCTTTTCATAACTGATTACTGGACAACATACCATATTATAAATCTGCAGCATTACTACTTTAAAGAAGAAACAAAACAGCTTTATGTACATCTAAACATACAGGGAAATGCGTCACATTTGTCAAATCAAATCCGCAAGGATTGCGCTGGGGGCAGCCCGCAAGTGTCGCCATGCTTCCAGCACCAACAGAACATGCCCACAACTCGCTAACCCCAACCCGTACGACTTTGGAATATGGGATGAAACTGGAGCGCATGGAGAAAAACAACACAGCCACAGGAAGAACGTGCAGACAGCAGAGGGAATAAACCCCCTCAGTGATCACCCGTGCTGTAAAGTGATCATGCTGACCGCTACCCTACCGTGCCACCTCTCGTCTAGGAATGCGAAAAGTGTGATGTCTCAATTACTATAAGTGCTGGGTTATTGTATAATTGATGCTTGGAATATGCTGGAATATTTGTGCTAGAACCACAAAGCAAGAGGACCTCATTTGAAATTCACATTACTACTTTATTAACGAATGCAAACTACCTTTTCAAAAAGCTCCCTTCCAGACAGCATTATAGGGCTATTAAAACAAAGACTTCACACCATTTTAAAAGTTTCTTCCTCCGGGAAGTTATTCTGAACAACTATTCTGGTTAATCCCAACCCTCCTCTATCTATCAACCTTGTTACTGAACTGTACTGTAAACACTTCAAATCACTTTTTGTAGTGTGCTTACAATGTAAATACATGTTGGCATGTATTTTCTGCACATTTTATTCCATATCAGTACTTCTAACTTTAATTTAATATAACTCTTTATTTTTTTAAGTGATGAATGTTGTTTGTTTTTGCTGCACGTTGCACACAGACCAATGCACTACAGCAAATTCCTAATGTATATAAATCTATACTCAGAGGCTACTTTATTAGGTACACCTGCTCGTTAATGCAAATATCTACTCAGTCAATCATGTGGCAGCAACTCAATGCAGAAAAGCATGCAAACATGATCAAGAGATTCAGTTGTTTTTCACAAGAAACATTAGAATGGGGAAGAAATATGATCTAAATAATTTTCACCATGGGGCAGTTTCAGTATCTCAGCAACTGCTGACCTCCTGGGATTTCCACACACAACAGCCTCTAGAGTTTACAGAGAATGCTATGAAAAACAAAAAAAAAATCCAGTGAGCAGTATTTCAGTGGGTAAGAATGCCTTGTTACTGAGGGAGGTCTGAGGAGAATGGCCAGACTGATTCAAGCTGACAGGAAGGCGACAGTAACTCAAATAACCACTAAACAACAGTGGTGTGCAGAAGAGCATCTCTGAACACACAACACGTCGAACCTTAAAGTGGATGGACTCCAGCAGTGGAAGATCAAGAACATACTTTTTTTCATGTGCGTGAGGTATCCAATAAAGTGGCCACAGAGTGAATAGAGCTGACCCTTGTTCCTTGATCCTCCAAGGAGACCACACCTTGTTGTAGAGTTTGGAGGCTTGCATGCTTTACTGACCCAGAGAGCTATGTTGGGTGGAGTGAGGGCTTTATACTTTGGCTCTTGGTAGGGTCACACATGCCAAACAGGTCAAAGGGTAGAATTTGGTCAGACTAAGAGTGGTCCACTGGTCCTCCAGTTTGGTGGGAGGGAGGTGGTGTTCAGCTCCGGGCTAACAACCCAGACTGATCAAAAAACATTGTTACAGAAACAGCAAAGTAGAGGACAGACCGAGATGGATGATCTTCATCGCTGCCCTAAACGCCAGTGGTGTAACAGGCAGTAGGCATTGTATAAACATGAGATAGTCTGCTGATGCTGGAAATCCAAAGCAACAAATGTTGGAGGAACGCAGCAGATCGGGTGGCATCTGTGGAAATGAATAAACGGACGACGTTTCAGGCTGAGACCCTTCTTCCCCTTCTTCAGGACTGAGCAGGAAGATGGAAGATGCCAGACTAAAATTGTAGGGGGAAGAGGAGGGAGTCTAGCTGGAAGGTGAAGGGTGAAGCCAGGTGGGTGGGAAAGGTAAAGGGCTGAAGAAGAAAGGATCTGATAGGTGAGTAGAGTGTACCATAGGAGAAGGGGAAGGAAGAGGGGACCCGGGGGGAGGTAATAGGCAGGTGTGATGTGGTAAAAGGTCAGGAGTGAGGAATAGAGGAGGGGTGGGGGGAAATGGAGGTAATTTATCCTTGAGAATCAAGTCAGGGTCCACAATGACTGATGCAATTTGAATGTGGCTAACAGCAGATGAACCTGGTACTGATGGAAGCCATGTGCATCTCTTCATGTACATTGCTTACTAATGGAAGTCATTGGATAGTTTTAGGAAAGATGGTGCAAGCCAAAGCAGGCCAGGACAACATTCTAATGCCATTCTTCACTGTATTAATTGTAGAACTAGAGAGGGAAACAATACTTATCGATGCCCAGAAGCCATTGAAATGATTTAGAAGTGTTCACAGGAGTAGAGTGTAGAAGACTAATGTCAAACACACGGCAACAGGACCTAGACGCAATGCCAGAAGCAATTTAATAACCTCACATGAGCTGTCAAGGTCAGTGAATTTATCATCCAAAAAGTATATTCAGTCACCACACCAAGCTCTTTCATCTCATTGCTTCCCTAACAACCACTACTATCAATAACTGCAGCCTAACAGTTATATCTCTGAAGACCTTAATCTTCTACTCCTGCTGTTGTAACCACAGTTCGCAACTCATTCACTTCTAGCCATTCAGACTTATCACACAGACACATTGCAATACACTCTAATCATGATCTCTCTCTTGCACAGTTGATGGCAGACAGCCACCGCTACCAACAACAAATCTGGTGGTTTTGAAAGACCTAGATAATGTAGACGTAGAGAGAACATGTACAATAGTGGGAGAAACTTGGACCAGAAGACAAAGGACCTCCCTTTAGGACAGGGATGAAGAGGAATTTCTTTTACCAGAGGGTGCTGAATTTATGGAATTCATTGCCACAGACAGCTGTGGAGGCCAAGACATTGAGTATACTTAAAGCAGGGGTTTGATAGGTTCTTGATTAGTGAGGAGTCAAAGGTTGTGGGGAGAGGGCACGGGCAACCCTATCCTGTAGGTGTTTGGACTGTGGGAAGAAACCCACAGTCATAGGGAGAACGTACAAACTCCTTACAGACATCAGCGGAAATCATATCCTGATCTGTAATTGCTGGTGTTGAAAAGTGGTTCTGCTAACCACTACACTACCGTTATGGTTACACAAGCCTGAAGACGTGAGTCAATTGTCCAGGAGCATGAAAGAAGTCTGTTCCAATCTCACATGGTGACACAGTACCCTACCCTATACCCAGACAAGGCAAATGTTTTGCAAACCATTAATGCAAGAGGATTCAAGTACATAAGCAAATAGGTATCATAACAATTACTTATGACCTTAGAACATGGAGGATCATGTACATCTTTGGTCTCAATATTTGAAGGAGGAAATAGCTTCTTGAAAGAGAGCGAAGTAAAATACTCGGATGGCAGATCTGTCCCTCAAAAAGTTGAGCAAGCTTGGTCTCTACTCCTAACTTCAGACAAATCAGAGGTAACCTCTCATTCTTAAGTATACAAACTATCTAGTGGCCTCTGTAGTTGTATTTGTGAGAAAAATTGTATCCTAGGGTCACCAACTCAAAATAAGGGATGAAACATAGAAAATTACAGAACAGAAACAGGCTGTTCATCCCATCTAGACCATGCTTGGGTCTAATGAAGGTGAATATCTTGACACGGAGTGTGGCGTATCTTTAAAACCCTCCACCCCAGAGGTCCGTAGATGCTCTGTCATTGATTGCATTCCACACAGAAATCTATTGAAGGATTGAGGGATATTATGCTCTTTCCTTTCCAGCTGCCAATTAGACTGGAAGAGGGGTTGATGAAGGATCTTCAGTGAGTTGACATAATATATCCTGTCGATAGTGACAGTATATAATTGGCACAAAACTACCTTCCTCTTGCTATTCTGGTCCTCTTCCTACAATTGTTATTTTGGTAATTTACCTTCTTAAATGTAGGACAGCCCAAGGATCAGAGGAGAATGATCAAACTCCACAGGCCGCCTACAGGTAGGATTGGAGCTACGACTCTCAGTGGTTACCTCCTGCTGTCACTTTGCCCCTCTCCCTCTCACAGGACTTGCTTTGGATGAAGTGAACTGCATGGTGAAACCTGTGTGGGAGAGTTTTGAAAGTGGAAAAGTCATTGCACTGGGGCAGTGGTACAAGCAGTCGTCACAAGCTGGAGTCTTCTTTGGTAACAGTGGATGCCATGACTTCTGTGCCTTGTTCTGCCCTGCTCTCCACAAAGCATTGCAGAACTGCCTTCTTGATTGTTGATCTCACCCGCCCAGTTCGCCAGAGCTGACTCACACGTTAGGATAATTTCCCTGGGTTATGAGGCTCACAGGCTACTCTCACCCGGTTTAGCTTGCCCGTCGAAGCATGTAGCATGCAAACAGCTACTTGGAGCCATAGGTGAGAGCCGAGTGTTTGGTGGAGAGTGAGCTGGCCCAGCCGATCACAGGCAAAACACTCCCCACCATTGAGCACATCTACAAGGAGTGCTGCCACAAGAAAGCAGCGTCCAACATCAAGGGTCACCACCATCCAGGCAAGCTCTCTTCCTGCTGCTGCCATCAGAGAGGAAGTACAGGAGCTTAAGGTCCCACACACCAGGTTTAGGAACCGTTGTTACACTTCAACCATCAGGCACCTGAATCAGCGTGGATAACTTCACTGAATTGATTCCACAACCTATGGACTAACTTACGAGAACTCTATAACTTGTGTTCCCATTATTTATTTTGTATTATTATTTTTGTATTTTCATAATTTGTTTTCTTTTGCACATTCATTATTTGTCAGTCTTTGTGTTAATTTTTCATTGACTCTATTGTATTTCTTTATTCTCCACTGTGAATAGCTGCAAGAAAGTGAATCTCAAGGTAGCATATGGTGACATGTACAGTGGTGCTAGAAAGTTTGTGAACCTTGTCGAATTTTCTCGATTTCTGCATAAATATGACCTAAGATGTGATCAGATCTTCACGCAAGTCCTAAAACTAGATAAAGAGAACCCAATTAAATAAACAACACAAAAGACATATTTGTTCATTTATTTATTGAGGAAAATGATCCAATATTGCATGTATTTGTTGGAAAAATTAGGTGAACCTTTGCTTTCAGTAACTGGTATGACCCCTTTGTACAGCAATAATTTCAACCAAACATTTCCAGTAACTGTTGATCAGTCCTGCACATTGGCTTGGAGGAATTTTAGGTCACTCCTCCTTAGAAAACTGCTTCAACATGTCCACAGATCCCTGAAAGTTGCCTCACAGGTAGATAGGGTAGTTAAGAAAGCTTATGGGGTGTTAGCTTTCATAAGTTGAGGGATAGAGTTTAAGAGTTGCGATGTAATGTTGCAGCTCTATAAAACTCTGGTTAGGCCACACTTGGAGTACTGTGTCCAGTTCTGGTCACCTCACTATAGGAAGGATGTGGAAGCATTGGAAAGGGTACAGAGGAGATTTACCAGGATGCTGCCTGGTTTAAAGAGTACGCATTATGATCAGAGATTAAGGGAGCTAGGGCTTTACTCTTTGGAGAGAAGGAGGATGAGAGGAGACATGATAGAGGTATACAGGATATTAAGAGGAATAGATAAGAGTAGATAGCCAGCGCCTCCTCCCCAGGGCACCACTGCTCAATACAAGGGGACATGGCTTTAAAGTAAGGGATGGGAAGTTCAAGGGGGATATTAGAGGAAGGTTTTTTACTCAGAGTGGTTGGTGCGTGGAATACACTGCCTGAGTCAGTGGTGGAGGCAGATACACTAGTGAAATTTAAGAGACTACGAGACAGGTATATGGGAGAATTTAAGGTAGGGGGTTATAAGGGAGGCAGGGTTTGAGGGTCAGCACAACAATGTGGGCCAAAGGGCCTGTACTGTGCTGTACTATTCTATTCTATTCTATTCAACTCTGGGATGTTGATGGGCTTCCTTGCATGAGCTGCTTGCTTCAGGTCCTTCCACAACATTCCTATAGGATTAAGGTCAGGACTTTTGACTTGGCCATTCCAAAACACAATTTTTTTTTCTTTTTAAACCATTCTGTTGTTGATTTACTCTTGTCTTTCGGATCTTTCTCTTGTTGCATTATTCAACTTCTATTAAGCTTCAGGTGACGGACTACTACTCTGACATCTTGTAAAATGTCTTGATAAAATTTTGGATTAATTATTCCCTCAACAGATGCAAGCTGTCCAGGACCTGAGGCAGCAAAGCAGTCCCAAACCATGTTCCTTCCACCACGCTTTACAGTAGGGATGAGGTTTTCGTGTTGGTGTGCAATGCCCTTTTTCCTCCAAACGTAGCAATATGCATTTCAGCCAAAAAATTCAACTTTTATCTCATCTGTCCGCAGAACATTGTCCCAGAAGCATTGTAGAACATTCAGGTGGTCGTTTGCAAACCTGAGACGTACAGCAATGTTTTTTTTGGAGAGTAGTGGTTTCCTTCGTGGTGTCCTTCCATGAACACCATTCTTGTTCAGTGTTTTTCTTAGAGTGAACACATGAACAGAGACTTTAGCAAGTTCTTGAGATTTCTGCAGGCCTTTTGCTGTTACGCTTGGGTTCTTTTTCACCTCTTCTTCACAACAGCATTGAGTTTCCTCCATTTGTAGACAATTTCTCTTACCGCAGACTGATGAACGCTCAGGTCTTGAGAAATGTTTTTGTAGCCTTTTCCAACTTCATGCATCTCCGTAATTCTTCTTCTAAGGTTCCCTGAAAGTTGTTTTGATCGAGGCATGGTGCACATAAACAGATCTTTCTTGAGAAGAGTAGGCTCTGTCAGTAACCTGACTTTGTGTGGCTTTTGTTAATATATAGGGTAGGGCACCTCTACAACACACACCTCCAATCTCATCTCATTGTTTGGAACAGCTGACTCCAAAATAGCTTTCGTAGAAGGCATTACCTCAGAGGTTCACATACTTTTTCCAATAAATACATGTAATATATTGGATCATCTTTCTCAATGAATAAATGAACAAATATAATTTTTTTTTTACATGTTATTTATTTAATTGGGTTCTCTTTATCTAGTTTTAGGACTTGTGTGAAGATCTGATCACATGTTTGGTCATATTTATGCAGAAATAGAGAAAATTCTACAGGGTTCACAAACTTTCTAGCACCACTACGTACTTTGGAAATAAATTTACTTTGAACTTTGAACAGAAAGGGCATGACAAGCCCCTTCACCAGAGGGGTTGCCCCTCTCTGAACACCCTATACAGTACATCACCTTTCACGCCATTTGCCACTTGTTCTTATTCAGTGCTTTCGTAAGATAAAATATTACCAGTGAAACTACAGCAGCTCGGAATGTTTGGGCAGATATTCCCGACATACAGAATCAATTAATAAATGCGTAGTGTGTTTGCAAAGCAGACAAAATGGTGAGTACAGCAGGAAAGAAAGACCCAATTACCTCACTGACATACGGCCTCTTCACTCCCTGCCCAGGCATCTGTTGGGCTGGTCGTGGTCCTGCGTATCCATGCTGTGGCATTCGCTGGCTCTGCGCACCGAACATGGGGTTGATGCCAGGTGGCCTCGAGTGGTTCATAGACATGTGTGATATGCTCGAAGGTCCCATTGTGCTGGCCATCCCTCCCGTGGTCATTCCAGTGGAGATCTGCGGTGAACCACGAGGGCCAGAGTGACTCATGTATTGGCTGTTGTAGGACTGAGCAGCACTTATCTGTCAAACAAAATCAGATACAACATCCTGTAATGGTTCTGTTACATCCCTGTGAATTGTGTGCAATTCTGGTCACCTACCAACAGGAAGGATATCAGGAAGATTGAAAGAGTACAATAAAAGGGGCTTGCAAGCCTGAGTCTTAGGGAAAGGCCATATTGGACTTTATTCCCTGGAATGTAGGAGAATGAAGGGAGATTTGATTGATGTATATAAAATTACTAGGATTATAGATAGGGTAAATGCAAGCAGGCTTTTTCCACTGAGGTCCGGTTAGACTATAACTGGAGATCACAGGTTAAAGGTGAAAGGTGAAATGTTTAAAGAGAACATGAGGGGGGAACTTCTTCACTCAGAGGATGGTTATGTGTGGAACAAGTTACCAGTGGAAGTGGCGGATGCGAGTTCAAATGCAACATTTAAGAGAAGCTTGGATAAGTACACGGATGGGAGTGGTATGGAGGGCTATGATTCACGCTCAGGTCAATGGGTCTAGGCAGAGTATCAGTTTGGCACGGACAAGGATGTGCCGAAGAGCCTCTTTCTGTGCTGTAGTGTCCTGCGACTCTATGCTTCCAAGCTAGATAAGGGAAGTGCCCCCTTGTCATAAGCTAGTTATCACCACAGGGCAGCAGAGGGACCAAAGAGTACAAGATGACAGTTCACTGAAAGTGGAGTCACACATACACAGAGTGAAGAAGATATATATCACGTTCGTCTTCATCAGCTAGGGTACCAAGTACAAGAACAACACACAAGATGCTGGAGGAACTCAATGGATTAGGCAGCATCTATGGAGAGAAATGGACAGTCAATGTTTCAGATTGAGACCCTTTACCTGGAGAAGTCTGGATGAAGGATCTCAGCCTAAAACTTTAAGTACCCATTTCCCTCCTTAGATATTGCCTGACCTGCTCAGTTCCTCCAGCATCTTCTATGTTAATCCTACATTCCAGCATCTGCAATCTAAGGGAGTACAAGAATTGGAATGTCACATTAGGTAGAATACATTGGTGGGATGACACTTAACCAGAAAATACAGGAGCAGCATTAGGCTATTTGGCCCATTGACCCTGTTCTACCATGGCTGATTTATTATCCCTCGCAACCCCATTCTCCTGACTTCTCCCCGTAACCTTTGATGCGCTTACTAATCAAAGACCTATCAACCTTCATTTTAAATATACCCAATGACTTGGGCTCCATAGCCACCTGGTAGAGAAATTTCTCCTCACCTCCATTCTATTGTGTGCAGTTCTGGTCATCTAGCTATAGAAAGGATTATTTAAGCTAGGAAGGGTACAGAAAAGATTCACAAGGATGTTACCAGGACTAGAGGTCATGAGTTATAAAGAGAGGCTGGATAAGCTGGTAATTTTCATTTAGGTTAGTATCACTAGGGCATGCCCTCTTCTCACTGCTACCATCAAGGAGGTGGTAGAGGAGCTTTTAGACAATGTTTGAGGAACAGCTTCTTCCCTCTAACATCAGATTTCTAAATGGACAATGAATCCATCTACACTTCTTCACTATGTTTTTCTCTTTTTTTTAAATCTGTCTTTGCATTGCTTATTCAATTTTATACCTGTATCTTATATTATATATATAATTGTTTTTTATACTTATGCATTGCAATGTGCTGCTGCCACAAAACAACAGATTTCACAAAATACGCCAGTGATATCAGATCTGACTCCTATTCTGGTTCCAGTAGTTTTATTCTCCTTATAGGAAGCTGAGGTATATAAAATCATGAGGGGCAGAGAAGGGGTGAATCATTACAGTCTTAACCCCCAGGGTAGGGGAGTAAAACTGCAGGGCCTGCAAGGTGAAGAGCATGAAATTTAAAGTGGACCAGAAGAACATTCTTTTCACACAGGTGTGGACAAGCTGCCAGAGGATGTAGTAGAGAAGGGTACAATTACAACATTTCAAAGAGGTACATGGTTAGAAAAGATTTAGAGAGATAAGGGCCAAATGTAGGGAATGGAATGAGCTCAGGTAGGCAACTTGGTCAGAATGGATGAATTATTTTTTAAGATTAGCTTTATTCCTCACATTAAAACATCCAGTAAAATAGGTAACTTGTGTCAACGACCAGTACAGTCCAAGGATCCTGCTGGGGGCAGCCCACAAGTGTCACCCAGCTTCTGGTGCCAACATAGCCTTCCTACTACTTACTAACCCATCATCTTGGGACAGCGGAGGGGAAAACGGAGCACCCGACATAAACGCACATGATCACAGGGAGAACATACAAACTCCTTACAGGCATCAGAACTGAACCCATATCATCTGCACTGTAAAGCGTTGCACTAACCGCTACACTACCATGCTACTCTTGCCTATTTCCATATTTCTACCAATGGACGCAGGCTTTCAAAAATCAGCTGAGATTGCCTTTCATCATAACTGCTGAAGACTGGTAGACAAGTACAGCACTGTGCAAGTCTCAGGCACATATTTATATAGCTAGGGTGTCTGAGACTTTTGCACAGTACTGTAGTAATTTTATGTACAGCACTGTACTGCTGCAAAAAAAAAAAACAAATTTCATGACATATGTGAGTGCTGAATGACATATGTGAGTGATGATAAACCTGATTCTGATCTGGGTCTCTATTGTGGACTGAGAGTGAAAAGAGGGCAGGGAGAGGGGAATCATGGTTGGGAAAAGGGGAAGGAGGAAGCAGGAAGCACTGGAGAGACATTCTGTAATGAACAATAAACCAATTGTTTGGAATCAAATAACCTTGCCTGGTGTCTCAGGGATGGGTGTGTCTGTACCCGCATCACCTCCGCCCCCAGGCTCTCCTTCTTTGCTACCTGTCGCACCCCACCTCCCCACGGCGCTCCACCCTCGCCACTGCATGTTGACAAATGCAGTACTGTGCAAAAGATTTAGGCACCCTAGCTACGGATACGTGTCTAAGACTTATGCACAGTACTGTATTTTGTTGGACAATAGCAAAGAAAGATCATAATTCTTTCCATAATCAAAAAGCATAGAGACCATAAGACATAGGAGCAGAATTAGGCCATTCAGCCCATCAAGTCTGCTCCGCCATTTAATCATGGCTGATCCCAGATCCCATTCTACCCCATACACCTGCCCTCTCACCATATCCCTTGATGCCCCAAACAGTCAGGAATCTTTCAAATTCTGCTCTGAATGTACCCATGGACTTGGCCTCCGCCGCAATCTGTGGCAGAGTGTTCCGCAGATTCAGCACACTTTGGCTAAAAAAATTCCTCCTTGCTTCTGTTCTAAAAGGTCATCCCTCAGTTTTGAAGCTGTGCCCTCTAGTTCTGGATACCCCCACCAGAGAAAACACCCTCTCCACATCCACCCTATCTAGTCCTTTCAACATTCAGTAGATTTCAATGAAATCCCCATGTATTCTTCTAAATTCCAGTGAGTACAGGCCTAAAGCTGCCAAATGCTCCTCATGTGTTAAACCCTTCACTCCTAAAATCATCCTCCTGAACGTCATCTGGACTCTCTCCAATGACAATACATCCCTTCAGAGATAAGGGGTCCAAACCTGTTGACAATATTCCAAGTGCAGCCTGACAGGTGTCTTATAGAGCTTCAGCATTATCTCCTTGCTTTTACATTCTATTCCCCTCGAAATAAGTGCCACCATTTCATTTGGCTGCTTTACCACAGACTCACTCTTTTACTCTCTGCTTGCACTACCTGTATATACAGTAGATTCCAGCTAATTGGGACACATCAGGATCAGTATGTTGGCCCAGTTAAGCGGCTGCCTCAAGTACAACATAAAACATTGAACTCAGTAATCTACAGCACATTACAGGCCCCTTGGTCCACAATGCTACACCGTCCATGATGCCAACCATGTAACCTACTCTAGAAACTGCCTAGCATTACCAACCGCATAGCCCAAGCTTCATCGAAATAGTTAAAAACATATATAAAAAAACAAGCTAACATTTAACTGTGTAGCAAATTATGTATTTAAATGAAATACAGGACAAATTAGAACACTACTACCAATACTACTACGGTACTATAAAACTCTGTGTTCATTCCTAACAATTATCGACAGAGAAATTCATCCAGTTTACATTTCCGTATAAGGTAATATTTTCAGCTGGTGTCAAATCTTTTCGTAACATCTTGGCAAAGGCCTAAAATTTTTTAGTCAAAATTAAAAACAAAATTATCGAAAATCACTGCATTTTGAATCAGTGGCTGTCAGCCCACATTGACGCTATTTAAAACTGTTCGTTCTAAAAGGGGTGCAGTGCCACACAAGCAAGTGATGCTGATTACAAACTGGTGTGATTATTTGGGTGACGTGCAGTCTCTGAGAGGTGGGTGTAAGGTTTCTGCAGTGCTAAGTATGTAAGGTAGCACGCGAACGTTCATTTTCATTATGTTGATGACTGTTGGAGGTGTGGTCCATCAGACTAGTAATGATTCTTGACTGTGCATTTGTTGATCTCGACAACCAAGTCAGCTTTCTACACAGCTCACAAGCCCATATCCAGGTACCGAGGGCTTTAATCTCCGTTGTTTTTTGTATTGAGATGGACTGTTCATCTCTTTTCCTTTGTACCCTATCGGCCAAGATCTCCAGTCCATTCGTTTACTACGTGCTGTGTTATACGCCGTGGGGAACCATGGTCTTTCCACGACCATGACTGTACTTGGCAAATTTTTCTAGAGAAGTGGTTTGCCATTGCCTTTCTCTGGGCAGTGTCTTTATAAGACAGGTACCCCAGTCTTTATCAATACTCTTCAGAGATTGTCTGCCTGATGTCAGTGGTTGCATAACCAGGACTTGTGATATGCACCAGCTGCTCACACGACCATTCACCACCTGCTCCCGTGGCTTTACCTGACCCTGATCAAAGGGGGGAGGGCTGCTAAGCAGGTGACCTACAGAATCTTACACCTCCTTTGGTAGAGACATATCTCCAACCCACCACCTTTACAAATTCAGAACAGACTCTAAGAACCTGCGAAACACATGTTCTCCCACAGTAGTGATGAACTCTACAACAAGTTTACTTCTACCTGCCAGCAGCCACTTCAGCCACAATGCACCTCTATTTTATGAGGTGCAGGCGAGGTATTACAGTCTCATCTTAAAAATTCTGACCAGTTGTGATATTGTTTTCTATAGGAGCACTGTTATCTCTGTTAACTCTGGCAAGTTCCAACATTTAACATAATGAACAGGCAGTGGGATTAACTGTGTATAACAACTTGTGCACCATCTTTCTGGGTTATCAAATCAATACCTGACTCCGGAATTTAGATGCATATTCTTTGCAGACTGTTCAGACATAATGGAATACGCATCAGCTGTGCTGGTCTAAAGCACAGATGTACGAACACCAGCATACTGGAGGAGGTCAACATGAAGAGTAACTCCACCACGGTGAAGCAACACCGATGGATAGGTCATGTCATCCAGGTGGCTAACTCACGTCTCCACAAACGGGTCCTTTACTCGCAGTTGAATGAAGGTCAGTAAAGGAAACACTTCAAAGTTAACATCAAAATCAGCCTGAAGAAATTCAACATTACATCTAAAAACTGGTAAGACATTGCAGCCAACAGATAACACCTGGAGGAAATCTGTTCAAGAGGGAGCTACCCTACATGAGAGCGACCTCTGCTGTGCCGCAGAGAACAAGCGGCAGCTGTGAAGGTAGAGACTTAACAACCAAAATACCCAACCACTAACCATAGCCACCACTTATACTGCACGAGAATATGTGGATCTTGGACTGGCCTCTACAGCCACCAGAAGACCCGCCAATAGACATCATACTCAACTTGAGTGGTAGCATTAATCTTTCTGTCAATAGACTGCGAATAAGGATGGAGGTTTGTCATTCACTGGACGATCAGAATGGCTGCTTTTGAATGACATTCATTATGTGATAAAAGATAATTGTGTAGAAATTGCTAAGAATTATAAAGTATTGTATAAAAGCATTAAACTGAAGCTACTGTTACTTTTATGAAGCACTTTCACGACTACATGATGCTGAAGAAAACAATGATAATACTCCACAGACGCAAGATGGCTTTTATGCACCTGAACTCTCACTCATCATAATGCAGTGAACTTATTTAGGATTCAGAGTACAGGTAGCACTCTGCAGTTGTGAATCTACGAACTATTTTATAACTGATAAGATATTCAGTTACAGTGGTGTGCAAAAGTTTGGGCACCCCTGGTCAAAATTTCTGTTACTGTGAATAGCTAAGCGAGTAAAAGGTGACCTTATTCCAAAAGGCAGATTTCCAAAAGGAAAAGTTAAAGATGACACATTTCTTTAATACTTTAAGCAAGATTACTTTTTTATTTCCATCATTTAGTTTCAAAATAACAAAAAAGGAAAAGGGCCCAAAGCAAAAGTTTGGGCACCATGCATGGTCAGTACTTAGTAACACCCCCTATAGCAAGTATCACAGCTTGTAAATGCTTTCTGTAGCCAGCTAAGAGTGTTTCAATTCTTGTTTGGGGGATTTTCGCCCATTCTTCCATGCAAAAGGATTCTAGTTCTGTGAGATTCTTGGGCGGTCTTGCATGCACTGCTCTTTTGAGGTCTATCCACAGATTTTCGATGATGTTTAAGTCGAGGGACTGAGAGGTACATGGCAAAACCTTCAGCTTGCGCCTCTTGAGGTAGTCCATTGCGGATTTTGAGGTGTGTTTAGGATCATTATCCTGTTGTAGAAGCCATCCTCTTTTCATCTTCAGCTTTTTTACAGACAGTGTGATGTTTGCTTCCAAAATTTGCTGGTATTTAACTGAATTCATTCTTCCCTCTACCAGTGAAATGTTCCCCGTGCCACTGGCTGCAACACAAGCCCAAAGCATGATTGATCCACCCCCGTGCTTAACAGTTGGAGAAGTGCTCTTTTCATGAAATTCTGCACCCTTTTTTCTCCAAACATATCTTTGCTCATTGCAGCCAAAAAGTTCTATTTAAACTTCATCAGTCCACAGGACTTGTTTCCAAAACGCATCAGGCTTGTTTAGATGTTCCTTTGCAATCTTCTGACGCTGAATTTTGTGGTGAGCACGCAGGAAAGGTTTTCTTCTGATGACTCTTCCATGAAGGTCATATTTGTGCAGGCATCGCTGCACAGTGGACAGTGCACCACCACTCCAGAGTCTGCTAAATCATTCTGAAGGTCTTTTGCAGTCAAACGGGGGTTCTGATTTGCCTTTCTAGCAATCCTATGGGCTGTTCTCTTGGCTATCTTCTTACAGCCTTCTCCTGCTTTGTGGGCATCATTTATTTTAATTTTCAGAGTGCTAGGCAGCTGCTTAGAGGAGCCCATGGCTGCTGATTGTTGGGACAAGGTTTGAGGAGTCAGAGTATTTATAAAGCTTTGAGATTTGAATCACCTGTCCTTTCCTAATGATGACTGTGAACAAGCCATAGCCCTAACAAGCTAATTAAGGTCTGAGACCTTGGTAAAAGTTATCTGAGAGCTCAAATCTCTTGGGGTGCCCAAATTTTTGCATGGCACTCCTTTCCTATTTTTCACTCTAAAATTGTACAAAACAAAAATAACACACTAATCTTGCTTAAAATGTTGAAAAGAATGTTTCATCTTTAACTTTATGACTTTTGGAGATCAGTTCATCTTCTACTCACTTAACTATTCACAGTAACAGAACTTTTGACCGAGGTGCCCAAACTTTTGCACGCCACTGTAGAATAAAGAATATCAAACATAGAAGGTAAACGGATGTTATTTAAAATAATCTTTCAGATTATTTGCTTTTGCTATTGCTTGCACTGTGGGGGGGGGGGTTATTGCTTCAGCTGGCGCAAGTGGGGAACGGGGAAAGAACAGGGTCGAGGCTTGTGTGTGGGAGATGGGAGGAAGGAGGAGGGGCTTTGGGCTTCTGATGTTCTATCATTTACTCTAAAAGGTTCTTCTTTCATGGGTATCTCTGTGAAGAGTAAGAATTTCAGGCTGTATACTGTACATTGTCTGATATTAAATTGGCAATTTGAAAAATAACCTGATTTAATGAATTAAGATCCATTTGTTCCCCCAAAGCTTTGTTATTCAAAGCATGTTCTTGAAACTTCAGTGGCTTCTTGGAGATGGCAGGAGAATAGAGTTGAGTGGGAAATAAGGGCCCAGTTCAGCTCCCACATCTTATGGTCTTGTGACCACAAGAGTGCCCACTTCTGCTGAGCTCACCCTTGGCTACCATGAAGAAGTCCAGTAAATGGGCTCACAGTGCCCATTATTAAGTAAAGTAATTAAATTATGAATAAGGTAATTAGGCAGCATTTCAGTTATGGAATGGGAAAGTGTAGACAGGATTAAGCTCGCAAACACGAGGAATTCTGCAGATGCTGGAAATTCAAGCAACACACATCAAAGTTGCTGGTGAACGCAACAGGCCAGGCAGCATCTCTAGGAAGAGGTACAGTCGACGTTTAAGCTCATTTTGATGCATTCTATACAGAAAAATCTGTTACTGTCCACAATCCAAAGCATTCCAAAGATTCATTGCCCTCTGAGTAAAAGATCATTCTCCTCATTTCAGTCCTGATCAGCCAAGCTTCAGTCCGGAGACTACGGCCCCAGTTCTTGACTTATTAGCATATGCAAACATCTACGCTCACAGAATGTTAAATCTTGTCACCTCTTCTAATCATCAGTAAGAATAAATCCAGACTACTGAACTTTTCCTTGTAGGACAACCCTGGTTCTCTGCAATCCTTCTGGCGACTCCTGGCTCATCCTGAACATTGACAAGGAGCACTGTCACAGGTAAGACATTTACAGGAAAGGATCATCCATCCGTCATCACAGACGCCATAATCCAGGCCATGCACTCTTCGTGTCACTACCATAAGACAAGAGCTACACAAGCCTTAGACACACACCACCAGGTTCAGGAACAGTTATTACCCCTCAACCATCAGGCCCCACACCACCAGGTTCAGGAACAGTTATTACCCTACAATCATCAGGTCCCACACCACCAGGTTCAGGAACAGTTATTACCCCTCAACCATCAGGCCCCACACCACCAGGTTCAGGAACAGTTATTACCCTACAATCATCAGGTCCCACACCACCAGGTTCAGGAACAGTTATTACCCCTCAACCATCAGGCCCCACACCACCAGGTTCAGGAACAGTTATTACCCTACAACCATCAGGTCCCGCACCACCAGGTTCAGGAACAGTTATTACCCCTCAACCATCAGGTCCCACACCACCAGGTTCAGGAACAGTTATTACCCCTCAACCATCAGGCCCCACACCACCAGGTTCAGGAACAGTTATTACCCTACAACCATCAGGTCCCGCACCACCAGGTTCAGGAACAGTTATTACCCCTCAACCATCAGGTCCCACACCACCAGGTTCAGGAACAGTTATTACTCCTCAACCCATCAGGCTCCTGAAACGGTGTGGATAACGTCATTCATCTCAAATTTGAACTGTCTCCACAATCTGCAGACTCACTTTCAAAGATGCTGAAACTCACGTTCTTAGTATTATTAATTTTTAAAAAATTATTTGTACGATTTATCTTCTTTTGCACATTGGTTGATGGTCAGTCTTTGTTATGCATAATTATTCATAAATCCTACTGGGTTTCTTTACTTTCCTATGAATGCCTGCAAATAATGAATCTCAAGGTAGTATATGGCGACTTAGACGTACTTTGATTAAAAAATTACATTGAATTCTTTAGCACATTGATTGTTTGTCAATTTTTATGTATATTTTTCAATAAATTCTATTTTTTTTGTTATCTTGTAAAGGCCCGCAAGAAAATGAATCTCCAAGTATTATGTGGTGACATATAAATATTTGGATAATAAATTTACTTTGATTTTTGTTTCATACGTCCTGCAACTGTTCCAGGCTTGATTTTGAGTTCTGTTTCTCCTGCAATTGTTTACTTTTCCTCTCTCTCTCTCACTGTCCTCATTCATCTACAAGGTTAGACAGAGATAATGCCCAGGTCTCTCTCACTGTCCTCATTCATCTACAGGGTTAGACAGAGATAATGCCCAGGTCTCTCTCGCTGTCCTCATTCATCTACAGGGTTAGACAGAGATAATGCCCAGGTCTCTCTCGCTGTCCTCATTCATCTACAGGGTTAGACAGAGATAATGCCCAGGTCTCTCTCGCTGTCCTCATTCATCTACAGGGTTAGACAGAGATAATGCCCAGGTCTCTCTCGCTGTCCTCATTCATCTACAGGGTTAGACAGAGATAATGCCCAGGTCTCTCTCGCTGTCCTCATTCATCTACAGGGTTAGACAGAGATAATGCCCAGGTCTCTCTCGCTGTCCTCATTCATCTACAGGGTTAGACAGAGATAATGCCCAGGTCTCTCTCGCTGTCCTCATTCATCTACAGGGTTAGACAGAGATAATGCCCAGGTCTCTCTCGCTGTCCTCATTCATCTACAGGGTTAGACAGAGATAATAATGCCCAGGTCTCTCTCGCTGTCCCCATTCATCTACAGGGTTAGACAGAGATAATGCCCAGGTCTCTCTCGCTGTCCTCATTCATCTACAGGGTTAGACAGAGATAATGCCCAGGTCTCTCTCGCTGTCCTCATTCATCTACAGGGTTAGACAGAGATAATGCCCAGGTCTCTCTCGCTGTCCTCATTCATCTACAGGGTTAGACAGAGATAATGCCCAGGTCTCTCTCGCTGTCCCCATTCATCTACAGGGTTAGACAGAGATAATGCCCAGGTCTCTCTCGCTGTCCTCATTCATCTACAGGGTTAGACAGAGATAATGCCCAGGTCTCTCTCGCTGTCCTCATTCATCTACAGGGTTAGACAGAGATAATGCCCAGGTCTCTCTCGCTGTCCTCATTCATCTACAGGGTTAGACAGAGATAATGCCCAGGTCTCTCTCGCTGTCCTCATTCATCTACAGGGTTAGACAGAGATAATGCCCAGGTCTCTCTCGCTGTCCTCATTCATCTACAGGGTTAGACAGAGATAATGCCCAGGTCTCTCTCGCTGTCCCCATTCATCTACAGGGTTAGACAGAGATAATGCCCAGGTCTCTCTCGCTGTCCTCATTCATCTACAGGGTTAGACAGAGATAATGCCCAGCTCTTACCGGTCCATACTGGCTCATCTCGTGGTTTTGCTTCTCCTGCAGGGCAGCCACGGTGGCTGTGGCGGTGGCGGTGGCGGTGGCTGCAGCTGCAGCCACAGCAGCAGCCGCCGCAGCAGCGGCCGGCTGGGTGAAGTGCGTTGGTGGCCTGGAATGTGAAGGGATTCCCATTCCACCAGAGCCATTTGGGCCACCAGGGTAACTAAAAGCAAAGAGAAAGTGAATATTAATGGAAAGAGTGGACAAACAACCTGGACGCTTTGGAAAGGATGCTTCCTTAGACCGCCGCTGGGGATTGGCAACATTGCCGCGTGCATTCATTAATCAAAGTTTCTGATGCACAGAGAGAGCCTTGGCTGAACTTCACGATAGGTCATTATGACTGCAGTACAAGGTATTCAGTTCATGTGCTAGCCTGTAACATAGGACATTACAGCACAGCACAGGCTCTTCTGTGCCCACCTGTGTCCTTGAAACCTGTAGCCTTTCTAATCAAATCCTTTTTCCTGGCCCTTTTATTTTTAAATATTTATTCAATTCCCTTCAAGTGAATTCATGGGAAATAACTCTCATGGGGCCGAAAAGTGGATGCTGGATGCAATAAAAGTAATATTCATGAGAAATCCAACCCACAACCCCTACCTCACCAAATCTAACATAACAGACTATCTGAAGAAAAATATTTCAGAACTAATACCACCAACGTCAATTTATTGTTTTGCAGCAGCAGTACAGTGCAACACATAAAAACAAATGATTAATTACAATAAGAAATATATTATAAATATAAATTAATAAAAAATATATGAAAGCCAGGCGGTGGTGTAGTGGTATCAGCACTGGACTTTGAGGTGAGCAGTCCCAGGTTTGAACCTTGGAGGTGGTAGCAGTAGGGTTCTGAGGAAATGTTTACCGATAAGTGAAATGCAGTTTTATGGTTTGGGCTGATGTTTGATTCCAAAAGGGACTTTCCAGAGATTGATGTTACATTTAGACAGAATCCTTCCAGGTTTACCTGCAGCTTGAGTTGGTAGTAAGGAAGGCAAATGCAATGTTAACATCCCTTTTAGGAGGATTCGAATATAAAAGTAAGGAGTATAAGGCATTTAAGGCATTGCTAGACCACATTTGGAATATGGTGAGCAGTTTTCAGCCCCTATCTAAGAAAGGATGTGCTAGCATTGGATAGGGTCCAGAAGACGTTCACAAGGATGAAAGGATTAATGCATGAGGAGCGTTTGATGACTCTGGATCTGTACTCATTAGAAATTAAAATAATAAAGGGGGGGGGGAGTGTCATTGAGACCTATCGAATGATGAACCACGTAGATAGAGTGGATGTTTCTTTTCCTGGGGTGGGGGGGGGGTATCTAGGATCAGAGGGCACAGCCTCAGAAATCAAGGATGTTCATTTGAGGCAAAGATGAAGAGGAATTTCTTTAGTCAGAGGGTGGATCTGTGGAATTCATTATCACAGACGACTGAGGAGGCCAAGTCATTGGGTATATTTAAAGCAAATGTTGACAGGTTCTTGATTAGTAAGCATGTCAAAGGTTATAGGGAGAAGGAAGGAGAATGGAGTAGAGTGTAAAGACAGTAACTCAGTCACAAAGGAATGGCAGAGTAGATGCAACGGCCCAAATGGCTGAATTCTGCTTCAATGTCTTATGGTCTTATTTTTGAATGGACAATGAATCAGCCCATGAATATGACGCCTATCTCAGAGATAGGGGTTTTTACACAGAGTGGTGGGTGTGTGGAACGCCCTGCCAGGGGTGGTGGTGGAGGCAGATGCATTAGGGATATTTAAGAGTCTCTTAGATAGACACATGGACGGATGATAGAAAAACCTTACCAGCAATTTCCGGCAAGATGGCGTGAATGTGAATGCAGTAGCCTCTCAGGGCCCAACCAAAGGTGCTTTTTCTTTTGTAAAAGTTGTTCTTTACAATCCAAGGACAATTCTACTCCAAGAACATTGGGTACTGCAGGGCTGCTCCATCAGTGAGCTACTCACTGATAATTACCTGGACTGGTGTCGGCAGTGAAGCCAGTCAAGGTGTCTAAGGGGCCGGCCCCAATATTGGAGAGAGAGCTGGCTGAGGTTTTGAGGGGGCCAGTCAAGGTTGGGATGGAGAAGGAGCCAGCGGAGGTGTCAAGGGAGCCGGCCGGGATGTCAGGGGACCTGACCTGGCTGCAGACCGCTACTTAGAAGCATCGGAGTCAGTGCAATATAACTGGAAGATTGCCTTGGACATTTCACTTGCAATTGCAATACTCTCGTGGACAGTGATAATGTAAGTTGCTGCAGGCCTGTTACCCTTGTCTAGTGGTGGGACAGATGACATGGGAGCTGTGTGGCATCGGTTGCAGTGAGAACTAGGCCTCAAGCTTCGGACTTGCCTGCTGCCGCAGACCAGGTGAGAGACGCGGAAGTGATTACAGCATGGTGTCCAAGCTCATCTGGGGCCTGGCCACTCCCATCAGTGCTGCCCTCCCGTGTTTGAGCGGTGGAATGACAAGCTGGATTGTGTGCGTCTAAACATTGCCAGGAGACTGTACTATCAATTATTGAACATTGTTGCTCAGGGTTTTGGACATTTTTTTTTTGAGTGAATATGCTTCTTTGCTCACTATTTTGATTACCTTACTCACTAATTCTTGAATGCTTGCTTCTTATTTTGAATGTTTTGCACCTTGGCCCCAGAGGAACACCGTCTCGTTCAACTGTTTCTATGTATGGCTTGAATGATAATTAAACTTGATTTGATTTGAAATGGAGGGCTGTGTGGGAAGTGTTAGATTGATCTTGGAACAGATTAAAAGGACAGCACAAAATTGTGGACAACGAATTGCCACATGTATTAGCAATGTATTGCCAATGTATGAAAGGCCTGTATTGGGCTGTACCATGTTCTATGTAAATTGTCCCTATTGAGGCAGTGAACGAAGCTTTCATGAACAGCATCTCCACGATAAAACAATACCAACTCCAATAGATAGATCATGTCATCCACATACCAAATGCACGTCTCCTCAAATAGATCCTTTACTTTCAGATGAAGGTCGGTCAATAAGCCTTGGTGGCCAAAGAAATACTCAGATAATACTCGATCCCTAACCCAACCACTAACCACAGCCACCATTCACTCTGACCCACAGCTGTTCCTCTCTGTGCAGCCGGATTCGAACCTCGAGTCCTGTGCAGATGGCACTACCCCACCGGCCGGCTTCTTGCCCACACCGCTCCAGAATAAGTGGATCCCAGATCAGCCTCTACAGCCACCTGAGGACCCACCAATAGACAACCCCTTAGAAAAACAGCACACTTGGCTTGAGTGATCGCAGAGAGAGAGAATGGTGAGTGAAAGAATCAGGAGCAAATTGATGGGAAAATAACAGGAATAAAATGGCATTAGTGATTAGTGTAAAATGATTTTTTATTGTTTGGCATGGACTCAAGATTAGGAATATGAATTATAGAAATGGAAGGAGCTTTTAACAGATACTGCTTAGTATTACTCTAACTGGGCGAAGATAGTTAATGGAGGATTCAAAACTGCATTTTCTATCATTAATTCATAAAAATGTGTTTCGCTACCAAGTGACTAACTGCTGGAAATAGCGAGAGGTGGCCTTCTGTGTTTTTTTAAAATTTATGTCATAGAGAATATTTAAAATAGTATTCATTTCTTTTTCTTCAATAACTTATTACAATATCTATTCCTAAAGCTCCCTGCAAAGAACACTGGCTAACAGGTTCCATCACCATTTACAATGCTCTTGTCAGTCAAGAATTCTGAGTCAATTTAAATTCAACAGTAATTAAACTGCATGAAACAACTGGCATTAATACAACTAATAAATTTGTATTGTATTGGATTGACTGCGAGAATATGGCAAGTGAGCATGCAGCGAATCGACTGCGCGGTAAATCGATTGGCCCCTATGGGTGGAAGGTACTCTCTTCTCGGCGCAAGCTTTTGCCACCGACAGTTGGTGAGAAACTACAAGCAGTAAGGCAATTTAGAATTGGTTTCAAGCATTCGGACTTGGGAGATGCCAGAAATGGTTGAGAATGTGAATAAAAGAATTTCACTGCTTCAACAAGTTAGAAACAATGAAGAATTCAAAGGTATCAACAATCATCTTGAATGTTACAGTGAAAATGAGGATTTGGAAGGTGCAATTGTTGAAAGCATTGTATGAAGGCCATCCGTTACCTCCGCTAGGTGTCTGCGCTAATTTTGTTAATTTACAGTCAATCAAAAGAATACAGCAGTGTGATAGGAACACCAAATAAATGCCGATAAGGGGGGTGCTGTTGTTGTCTGGCGTACTGATCTCTACCTTGCCAAGGCACAGCGACAACTCGCGGATACCTCCTCTTATTTACCCCTTGATCGTGACCCCACTAAGGAGCACCAGGCCATTGTCTCCCACACCATCACCGACTTTATCCGCTCAGGGGATCTCCCATCCACTGCTTCCAACCTTATGGTTCCCACACCTCGCACTTCCCGTTTCTACCTCCTACCCAAGATCCACAAACCTGCCTGTCCAGGTAGACCCATTGTCTCAGCTTGCTCCTGCCCCACTGAACTCGTTTCTGCATACCTCGACACGGTTTTATCCCCCTTGTTCAATCCCTTCCTACCTATGTTCGTGACACTTCTTCTTTTGCTGCCTGGCCTGCTGCGTTAACCAGCAACTTTGATGTGTGCAGCAGTGTGATAGTTGTCTGTCATATCTGATGATGATAGTGAAACGTGTGTGTAAGAGATTTCATGTCCAATGGTACGAGTGCTCGTCACAAACTGGGGTCTTCCTTGATTGCAGTGGATGACCGTGACCTCTTCTCTGCTTTGTCATGTCCTCCTGTCTCTACAAAGTGTTACAGAACTGCCTTCTTGGCTGTTGGATCTCATCTGCCCAGTCCACTGGAACTGACTTTACACGCTAGGGCAGGCATGTCCCTATTTCACCGGGGTATGAGGCTCGCTGGCAACCCACACCTGGTTTAGCCTGCCTGTCAAAGTGGTGTACCCAGGTGTGGCCGCTGTTGCATGCGAACAACTACCTGGAGCCACAGGTGAGGACTGAGTGTCTGGTGGGAACCAGGTGCGAGTGAACTGCCCCAGAATGGACACGACAAGCCCTTTTCACCAGAGGTGCTACCTCTCCCTGGGTACCCCAAACATGGCAGGGTACGGTGGATGAATCCTCTGTCAATAACTACTAGGAACTAATACACAATGTTATAGTCCTGTAGTAGCATTGGCAGTGTTCTGATTTGCTGGGTATTCATTTAAATACATAATTTGTTCCACAGTTAAACGGTAGTTTGTGTTTTTATACCGTTTTTGACTATTTGCATGAAACCTTGGCTAATTGGGGCAGCCGCTTAATTGGGCCAAAAGGTGCTGGTCCTGATTGTGTCCCAATTAACCAGAATTCACTGTGAATGTGTACAGCGACTAAAGTTAATCCTCGATGATACCATATTAAACTAATCCCATCTGCCGACACATGATCCGTATCCCTCTTGTTTATTTACCTGTCTAAACGCCTCTTAAACAGATGGTCATATCTGCTTGCAATACCTACCCTGGCAGCACGTTCCTGACAGCTACTGCTCATCTGCCTTTCAGATTTCCTTTCAACTTTCCTTCGCCCACCCTGAAGCTACCTCCTCCAGCGTCTACTATTCCCACCCAGGGAAACAGACTGTTTCCCAAATCTATGCCTCCCAGCATTTTCTATACCGATCGGATCACCAGTCAGCCTCTGACCTTCCAGAGAAAACAATCCAGGTTTGCCCAATCTTCCTTACCATAATACAATGTGGTAATATAATCGTATACTGTATAAACTGTCATCACAATCAGGTTTATTATCACTGATGCAAGTCTGGTGACTGTGAGTTTGCAAAGAGGGTGTGCAGAGGATGCAGGAGGCTGTGTCATGGTTTATCCCGAGCAGCTGCATGGCAGCGGCTTCTCTGATCTATGGGCTGTTCCCAGAGACAAACTTCAAGGGCTGCTGGCAGATCATCGACTCGGTGAAAGACGCACTTTGGTTGCCAGCTCATTGAGATGTCCATGGAGGAACGCTGCCGACTGGCACATCCCAGGCTGCAGCAGTAGGTGCTGAGGGAAGCAGCGAAGCTGCGAAGCTCGCCGCAGCCACTGGAAGGGCTCAGTGGGGAAGGACCACAGTGTGGGATTCTTCTGCTACTGGAGAGGGAGGGGTCAGAAGCCCCTCAATTATTGTGGTAGTGAACCACCCCAAAGGGACACATGAAGTGCTATTGATGTGTAATAGAAGAGTACGGAAAGCATTGACTAAGCGTGTAAAGAATAAAAAAGCACTACACAGTTTATTCTTGTAAATACTTTTTATTATAAATAAAGCTTACTTTGTTAAAAAGAATGTCATGAAATGCGTTGTTCAGTCGAAGCACTAATAGAAGTTTGGATAGTACAGGTATGGTTGATAGGAGTATGGAGGGCTATGGTCCCTGTGCAGGTCGATGGGAGTAGGCAGCTTAAATGGTTCAACACAGAGTAGATGGGCTGAATAAAATAATACCACACCAAAATCCTGGTGCGTCCACCCAGTTACTGGAGACTTCCCCAGTTTCATAGCTCCAGCCTTTCTCTCACTCTGCAGAACCTCAATGAGACTTCCAATTCATTGGAGTGCTCCCTAAAACCCTCCACCATTTTCTGATCCTCATCTTTGTGGTCAAGATCTCAGCACCATGGCAGTTCAAGGTTATTGTCGTTCAACCGTGCACATGTATACAGCTGAAGGAAACATGGTTCCTCTGGGGCCGAGGTTCAATACACAGCACAGAACACAGTCACACACAGCACATTTAGTTACGACCCAGCACATATAGTCACAAAATAATATTAGCGCAAGACCCTGGCCTGAAGATTGACAGGTTGCCATGATGTGCACTGTACATGTTTGTGTAAGACAGTATAATGTTATTGACACTATTATAATAAAACAAGCAGTTGTTTAAATATGTGAAACAGCAGCAATAAAAGATGATCAATAACTGGTGCAGGATGAGAGTGTGTTGAGTTGGTGGGGGTGGGGGCAGACAGGGCATTCTGACAGGGTGTACAAGTGTGCTGGGTGGTGGCAGGGTGTTAAGAAGTTTAAGAACCTAGGGGAAAGAAGCTGTTATTCAGCCTGACAGTTCTGGTTCTTATGTTGGGATACTTTCTACCTGGCGGCAGGAGGTCAAAGAAACTGTGAGGAGACTTTGAGAGTTCTTGTGTTAATATTGTGAAACCCACACAAAATACAGTGAATTCTGGTTAATCAGTCCGCTTACAACAAAAACCAATTGAGAAAACAGCCAGGATCCCCTTTGTTTATTTGGGACACTCTTCTGCTTAATAGGGACAGGAGACCATTGTCAAACAGATTCTAACTAGTGTTGGTCTATGCATTTGTGTGGCTGTTAAGAAACTACACCTTGCTTAGAGTAAACGGGTTTTCAATAGCGTCAGTCGAGTGTGTTTATGTTCAAAAAGCAGTGGGTTTTGTCACCAACAGGTAGCATGAAATAAACATTAAGACAATTCAGAACAGTTTTGCTCACTGCAGTTTCAAGCATTCAGGCTTGGAGATATCAGAAATGTCTGAGTAAAAATGAAATGATTTCACAACAAGTTAGGAACTATGAAAAATTTGAAGAAACTGACAATCATCTTGAATGTTATAATGAAAATGAAGATTCGGAAGATGCAATTATAAAAAGCATTGTATGAAGAGTGTCCACCGTCTGCACTGATTTTGTTAATTTACAGTCAATCTAAAGAACACAGCAGCATACAGGTACACTGGATGAATTCTGTCAATGACACTCGGGGAACTAATACGGTTTTATAGTACTGTAGTAGTATTGATAGTGTTCTAGTTTCTTCTGTATTTCATTGAAATACATAATGTGTCACTCAGTTAAACGGTAGATTGTCACTTTTATACCTTTTAAACTATTTCCATGAAGCATCAGCTAATTGGGACAGCTGCTTAATTTGACCAAAACATACTGGTCCCGATGTGTCTCAATTAACGGGAATTGACCGTATATGCATATCTGTTCACAGAATCCCAGAATGGTTACAGTACAGAGGGAGACATGCAGTGGCACTGTCGCTATGTAAAATCTGTTTAACTGGTCCCACTGTCCTGCCTTCTCCCAGAGCCCTGCAGATTATTTCAGCTGATACCCAACTTCTTTTTAATCCTACAATTGATTCAGTCTGCACTACTCCCTCCATTACAGACCATACACATTCGCTCCATACAAAAAGATTTTCCACATGCCAAATTCGGACGTTTGGTCCATCACCTTTATTCTGTGCGTCCTCATTCTTGACCTCTCCACCGATGCATAGTCTCTCTCCATCCCCGTTGTCTATAAACATGCTACCAACATACCTCAGATACCCCGCAACCTTCTCTGTACCATAGACAACAACTTCCCTACACTTCATATAACTGAAACCTCTCATTCTGAATGCACTTTCGTCAATCACTTCAATTCATTTAAAAGCCTTTTTCATCCTCCATTCTGTGTTTA
Source organism: Mobula birostris (assembly GCF_030028105.1). Classification (NCBI taxonomy): domain Eukaryota; kingdom Metazoa; phylum Chordata; class Chondrichthyes; order Myliobatiformes; family Myliobatidae; genus Mobula; species Mobula birostris. The sequence continues at coordinate 163,200,056 of NC_092377.1, forward strand.
ATCAATTTTGTCTGTGGTCAAAATTTCTACTCTCTTTTCAGATAGATTTATTATAGTACCAAATTTCTCTTTTGAATATGGATTAAAATTCAAGAGATGCCCTGTTTTGATAAGCTTATTATGTAGGTCAACACCATTTCAAACCCCCACAGTTTAGCAAGAAGAGTGTATGTCCTGGATGGTGGAGGTCCTTGAAAGCAGCACCCATCAACAGAGAATTCCCCCACCTCCCAGGCCATGGTCTCTTCTCGCTACTGCCATCAGGAAGAAGGTACAAGAGCCTTGGGACCCACATCACCAGATTCAGGAACAGTTACTACCCCTCAACCATCAGGCTCTGGTTCACTTAACTTCATTTGCCCCATCACTGAAATATTCCCGCAACCTTTGGACTAATTTTCAAGGACTCTTTAGCACGTGTTCTCAATATTTATTATTTATTTATTATTACTATTTCTTCCTTTTTGTATTTGCACAGTTTGTTGTCTCTTGTACTCCGGTTGAACACCCTAGTTGGGTGATCTTTCATTGATTCTGTTATGGTTATTATTCTATAGATTTATTCAGTATGCCCACAGGAAAGTGAATCTCAGAGTTGTATATGGTGACATATATGTACTCTGATAATAAATTTACTTTGAACTTTATCTCCATGCCAACAGCAGACTTATCTTGAGGTACTGTTGTCTCCGATGAACTAGGCTCTGAAAACTCACACCTGCTCCTCAAGCAAACTTTTATTTACTTGTGCACAAGGAGAACAGCCCGGCACCTGTCACCACACTGTTAAGTCTGAACAGAGAAATCATATTTTTATACAGAATTGACTCACAGTTACAGATATTGACCATTTGGTAAACTGAGTATTTTCAAATTCCCTATTTGCAAGATCAGTTGGCATTCACAATATAGATGTTAAAAGTCAACAGAAACTACAAGGTAACAACTGATAATATTTCGTAAAGTAATTGTCCCCAGTTGGTCTGTACTTTGCATCATTCGACTACATTCTAAGCTTGTCTTCGTGTGCCAAATGACTCCAGTCCCCTGCCGTGTAAAGGGAAATTACGCTCTTCAAAGAGCTCTCTTGACTGGGCTGACTGCACACTATCTGCGAACTATCCTTGCCTGGACATTGTCTTCACTCTTGCGTTGCTGCAACTTCCACAGTACACTAGCACTTCAGATCATCAGACACAGGAGCAGAATTAGGCCATTCAGCCCAACGTACCTGTTCCATCATCCTATCATGGCTGATTTATTACTGAGTTCAACCCCATTCTCGAGCCTTCTCTCCATAACCTTTGACGCCCTTCCTAATCAAGAACCCATCAACATCAGATTTAAATATCCAAATGACTTGGCCTCCACAGCCGCCCGTGCCAATGAATTCTGCAGATTCACCACCCTCTGGATGAAAAACTGCTCATCTCTGTTCCAAAGGGATGTCCCTCTATTCTGAGTCTGTGCCCTCCGCTCCTAGACTCCCCACTATAGGAAACATCCTCTCCACATCAAGGTCCATTAGCTTGAGTAAAATTTCACTGCTAAGCATCTAATAGAAACCTTCCATAATCCAGAACTTTAAAACCAATTTCAATATCCGTTTCACTATTTGCATTGGTTACCTTCCACCATATCCTGCTGCTCCCGGATAGTTAGGCCGTCCGTACAAATTTTGCTGCATGTTTCCCTTGCTTGAACCCGTTTCCGAGGCGGGAAATGGCGACTGTCCCATGAACTGTGGAGAGCTCATTCCCGGACCATTTCCAGGTATCCCAGACGTCATGTGATTCCCACTGGAGTTGCCCCCAGGGGCCATAGGATTTCCTAGCACCTGTGGAAGTGGCAGGAGAAGGGCAGTGAGGTAGCCTTTTTCTGTTCATATTTTCTGAATCATGCATGTCAGCACAGAAGCATGTGCACAGAATTCCTGTAATAGTGAAGCTCCATTTCAGTCACATGTTGACCCACATTCCCCCCCGTATTAAAATTACTTCATAATCTGTAACTAGATTATTTGCAGCAGTTAGCATTAATGACAAGACAGCACCAGTGAGCCGGGTTCAATTCCTGCCATTGTCTGTGAAGTTAGTGCACATTTTCCCTGTGACCATGTAGATTTCCTCGAGGTGCTCCGGTTTCCTCCCACATTCCAAACATGTACGGGTTAGTAGGTTAATTGGTCACATGGTGTAATTGGGCAGCACAGGCTCATTGGGCCGGAAGGGCCCGTAACTCTAAATAATTTTTAAAAATACATAAAAACAGATTCAAGATTGTTTATTGTCATTCTTCACTACACAAGTGTAAAGGAAAATGAAATGATTGTTAATCCAGATCCAATACAATATAAAAAACACAATACACATGGAAACATAATAAATATAAATATAAAAGCAATCCTATAAAAAAACACAATGTACAAGTAACTGTTTGAGTGTGGCCATGTACATACTGATATACACAGACTGTATGTAAAGTGACACTAGGTGCAGGAGTATCTGAACACAAGGACTCTGACAGGAAATGATAAGAGTGGCATGGTAGCACAACGCTTTCCAGTACAGGCGACCCAGGTTCAATTCCTGATGCTGCTGGTAAGGAGCTGCTACGTTCTCCCTGTGATTGCGTGGGTTTCCTCCCACAGTCCAAAAACATACTGGTTGCTAGGTTATTGGTCATTGTAAATTGTCCCGTGTTGGGCCGGCTGGTGGCGCAATGACATCGGCGCCGGACCCGGGAGCGGAGGTTCCCAGGTTCGAAACCAGTCGGGTCCGCCCCCGAGTACACTTTCCATACGTGCCCCGTTGAGTGTCGGGATCGCAACTTGACCTCGTAAAATAAAGGGAAAATACTGCAAAAATGTCTGTGTGAGGAGTGGCGCACCACACAGTCTCTCTCTCGCCCCGCACCTTGTAAAAGCCATGAAAAAGACATCATCATGGATGCACGCACGCAGGTACACGCCAAAAAAAAGTAAATTGTCCCATGATTAGGCTAGGATTAAATTGGGGTGGGGGGGTGAGGTTGCTGGGTGGCTTAAGAAGACTAGGATTAAATTGGGGGTGTTGCTGGCCGGTGTGATAAGACTAGAATTAAATTCGGGGGGGGGGGGGGTTGCTGGGTTCGAAGGACTGGAAAAGCCAATTCCACGCTGTATCTCAATCAATAAAGTGGCTGATGTGGATATGGTGGTGGCAGGTGGAGGGTTAACAGGTAGAGATGTTGATCAGCCTGACAACTTGAAGGATGTAAATGTGTTCTTTAGGGATCCTGGCTGCTCACCGTGAATCTGTGACGAATGGAAAGGATAGGTTCAGATTCAGATTTGGATTTATATATCAAATGTACATCGAAACATACAGTGCAACGTATCGCTCGAGTTAACAGCCAACACACCCGATGATGTGCTGGGGACCAGCCCACAAGTGACTCCACACATTCCAGCGCCAACACAGCATGCCCACAATGCTTGGCAGGACAAGAAGCAATAAAACAAGCCCCAATCCTCCCTCCCACCCACATACAAGGGCAGCCCTCCAAATCCAGAACAGGCCATCTTGTTCTGCCTCCAGTCTCCACTGAATCTCCAGGCACTCGGCCCCAACTACCCCAGCGACAGACCAGATGCATTTGAAATCTGATAATAAGGCTAGAAAATAAATCTTATCCTCATCAACACATCAGCCTTGCATTGTGAATAGGTGCCCATTGGCATACATAGGAAATGGTGAAATTAATTAACATTTAACTTAGGGTATCTGAGGCACGAAAGCATTTATGCAACTGTACTGAAGTGTACAGTTCTGAAAACCAACAAAAAATATTGTATTTATATTGTTCTCTCAGTTAGCCACAAAATGTCCTGAAGACTGGTTCAGGGAGCAAAGAGTTTTTCCTGAGGTTCTGGGAGATACTTATCCCTCCGTAAACATGGCTAAAAGCTGTCCACTCAGTAACAAATTTCCCAGCTGTGGGATCTAGTTGCACTCACAACTGACTGACAGCAGCAGTTCCCTCAACACAACTGTGAACATTCGTCAATGCCTCTCATTCCAAACGCTGACACAAAAGGGGAAAACACTTTCTGTGTTAAAACCACCTCTGCTTGAAGGGGAGAGGGTGGGGAGAGCAAAACCATGCAGAAATGTAATATAAAATGATGCAACACCCTACATTCCATCTGGCTAGCCTCCAACTTGATGGAATGAATATTGATTTCTCTTCTGGTAAACAAATTCCACTCTCCCCCGCCCCTGTAACTTTCCCCATTCCCCACTCTGTCCTTTCACTTCTTCTCAACTGCCTGTTACTTCCACCTGGCTCCACTCCTCCTTCCCTCCTTCCCTTTCTCCCACGATCCACTCTCTCCTATCAGATTCCTTCCTCTCCAGACCTTGACCTTTCCCACCCACCTAGCTTCATTCATCACCTCCCAGCTGACCTCCTTCCCCTCCCTCCACCCTTTTTTATTCTGGCAACTTCCCCCTTCCTTTCCAGTCCTGAATAAGTGCCTCAGCCTGAAACATTGACTGTTTTTTCGTTTCCATAGATGCTGCCTGACCTACTGAGTTCCCCCAGCATTTTATGTGTATTGCAAGAGATGGAAGGTCAGTGTGACAGTTCGAGAGTGAAAGAGTGCGTGAGAGCGTGCAAGAGTGAAAGTGTGCGAGTGTGTGCGTGTGTGAGTGTATGTGCGTACACACACTTGAGAGTAAGAGTGTATGTGTGAGAGAGAAAGAACCTGTATGAGTGTCAGCAGAGTATGGATATAGAAGGATTCTTCATTGCTGTTTCTGTAACTATTTTTTTTTCCTGACCAGTCAAGGAGCCGAAACTCCAAGCCTGGAGTACTATAGCACAGAAACAGGCCCTTCTGCCCATCTAGTCCAGGCCAAACTGTTATTCTACCTCGTGCAGGTTCAAGCGAGCATTCATGTTGGGGAATAAACAGTCGATGTTTCAGGCTGAGACCCTTCACCAGCTCCTGAAGAAAGGTCTCGGCTCGAAACATTGACTGTTTATTCATTTCCATGGATGTCAAGTTCCTCCAGCATTTTGTGTGTGCCATTCTCTTCTTCATGTTATTCTATCATCTGCAACACTGTGAGTCCTTATTTTAGGCAGTAACATCCCAAGTGGACCTGGCCCAGTATATCATGGGTAAAGCCGTCCCAACTGTTGAGCACATCTACATGAAATGTTGCCATAGGAAAGCAGCATCTATCATCAGAGATCCCCACCACCCAGGCCATGCTCTTTTATCACTGCTGCCATCAGGTAGAAGGTACAAGAGCCTCAGGACTCGCACAGTTCAATAACAGTTACTACTCCTCAAACATCAGGCTCTTGAACAACAGAGGATAATAACATTCATTCTATTTCTGGTGTTCCCAGAACCAATGGTCTCACTTAAAGATTCTTTATCTTGTTATTTCAAGCTCACGTTATTTACTTATATTTACATTTGCATAGTTTGTTGTTCACTGATCCAGTTACTGTTCTATAGATTTTCTAAGTCTGCCCACAGGAAAAAGACTCTCATGATTCTATGTGGTGACATGTATGTACTCAGATAATAAATTATACTTTGAGCTATATTTTAGTACCTTATCTAAATCCTATTTGGAATCTAAATTAATACCCTGGGAGAGGTTTCACTGCTAACATAATGGTATTTCTGTAGAAGCAGTGTTTGGATTAAGGTTAGAGATAACGGGTGCTTTGGAATGTGAGCCATCCAATTAGGGGTGTGGGTCCTTGTGTTGTGTGCCTGACACCGACCGGTGTGAGCTGGGATCATGTGCTCGGCAGGTGATGAAGAGAGAAGACGCTGCAGAGAACCGGTTGTAGGATTCGACCCAGTGGGGGACCGTGATTCAATGGAGCAAGGTGCTGAGCGCTACTGAAGATCAGTGAATATGACTTTTGGAAGAGTTGAGCTCCAGCTGGTGCATGTTTGACTGTTTAATTATAACGGGCCCCTTTTGTTTTTTTCTTTAGCTAAGATTCAAAAATGTAATTCCTTTAATTGTATGCAGTGTGCTGTCTGTTGTTTCTTGGCACTGAGTTGTAACGGGGTAGCAGATTTCACAGCATCGACACAAACCAGGGTTTGGGGTGAGAGAGCCGTCGCAATCTCACGGGTTTGGCGAGTGTGTACTCCCTAGCCAAGGAAACCAGGTGGGCTTCAACTGTAAAACAAAATGGTGTTACGTCTTACTGGTCACATTAGTTGTACTAACTAATTTTTACTGAACACAATTTCCCATCCATAAAGCTCTTTTAACTCTACTTAAATAAGTTATTATTTTGTAAGTGTTTTAGTAACAGATTTCAGCATTTTCCCAACAGGTGTTAGGCCAACCTTGCTCCACCCTCCACCCCCCACCCCCACGTTCAGAAACAGTTATTACCTTTCAATCATCAGGCCCCTGAAACGATGCAGATAACTTCACTCACCCCAATACTAAACTGATTCCAAACCTCTACAGGCTTACAAGGATCCTACATTCACATTCTCTGTAGTATTTATGTATTTACAATTAATATTATTTGCTTTTTTTTAACCGTACTTGCACAGTTTGTCTTTTGCACATTGGTTGTTTGTCAGTCTGTAGTTTTTCATTGATTCTGTTCTGTTTCTTTTTTCTACTGCAAATGCTTGCAAGAAAATGAATCTTAGGATAGTATATGGTGACATGTACATACTTTGAACTGTACTTTTAAAAAAATTACTGAGCTGCAGCATGGAGTAGGCCCTTCGAGCCACGCTGCCCAGCAATCCTCCACCCCCACCCCCGATTTCAGTGTTAGCCTAAGCACTTGACAAATTACAGCGCCCAAATAACCTACCAACAGATATGCCTTTGGACTGTAGGAAGAGACCCACGCGGTCACGAGGAGAGTGCGCTCCACAGCATGGTAGCATCGCGGTTAGCACTGTTAATGAGTTTTTGGGTAGATGATTCATTTACACTTAAATGACTCTGGCCACCAGTCTTCTGTTTGACAAAGTACTGTGGATTGATTCACAACAATGCATTTCTTAAAAGCTGTGAATATCAGAATACCAGCCAGATGCTGCAGATGGAAGTGTGAAGTTTACAGGTAGTTTCGAAGACAGCCTTATCCATACTGTATAAATATTTATTGTCCTATATGTTAGCACGTAAAATACCAAATAAATGTATTGTGGATTTGACTTGCACTCCTAAAGGCTATGAGTACCAACCCAGACATGTCAGCGTCGGGAGGAAAGGATGAAGTCGGAAGGGGTAATGTTTTGTATGTAGCTTCAAAAGGAAGCATTGTCTATAACTTTGTAAATAGCGATTGTATTTAGCACATAAATATCAAGCCCACATTGGGCTAGCAGTCCTTTCTAATGAGAGCATCTCCGTCTGTATGATCAACACACATCAAAGTTGCTGGTGAACGCAGCAGGGGGTCTCGGCCTGAAACGTCGACTGTACCTCTTCCTAGAGATGCTGCCTGGCCTGCTGCGTTCACCAAGCAACTTTGATGTGTGCTGCTTGAATTTCCAGCATCTGCAGAGTTTCTGTTGTTTCCGTCTGTATAATGCCTGCTGTACCTTGTGTCGAATAAAGAAGCTGCTTTGTATCTACCAGTAACTCTGTCTCTCTGGTGATTTCATCCACGCTACAACAAGCACAACGCTTTACAGTACCAGCAATCAATTCCTGCCACTGCCTGTAAGGAGTCTGTATGTTCTCCTCGTGACCGTGTGGGTTTCCACTGGGTGCTCCGGTTTCCTCCCACAGCCCAAAGACGGATCAGTCGGTGGGTGGGTTAATTGATCATTGTAAATCGTCCTGTGATTAGGCTAAGGTTAAATCGGGGGTTGCTGGAGGGCACGCTTTGAAGGGCTAGAAGGGTCTAACCATGCTGTATCTCAATAAAACTGTAGCCTGTTGCTTTCCCTCTTCCTCCCCCTCCTTTCTGTAAGTTTTCCAATCAACTGGGGCCTTCCCAAAAACTAGTGAGACTTTGGAAGATCAGGAAGAATGCACCTATCATCTCTGTAGCCACTTGTTTCCTACAACATGGACCATCAAGCCTTTAATCCCAGAGAACTGCTGAATTCATTTCCTCTAATACAAATGATAGTTTTGTTTTTCTTTTCCCATTCTGCTGAATTTCCCATTGTTTAGAAAAGTTCTGCATCGTCTATTGTAATGACAGATACGCCGTACTTAATGTCTTTATTTCCTTATCCACCCCTTACTCATTTACTAATGATTTATTTCCTCCGTTTCTTCTTATCTCCATCCTAAAATAAACTACTGTCGAACTTCCGGAGACAAGATCATTCCCCACTGTTGGTCCAATGTTAACTTTCATTAACAGAGTTACCCCAGCTCCTTTTTCATTCTATCTACTGCTGCAAAGCATCAAGAAAATACACTGTATGGACACTTTACAACCCCATCACTCTACAATTATGAGAACACAGAACATAGGACGCTGCTGCACAGTACAGGCCCTTCAGCTCACGGTGTCCTGCCAACCCTTTTAACTACAGTTCATTCATCTATCCATCTCTTCCTTCTTTGTCCTTGTAGGAGCCGTGCAGCTGTTTTCCACCCACATTGTATTCTGTGTTGCACGTTTATTATGATAGTTAGTCATGTGGGTTGGGGCCTGGTAAAAGCGAAGAGCTTAGTTACGTATTCATGCTTTGCCTGCGGCAGTTAGAGCCAGAGATCGCTGGGTGTGACAACTTTTTGTTGACTGCTTAAGCACCTTTAATATCACTGGTTTTAGTGTCATTAGTTTTATCACTTCGAGATATGCTAGTTGTTTAATAGAGGATCGAATACTTCCTTCAACTTTGAACATTATTATTATTATTATTATTAGATTAGAAGGTGTGTCAAGCAGGATAACTCACCATACATGGTCTCTAACAGCGGCACTGGTTTGGTCGAGTACCAACTGCAGTCCTGACGAGGGGTCTCGGCCCAAAACGTCCACTGTTTATTCAATTCCATAGATGCTGCCTGACCTGCTGAGTTCCTCCAGAATTTTGTGTGAGTTATTCTGTCTGCTTGCTTGTTTGTTTGTTTATTTATTTATTTAGAGATCCAGCACAGTAACAGGCTCTTCTGACCGAACGAGCTGGCACCGCCCAATTACACTCATATGACCAACTAACCTACTAACCAGTACGTCTTTGGACCGTGGGAGGAAACCAGAGCACCCGGAGGAAACCCACATGGTAACAGGGAGAACGTACAAACTCCTTACAGACAGCGGCAGGAATTGAACCCAGGTTGCTGGTGCTGTAATATCGTTATGCTAACCACTAAGTTACTACGGTGCCATCCACCTAGGATCAATCTAACCCTTCCATCCCACATAGTATTCCATTTTTCCGTCATCCACTGTCCCTATTCAAGAGTTTCTTAAACATCCCTAATGTATCTGCCTCTATCACTACCTAAAAATACCTCTGACAGCCCCTTTATACTTTCCTCCAATAGGTCATTTTGCCCTTGGAAAAATCTCTTACTATTCACTCGATCTCTGCCTCCAATAATCAAGCACATGATTATTGAACCATATCCAGTTGTCACTATTCCATTGACCATCAATTCCTGACACTAATATTTTGTTCATTCATTCACAACCATTTTTTTTTACTTCTTTTTGTTCATACCTGGTTTGACTCCATATACTGTTATCACCAGACACCCCTCTCTTTCTATCATATTCTGCTCATCATTCCTCACATCTCTGCTACCTTGTCCATACTAAATTTTCTTTCACCCAAATTTTACCACCCTCTGGTATTTCGTCTCTCTCTACAGACCTGGTTCTTCAATTCACTAGCCATGGGTCACAGAAGTATTAGGATGAAACTCAGTGAAATTCAGAACAGGATTCCCTAAAGATTAACTTGAGGGCTGAGTCATGGATAAGGAAGGCAAATGCAATGTTAGCATGCACTTCAAGAGGACTACTTTGAACCTTTTAGAATATAAAAACAAGGGTGTAATGCCGAGGCTTTACAAGGCATTGGTCAGATCGTATTTGAAGTATTGTAAGCCAGTTTGGTCCCCTCATCTAAGATGTGCCGCATTGGAGTGGGTCCAGAGAAGGATCATGAGAACGATCCCACAAATAAAAGGCCGAATGTATGAGGAACAATTGATAGCTCTGGGTCTGTACTCACTGGGTTTAGAACAACAACAGGGGGGGGGGGGGGTGGAGTTTAGCACCAGAGGGCACAGCTTCAGACTAAAGGGACATCATTTAGAATGGAGATGAAGAGAAATTTCTTTGGCCAGAGGGCGGTAAATCTGTGGAATTCATTGCCACAGCCAGCTGTGGAGGCCAAGTCATTGAGTATATTTAAAGTGGAGGCTGAGAGGCTCTCAATTAGTCATGGTGTCAAAGGTTACGGGGAAAAGGCAGGAGAATGGGGTTGAGGGGAATAATAAATCAGCCATGTTGGAATGAAACAAATGGCCTAATTCTACTCCTACGTCTTATGGGTTAAACCCCCCTCAACGCAGTGATTCTCTTCCCTCATAAATGGTGCTAATTTAACTGAAACCCCATCTCCCACACCGTTCTCCAAACGCTCCAACTTGTTTGATCCTATGCCAAATTGCAGGCTGTTCATAGTAATCTAGAGATTATTGCCTTTGTGGTTTTGCTTTTTAATCCATTCAGTAGTGAAATTGATCTTTTAAATCCTTGCTAAAATAACCCTGGTCAATCACATAATAAGCATGTTGATAAGTGTGGTGTTTATATTTAAAGTGAAATCTGAGATGTTAATAATTAGTCAGGGTGTCGAAGGTTACGGGAAGTAGGCAGGAGAATGGGGTTGAGAGGGATTGTAAATCAGACATGATCGAGTGAGGGCGCAGACTCAATGGGCTGAATGGCCTAATTTTGTTCCGATGCTTGATGGTCTTAGGTCTGTTCTGTGCAGAAGGAAGAACAGAATCAGTACCTGTGAGTTCTTTGAGGTCTAATCCTATTTCTATTGAAGACCTGACAAGTCTCCTCTAAAGCTTCCACATTCCTATTACAGGAAGGATGTGGAAGCTATAGAGAAGGTGCAGAGGAGATTTACCAGGACAGGATGCTGCCCGGATTATGACGACAGGTTGTGCAAGAAAGGGCTTTTCTTTATGGAGCAAAGCAGGATGTGAGTTGACAATAAGAGGCACAGATTGAGTGGACAGCCAGAGACTTTTTCCCAGAGCAGAAATGGCTAATACAAGGGGGCATAATTTTAAGTATAGGGGAGGACGTCAGAGGTAGTTTTATTACGCGGAATTGTGGAAGTGTACCATGCCCTGCTAGGCGTGATGGTAGAGGCTGATGCATTTGTTGGATGAAAGGAAAATGGAGGGCTATCTGGGAGGGAAGGGGTTAGACTGATCTTGGAGTAGGCTAAAAGGCTGGCACAACATCGTGAGCTAAAGGGCTGGTACTGTACTGTAATATTCTATGCTCTATGACTTAGCCTCCAGAGGAGAAACTGGGAGGTCAGACTAGTGCAGCCTCATGTTCCCAACTGCACAGACCAGTCTTCTCAGTGGAGAGAGCAAACAAAAAGAGGCAAAAGGTGTAAAACTGCAACCACATTTAGTGGAGCGGCTAAAACAACTACGCGCTCACTTCCTCCCACACCGTGGACACAACCCTGGGCGCCTGTGGCATCATGCGCTGGAATTATCGCACAGGCAGCAGGAGCCGAATAGAGTTCAAATATCGAGGCAACCCTAGAAATGGAATGAATTTTACCTGACTCTGAGATGGATTATTGACTCCCCACACTGTAGTTACCACAGAGAGCGAACCTGGAGGCTGATTGGTGTTCTGTTGCCAAGAAACAGAATCACTGTATGTGAATGACCCATCACTGAGGAAGGAAGGGAAAAGAAGACAGCAGCTGTCAGTGTGGCAGCAAACGTTGGCTCTCTTGTGTTGCAATTAAAAGAGACAGAAAAAAAAACAACGTGCTTACATTTAGCACTCGGAGGATTATGAAAATGCAACCTTCACCGTTCACTTTTAGTCATGCTCATCTCTGTCCATTGCACAATGAAAAAAAAAATCCCCAAACCACTTTAACGTAATAATCAGCATCTATTATCCGGAGTAACACACACCACAAAATGCTGGAAGAATCCAGCAGGTGAGCATCATCTATGGTGGGGAATGTTGGGGGCCAAGAACCTTCATCAAGACCGGAAAAGAGGGGGAAAAAGAGCTAGAATAAGTAGGAGGGCGAGGGTGGAGGGAGGAGAGGAAGATGGAAGGCGGTAAGTGAAGCCAGTTGGGAGAGGTGGTGGGTGGGGAGAGTGGGATAAAGTGAGAAGCTGGGAGGTGATAGGTGGAAAGGGCAAAGGGCTGAAGGAGTAACCTGACTGGAGAGGAGAGTGGACCACAGGAAAGAGGGATGGAGGAGGGGCAGCAGGGCGAGGTGATGAGCAGCTGAGGAGAAGAGAAGAGGTTAAGTAGGGAGCCAGAATGAGGAATGGAGGAAGAGAGAAGGGGGAACTAGAAAAAAATAACCCGAACATATTACAGTACAGCACAGGGACAGGCCACTCAGCCCACAATGTTGTGCCAAACCAGATAAAAACCAGAAGCACCAAATACTAATCCATCCTACCTACACCTTGTCTGTATCTCTCCATCTTCATGTACCTATCCAAATGGCTCTTAAAAGCCTCTAATGTATTTGCCTCTACCACCATACCAGGCAGCACATTCCAGGCATCCACCACTGTCTGAGTAAAAAAAAACTTACCCCTCACATCCCCCTTGAACCTTTGTGCCATCAGGTTGGAGGCTACCCAGACTGAACATGAAGTATTGCTCCTCCAACCTGAGAATAGCCTCATCGTGCCAGTAATCAGCAGTACTCTTTAATCGAATAACCTGTGGAGATCTACTACTGAGCTATGGGTTCTGTCACTTCGTGTTGAACTGTTTTGAGTGTTTTCTGGGTTTAGCACATTTACATTTAGCAAATGACTTCAGCCACCAATCTTCAAATCTGAATATAAAAAGTAGATTTAATTTAGAATGCAGCTCTGAACAATAGCTTGCTAAATGCCTTGAATCCAAAATCAGACAATGCTGATTAAAATTCATTGAATGTCTGTGGCTGTGAATCGGGAGGTGTGAAGTTTGTGTGTAGTTTCAAAGAAATCATTGTGGATGCATTGTAAATATGGAATTGATCTTTGATGCTTAGTACATAGAACATTGAGCTCCACAATGGGCCACCCAGACCTTTCTACTGAAAGCGTCTCCATACGATGCCTGCTGTATCTTGTTTTGTCGAATAAAGAGGCTGCTTCACGTCTACCAGTGCTTTTCTCCAGCGACTTCATTCACACAACTACACTAACCAGGTAACAACATGTATTTGAAATGAAGGAAACAAGAAGCATATAGTAGGTGAGGCAGTAAAATCCGGAGTGAGCCAAGTAAGTAATTGTCTCCCCCCTCGCTTGCCGTTAAGGGAAATCAACAGAAATGGTTCCAGCAACACAAACCTTGTTCTCAGTAGGTAAACACAAATCTCCTCTCCTAATTGGAAATAGCTGGCACATCAAATTCCCCTACCACATAAATAAATCAACACGGTAATATCTGTTCATCGAATCAAAATTGTAGCTTTGCTTTGTAGCTGGACGGCAGGGTAACTCTACACGGGTCTGAGATTCTGAAAGGTAAGAGAACCCTGCAGAGACATGAAAGACTGCGGATGCTGGAACGTGGAGCTGTAAGCAATCAGCTGGAAGAACTCAGCAGGTCCAGCAGCATCTGTTTGGGGGGTGGGGGGAGGGAGGGAGGGAGAAAGGAATTGTCCACAATACTCCAGATCTCAGCCACTGCAGTCCATTGTGTCTAGTCCTGATGCAGGGTTTTAACCTAACACACATCACTAATTCTTCACCCTCCCCACCCAATGATGCTGCCCAAGTCAACACTGTGTACATGTGTTCATCTGTCATCTGCAATCTGTAACCCTTTCCTTTGTTCTCCTCCACTCAATTATTTTTCTGCTTCTATGGTTTTTACACACTCACTTTGTATACTCGCTGGCCACTTTATTAGGTACACCGCCTCACTGATCCAAATATCTAATCAGCCAATCACATGGCAGCAATTCACTGCATAAAAACATGCAGACATGGCCAATTGTTGTTCAGACTAAATATCAGAATGGGGAAGAAATGTGATCTAAGTGACTTTAACTGTGGAATGATTGTTGGTGCTAGATGGAGTGGCTTGTGTACCTAAGAAACTGCTGGTCACAGAACAGTCTCTTGAGTTTACAAAGAATGCTGTGAAAAATAAAAACACCCAATGAGCAGCAATTCTGTTGGAGAAAACACCTTGTTAATGAGAGAGGTCAGAGGAGAATGGCCAGACTGGTTCATGCTGGCAGTCATTCACATAACCACACATTACAACAGTGGTGTGTAGAACAGCATCTCTGAAAGCACAGCATGACGAACCTTGAAGTGAATGGGCCTAGCAGCAGAAGACCATACCGATGTGTTCGCTTGTACCTAATTAGCCACTGAATGTATTTTCTCTACATCCCTGTGTATCAAATTACACCAGGTGAGATGGAGAGCAGAGTACACTGTGCACCCTGTCTCAAAACTTGGGTCCTGTCCTTGGAAATTACCTTGAATTCAGGCTTCAACTGGTCTTGGGTTTTGATCAACTTTACTAAGCATCAAATGGTGAAGATCTGTCATATTATACTAGAAAAAGGTGAAACCATCCATTGGAATATTAGTTAGATTAGTTGAACCTCACTCTAACCAGCTTAAAAAAGGTAATCTCTGCATAATCAAAATGATATCTTGAGATTCTGCTGGAAAGGATAGGTATTGATACATTAAGACAGGCATGATCTGGATTTAACTTCATGATAGATGGTTTCCAACAAAACACAGGCACATTAAAAGACAGACAATTACAGCAAAAACTTAAAATTACCAAATAGTTTTCAAAATGTCAAACTTGGACAAGGTAAAATAATAAAAATTGTAGCTTGATTCAATGAGATACTTCATTAATATAAAGTTTGGTTGAATCAATACATCACTGCTTCTCCCCCACTCCGCGCCCTCCCCAATCTCTCTGACACATTGCACATTTAGATGGAGACGTAACGTAAAGATTTTTACTCATGTATGTGAAGGATGCAAGGAATAAAGTCAATTCAATTCAATACACACCTCCTGCCCCGCTATCCGGCTCTACATCCTGCCTGTTGAACAATATACTTAAAGTTAATAAATATAACTTCTTGGCAGCGTAGAATTATGGGAATATGTACCAGAAATCCTCAAGCAGTTCTGTTTAAGATCATGGCCATGATTGCTGGCTGTGTTTTCTCAGATATCTCGAAGGTTCAAGGATCAACTTTATTCATCATATACATTTACATGTATTAGGAATTTGCTATGCACGTTGGCGCAACATGCAATGGAAAATATTATTATTACAAAGAATTAGATCTAAAAGTTCAAGGTTAAAGTATGGATATGGAATTAAGTGTGCATAACTACCAGCACGTATTTACAATATGAACAGCGTTACAGAAAATGGTTTAAAGTGTTCACAGTTCAGTACTGTGACCATAGTAATAGAGGGGGGTGTCGGGGTCTAAGTAGAATGGTTGACCAGATTAACTGTCTGGGGAACGAAACTTTTAAGATGTTGTGAAATTTTTGTTTTAACAGCCCTGTAGTGCTTCCCAGAGGCAGCTTTTAGAAAAGGTAGTTAGCAGGGTTGGTGGTGTCTGCAATGATACTTTTCTGCCCACTTATTTATCCGCAACACTTACAAGCCCCGTGGTGTTGGTAGACTGCGGCCAATGACCTCTTCAGCTGACCTGACAGGTTATGGTAGTTTTTGTATACTGGGAGAGGAAGACAGTAATGGCTGATGTGTGGGTGCTCTCTCTGATGGCAGTGCAGAATTGCACCAGTATGTTCTGGGGAAAGATGGAATTTTACCCACTGCTGCAGGAAGTACCTCCTTTGCAGAGCGAATGTATTAGCAGTTCGGGCAGTGGGATATTTCAATAAGAAGTATTCCTTCCTGGTCTTCACGGATGATGGGTAATGACAGCGAAGTCAGATAATTGTGAGGCAGAAGAGACACACCGTGCTGCTGATCCAAGGGAGCTAATCGTACTCACAGTGTGAATTATGCTTCACCACTCTGTGTAAAAGGGACCCTTGCATCTAGAGAGCATGCACTTTCAAAGTCAAAGTAATTTTATTAACAAAGTTCGTATATGTCACCATGTACTAGCTTGAGATTCATTTTCTTGCAGGCATTCACCAGAAAATAAAGAAATATAATACAATTTATGAAAAGCTATACACAAGCAACGACTGACAAACAACCAATGTACAAAAGAATGAAAAATTGTGCAACACACACAAAATACTGGAGGAACTTAGCAGGCCAGGCAGCATCAAGGAATAGAGTACAGTCGACGTTTCGGGCCGAAACCCTTCCCCAGGACTGGAGAAAAAATGCTGAGCAGTAGATTTAAAAGGTGGGGGCAGGGGAAAGAGAGAAACCAGAAGGGGGAGGGATGAGGTAAAGAGCTGGGAAGTAAATTGATGAAAGAGACAGAAGGCTATGAAAGAAAGAAAAGGGGGGTGGGGAGAGCAGCGCCAGAGGGAGGCAGTGGGCAGGTAAGGAGATAAGGTGAGAGAGGGAGAAGGGGTTGGGAAATGGTGAAGGAGGGCAGTACCAGAAGCTCAAGAAATCAATGTTCATGCCATCAGGTTGGAGGCTACCCAAACAGAATTCATGGTGTTGTGCCTCCAACCTAAGTGTGGTCTCATCACGACAATGGATAGACAAAATGGGAATGGGAATGGGAAGTGGAATTAAAATGGGGCACCAATGGGAGATCCCTCTTTTTCTGGTGGACAGAGCGTAGGTGCTTTAAAATGTTAACTGCTTATTTCCTTTCCCTAGATGTTGCCTGGCCTGCTGAGTTCCTCCAGCATTTTGTATGTGTTGCTTGGATTTCCAGCATCTGCAGATTTTCTTTTGCTTTTAAAAATTGTGCAAATAAAAAATAAGTAATATTGAGAATGTAGATTGTCAAGTCCTTGACAGTAAGTCTGTGAGTGGTAGTCAGTTTGAAGCTGCGGTGAGTGAAGTTACTCACGCTGATTCAGGAGCCTGTTGGTTGTAGGGTAATAACTGTTCCTGAACCTGGTGGAGCGGGACTTGATGGTTGAGGGGTAATAACTGTTCCTGAACCTGGTGGAGCGGGACTTGATGGTTGAGGGGTAATAACTGTTCCTGAACCTGGTGGAGTGGGACCTAAGGCTCCTGTACCTCCTGCCAATGGTAGTTGCGAGAAGACAGCATGGTCTGGATGTTTGGGTCCTTGATGATGGATGCTACTTTCTTGTGGCAGCGCTCCTTGTGGATGTGCTCAACGCTGGGGAGAACTTGCCAGATCTTTCCTGATGTTGTCAAAAGTAGTCTTTCTCTAGTTTGGAATCTCAAACCCAGGACTAGTCCTACCCTTCACCATCATAATCTTGAAACTACTAGAATTATAATCACTAGATCCAAACTGTTCCCCTACACACAATTCTGCCAACTGCCCTGTCTCATTCTGTGATAGATCCAGTATCGCACTCTCTAGTTGGGACCTGCAGTGAATGGCTCACCATAGGCCCCATCTGTAACAAAGCTTTTCCTCCACAAACAATGCTAGTCAGAAGCTTGATAGAAAACTCTCCACTTGTCAAGAAGAGCATGTCACTAACAGCTTTTAAGCGTCTGGGACAAAATAGCTCATTCTACTGGAACAACATTCACCACCGCAAACATTCATTCTACTGCACAATGACTATAGTTGGTACCATCTAGGGTAGCACAATGCATTACAGTACAGAGGACCTGGGTTCAATTCCCAGCACTGCCATAAGGAGTTTGTACGTTTTCCCCGTGTCCATGTTGGTTTCCTTCCGGTACTCAGGATTCCTCCCACAGTCCAAAGACGTACCGGTTGGTAGGTTAATTGCGCACAGTAAATTACCCCATGGTTAGGCTAGGATTAAATTCAAGGGATTGCTGAGTGGCATGGCTTGAAGGACAGGAAGAGCCTATCCACACTGTATCTCCATAAAAGAAATTTAAAAATTGAACTACAGTCACTCAACAGCTCCCAATCTCACATGATTTCAACTACAAATGAGGGCAAGGACAGAATGCTCATGAAAAGACCGTTCTTGAAAGTCCCCTCTAACCAGCATCCTTCTCCAATTTGGGAATGTAATATCCATTGGTTCAATGCTTCTAAATCCTGGAATTCCGTCCTCAGCAGCACTGTGGAAGCATCTTCACCAGAACCATAATAATCATAGTCATAGTCATACTTTATTAATCCCGGGGGAAATTGGTTTTCGTTAACAGTTGCTCCGTAAATAATATAGTAATAGAACCATAAATAGTTAAATAGTAATATGTAAATTATGCCAGTAAATTATGAAATAAGTCCAGGACCAGCCTATTGGCTCAGGGTGTCTGACCCACCAAGGGAAGAGTTGTAAAGTTTGATGGCCACAGGTAGGAATGACTTCCTATGATGCTCAGTACTGCATCTCGGTGGGATGAGTCTCTGGCTGAACGTACTCCTGTGCCCACCCAGTACCTTATGTAGTGGATGGGAGACATTGACCAAGATGGCATGCAACTTGGACAGCATCCTCTTTTCAGACACCACCGTGAGAGAGTCCAGTTCCATCCCCACAACATCACTGGCCTTACAAATCAGTTTTTTGATTCTGTTGGTGTCTGCCACCCTCAGCCTGCTGCACCAGCACACAATAGTTCAAGAAGGAAACTCCACATCCTCTGCTCAAGCATCAAACAGCGTCTCTTCCACATCAGGCGACTGAAGTTCACCGTGAGCACCCAAATACTCAAGACCTTCTACAGGGACACCACTGAGAGCATCCTGACTGGCTGTATGACTACCTGGTACGGGAACTGTACCAACCTTGATCGCTGGGCACTGCAGAGAGGGGTACGGACAGCCCAGCACATCTGTGGATGTGAACTTCCCTCCACTGAGGACACTTACAGCAACAAGTGCATAAAGAAGGCCTGGAAGATCATCGGGGACATCAGTCACCCCAATCATAAACTGTTACAGCTGCTTCCTCCTGGCAAATAGTACCACAGCATTAAAATCAGGACCAACAGTCTAAGGGACAGCTTCTTTGTACAACCTATTAACTAATAAATTCACAAGTAGGTACATTGCGACAGAGTCATAAGGCAAAGATTTTTACTCCTACACATTGTGGAATGGATGTGTAAGTTTAATTCAAATCAATTCAAGGAAGAAACAGAAAGGCAATAATCCACACGTCCCATAAAAATGAGCAACACACACACACAAACACTGGAGGAACTAACTGGACAATGACTTGCTGAGCTTCTCTAACACTTTGTTTGTGTGTTGCTCAATATCTCAGGCATCTGCAGAATCTCTGTGTCCCAAAAAAAATCAATTGCAAAGATGCTGGTGGTTGGTCTGCTCTACAGGGTTGATGGAGGGACAGTATGGTTCCACGAGAAGCCTGATACACCACGCCGTAATCACCTAGAGCAATACTCCTGTCATGTAACTTCCAAGGAACAGTAGAGAACAGTTTGTTGTTGTTCAGTCGTTAAGTCGAGTCTGACTCTTCGTGACCTCACGAACCATAGGGTCCATATGGTTTTCATGGCAAGATACGGAAGTAGATTGCCAGGCCTTTCTTCCGCACAGATACTGCTGCCGCCCGGGTTGGGACCCAGCTGGGTTTGAACTCAGGACCATCTGCCTTTACGTCAAGTGCTGATGCCACTACACCACCAGCTGGCCCCGATACCACAATTTTGTAACAACCTAATAACCTATTCAAAGATCAATCATCCATTGCCTCCAAGAAAGCTTCCCATTTTTCTATCATCCATGTGCCCATCTACAAGTTTCTTAAATGCACCTCATGTATCTGCTTCTACAGCCACACACACACCACCCTGGGTGTAAAACACCAACCCACCCCCCCATATTTTCCACCAAATACCTTAAAGTTATGTACACTGGTTTTAGCCATTTCCACCATGGGAACAAATCTCTGTCCATTTGATCGACACCTCTTATCACCTCTATCAGTAGCCTTTTATCTTCCTTCGCTCCAAAGAGAGAAGCCCAAGTTTGTTCAACTTTTCCTCATGAAACTTGTTCTCTAATCCAACCAGCATCCTGGTAAATCTCCTCTGTATCCTCTCTGCAGCTTCGACATCTGTTCTATAAGGAGACCAGAAGTGGACACAACTGTCTAAGTGTGGTCTAACTAGGGTTTTACAGAGCTTTAACATAGAGGTGTATGGTATCCGTAAGGTCTTTCTCCAATCACCACGTGTAAATGTGTTGGTCATGATTGCTCGCTTCAAAGTGGGGAAACCACAAAAACCTGTGATTCTCTCAAGGAAAAATTCTCTCAACACACCAAATGCTGGAGGAACTCAGCAGGTGAGGCAGAATCTACGTAAAAAGAACAGAGACCTGCCCCAAAACATCGACCCTTTATTCCTTTCCTACCTGATCTACTGAGTTATTCTTACATTTTGTGTGTGTTGCTCTAGACTTCCAGCATCTGCAGAATCTCTTGAGAGTATAATATCTTAATTTAACTTGTTTTGGTGACCAAGATTTGGTGTTATCACCGTGCACAAAGAAAGGCCAGAATATAACTTCCAGGCAAACCCTACTAATATTCTACTCTCTTTCACCAACGAACAAGGCTGAAGTTGATTTAGAAAGTCCAAAATCACATGGGATCACATTAGTATTCAGCCCATTGTATAGCAACTTGTCAAGTTTTACCCAGAGATACCTTAAAGATTAAAAGAAAAACACACAAAAGGCAAATACAAGAAAGTCTGGAGATGCTGGAAATCCAAAGCAACTCACACAAAATGCTGGGGGAACTCAGCAGGTCAGGCAGTATCTAAGGAGATGAATAAACAGTCGATATTTCAGGCCAAGACCCCCCTTCAAGGCTCTGCTGCTCCTGGCCTCTCAAGCTATCTTGTTATAATCTGGCACTTCATTCTTCACCTGCTCTGCATTTTTTTGGTAGATTTTTGCATTCTGTTACTGTTTTACCTTGTTCAACCTCAATGCACTGTGTACTGACATGACCTGTGGGAACAGTATGCAAGAAAAGCTTTTCACTGTTTCTCAGTACATGCGACAATAATAAACCAATTCCAATACAGTGACATTAGAGATGTTAAAATACCAGCCAGGTGCAATTGCTTGAACTTGGAATTAGATGGACCATATTTCCCCTGTCCAAAACTCTAAACTTAATTTCAATTCCTGAATACCTTAACATGTAAGTACCCCAATTATAGCGTAGTTCAAAGTAGTGATAGTGTTTACTCAAGTCGTACCAGGGATTTAGTTCATTACATGGCAACACATACTTAACACTAAAAAAACAGAGCAGTATAACACAAGAACAGGCTATTCAGTCTACCGTGTGTCTGCTGACAATGCTGCCTACACAAGGTCCAATTCCCTTCATTCTCTGTCTATCGAAATGTTTCTTAAACTTCACTATCACATCTGTTTCAACCAACTACCCACAGGGCGTCCTAAACTCAGGCAGCACGGCAACAGTGGTTAGTATAATGCTATTACAGCACCAGCAACAATTGTCTGTCCGTAAGGAGTTTGTACGTTCCCCCCGTGACCGTGTGGGTTTCCTCCAGGTGCTCCAGTTTCCTCCCACATTTCAAAGGGTTAGCAGGTTAATTGGTCACATGGGTGTAATTGGGCTGTGTGGGTTTGTTGGGCTGGGAGGGCCTGTTACCGTGCTGGATCTCTAAATTCAAAAAAATTAACTCCTTTCATTCTGCGCTAAAAAAAAATCTTGCAAATCTCTTTTGAATATTCCCCCTCTCACATGTAGCCCATGGACTGTGGTACCGGTCACCCCTCAGCCAACAACATTCAGAGAAAAGTACCAAAGTTTTTTCAACCTCTCCTTATAAATAAGGTCCATGTGGACCTTTCCACGACCTCCTCCAAAGCCTCCACATTTTGCAGAGAAGTACAGTAACCGGAACTGCACATGATACTCCAGAACAACGCACACGAAAAGCTGGAGGAACTTAGTGGGCCAGCCTAATTTCCAGCACCAAGTGTCTCTGCAATACTCCAAATGTGGCCATTCCAGAGCTTCAAGCAGGGGCATCTTAGCTTCCTAAGATTTCTACTCAGTGTCCTGACTAATGAAGACAAGCACGCCTCATTTCTTCTTGACAACTCTATCCATCTGTGTAGTCACTTTTAGTGAGCTATGAACCACAAGATCCCTCTGTACGCAGTCCTGATCCTTTACTGTATCCTTTGCCAACGAATGGCCTCCCAAAATGCACTAAACCACACTTGCCTGGATTAATCTCCCTCGCCATCTACAGCTCCACCAATGTTCATATCATCCGCAAACTAACTTACCTGTGAGGAGTGGGTGGAAGGGATGGCTTCATGGGATTCATCGAGTTCATGGGGGGCTGTGAGGGGAATTTAGCAGTGGAATGGGTTGGAAGGCTCTTCTGATGCTTCAGGAGGAGGAGTCGACCCAAATCCTCACACCACGAGGTAAGTAGTGCTGGGTGAGAGACAAAGGACAAAGTCAGTAAACACTGGATGGAACACAAAACCAAACCCTCCTTATGTACAACACTCGAATAAATCGGAAATGAGACGCGGGTACTCAAAAGGTACTTCAACACTCTAAGCTCAGCAACACTTGGTAATTGTTTTTGTGTGTAAACGTGGACACTTGTCATGAGGATCAGAATAAAGGAGTCACAAATATCACAGAAAGAGGCTATTTGGCTGTCTCTGAGTAGTCTTGCCCTATGAATGCATTGGGTAACTTCTCTCATCCTTATCCATACTGTGGTTCCCAGTATGTTCTGCACTCAGCAGTAAACCAGGATTGATCTCCCGGCTTGATAGCAAGGTTAAAGTGAGGATTATGGTGAGGGAGCATCAGGTTACACACCACGCTGGCGTACACTTCTGCTAACAGCGTTATGTTTTGTAACTTGAAAACATTAAACTAATTCAAAGGAAGACACGGGATCCAGGAATCTGGGTCTAACTTTGTGCTTACTTTAAGCAAAGCACGAACATATCATGTGGTAGTGAATGGCATTCGCAATTCATGTATTTCTGCATATAATCCATAATTAATTATTTAAATAAAGCTTAATCAATATATATACACACACATACACACATGTAAGATACACAAGATTAATCAAATGTAAATGAAATATTAAATACACAAGACAGCATATACAAACACAAGAGATTCTGCATATTATAAACATGAAAAATTCTGCAGATGCTGGAGGTACTCAGCAGATCAGACAGCATCTATAGAGGTGAATAAGCAGCTGGCATTTTGGGGTGAGGCCCTTCTGCTTTGTTGTGTTCTGTGTTATTCTGTCGAACGTCTTGGGCATGCTGTGTTGGCACTAGACTGCATGGTGACATTTGCAGGCTGCAGCCAGCACATCCCAAGGTCACGTTGGTTGTTAATGTGCTGCATTCTTCAATGTATCTGAATCTACAACACCCCCAGGGCCCTGCAATTTACTGAACACGTCCAGCCCCAGGTTACATTACCTTTGCAAAATGCAACACTTCTGCACATCATTATTGATTCTGCCTGAGTGATTCCACGGTCTACAGTACTGTAACCACTGTGACTAGATCAAATCTGAACCAATTTACTGCACTGTATATATAACAGGTGCACAAAGATCCTGCTTTACTGCATTATACAAGAAGGTACCAGCAATAGCTAAAGAGAAAACATTGGGTCAAGGAGGAAAGGCCTCGGCATCTTCAAAGTCTCTAAAAACTTCTATAGATGCACCACCCCCTGAGAGCATGCCTCCTGGTGGGTCACCGTCTAGTATGGAAGGGGCCAATGGATAGGATCGGAAAAGGTTGCATTGGGTTATAAACTCAGCCATCTCCATCATGGGCACTTGCCTCTCCAGCATCGAGAACACCTTCAAAAGGTGGCACCTCAAGAAGGCAGCATGCATCATTAAGGATCCCCGCTACCCAGAACATGCTCTCTTCTCATTGTTACCATCAGGGCGGAGATACAGGAGCTTGAAGACAGGAACTCAACATTTTATTAAAACTTTCTTCCCCTCTGCCGCCTAATAAGTGATCAGTTAATATTTACTGATCCCAGATCAAGGGCAGATAATGATAGAAGGGACATTTTCCAGCAGGGGACACATCACCATGCTTCTCAGCACCAACATAGCTTGCCCACATCTAACTAACCCGCAAGTCTTTTTGGACTGTGGGAGGAAATCAGAGCACCTTGTGGAAACCCACACAGTCACGGGTGGGGTGACAGGACGTACGAACAGTAGCACAAACTGAACCCCAATTAGGCTAAGCGCTAGGCTATCACGCCTGTCACATCAAGTCATAGCGCAGTACAGCACAGAAACAGGCCTTTTGGGCCATCCAGTCCGAGATGAAACGCTTCTCTGCCAGGTCCCATTGACCTACACCAGGACGACTGTCCCCCATAGCCCTCCGATCCATGCGCTTATCCAAACTTCTCTTAATTGTTGCAATTGAACGTGCATCTACCACATCTGCCAGCAGCTCGTTCCACCCGCAATTTCCCGAGGCTCACCTTAAATATTTCACCTTTCATGCTTAAAACCATCACCTCTAGTTGTAGAGAGGGTAGAATAGAAATTTTAGCTGGACTAAAAATTTTGGATTCAAGGAATTCTCTAGAAAATAGGAAAGGAAAGCTGGAAAGATTACGTACCAATCAGAACCAGATGGGGTCAGGCTGACACCATGGACTGAGTTCCCTGAAGTAATTGCAGCTTCCTCTGGGCCGCATCAACTTAGCCATTGCTAAAGACAGGTTTCATGTCCTCCTCCTCCTCCTCCATCACATCCTGTTATCCCACACACATTCAGGTCACTGTACAGTCATCCCACGTACTAACTCTGTCAGAGCAGAACATGATATGCTGCCCAGAACACAGGGCAGAAGGGGTGCACGGGTCACCCATCCGAGTCACTCATTCTTCACTTAATTAAACACTTGAAAAAAAAACACCGCCAAGAAACAAGGAAACAAATGCCCATTTCCAAGGCTCCAAACACTGCAGTTTTTGTGAAAGCTTGATTTACACCCAGAGGTCACTTTATTGGCTACATCTGTACACCTGCTCGTTAATGCAAATATCTAATCAGCCAATCATGTGGCAGCAACTCGATGCATAAAAGCATGCAGACATGGTCAAGAGGTTCAGTTGCTGTTCAGACTAAACATCAGAATGGGTGAGAAATGTGATCTAAGTGGGTTTGACCGTGGAATGACTGTTGGTGCCAGATGGGGTGATTTGAGTATCTCAGAATGCCGATCTCCTGGGACTTCCATGTACAACAGTCTAGAGAATTGTGTTTTTAATTTTTTAATATTTAAGTAATGTTTGAGTAATCATATATATATATATATATATATATTTATATAGTTTGTGTTCTCATTTAAATAATTAATTACAGGTTATATGTATAAATATGTGAATTGCATACGTTATCACACTACCATGTGATATGCATGCACCTCGCTTAAAGTCAACACAAAGTTAGACCTGCATTCCAGGACTCCCATTTCTTCCTTCGAATGGTTTAATGTTTTGAAGTGAACAAACATAAGAGTTTACAGCGAACGGTGTGAAAAATGAAAAACTTTCTGCAGGCGAAAACACCTTGTTAATGAGAGAGGTCAGTGGAGAACAGCCAGACTGGTTCAAGCTGACAGGAAGGCAACAGTAACTCAAATAACCATGCGTTACAACAGTGGTGTGCAGGAGAGCATCTCTGAACACACGACACATCAAACCTTGAAGTGGATGGGCTACAGCAGCTGAAGACCACACCGGGTTCCACTCCTGTACCTAACAAACTGGCCATTGAGTGTACATTATATTTATAGATTTTACAACATATTCTTTTTCATCCAAGCAGGCAATCCAAAAACTAGAGCATTTAGTTTTGACCAGCTTTATGCTCACATTAAATATTAGTCATTACTGTAAAAACAAAGTACGCACACAGAAGAACATCCTGTTCCCTTGATGTGCTAGTTCCGGTACATGCAGCCCAGAAGTTCAGATACACTTCAGTCATACGAGGCATAGAGGACTGAGCACTGAGGTATGAAATCTGCAGTTAAACAGAATAGGGCATTACAACATGCCTGTGACAATTATCCTTTGAACGGTTCTGAACCTGAACCCATACAAAGCGGGCAGATCACGCAGAGGTAGCGCCAATCTCGCGCCTGCTCAATGAAACTTCAGGAAGGGACAGTTGGGAGAATGCACACTAAGCCTCACTGAGGGGCCCACAATGGAAAGGGTGAACACCTTTAAGTTCCTGGCTTTCAATATTTCTTAAGATCTATCCTGGGCTCAACATATCAATGCAGTTACGAAGAAGGCAAGACAGCGGCTACACTTCATTAGGAATTGGAGGAGATTCAGTATGTCACCAAAGACTCGAGCCAATTCTTACAGATGTGCCGTGGAGAGTGACCTGACAGGTTGCATCACTGTCTGGTATGCACAGGAGAGAAAAAAAGCTGCTGTGAGTTGCAAACTCAGCCAGCTCCATTATGAGAACTAGCCACCCTACCACTGAGGACATCTCCGAAAGGCAATTCCTCAAGGTGGCAGCATTCATCTGGAAGAACCCACACACTGAGGAGTCCTGAGGACTATTTCCTGAGGAGACTGAGGTCCTTTAACATCTGCCGGACGATGCTGAGGATGTTCTACGAGTCTATGGTGGCCAGTGCGATCATGTTTGCTGTTGTGTGCTGGGGCAGCAGGCTGACGGTAGCAGACACCAACAGAATCAACAAACTCATTCATAAGGCCAGTGATGTTGTGGGGATGGAACTGGTCTCTCTGACGGTGGTGTCTGAAAAGAGGATGCTGTCCAAGTTGCATGCCATCTTGGTCAATGCCTCCCATCCACTACATAATGTACTGGGTGGGCACAGGAGTACATTCAGCCAGAAACTGGTTCCACCGAGATGCAACACAGAGCGTCATAGGAAGTCATTCCTGCCTGTGGCCATCAAACTTTACAACTCCTCCCTTGGAGGGTCAGACACCCTGAGCCAATAGGCTGGTCCTGGACTTATTTCATAATTTACTGGCATAATTTACATATTACTATTTAACTATTTGTGGTTCTATTACTATTATTTATGGTGCAACTGTAACGAAAACCAATTTCCCCTGGGATCAATAAAGTATGGCTATGACAATGACTACACCATTCAGAACAAGGCCTCTTCTCTTTACTGCCATCTCAGAGGAAGTACAGGAGCTGAAGACCCTCGCTCTACCTTTTAGGAAATGGTTCCCCTTCACCATCAGATTTCTGAATGGTCCATGAACCCCTGAACACTACCTCACTGTTTGGATCTCTTGGTGCACAATCTACCTGATCAGTGTAGTAGCACAAATGAAAATATTAAAAATAGAGATCAGTTACAATCACAGAGAGAGGTAGTGCAGGCAGACAGACAAGGTACAAATTTATAATGAGAAACATTTTGAAGGTCCGATTAGACATAAGACACAAGAGCAGAATTAGGCCATTCAGCCCATTGAGTCTGCTCCATTTCATCATGGCTGATCCCGGATCCCATTCAACCCCATACACCTGCCCTCACAATATCCCTTGATGCCCCAAACAATCACGAATCTATCAACTCCTGCTTTGGATATACCCACGGACCTGGCCTCCTCCACAATCTGTTTCAGAGTATTCCACAGAGCACACTTAAGGCTAAAAAAAAATTCCTCCTTACTTCCTGTTCCAAAAGGTCACCCCTCAGTTTTGAGGCTGTGCTCACTAGTTCTGGACACCCCCCACCAGAGGAAACATCCTCTCCACATCCACCATATATAGTCCTTTCAATATTCGGTAGGTTTCAATGAGATCCCGCCCCCCACTGCATTCTTCTAAATTCCAATGAGTACAGGCCCAAAGCTGCCAAATGCTCTTCATACGTTAACCCCTTCATTCTCAGAATCATCTTCCTGAATCTCCTCTGGACTCTCTCCAATGACAAAATATCCAATAAGATATGGAGCCCAAAACTGCTGACAATACTTCCAAGTGCAGCCTGACTAGTGTCTTATAAAGGCTCAGCATTATCTCCTTGTTTTTATATTCTATTCCCCGTGAAATAAATGCCAACATTGCATTGCCTTCTTTATCACAGACTCAACCTGTGAATTAACCCTCTGGGAATCTTGCACAAGGATTCCCAAGTCCCTTTGCATCTCTGATATTTGAATTTTCTCTCCATTTAGATAATAGTCTACACTATTGTACCTTTTACCAAAATGCATTATTATACATTTCCCAACACTTTATTCCATCTGCCACTTTTTTGCTCATTCTTCCAATTTATCTAAGTCCTGCTGCAATCACATTGCTTCCTCAGCACTACCTCTACCCCTCCACCTATCTTCATATCATCTGCAAACTTTGCCACAAAGCCACTGATTCTACTATCTAAGTCACTGATAAACAACGTGAAAAGTAGTGGTCCCAATACTGACCCAAGGAACACTACTAGTCACTGGCAGCCAACCAAAAAAGGCTCCCTTTATTCCCACTCGCTACCTTCTGCCTGTCAGCCATTCCTCTATCCATGCCAGTATCTTTCCTTAAATAAAATCCTTCCTTATTTCTGTAAGGGTTAGGGTTAGGTTAGATAGGATTTTATCTTGTTAAGCAGCCTTATGTGTGGCGCCTTATGTGTGGCACCTTATCAAATGCCTTCTGAAAATCTAAGTAAATAATATCCACTGACTCTCCTTTGTCCATCCTACTTGTTACTTCCTTGAAGGATTCTTAGTAAATTTGTATGGCAGGATTTCCCTTTACAGAAACCATGTTGATCTTGAGTTATTTTATCATTAGTCTCCAAGTATCCTGAAACTTCATCGTTAATAATGGACAACAACACTTTCTCAACTACTGAGATTAGGCTAACTGACCTATAATTACCTCTGTTTTGTCTTTTTCCCTTCTTAGAGAGTGGACTGGCATTTGCAATGTTCCAGCTGTCCAGGACCATGCCAGTATTAAGTGATTCTTGAAAGATCATGACCAATGCATGTTATCTTTTCAGCAACCTGTCTCAGGATTCTGAGATGTAGTCCATCTGGTCCAGGAGACTAAGCCACCTTAAGACCTTCTGTTTGCCTAGCACTTTTTCCTTTATACAGTTGGCCCTCCTTATCAGCGAGTTCCGCATGCGCGAATTCAACCAACCGCGAATCGAGAAAACTCGGAAGTGCTCTTCCAGCACTTGTTGTTCAAGCATATACAGACTTTTTTTTCTTGTCATTATTCCCTAAACAATGCAGTTTAACAACTATTTTACATAGCATTTACATTGTATTAGGTCTTATAAGTAATCTAGAGATGATCTAAAGTATACGGGAGGATATACATAGGTTATCGTGGATCGGGATCGAAAAAAAAACTAAGTTCTCTCACTAAGTAAATCGGAACAGGTACATCCGGTATTATTTAGCATCAGTTAGTCAAACGTTTGTCTTAGAATATAGCATATATTTTACCTTTCTATGCATATAAAACACTTAAGAAACGTATGTTTCAGCGCCGGGCTTGGGAACAGAAGTTCTGGGGTTCGATCCAGTGACAGATCGCACCCAAGTGCGCTCTCCATCCGTGCTGGGTTGATGTGAAGGATCAAAAACCCAATAACTAAACCACTGCGTTGCTTAGTAATAATTGTAGCTTTCATTGGGGCAAGGCCTTTCTCACTTTGTCCTTTAAAATTGTTCCGATCGTTGACCGACTGTAGCCTAACGCTTTTCCAATGACGGATGGCGTTTCACCTCTCTTCAATCGCTTTATTATTTCCACTTTATTTTCAATCATGATCGTGATTATTTTCGTGGACAGAAACACTGCAGATTCAGAGCTCCGCTGCCGGGTACTAATGTCCACCGCACTGAGACAGGTTAAGTAAGGTCTGGGCTTCCACTGGGTCCTAAGGTCCACCACATTGAATAAGGGACTTGAGCATCTTTTGGTATCCACGAGGGGTCCCGGAATCAATCTCTCGCGGATAAGGAGGGCCAACTGTAATAGTAATGGCATGCACTCCTGCTCCCTGACACTTACGGACCTCTGGCATACAGCTAGCGTCTTCCACAGTGAAGATTGAAGCAAAGTACTTATTAAGTTCATCTGTCATTTCTTTGAGCCTGTTACATGCTCAAGGAGATCTGTTTTTTTTTGTGAGAATGATGTAATGGTCTTTTGGAGGTCACCTGATATGATTTTCCCGCCGAGGTGAGGTCACGTGATGACATGTGCCCAGTGACTATATAAAGGTCGACTCAGGTGACACAGTAGGTTTTTTTGAGTTTGTAGATTTCCAGGTAGAACGTGTTGTGCCTCCGTTTCTGTTGCGTGTTTGTTTTCGTGACGCAGTTTCATTTTTAAAACGGAAGGTACATGCTCTTACAAGATATTGTATTTGGACTGGAAATTTGTGGCTGGAAGTGCCAATTTACTCAATTCCGACAGTTTTGAAGGGAGAGTGAAGAATTCATCGAAGTGAAGGATCGAGAGAAGTCGGCATCGGTTGGCAGTTTAATAAAGGATCGACCTTATTGAGTCTTCGTTGAAGAGAACCTGCATTGAGATAACTCTTGCAACAGCACAATGAGTTCATGCAAAAAGGCTCTCTCTCTCTAAAGGAATTTAAGGTCAGTTGATTTGAACTGTTTATTTTCGGCATCGGGAATCCTGTGGACGGAACCAGCAGTAAAGGTGCGTCGGTGAAGAAATCGTTCTCCAGAGAAGTCTCTCCCAATTGAATGTGTAAAACTGTTGGACTTTCAAAGTTATACTTTAAGAACTATATCTGACTGTATCGCTTTAAGAACTGTTTTCGCATTTAACGCTTTAAGAACCAGAGCCGAGTGGAGTTGATGATGGCTGCGTACCTGTTTAACCTTCGGTTAAAGTTTTCCTTTGTTTTTTTTTCCTTTATCGTTTATATGTGCTTAATAAATGTTTGGTTGTTTTCATAAAAACCTGTCTCGATTAATATTCATTGTTGCCGTTACGTAACACAGCCCCATTTTACTACCTCACCATCATAATTTTCTAGTGGTCCAATATCAACTTTCACCTCCCTTTTACTTGCTATATAACTGAAACAAAAAAATTAGTATCCTGCTCATATTATCAGCTAGTTTGCTTTCACATTTCATCTTTTCCCTTCTTATGGGTTTTTAGTTGCCTTTTGTTGGATTTTAAAAGCTTCCCAAAAATCCAACTTCCCACTCACTGCTGCTACCTTACATGCCCTTTCCTTGGCTTTTATGTAATCTTTAACTTCCCTTATCAGCCACTGTTGCCTAGCCTTGCCATTTGAGAATTACTTCTTCTATGGGACATATCTATCCTGCACCTTGAGAACTATTCCCAGAAACTTCAGCCACCTGTGTTCTGCCATCGACCTGGGCAAGCTCCTCTCGTGTCTCTGTAAATCCCTTTATTCCATCGCGATACTGGTACATGCGACTTATGCTTCGCCCTCTCAAATCGCAGGACGAATTCAATCACATTATGATCACTGCCTTCTAAGGGTCCCTTTACATTAAATCTGGATTGTACTAGGGAACCTTTGAATAGCCTTTTAAAAGCGGGATAGAAGCTGTTCTTAAACCTGGTGGTTTGTGCTTTCAGGCTTTTGGGGGGGGGGGAAGAGGGAGAGAGTGAGGGGGAGAGAGAGGGAGAGAGAAAATGTGGGTGGGGGGAGAGGGGAAGAGAAACTGTGGGGGAGGGGGAGAGAAGATGTGGGGTAGGGTGAATATAGTTTATGTGTTCTACCTGTGACCATGTGGACTCCCTCCTGCTGGCCCCACAACCCAAAGCTGGGTGGTAGACTAATTGGCTGCTTAAAGCATGTTTGTGTGTGTGAGAGTTCAAAGCTGAGGTTGACCTTCCAACCACAAGTTTGGTTAATGGGATCCAAACACCACACAAGGAACTGCAACCACCGCAGTGTCGCCTCCAACTCCTCAGAGAGACTACAAGGTCCTTCCACATTCTGCAGGGCTCAGCAGGGGTGAGGGACAGGATCCGCAGCACCAGTGAGTTTCGATATTACGATGTACAAGTGAGAAATAAATCTTTATTTTGAGCTACTCACACAAAATGCTGGAGGAACTCAGGGGGTCAGGCAGCATCCATGCAAAGGAACAAACAGTAAACGTTTTCACCAGGACTGTTTATGCTGCCTAACCCACTGAGTTCTTCCAGCATTTTGTGTGTGTCTCTCTCTGCCTGTGTGTGTGCGTGTTGCTCTGGATTTCCAGCATCTGCAGATTCTCCCATGATTATCTTTAAACTTTATAATTATTGCAACCATTCAGAGCACAGAACAAAATATTGGGTGACTGACTTTGCAGAGCATTGAATATCGGGGTCAGGAAACAGGACGGCCAGAGTTGCAGGTTATCTGACCCAGTTAAGAACAAGGACCAATTAGGCTTAGTAACAGCTTTTTCCCCATAGACAGAGAGTTCTTAACACTCTGCTACCACACAATACACATTATTTATGACAACACCAGTAGCCGTATACTGTTTCAGATTTATAATTGTCACATACACTTTACACCAACTTGTAACTATCTATTATCTGTTATCATTACAGTGTTAATATTAGTTTACATTAGTACGTGATACAGGTACTGTGTTTTGCACCTTGGTCACAGAGGAGCCTGTATCGTTAAGCTGTATACATGTGTACGGTTGAATGACAATAAATTTGAACTTGAAGAGCCTCACTCTGATCCAATAATGCATCTGTGCTGACAACATTTGAGGGTTTGACTGAGAAAGGATAGGAACACAGTGAAGGAGCTCTGCCAAAGTCACAAAGTAATTCCTAAAACAAGCACGTAAAGGATTTCTTCATGCCGGGCAAATGCAGGGAATAGAGGTTGACATGACACAAACCTCCGAAGCAAGTGGCTGCACCAGCCTGGGTACACTCAATGGCCACTTTATTAGGAACACCTGTACACTTGGTCATTTATGCAAATATCAGCCAATCATGTGGCAGCAGCTCAATGCGTAAAAGCATGCAGACATGGTCAAGAGGTTCAGTTGTTGTTCAGACCAAACATCAGAATGGGGAAGAAATGTGATCTAAATAACTTTGGTGCCAGACAGGGTGATTTGAGTATCTCAGAAGCTGCTGATCTCCTGGGATTTTCATGCACAACAGTCTTTAGAGTTTACAGAGAATGGGGCAAAAAAAAATTGAGCACCAGTTCGGAGGGTGAACATGCCTCGTTAATGAGAGACATCAGAGGAGAATAGCCAGATGGGTTCAAGCTGACAGTAACTCAAATAACCACATGTTACAACAGTGATGTGCAGAAGAGCAGCTCTGAATGCTCAACATGTTGAACCTTAAAGTGGATGGGCTACAGCAGATGACCACTGACAGGAGGTACCTAATAAAGTAGCCATCAAGTGTATGCTTAAAAAGGGACCACAGTGATTCAATATATCCTAATATGGTACTGCAGAGCAGTACTCACTGAGGTCACAGTAGAAAGAAATTCCAAATATGTTCAGATGATAGTTCACATAAACTTATGGAGCGCCAGTAGAAGTACTCAAAAAGTTTGAGCTCATCTTTTATCTTAAAATATACAGTGTTCATGAAGCAGGCCAAAATTCAACCACAAACAAAACTTAGACAAGACAGATCAAACATGAGCAGCTATGTTTAATTCATAACTAGTCACTTTGCATCTTGCAGAAGGGAGATACTCAGGTCAGAAATGCATTGTTCCACTTGGTTTTGCATTTCAAATACATGCAGTATTTTCCAAAAGCAAACAGCCAGCTCCTGAAAGCTTTTATGTACAATTGTAGTCACAGATTCTAACAGAATTGAAAATTGTGACACCACAAGTATAGTAGTAAAACTGAAATGTTCTGTAAACTTCACTTCCATTCAGGCTGTAGCCACAGACTCAAGTCCAAAAAATATATAAACGCCTACATACAGTATCTATAAAAAGTATTCACCCCCTTGGAAGTTTCCGTGTTTTATTGCATTACAACATTGAATCACAATGGATTTGATTTGGCTTTTTTTTAAAACTCTGATCAACAGAAAAAGACTCTTCCATGTCAAAGTGAAAACAGGTCTCTACAAAGTGATCGGTTTCCTCCCACATTCCAAAAACGTATGGGTTAGGATCAGTGAGTTGTGGCCAAGTTACGTTGGCGGTGCAGGCATGGCAGCACTTGCGAGCTGACCCGCCACATCCTCAGACCGCGTTGGTCATTGACCCAAAACAGTGCATCGCACTGTACGTTTCGGTGTATGTGTGGCAAATAAACCTAATCTTTTTGACATCTACCATTAGGATAGTTAACAATAAGCTCCAAAGAATGCAGAGAAAATTTACAAGTATGTTGCTGGGACTTGAAGACTGGAGTTATAGGGAAAGGTTGAATAGGTTTGGACTTTATTCCCTAGAGCGTAGGAGAGTGAGGGGAGATCTTATAGAGATACAATTTTTTAAAATTTATTGAGATATAGCACGGAATGGGCAGGCCCTTTGAGCCGCACCAAGCAATCCCATATTTAATCCTAGCCTAATCACGGGAGAATTTTTAATTACAACCTACCAATCAGTATATTTTGGCCTGTGGGAGGAAACCAGAACACCCGGAGGAAACCCACACGGTCATGGGGAGAACGTACAAATTCCTCACAGGCAGCGGCTGGCATTGAACTGCAAAGTGTTGTGCTAACCACTACACTATCGTGCCACTCCAAACAATAGTGAGTATGGATAGGTTTTCTCAACTCAAGGGTGAGTGGGACTACAATGAGAGATCATAGCTTTATGGTTAAAGGCGAAATATTTAAGGGGAACCCAAGGGGGGAACTTCTTCACCCAGAGGGTAATGAGAGCTTCCAGGGGAAGTGGTAGATGCAGGTTCAATTGTAATGTTCAAGATTAGTTTGGATAGGCAAATGGATAAGAGGAGTATACAGGCACCTTCAAGGGGAAGGTAGATGGAACTAGGCAGAAGATCGGGTTTGCAGAGACCAGATGGGCCAAAGGACCTGTTTTCTGTGCTGCAGTGCTCTGTGACTCTACACCAATAATGCCATAAAAGTGACTGCAGGCGGCAGAATCTGGTGCCAGAAATGAGCTGCTGGAGGGACTCAGCCAGTCAGGCAGCATCTGTGGAGGGAACTCAGCCAGTCAGGCAGCGTCTGTGGAGGGAACTCAGCCAGTCAGGCAGCGTCTGTGGAGGGAACTCAGCCAGTCAGGCAGCGTCTGTGGAGGGAACTCAGCCAGTCAGGCAGCGTCTGTGGAGGGAACTCAGCCAGTCAGGCAGCGTCTGTAGAGGGAATCGGACAGCCAACATTTCAGCTCAAGACCTTCATCACGACTCCAGATGCAGGGTCTCAATCCAAAATGTCAGCTGTGATTCTAGCCCCCACAGATGCTGCCTGACCCACCAAGTTCCTCCAGAGTTCATACTTGGATGTTAATGCCACGTTATTCCACTGCTACTGATAGAAATCTTCAGCCGAGATAGCAATGAGCTGCAATGTGTCCTGAGATTGGCCCAAGGATTATGTCTCAAAGAGGAATTGCAAGTCCAGAAGTAAAGGCCCACTGACCAGAGCAAAGGCTGTGAACTCTGTTGGAGAGGTCAATGGCCAGTGCTTTCAGACCCAGTCCCAGTCCACTGGAGACCTGTCCTGGGGTTAAAGGACAGTAAGAGGGAGGGAGAAATGGGGCTTGCTCTTTCTGTCGTTTGTTGCTTGTGTTCTGTGTTGTTCTGCTCAAAATTGTGGGCCTGCTTGCTGGCGGCAGAATATGTGGCAACACCTGTGGGCTACGCCCCAGCTCATCCACAAGGGCGTTGGTTGTTAAAGCAAGTGACACGTTTCACTGTTTGTTTTGATGTAGATGTCATAAATAAACTTGAATCTACAGAACACCACACAGATTTATAGACTAACCTTGATGCCTTGGATTACTACAATCAGACAGATACTTTCAGAACATAACACAGATCATAAATCACATCTCCAGCAAATTCCAACTCTGAGCAGAGTTGAGTTAAATCAATTTCTTTCTGAAGTTTGCAGCCTGAGCAACGGGAGCTGCTGCTGGATGCGATGAAATCAATGTTAATGTATAAAATTCACGTCCTCGGGGCACAATCTTAAAACAAGACAAGGCTATTCGGGAGTGAAATCAGGATGCTTCCCAGGTAGTCTGCAGAATCTGAATGCCTCTCCCCCAGGAGGCTGAAACTTGACAGGGAGGCAGGGCTGTAGCAAAATGACAAGGAGTGGGACTGTCACAGGAATGATGGGCTGAATGGACGATGCCATTGTCTGGGCAGAACAGATTATTTTAGTTGGCCATTTGATTACTAATTTAATTGGTTTTGCACAACACTGTGGGCCCAAAGGCCTGCCGCTGTGTTGTACTGTTCTATGTTCTACGTTCCACGTTCCAGTGTACATGCAGCTCGAGGCACTGGCAGTGTTCACTGTAGATCAGACAACAGTCTCTGCAGTATAGCATTCATCAACTGCTTGACAGTTAGTGATCCCCAAACCCTCTCGCTGGGGTAGACAGCACGTCTTTAAATCTGAACTATTTGCCCGAGATTGCCTTTCCAAAGAGAGGCCACACGTCTCTATAAGACACTTAACTTCTGGTCTGGCACAGCTGATTAATGAGCTAGCGGGTGCTCACTTTCAACAAAACAAGCCCTTGCTGGAGCACTCGTCCATTCACTGTTGTCAGGTGTGGTAGGAGAGGAGGCTCTGACCGTGATGCAGATCACTTCAGTCCTACAATCTTCAACAGGAACAGGAATTCTCGACTTACATGTGTTTCTCAAGATTTCTATCTGCAGAATCTTGTGTTTATGGCTTGCTGCTCCACTGCAAGGTTATGTAAACCAACATTGAGGTTTAAAACTTCTCTTCATTGGCAGTTCAGTGAGACCCTCTCTCACTGCACCCCCCCCCAAGCTCCGTGATCTCTGACTCTTCGACCACGTGCTCCCCGGACTCACTACCACAGGCAAGTCTACTTCACCTTCTTACCTATTCTGGATTCTTTCCCCTTCCTTTGCAGACATGACGAAGAGTCTCAGCTTCTGTGGAGGGAAATGGGTAATGTTCCAGATCAAGACCCTTCACCTAGTCCAGACTGTCCTTTACCATGCGTAGAATCTGCCTGACCTGCTAGAAGGACTCCTCCAGCAACTAAATTTTATCTTCCAGCTTCCAACATCTGTCCTCTACAGTGGCGCAAGTCTGATCCCAGAGAGAATCTAA
Organism: Mobula birostris; assembly: GCF_030028105.1. Lineage (NCBI taxonomy): Eukaryota > Metazoa > Chordata > Chondrichthyes > Myliobatiformes > Myliobatidae > Mobula > Mobula birostris. The sequence goes on from NC_092377.1 coordinate 163,237,689, forward strand.
AAAACCATAAGATATAGGGGCAGAATTAGCCCGTTTGGGCCAATCGAGTCTGTGGTGCCATTTCATCATGGCTGATCCATTTTCCCTCTCAGCCCCAGTCTAACCAAGAACCTATCAACCTCTGCCTTAAATATACCCAATGACTTGGCCTCCACAGCCATCTGTGGCACTGAATTTCAGATTCCCCACTTTCTGGCTAAATAAAATCCTCATCTACATTCTGAAAGGACGCCCCTCTATTCTGAGGCTGTGTCCTCTGGTCCTAGACTCCCCCACCATTGGCAACATCCTCTCCACATCCACTCTAACAAGGCCTTTCACCATTCAATAGGTTTCAGTAAGATCCCCCTCATGCTCCTTAATTCCAGTGAATACACTCCTCTTATAACAAGCCATTCAATCCCAGAATCAATTTCATTTAACTCCTTTGAACCCACTCCAGTTATGGCACATCCTTTTTTAAGATAAAGGGCCCAAAACTGCTCCCGATACTCCAAGTGAGGCCTCACCAGTTCCTTGTAAACCTTCGACAATCACATCCTTGCTTTTACATTTTAGTCAGAAAAAAATCCTGGTTGCAAATGGAATTTGGAAAGTAGCTGTTGATGATCCTACGGGTGAGAAGCTTCAGGTTTCTGCACCTCCTGCCCGACAGCAGCTGTGAGAAGATGGTATGGCCCCCGGAAGGTGGGGATCTTTGACGTGGAGTCTGACAAATGGGTGAAGGAAGTGATTGCGAGGTGGTGCCGGGTGCCAAAAGGCGAACGCACAGAAACTGCAGTTGTGTTTCTGGGTGATGGGGGTACTGCAGGGAGCCCAAAAAAATGGGAAGGAGCCCAGTGATATCCCTGGTAATCATTAAAAGCCAATCAGAATCCACTAAAGCATCCATATGCCATGAATATCTACGAACTACTCATTTCCCAGCCAGCTGGAAAAATCCCCAAATGGTTCAACTTTTTTTTCCCTCCTCAGAACTTTTAATAGATTCTGATTTATAAATTAAATGAGAACAGTTCACAGTGGAGCCAGCCAGACTGTAACTGAAACAGAACAGGCTGTCTGGAGCACTAAATCCCAAATATGCAGTTGTGGCCCCAGAAGCTGAGTGCTGCAGAACACTGACAACTCCCTGCCCTCCCACAGATACAACAGGATCAGAGCCACGTTTATCTAGCAGTCAGTGCAGCTCCCCAGCTCAGAGGCTCCTCAGAGACGGGCAGCTTGCAGTCGTCTCCTTGTCTGTATCAAATATCACTGCTTACACTCCTTCCTCCCCGGCACCCCCACCCCCACAATCGCTCTGCCTCTGGCATGTTTTTATAGTTGTTCAGGGAATCACAAGGGGTTTGTATGAATGGGTAAATCAGTAACAGATTGTTCGAAGATCAACAATGACGAGGATAAAAGTTTGAGTAAAGGGAATGGGCTGGCAACCCTGGCCAAGTTTTCCTCTCTAACTGAGCTCCATCAGTACAACGTTCGAAGTAAATATATTATCAAAGTACATATATGTCACCATACACAGTGGAGTCTGCTTAATTGGTCCATTGGTTAATCAGGGCAGCTGCTTATTTGGGAAAACTCTAAACGAACAAAATCTAAAAAATATCCCGATTCTCTTCCTTTATCTGGGACACTCTTAGATCGGGTCCACAGCAGTTTGGAGAGGGAGGAAGAGCAGCTGGATGTCTTGCTACATATTAGTATCAAAGACATGGGAAGCAAAAGCAAAGAGGCCCTGAAAAGAGAACTTATAGAGAGCTCGGTAGACAGTTGAGAAGCAGGACCTCGCAGGTAGTGATTTCTGGATTGCTGCCTGTGCCAGTAGAAACAGGATGCAGTTTAATGTATGGCTGAGAAGCTGGTGCAGGAGGCAGGGCTTCAGGTTCTTGGATCATTGGGATCTCTTCCGGGGGAGGTATGACCTGTTCAAAAGTGACGGATTGCACCTGAACCCAAGGGGGACCAATATTCTTGAGGGCAGGTTTCTTAGAGCAGCTGGGGAGGATTTAAATGAAATTTGGCAGGCAGGTGGGAACCGGAGTGAAGGGACTTAAGATAGGACAGATGGTAAAGAAGCAAAGACAGCGTGCAGTCAAGACTGTCAGGAAGGGCAGCCAGCAGGGAGAATATCAGTGCATTAGGGATGCAGAATCTATGCACGGACTATAAGAAATAAGGTGGATGACCTTGTTGCACTATTGTCAGGTATGACATTGTGGTCATCACTGAATCGTGGTTGAAGGATGGTTGTAGTTGGGATCTGAATGTCAAAATTGTATCAGAGGGATAGGAAGGTAGGCAGAGAGGATGGTGTGGTTCTGCTGATAAGAATGGCATTAAATCTGTAAAAAGATGTGACATAGGATCGGAAGGTGTTGAATCCTTGTGGGTTGAATTGAGAAACTCCAAGGGTAAAAGGACCCTGATGGCAGTTATGTACAGGCCTCCCAACAGTAGCTAGAATGTGAACCACAGAATACAGCAGGAAATAGAAAAGGTGTGTCAAAAGGGCAATGCTATGATAGTCATTGGAGATTTCAACATGCAGGTCAACTGGGAAAATCAGGTTGGAAATGGATCTCAAGAGAGTGAATTTGTTGAATGTATATGAGATAGCATTTTAGAGCAGTTTGTTGTTGAACCTACGGGGGGATCAGCTGTATTGGATTGGGTGTTATGTAACGAACCGAGTTGATTAGGGAGTTTAAGGTTAAAAGTGGGTAGTGATTACAATATGATTGAGTTCAACTTGAAATTTGATAGGGAGAAAGTACAGTCTGACATTTAGTACGTCAAGTCAGTATTTCAGTGGAGTAAAGGAAATTACAGTGGTTTGAGTGAAGAGATGGCCAAAGTAAATTGGAAGGAGATACTAGCAGGGATGACAGCAGAGCAGCAATGGTATGAGTTTCTGGGAGAAATGAGGAAGGCGCAGGATAGATGTATTCCAAAATACTCTAATGGCAAAACAGTACAACCTTGACTGACAAGGGACGTCAAATCAAATGTAAAAGCAAAAGAGGGCATACAACAAAAATTAGTGGGAAGATAGGATTGGGAAGCATTTAAAACCCTACAGAAAGCAACTAAAAGGATCATTAGGAGGGAAAAGATGAAATATAAAAGCAAGTTAGCAAATATGAAATTGGATAGTAAAAGCTTTTTCCAAGTATGTTAAAAAATAGAGATGAGAGTGCATATTGAACCGCTAGAAAATGAGACTGGAGAAATAATAACAGGGGACAAGGAGATGGCAGATAAACTAAATGAGTATTTTGCATCAGTATTCACTGTGGAAGACACTGTGCCAGATGTTGAAGGGTGTGAGGGACAAGAAATGAGTGCAGTTACTATTACAAGGGAGAAGGTGCTCAAAAAGCTGAAAGACCTAAAGGTACGCAAGTCACCCGGACCAGATGAACTGCACCCTAGAGTTCTGAAAGAGGTAGCGGTAGAGATTGTGGAAGCATTAGTAATGATCTTTCAAAAATAATTGAATTCTGGCATGGTGCCAGAGGACTGGAAAATTGCAAATGTCACTCCACTCTTTAAGAAAGGAGGAAGACAGCAGAAAGGAAATTATAGACCAGTTAACCTGACCTTAGTAGTTGGGAAAATGTTGGGAGTCAATTGTTAAGGATGAGGTTATGGAGTACTTGGTGACACAGGACAAGATAGGACAAAGTCAGCATGGTTTCCTTCAGGGAAAATCCTGCCTGACGAACCTGTTGGAATTCTGAGGAGATTACAAGTAGAATAGATGAAGGGGATGAAGTAGATGTTGTATATTTGGACCTTCAGAAGGCCTTTGACAAGGTGCCACTCTTGAAGCTGCTTACCAAGTTAAGAGCCCATGGTATTACAGGAAAGTTACTCAGATGGTTAGAGCATTGGCTAATTGGTAGGAGACAGCGGGTTGGAATAAAAGGATCCTTTTCTGGTTGGCTCTCAGTGAGTAGTGGTGTTCTGCAGGGGTCAATGTTGGGACCATTTCTTTTTATTCTGTATATCAATGATTTAGATGATAGAACAGATGGCTTTGATGCCAAATTTGCAGATGATACAAAGATTGGTGGAGGGATAGGTACTGTTGAGGAAACAGGTAGGCTGCATAAGGATTTAGGCAGATTAGGAGAATGGACAAGTGGCAAATGAAATATAATGTTGGAAAATGTATGGTCATGCACTTTAGCGGTAGAAATAAATGTGCGGACTATTTTCTAAATGGGGAGAAAATCCAAAAATCTGAGATGCAAAGGGACTTGGGAGTCCTTGTGTAGAGCATCCTGAAGGTTAACTTATAGGTAGTCAGTGGTGAGGAAGGGAAATGCAATGTTAGCATTCACATCAAGGGGTCTAGAGTACAAGAGCATGATGTGATGCTGGGGCTTTAAAAGACACCGGTGAGGCCTCACTTCGGGTATGGTGAACAGTTTTGGGCTCATCTAAGAAAAGATGTGCTGGCATTGGACAGGGTTCAGAGGAGCTTCACAAGATTGATTATGGGAATGAAAGGGTTATCATACAAGGAACCTCTGATAGCTCTGGGTCTGTACTTGCTGGAATTTAGAAGGATGAGGGGAGATATCTCATTAAAACTTTTCGAATGTTGAAAGGCCCAGACAGGGTAGATGTGGAAAGGATGTTTCCCATGGCACAACCTCAGGACAGAGGGGCATATAATTAAAACAGATGCAGAGAAGTTTCTTTATCCAGAGGGTGGTGAATTTATTACCACAGGCTGCTGTGGAGGCCAGGTCATTGGGTGTATTTAAAGCAAGAGATTTTTAGGTTCTTGACTGGACACGGCATCAAAGGTTATGGGGAGAAGACCATGGCGGCGGGGGGGTGCTGGGGGAGCAGACTTGATATGCCACTGAAATGGGGCAGGAGACTGTTCGGAACCAGTTTCTAACTAGCACCAGTCACTTGATACTCAACATCATTATGTGCTGTGTCGTTTGACGTCAGCAGCTATAGTCTTTGACCATGATTGTTTTCGGCAAATTTTTCTACAGAAGTGGTTTGCCATTGCCTTCTTCTGGGCAGTGTCTTTACAAGACAGGTGACCCCAGTCATTATCAATACTTCAGAGACTGTCTGCTTGGTGTCAGTGGTCACATAACCGGGACTTGGGATATCTACCACTTGCTTCCATGGCTTCAAGTGACCCTGATCGGGGGGGGGGGGGGGGGGGGGTAAGCAGGTGCTACACCTTGCCCAAGGCTGACCTGCAGCTTACACCTCCTTTGGTAGAGACATACCCCACCAGCCAGTTAGACACTACAGTATTTAGAGTGAACAGTTTTTAAATAGCGTCAATTACGTGTGTTTCTGTACAAAAAGCAGTAATTATTGTCACTGACAGTGACAAGAAATAAGCAGTAAGATGATTTGGAATTGTGTTGGTCACTGCAGTTTCAAGCATTCAGGCTTGGAGATGCCAGAAAGAGCGAAAAGTGAAAATGAAACGATTTCACTACTCCAAGTTAGGAACTATAAAGAATTTGAATATAGCAACATCTTGAGTGTTACAGTGAAAACAAAGTTTGAAAGCATTGTATGTAGACAGTCCATTATCTGCACTAGGTGTCTGCGTTAATTTTGTTCACTGATGGTCAACCAAGAGAACACAGCAGCATATTGGTTGTCCGTCGTATCTGACGATGACAGTGCAAGATGTGCAGGAGTTTTTAAAGTGAAACAGCGCCACTCTCGACCTCAGAAGTCCAGGTTCAGTGGTATGAGTCGTCATCACAAACTGGGGCCTTCCTTGGTTGCTGTGGATAACCATGGGTAATTCTGTGCCTCGTCATGCCTTTCGGTCTTGACAAAGTGTTACAGAACCGCCTTCTTAGCTGTTGGAACCTTTCTGTTAAATTCATTCACCAGAGCTGAAACTCTCCTTCACATGCTAGGACAGGCATGTCCCTAGCTCTCCAGGGTACGAGGCTCGTCAGCTACCCTGACCTGGTTTAGCACGCCTGTCAAAGCCGTATACTAGCAAGTATAACACCTGCAAACAGCTAATTGGAACCACAGATGACAGCCGAGTATCCGGTAAGACCCAAAGTGAGTGAGCTGCCCAAAATGGATACGGCAAGCCCCTGCAGCGGAGGTGCTACCCCTCCCTGGACACCCTGTGCACTGGATGAATTTCTTTGTCAATAACTATTAGGAACTAATACAGTTTTATAGTACCATAGCAGTATTGACAGTGTTCCAATTTGTTCTGTATTTCATTCAAATATGCAATATTTACTCAGTTAAATGATAGTTGGCCTTTTTTTAAAAATACCTTTTTAACTTTTTCTATAAAACGTGTTAATTGGGGCAGTTGCTTAACTGCGCTAAAATGCACTGGCCCTGATGTGTCCCAATTAACCAGAATCCACTGTCTTAACTTGATATTCCTTTTCTTGCAGGTATTCACAGCAGAACAGAGAAATACATATAGAACCAATTAAAAAAAACTACAAAGACTGACGAAGTAGAGGTGCTGCCGTGCCTTCTTTGCAATGGCACTTGCATGCCGGTTCCAGGCCAGATCCTGACCCTGACCTGCTCCACCTCTGATTCACGAATGAGGTCTGGCTCAATGGACTTCCAGTTTCTTCCTCCTTTAGTCAATAATCATCTCTTTGGTTTTGATGACATTGAGTGAGACGTCAACTCTCAACACACGTCAAGTGGACTACGCAACTGGTAGGAATGACTATCTCAGCACAAAACTCACTTAAGGTCTCTGAAAACTTCTGCCTGAATTTTGTAATGATCTTCTCTACCTTCAGGGGAGTGCTCAGCATCAAGACTTTCTGTCCTGCTCAGGTCACGTCCCTCACGCACTCAAAGGCAAAAATTTGTGTGTGTGCCTATGAGCTTTAAAAGCGGTTCAAAGTCGAGTATGAGGCCTGGCCGCCAAGTCCCAATGTCAACAAGTAGAGAGTTCGAGGCCTGGTCTTCAGGCCCCGTCATTGGTGAGTCTGGAGTTCAAAGCCTGGTGTCCAGTGATTGGTAGGTGCTAAAGGTCAAGGCCTGGGAGTCCAATTGAAAGTCAGAGCCTTTTTCTCCCCTCCACCCCCCCCCCCTAAAGAACCCCAGGCCTGCAAATCTCTACACGTCAGAGATTTGAATTTGTATAAGGCATTGGTAAGGCCAGGTCTGGAGTATTGTGTACAGTTCTGGTCACCAAATTATAGGAAAGATGTCAATAAAATTGAGAGAGTACAGAGGAGGTTTACTAAAATGTTGCCTGGGTTTCATCTCCTAAGTTACAGAGAAAGGTTGAACAATTTAGGTCTTTATTCTTTGGAGCGTAGAAGGTTGAGGGGGGACTTGATAGAGGTGCTTAAAATTATGAGGGGGATTGATAGAGTTGACGTGGTTAGTCTTTTTCCATTGAGAGTGGGAAAGATTCAAACAAGACGACGTGGGTTGAGAGTTAGAGGACAAAAGTTTAGGGGTAACATGAGGGGGAACTCCTTTAATCAGAGAGTGGTAGCTGTGTGGAATGAGCTTCCAGCAGAAGTGGTTGAGGCAGGTTCTATGTTGTCATTTAAAGTTAAATTGGATAGATATATGGACAGGAAAGGAATGGAGGGTTATGGGCTAATTGCTGGTCGGTGGGACTAGGATAGGGTAAGAGTTCGGCACCGAATAGAAGGGCCGAGCTGGCCTGTTTCCGTGCTGTAATTGTTATATGGTTATATGGTCAGCTGGGGTAGATGAAGGCCCAATATCTGCATGTCTGAGTCTGAATTGTAGGCTCAAGACCGAAGACGACGGACTATTTTGGGATTAGTAGACTGTGTATGTGCGTGGGTTGGAAGGAGGAATAGGGCTTGTTTTTGTTGTTTTGCTCAGCTGAGCATTATGGACATGTTGTGTTGGCATTGGAATGCGTGGCAATATTTTCAGGCTGCCCTCAGCCCACCTATAGGTTGTGTTGGTTGTTAATACAAATAACGTATTTCACTGTAATGGTTTGATATATATATCTGACAAATAAACTTAAATCTTGGCTTTGAACTCACAGAGGTAGAGATTGTGGAAACTACCTGGTAAGGGCATCTACTGCACAGAATCAAAGTAAGCTGCAGAGTGTGGTAAAGTTAGTCTGCTTCATCATGGGTACTAGCCTACTAGTCTCCGTAGTATCCGGGACATCTTCAAGGAGCGGTGCCTCAGAAAAGTAGTATCCACCACCCAGGACATGCCCTCTTCTCACTGCTACACCAGGAAGGAGGTACAGGAGCCTGAAGGCACACACTCAGTGATTCAGGAACAGCTTCTTCCCTTCTGCTATCTGATTTCTGAATGGACATTGAACCCACGACACTACCTCCTACATTTTTTTTATTAAAAAGTCTATGCTTTTGCACATCTTAATTTAACTATTTGATATACATATACTTACTGTAATTCACTGTTTCCCCTATATTATTGTGCATTGCACTGTACTGCTACCACAAAGTCAACAAATTTCACAACATATGCTGGTGATATTAAACCTGATTCTGATTGTTCTAAGTCAGGGACAATGAAAAGCAGGCTAGAGCTGTGGCTGAACTTGTCTGAAGTCCACAATATTCAGTCAGCAAAAACAACTTTCTAATTTAAGCTACTTCCTCCAGAACTCTGACCTTTTTTTAAATTAAAAAAAATAAATATTTTTGGAACTTAGCCATCTTTCAGATCTGTTTTGCTGGTAAGATTCCTATTTATTGTCGTTTTAAATATGTAATTATTGATCAAGATATTGTTATCAGTATTCAGTAATTTTTAACAAAATAAAACATCACATTATGCAACACACAAAATGCTGGGGGAACTCAGAGGATCAGGCAGCATCTATGGAGGGGGGATGGACAGTGAGATAAGACCACTGACTTCAATCACTTCATTATGGTCTTGCACCTTACTGTCTCTGCCTGCACTTTTTCTGTAAATATCATTCTGGATTGGTTGGCTGACAGAAAGCAAAGAGTGATAACAAAAAAGGGCCTACTTTGGTTGGCTGCCAGTGAATAGTGTTCCTCAAGGGTCACTGTGAGGACCGCTATTTTTCAAGCTTAATGTTACTAATCTGGATGACCAAATTGTTGGCCTTGTGGCCAAGTTAAGCAGATATGTGGAGGCGCAGGTATTATTGAGGAAGCGAGGAGTCTACAGAAGGATTTGGACAGATTGAGAGAGTGGGCAAATTAGCGACAGAAAGAACAGTGTAGCAAAGTGTATGGTCATGGACTTTGGTTGAAGGAATTAAGTCATAGACTATTTTCTAAATGGGGAGAGAATTCAGAAATGAGAGGGGCAAAGAGATTTGGGAGTCCTAGTGCACGATTGCCTAAAGGTTAACTTGCAGATTGAGTCAGTGGTAGAGAATATTGTTGGCATTCATTTTGAGAGGACTGGAACATGGATACGATGCTGAAGCTTTATAAAATATTGGTCACACCACATTTGAAATATTCTGAGAGTTTTTTGCCCCAAATCTAAGGAATGATGTGCGCCATTGGATAAGGATCCAGAGGAGATTCACACGAATGATCCTGGGGATGAAAGGATTAACAGACTATTTGGTGCCTCTGGGCTTGTACTCAACGTAGTTTAGAAGAATGATGAGGGATCTCATTGAACCTATTGAATATTGAAAGGCCTGGATAGAGTAGGCGTGGCGAGGATAATTGCATTAGGGCAAAAGAGTCCAGGACCAGAAGACACAGCCTCAGAATAGAAGGAAATCCCTTTAGATAAGCATTGAGGGGGAATTTCTTTAGCCAGAGGGCAGTGAATCTGTAGAATTCAGAGCTATAGATGGCTATGGAGACTAAATCATTGCGTACATTTAAAGTGGAAGTTGATAGGTTTTTTATTAGTCAAGGCGTCAAAGGTTACGGAGAAAAGACAGGAAAATGGGGTTGAGGGGGATAATAACTCAGCCATGATGTAGTGGCAGAGGCAGACTTGATGGACCAAATGGCCTAATTCTAGTTTAGTCATTCTGTTATTGTTTTCCCTCGTACTAACTCCATGTACTGATGCAATGAAGTGATCCGTATGGAAAAAGGAAAGGTATGTCGCATCCGGAGTTTCTCCGGTTAGCGGACAATTTCCCTCCACATCTCTCCGACATAGTGAGGAACCGTGTATGAGGCAAGTTACCGCAGAGGTTTGCCATTGCCTTCTGCTGGGTGAGTTTCCAAAGAGATAACCAGCTCGTAGCCCAGCACGGATGGAAAGCCTGCAGGGGAGCCAGCTGGATTCGAACTCAGGACCTTTCGTCCCAAAGTCCGATGCTGATGCCACTACGCCACCAGCCGAGTCGATCTGTATGGCAGGCTGCAAAATAGAGGTTTTTCACTGTACTTCGATATGTGACCGTAATAAACCTATTTACCAATTTTTAACCTGCATGTGCTGCTTCAGATTAATCACCTGCACTGTCACGTCAATAATAAAGTGCAAAATGTTACACTACTCTTATACAACAGGCAGAATAGCCTTGTGCTGTGAATATTCAGCATTTCTGTGAAACTGTCCCACTGCATTTCAATAATTAGCACTTGTTTTTGTTTATTATTGTGGTGGAACTCACAGCAGTGGTTGTACTGGGACATCACTGAATGGGCAAAAGGGTGGCATGTAGTGTAGTAGTTAGAGCAATTGGTCTACAGCACCAGCAATCACTAATCAGGGTTTAATTCCCCCCATTGTCCGTAAGGAGCAAGTAGGTTCATCCCAAGGCCACGCTGGTTTCCTCTAGGTGCTCCCAGTTCCAAAGACGTACGGGTTAGGGTTACTAACTTGTGGGCATACTATTTTGGTGCCCGAAGCACGGCGATACTTTTGTGTAAACACAAAATACTCTGCAGATGCTGGGGTCAAAGCAACACTCACAACACGCTGGAGGAACACAGCAGGTCGGGCAGCATCTGTGGAAACGAACAGTCAACGTTTTGGACCGGAACCCTTCATCAGGACTGAAGAGGGAAGGGGCAGGGGCCCTATAAAGGAGGTGGGGGCAGGGTGGGAAGGAGAAGGCTGGTAGGTTCCAGGTGAAAAACCAGTAAGGGGAAAGATAAAGGGGTGGGGGAGGGGAATCAGAGAGGTGATAGGCAGGAAAGGTGAAGAAATAATAGGGGGAAACACAATGGGTAGTAGAAGGAGGCAGAACCATGAGGGAGGTGGTAGGCAGCTGGGGGAGGGGCAGAGTGAAATAGGGATGGGGGAAGGGAGGGGGAGGGAATTACCGGAAGTTGGAGAATTCTATGTTCATACCAAGGGGCTGGAGACTACCTAGACGGTATATGAGGTGTTGCTCCTCCAACCTGAGTAGCCTCAACATGGCAGTAGACGAGGCCATGTATGGACATATCCAGATGGGAATGTGAAGCAGAGTTGAAGTGGTTGGCAACTGGGAGATTCTGTCTGTTGTGGCGGATGGAGCGGAGGTGCTCGACGAAGTGGTCCCCCAATCTGCGTCAGGTTTCACCGATGTAGAGGAGGCCGCACCGGGAGCACTGGATGCAATAGATGACCGTAACAGACTCACAAGTGAAGTGTTGCCTCACCTGGAAGGACTGTTTGCAGCCCTTAATGATGGCAAATCTTTCTTTCTTCTTTAAGGATCGTGGTTTCCCTTCTGCTGTCATCAATGATGCCCTCACCCGCATCTCCTCCATTTCCCGCACTTCAGCCCTCATCACATCCTCCCACCACCACAACAGGGACAGAGTTCCCCTTGTCCTCACCTACCACCCCACCAGCCTCCGGATCCAGCACATTATCCTCTGCAACTTCCGCCACCTTCAACAGGACCCCACCACCAAACACATCTTTCCCTCTCCACGCCTCTCCACTTTCTGCAGGGATCGGTCCCTCCATGACTCCCTTATCCACATGTCACTCCCCACGGATTTCCCACCCAGTACTTATCCCTGTAAGCGCAAGTGCTACACCTGTCCCTACACCTCCTCTCTTGCCACCATTCAAGGCCCCAAACAGTCCTTCCAGTTGAGGCAACACTTCACTTGTGAGTCTGTTGGAGTCATCTATTGCATCCGGTGCTCCCGGTGCGGCCTCCTCTACATCAGTGAAACCCGACGCAGATTGGGGGACCGCTTCGTCGAGCACCTCCACAGACACAACAGACAGGATCACCCGGTTGCCACCCACTTCAACTCTGCTTCACACTCCCATTCGGATATGTCCATCATGGCCTTCTCTACTGCCATGATGAGGCTAAACTCAAGTTGGAGGAGCAGCATCTCATATACCATCTAGGTAGTCTCCAGCCCCTTGGAATGAACATAGAATTCTCCAACTTCCGGTAATTCCCTCCCCCTCCCTTCCTCTATCCCTATGTCACTCTGCCCCTCCCCCAGCTGCCTATCACCTCCCTCATGGTTCCGCCTCCTTCTACTACCGATTGTGTTTTCCCCTATTCCTTCTTCATCTTTCCTGCCTATCCTCTCCCTGCTTCTCCTCCCCCACCCCTTGATCTTTCCCCTTACTGGTTTTTCACCTGGAACCTACCAGCCTTCTCCTTCCCACCCTCCCCCCACCTTCTTTATTCCCTCTTCAGTCCTGATGAAGGGTTCCAGCCCGAAACGTTGACTGATCGTTTCCAAGGATGCTGCCCGACCTGCTGAGTTCCTCCAGCGTGTTGTGAGTGTTGCGATACTTTTACGGGCTGCCACCAGCATATCCACGGACCGCATCGATCATTGATACAAAATGGCATGTTTCACTCTTAAATTTCAATCTACGTGTGACAAGTAATGGTGATCTTAAAGATCTTAATCTTACCTCCACTCCACCTTCACACAACAAAGGTAATGTTTCTAAACAGCCCTGGTTAACAAAGCACAAAGCTCCAACCAAGTCCTCCTGCTTTCCAATACTCACCTATGCAGGACACCTGGATCGAGATCCAATCCAAGCAGTGACTTTGACCACTTTGCACAAAAACGCACGTCTTCTGTTCAAATTGTGTTCTTTCTTGTAAATATTTAGCAATAATTTATGATTCAGGTTTTTCTTGTGAACACAGTTTCAAAGATTAATAAAGATTAGCTTTGTTTGTCACGTGTATATTGAACCATGCAGTGAAACCGATCATTTGCAACCTCAACCAACAAAGTCAGAGAGTGGGCTGGGGGCAAGTGTCACCATGCTTCCACACCAACATAGCATGCCCACAACTCACTAACCAGTTCGAGCATATTCTAGAGTTGTGGAATTTAGCAAGTACTACTTTCAACAGCAACCAGTCTTCAGATTTGAAGCAACACACAAAATGCTGGAGGAACTCATCCATGGGAAAAAGTACAGTTGACATTTTGGGCCGAGACCCTTCGGCAGGACACATTCAGATTTGAATATGTCGATTGTAGACTGAATTTAAAATACAGCTCAGAACACTGGTCTTCATGGAACTGCAGACCAAGATTGATTGCAAACCAGGAAACACCCCATTGACCTGAGATGTCTGCATATGCATGAATGCTACTCAGAGACAGCAGTGATTAACAGTCAATCTCAGATATCTGGAGTGTTGATGTGAAGATCTTGGTGTTTGGAAATTACATGTAGCTCAAAGGAAGCATTGTCAATCCAAAGTACAGGTGTCCCCTGCTTTACGAAAGTTCGCTTTATGCCACTTCGCTTATACGAAAGACCTACATTAGGACCTGTTTTCGCTAACCAAAAGAAATCCGAAGAGGATTTTCGCTTTTATGAAAAAAGGTACACACTTTAAACTTGTGTTTACCCCGAGAAAGACTACCATGACCGTGAAGCCTTGCGCGGGCAGGTGTATGCGCATGCATGTATGTGCCGATTTTTTTCCTACAAATCGGTTTTGGCTAAATCTTCCCAATTCTGATAAGTGAAACTACACTGTACATACATTATTTCTACCTTATATAGACTGTGTATTTATCATATCATTCCTGCTTTTACTATATGTTAGTGTTATTTTAGGTTTTATGTGCTATTTGGTATGATTTGGTAGGTTATTTTTTGGGTCTGGGAACACTCAAAAACTTTTCCCATATAAATTAATGGTAATTGCTTCTTCACTTTACGCCATTTTGGCTTACGAAAGGTTTCACACGAATGCTCTACTTTCAGGGGAAACCTGTATTGAAGTAAGCAACTATTGAAACCGAATCGAGTTACCATTGATCTTAAGGATATAAAAATGTGATGTACATCATGAGTCTCTTCTTCCAAGAGTGTCTCCAGTATGATTCTTGCTTGTTTTGCTGAATAAGGACTTCTATATCACCAGTTTCAGTGTCTCTCTGGTGACTTCGTTCACAGTCACAACAAACCCTAACCAGTACTTCTTTGGAATGCAGGAGGAAATGAGGGTACCTGGAGGAAACCTGCATGGTCACGGGGAGAACGTACAAACTCCTCACAGACAGTGCTGGGAATCAAACCCCCATCGGTGATGCTGTCCTTGTGCGATTGCACGAACAGCTAAGTTACCGTACTGCCTGAATGCCTACGTGCTACATGCCTGTTGGGAGTTTCTCCATTGCCCCTAAGCAGAATGTATTTGTGCGTATAAACAATAAACTCAACTTTGACCTTCAGATTATGGAGCAAGCAAATAAAGCAGCAACTCTGATGAACAGCAAGGTATACATCTGGCCGAGAGGTAACCATGCTGATTGAGGGTCAATGGAGTCTGCAATGTTCAGAGATCTTTGAAATCTATAAGAGACGGGAGCAAAATTGGCCATATAGCACATCAACTCTTCATCATTCCATTATGGCTGAATTATTATCCCTCTCAACCCCATTCTCTGTCTCTTCCCCACCCAGAACCTCTAACACCCTAACTAATCAGGAACCTATCAACCCCCATTTTAAATATATCCAGTGACTTGGCCTTGACAGCTGTCGTAAAGGATTCCACAGATCCACCGTTCTCTGGCTAAACAAGTTCCTTACCTCTGTACTATTCCGAGGCTGTTCACTCTGGTTCGAGACTCTCACATGATTGTTAACATCCTCTTGACATCCACTCTATCTAGTCCTTTCAAAAGGTTTCAACAAGATCTCCACCCACCCATTCTTCTAAACTCCAGTGAGTACAGACACAGTCATCAAATGCTCCTCATACATTAACCCTTTCATTCCCGGGATCATTCTCATGAACCTCCTCTGGACCCCCTCCGATGCCAGTACATCCTTTCTTCTTTATGGGACCCAAATCCACGTACACTACTCCAAATGCGGTCTGCCCAATCCCTTATAAAAAACCTCAGCTTTATATTCTAGTCCTCTCGAAAAGAACACTAACATTGCACCTGCCTTCCTCATCACCGATCAAATCCATTAAAGCTGCCTGGCAGCTCCTGGACTGAAGCATGCACAATCATTTGGTGTTGAAGTTTAGGTACTGAGTTGGTTCCCCCAATTACACAATCCCCACCCCCACCAAACCACAAAACTTTTCTTTTAAAAAGCTCTTTTTAAAAATCTACCTATATTCAAATTAACACTGATATGATTTGGATTGACTATAAGACTGTAAAACATAAGAACAGAATCGAGCCATTCAGCCCATCGACTCCCCTCCTCCATTCAATGCCTGATTTATTACCCCTCTCAATCACATTCTACTGCCTTCTCCCCATAATCTTTGACACCCATAATCAACCTCCGCTTTCAATATACCAAATGACTTGGCCTCCACAGTCATCTGTGGCAATGAATTCCACAGATTCACCAGTTTCTGGCTGCAGGATTGGGGATTAGGTACAGTACATAGAAGATAAGAGTATTTATGATTCTTCTGTCTGGCAAGCAGCCAGAAACACATGCAAAGAAATCTGGACTCCTTCAGAGGATACCTAATGGGAATAACTGGGAACTCGACTGAAAACAACTCCATCAATGAGATGCACTCAGAACAGACCAATTACTTTGGCACCCAATGAGATTTGCTTGTGGTCTCAAAAGAAAACATTGATTCTGGCAAAGCAAACACAGATCCATCGCAGTTTCCACTGTATCATTTCTCCTCAAGTGTAACACTCTGAATGCACAAAGGAAGGTCTGCATCAAACCTGCCACCTGCATCTCTCAGAGGCACTCAAGTACTCGTCTGGTGTGAAATGCTTAATGATCAGGCCCTCACTATACAATCAGTCACACTTTATTAGGGACCTCCTGTACCTAATGAAGTGGTCACTGAGTGTACGTTCATGGTCGTCTGCTGCCGGAGCCCATCCACTTCAAGGTTCAACACGTTGTACTCTCGGAGATGCTCTCTGCACACCACTGTTATAATGTGTGGTTATTTGAGTTACTGTCGCCTTCCAGTCAGCTTGGACCAGTCTGACCATTCTCATTAACAAGGTATTTTTGCCAACAGAACGGCAGCTCACTGGAGAGATTTTGTTTCTTGCACCATTCTCTGTAAAAAGACCGTGTGGGACCGCAACTACAGTGCCAAGCAGACTAAACAAGAGATCATGCCGGACCCAACCACATCAGACATGGGACAGTGACCACACACCCAAAAGTACTAAAGACTTGACCGCAACCACGCACCCAACAACGTCAAACACAAAACAGTGCCTTCACATTTAGCACAGGAGCATGCATCAGGAAAAGCAGACCTCACACTTTAACGCTGCATCCTCACTAACAAACAATAAAATTAAAAACCATTCAGCCCAACATTAGAGAATGAAGGCGAATGGCAAAAGGAGGAATTTTTCCTTGTTTTTATAAAGGTCAGCAAGTTGCAGGGGTGAAGAACACACTGTGGGGTAGTTGTGCAGGCAGATTCAATTGTCACGGTCAGAAGAAAGCAGGACAAGGACGCTAATGCAAAGTGTTGCAGGGTCCTAGGCCGAGATGCTCTTACAGAGAGCAAGTATGGACTTGATGGGCTGATTGGCCTCCTTCGGTGCTGTGAACATTCTGTGATTATGTTCAGTCCTGTTACCTCATTGTATCACATGCCAACTTGATTATCCCTGGCAAAGTTAATTATTAATGAGAAGAAAATACAGCTCCCTGCTTCACTACCGCAGGACAAACAGCCAACATCAGAGTCATAGAGGACAGAAAATGGCCCTTCCACCTAGCATATCCATGCCAGCCCAAAACACACCACACTTACTCACATTTGGACTGCGTCCTTCACTGCCTTCTTCTGGGCTGCCCCCAGCACATCTTCGGGTGTATTGGTTATTAACGCTGCACTGTACTGCTTGTTGCTTTTCAGCGTTTAGAGTTCAATTCCAGCCGCCGTTCTGTAAGGACTCTCTGTATGTCCTCCCCCCAGTCCAAAGACGTACCAGGTAGGTTAATTGGTCAGTGTACCACGTTCCGTGATTAGGGTTAATCGGGTTTGTCGGGGGTTGCTGGGGCAGTGTGGTTCAAAGTGCCTTCTCCACGCTGCATCCCTAAATAAAATAAATCAATCTATTTCTTGACCACTGCTGCCCCTACGACACACCAGTCTGTGAATGCAAAGATTTCAACACCAGCAAGTTAAAAAAACAACAGGTACAGAATAAGACGCCAACAGATGGTGTTTCGATGTATGACTGCAGGGAGATTAACAAGCAACACAAGCAGAGGTAAATGCTGTACCGCTGAACACAATTAGTCCTCTGAAACCTTTCATCCCGCCCATTCTAATCTCCCTCTGCCTGACCTGATGAAAATTTTCAGCTGACAACAATTAACGGTACTTTGGGACTTGTTACTGTGCCAGAAAATGTTTTTTAAATAGCAAATTATTGTCATTCAAGTATGTACTCGTGGGTGGGTCTGGGTTAGAACAATTTTGCCCCGCAAGTTGCACAGTGCATACCTAATACCACCAAGATTTCACAACGGGTTTTGGAGGGAACTTTCATGGTAGCCTATTATCCACAAGTTTCACAGGGATCCTGGAAGTCCCAAGAATTTCAATCCACATTCCCGATTTTTTGCAGCTGAAACTTGTGATATTTTGCAAATAAATCCCCAAGATTTCCCCCATCACTAGTCAAGGAAGACAGGATTTGCAGCTGAGTTTGTCTCTATATTACACACATGAAGTTCACGTAGCTTCTCTTACTGGTCTCCAGATTGTCCAGAATTCAAGAGTACATTTGGCCCATTGCATGTCTGCCAGTCAAAGAGTCATCATCATTATAGAACACCTACAGCACAATACAGGCCCTTCAGCCCACAGAGCTGTGTCGAACATGTCCTTACCTTAGAAATTATCTAGGGTTACCCATAGTCCTCTATTTTTCTAAGCTCCATGTACCATGTGCTGTGTCATATGACATGGGTGATTATGGTCTTTTCATGACCATGATAGTTCACAGCAAAATTTTGCTGCAGAATTGGTTTGCCATTCCCTTCTTCTGGGCAGTGTCTTTACAAGACAGATGACCCCAGCCATTATCAATACTCTTCAGAGATTGTCTGCCTGGCATCAGTGATCACATAACCAGGACTTGTGATCTGCACCAGCTGCTCCTATGACCATCCACCACCTGCTCTCATGGCTTCACATGACCCTGATTAGGGGGCTAAGCAGGTGTTACACCTTGCCCAACGGTGACCTGCAGGCTAGCGAGGGAAGGAATGCCTTACACCTCATTTGGTAGAGATGTACAGTGCCTATAAAAAATAAGCACCCCTCCATGGAAGTTTTCATGTTCTATTGTTATCACAGAGGATTAAATTTGGCTTTTTTGACACTGATCGATAGAAAAGACTTGTATCAAAGTGAAAACAAATTTCTACAAATTGGTCTAAATTCATTACATTTATTAAACACTAAATAATTGATTGCATAATTACTCACCCCCTTCAAGTCAGTATTTAGTAGAAGCACTTTTAGCAGCAATTACAGCCTTGAGTCTGTGTGGGTAGGTCTCTATCAGCTTTGCACATCTGGACACTGCAATTTTTCCCCATTCTGCTTTACAAAACTGCTCAAGCTCTGTCAGATTGCATGGGGATTGTGAGTGAACAGCCTTTAAGTCCAGCCACAAATTCTCAATTGAATTGAGGTCTAGACTCTGACTTGGCCACTCCAGGACATTAACTTTGTTGTTTTTAAGCCATTCCTGTGTATCTTTGGCTTTAAGCTTGGGGTCATTGTCTTACCGGAAACAAAATCTTCTCCCAAGTCACAGTTCTCTTGCAGACTGCATCAGGTTCTCCAAGATTTCCCTGCATTTTGCCGCACTCATTTTACCCTCAACCTTCACAAGCCTTCCACGGGCATAGCATTCAGTCTGGTGGCCAAAAAACTCAATTTTGGTTTCATCAGACGACAGAACCTTCTTCCAGCTGACTTCAGAGTCTCCCACATGTCTCCTGGCCGAGATTTCATGCGAGTTGTTTTCAACAGCGGCTTTCTCTTTGCCGCTCTCCCAGAAAGCTGCAACTGGTGATGTGCCTGGGCAACAGCTGTATACGCCATCTCTCCCATGGGTCTCTTGGTGGCCTCCTTCACTAGTCCCCTTCTTGCACTGTCACTCAGCTTTTGAGAATGGCCTGCTCTTTTACAGATTTACAGCTGTGCCATATTCTTTTCATTTCTTGATGATTGACTTAACTGTACTCCAAAGGATATTCTGTGACTTGGAAATTTTCTTGTATCCATCTCCTGACTTGTGCTTTTCAATAACCTTTTCACAGAGTTGTTCCGGAATGTTATTTTGTCTTCATGGTGTAGTTTTTGCCAGGATACTGACTCTCTAGCAGTGGGACCTTCCAGATACAGGTATATTTTTACTACAATCAACTGAAAGACCTTGACTGCACACAGGTGATTTCCATTTAACTAATTATGTGACTTCTGAAACCAACTGAGTGCACCAGTGATGATTATATTAAAGGGAGCGAATATCTTTGCATTCAATTATTTTGAGTTTTATATTTGCAATTCAGATCACTTTGTAGAGATCTGTTTTCACTTTAACACCATAGAGTCTTTTTCTATTGATCAGTGTCCAAAAAAAGCCAAATTAAATCCACCATGATATCGGCACTGTATCTCAACCCTGCCACCAATCAAATCCCACCTTCCAACTTTAGGTCCACAGCCCTAAAGGTCACTACTTTCCAAACCCAATCCACATCTTCTTGCTACCTTGGTAAACCAGCCAACATAATCAAAGACTCCAGTCACCCCAGGACGTCCATTCCTCTCCCCTCTTCCATCAGGCAGAAGATACAAAAGCCTGAAAGCATGTACCAGAAGGCTCAAGGGTAGCTTCTGTCCCACTGGGAGCGGCCTGCAGGTGTCACCACACTTCCAGCACCAACTTGCATGCTGACCCTAACCTGTACATCTTAGGAAAGTGACAGGAAACTGCGGGCCTGGAGGAATTCCACGAGGTTAAATGCAGATTATCAAACTAGGGCATACAGTAGTCTGAAAACAGTAGGATAGAAGCAGCCCTTCAGGATCTCCACAAGCCAGGCAGGATCCACAGACGGGAATAAGCAGTCAACTTAATCTCCTCCACAGACAGGTGGGGGGGGGGGGGTGTCTGTGAGTCTGCGTGTGGGGGTGTGTGTGTGGGTGTGCGTGCCCGTGCGCTCTGCTCAAGGCTTCGAGCATCTGCAGAACCTCTTGTGTTTACTGATCTGCAGAGGGAAATGGTTAGGTCGAGACCCTTCATTTGGCTGAAAAAGAAGGATAGCGGGTAGCCAATATAGATAGGTGGGGGGAGGGAAAAGAGGTGGAGCAAGAGATGGCAGAGCAATGGATCCAGGTGAGGAGGGTCCAGATGCAATACTTATGAGGCATTTGTGTCTGTATATGGAGAGGAGGGGCTAGGAAGGTTATGGACTGCATGTGGGCAGTTGGGACAAGCAGAGAAAGGGCTGTGGTCAGGTGATAGGCAGGTGGAGGAGGGAACAGTGCGAATAGCAACTGAGGCTGGGAGGTGATGGGTGGGATCCTATAGAGAGGAAGATAGAACCAAATGGGGAGGTGGGTGAGGAGGGCAAATGGAACAGTGTGGGGGGGTGGGGAGTGCAGAAAGAAACAGGGCTTAAGAGGAGGTAGGATGGGGTGGATGCAGGAGGAACTGGTCAGCTTGAGAAAGGCGACAGAGGGGAGCAGTTTACCTGAAATTGTGGAGAATTCACTGATTACACCATCTGGTTGTAGACTACCCAGGCAGAGTGGGAGGAAGGGCTGCAATGGAGACTCTATTTGATCAAAGTGAAGAGGGCAACTTGAAAGTAACAAATAGTGGTGCTGCTAAAACCCGAGTGGATTTAATGCACCAACTCTATGACTTTGCAGAATCAGAGAGCAACACAGCTGAGAAACAGGCCCTTCAGACTATCTGGTGCCTGCTGACCACAGCACCTTCCCTACTTGTCCTAACTGCCCACATGCAGTCCATAACCTTCCTAACCCCTCCTCTCCATATACAGACACAAATGCCTCATAAGTATTGCATCTGGACCCTCCTCAACCACATGCTAAGGCAGCTCATTGCTGGTACTCTCAACCCCCCGAGTAAAGAAGTTACCCGTCAGGGCTCTTAAATCTCTCTCCTCTTATCTTGTACCTGTGCCCTCTGGACTCCCCAACGCTGGGGAAAAGACTATGACCATTCACTTATCCATTGCTATTCCTCTCCTCGCCTTGTGGTGTATCAGGCTGCAACCCTGCCATATCTTTAGCATTTTGTTTGTTTTTTTAAGAAAAAACAAGGCCAAGTTGCAGGCAAGTATCCATACCCCTGGTGATAGGGGCTATAAACTTCTACGAAGTGACCCCTCATTTGACTCCGCTCCAGGAAATAAAGACACAGCATGGTCGACCTCTCCCTGGAACTTTGGATGGAAAGGAAGAGGAAACATCCACAGCATACACAACATGCATCCATTTAAACCAGGTACGACATGCAGACTCAAGAGATTTGAGAAATGCCGGAAATCATGACACTGACACACACACAGCAAATGAAGGAAAGCAGAGAAAATCCAGGTAGTTACAAGCCTGAAGCAACACACACAAAATGCTGGAGGAACTCAGTAGGTCAGGAAGCATCTATGGAAGGGAATATCAGTTGGCTTTTCAGGTCAAGACCCTTCAATGAAGTTCAAAACGTTGACTATTTTTTGTCTGTCTGTGTGTGTCCCTCTCCATGTGCCTCTCAATCTGCCTTTGTGGCTAGCTATTATGCAGAATCAGGTTGGTCCTTAAACCATATGCATGAAATATCTGAAACCAGGTTAAACTATGTGCTGTGTTAAGCTGGGTTAATGGAGTTTGTCATTACCCCAGTATCGTGTCAACCAAGTCAAACCGCAAGGCAGCCAAGCAGCACAGCCAGGTACAACACGTAGGGAGTGCACATGTGAAAACTGGGCAATGGACGAGGAATGGGAAGTTAGCTTTTACTTTTTTAAAAAGTGCTTTTCCTCTCTTTCCCAGTTCCGTTAAAGGCTCTTCAACCAGAAACGTTAACTCCGTTTTCCTCTCTTCACAACTGTTGCCTGAGCGATGTGGAGTTGCAGGCCAGACTTCCGCTCTACACACAAAGGGTGATGATGGGCATTCGTAATTTAGGCCCCTGCTTCACAGCTCTCAGACCAACGATGTGAACGGGACAGCGGATGAAGGACAACTAAGGATGTCAGTGTCCCAGGTTGGTGGGTCTTGGGGTCGAATGTCTGTGAGAGCGAGAAGGTAGGTCAGTCAGTCTGGAGTTTAAGGTCCTGTTATAGGCTGGTCCGGGGGTTGATTGCGTAGGTTGAAGGTCAACTGGAAGGCTGGATGTCAAGGCCAGGGGGCTGCAGGCCCTGAGGCTTGTTCTGAAGTTGGAGGATTTTCTGTGTGTTTGGGAGGGGTGGGGGGCTTGTTTTGCTGTCGTTGTTCTGCTGAGCATTGTGGGTATGTTGTGTTGACGCCAGTGTGTGAGGCGACACTTGTGGGCTGCCGCAGGCACACCCTTAGTTGTGTTGGTGAAGGCCAATAACCCATTTCACTGTATGATGACATGTACATGGGATAAATAAATCTGAATCTGAATGTTCTCAGCAATTTTAGTTTTCAGGCAGGTTTACAACATCTGCACTTTTTTGATTTACACCATATGGGGAGGCTGCTGCTCTGGTTTCCTCCCGCATTCCAAAGCCGTGCAGGTTAGTAGGTTAATTGGCCACGCGGGTGTAATTGGGCAGCGCAGGCTCGTTGGGGCCTATTACCATGCTACATCTCTAAATATGAAAATAAAAAATTAAACTAAATATGCTCAAAACCTTGGTCAAAGTCCCTAAACCACAGGTAGCATAGCGTTTAGCACAATGTTATTACAGCTAGGGGCGGAGATCAGAGTTCAATGCTGGCGTTCTCTGTACAAGTCTGTACATCCGCCCTGTGGAATGCGTTGATTTTCTCTGGGTATTCCAGTTTCCAAAGACATGCAGGTTAGTGATTAACTGGTCATTGTAAATCATCCCGTCATTAAGTTAGTGGTTAAATCACGGTCTTATGATCAATAACAGAATACAAATGACATGTAACAGCTACAAAGGAAGTTCAGATCAGATCAGGATTCAGAATCATTTATTTATCACACGTACAACAAAACATTGAACTTAACTTTGCGATGTCTGGATTATGACCCAACATCTTTCAACCGCCCAATTATCTCCACAGCTAAACTCAGGGAGGTGTTGGTCACTCTTCACTCTCTTGATTGACACAGCCAAAAAAAAAAGACTCCACACTCTCAAAATACTGCAGAAACTCAGCAAGTCAGGCAGCATCAATGGAGGGGAATGAACAGTTGATGTTCTGGGCCCTAGCTCCTTCGAAAGGACTGGAAAGGAAGAGTTCTGCTTTCTGGCATTAAATTCACGGCTCCACAATCTCTAAGGCCTTGCACACAAAAGGTATTTATGGAAGAGTGGCAAGGAAGCAGCCCTGGCTAAAAAAAGCATATAATTGCTCAAAGACTTTGCAAGTGTCACTTAGAAGATATTGCAATGATGTAGAAGGTGGTCTTGTGGTTGGATGAGACCAAAGTGGAGCTTTTTGGCCTCAATGTAAATCTAATTCTGCGCATCAGCAAGGTAACACCATCCCTACTGTAAAGTATAGTGGAGGTAGCATCATGCTATGGGGATGCTTTTCAGCAGCAGGGACCGGAAATCTGGTCAGGACTGATGGGAAGATGAATGCTGCTAAATACAAAGAGATCCTGGATAAAAACCTGCTAGCTTCTGCCAGGAAGCTTAAACTGTGGAGGAAGTTCATCTTTCAGCAGAGCCACAATCCAAAGCCCACTACCAGAGCAACCATGGAGTGGCTTCAAATGAAGAAAATTTAATGTCCTGAGTGACCCAGCAGACCCCTGACCTTAACCCAACAGAACGACTCTGGCAAAGCCTTGAGATTGCTGTCCACTGCCTCCCCCCAACTAACCTGGCACAGTTTGAGCAATTTTGCGAGGAGGATGGTCAAATCTTGGTCCATCACGTTGTGCAAAGCTAGTAGAGACCTATCTGAAATGACTACTGAC
Organism: Mobula birostris; assembly: GCF_030028105.1. Classification (NCBI taxonomy): domain Eukaryota; kingdom Metazoa; phylum Chordata; class Chondrichthyes; order Myliobatiformes; family Myliobatidae; genus Mobula; species Mobula birostris. Next base: position 163,262,234 of record NC_092377.1, read on the forward strand.
TTTAAGAGTTGCAAGAACTGGTCCAGCTAAGTACTAAGCAAAGTGGGGGTGAATATTTCTGAACCGCTGACATTCCAGTTTTTGGATTTTTAGTTTTTCATACTTTATAATTTTGCCTGTTTTTGGGCTTTACTGGGGAGGTGGGGTTGAGGAGAAAGGAGCCTGCAATTCACAAGAATAAAAAAAAACTCTCAGTTAAATTGATCAAAATCCCTGGTTGTAGTACTCATCTCTGTGGACAAAGGGTTGCGGGTTGAGTACTTCTCTAAGGGACTGTACCTCCCAGAGATCAGTCAGGAACTCCCAGTCATAGCAGCTCAAGGAGGGACAAGGTGGGAGGAGAAGATGGCGGTGCGCCTGCGTGTGCGCAGCCCTCTGGTGAAAAATGATGTCGTATCTGTTAAATAGGGGCCGTGGACAATTCTGATTTGATGGAGAATGGACGTTTAAGTACAGACGAACATCTGGAGAAATTTCTGAAACGCCCGTTCGCTGCTGTCATTACTGTGTGGTCGGGAATCTTTCGGAAGGTAGGCCGTAAAATCCCCGGCCTTGCCTGCTTTTGGCGACCGAGAAGGAGGTTGAATTGTTTGGACAGAGATGGTGCTCGGTACTCGGTGTCAGAGAGCTGATCAGAGCTCGAAGTTTTCCGATGACTCAGAGTTGGATTGTGGTCGGCATGGCAGGGAGAGTTTTTCTTCTTTCTCCCGTCTGCGTCAGATGTGGGACATTTGAGAAACTTTGAACTTTACTGTGCTCAAGGACTTCTTCATCAAGTTATGGTATTGTGCACTGTTGTAACTATATGTTTTAATATGTGGTTTTGTTAGTTTTTCCAGTCTTGGTCTGTCCTGTACTTTGTGATATCGCACCGGAGGAAATAATGTATAATTTCTTAATGCATGCATTACTAAATGACAATAAAAGAGGACTACATGTCTTCATAATCCATTATTTGACTTCCAGGGTTGTATCAGTACAGGTCCAGGGGTCAAAACTGATTGAAGCAGGTGGGGGAAAAAGATGGGCAGTGATTCCATACTAGAGATAGAGAAAGTGGGCGGTGGGGGGGGGTGAGGAGAGTGATTAATGTTGGAACCTAGCAACTAAACACTGGTAACAACCTTCAACTTGACATGGTTTGAAGTCACAGAGAACGAAGAACCATTACATCATGGAGGTAGGGCAAGGTAGCCAAGTGGTTGATATAATTAGGTTTTTTAAGTATACAAGATTATAAGAGGCATAGGTAGAGTAGAGAGTCAGAGACTATTTTTCCAGGTTTTTTTTTACAAATGGAGGGATAGATGCTTGAAGCACACTGCCAGGGGTGGTGGTAGAGGTGGGTATATTAGGGGCATTTAAGCAGCTTTTAGAAGGGCACCTTGGGGGTAGAAAAATGGAGGGCTATCTGGGAAGAACTTTCAAATGGACCACAATGTTGTTGTAGAGTTTGGAGGCTCGCATGCCTCAATGACCCGGAGCGCTATGCTGGCTGGAGTCAGGGTTTTATGCTCGGGCTTTGGTAGGGTCACCCATACCAAACAGGTCAAAGGGTAGAGGCCATACCAAGAGTGGTCCACCGGTCCTCCAGGATTGAGGGTTCAGCTCAGGGTCAACAACCCTGACCAGTCAAACAAAACTGTTACGGATGCAGCAATGAAGGATCCTTCTACATCCAAGTGTGATGGTATTCCTGAAAACCAAGAAGGAAGCTACTGACATGATGAAGGAAGCCCTGAACACCGCCAGCGATGGAGGACCTTCATTGCTGCCCTAAACACCCGAGGTGTAACAGGCAAAAGATGGAAGAGGGAAGGGTTATATTGATCTTCGAGTAGATTAAAAGGTCAGCACAGCACGATGAACTGAAGAGCCCGTACTGTGGTGCAATTTATACTAATTAATAAAGAACTACAAATGTCTGTAGTTAAACGCTAGGTTATTACACATTTTGGAATGTATTTTGCTGATTATTTATCCAAAGCGAATCTCTAATCAGTCAAGATGTGGATCCCTTCAGTACATTATCTCCGAGTTGGCACCACTCTGATTTGCTCAAACCGAGTATGACTTATTCACACCACAGCAAATATAGAACATACAACACTACAGCACAGTCCCTTCGGCGCACAATGTGGCGCCAACCTTTTACCCTGCTCCAAGATCAATTTAAATCAAGGGTAACCCGCTAACATAAATCATGGGGTCCATGCACCCCAGGTTGGGAATCCCTGATCCAATGCTTCCCTACCACACAGTCCTGCATTTTTCTATCATACATGTGGATAAGATTCCCGAAAATACATTATCCTCTACCAACACCCCTGACAGCACATATCACGCACCCAGCACTCGCTGTGTAAACTACCTCTGACACCCCTACTATAGTTTCCTTCCAATCACCTCAAAACTATGCCCCCCCCCCACCTCACATTGGCCATTTCTGCTCCGGCTAACCACTTGATCACCTGGAAACATTTTTAAGCTGAGCAAACGGTGGTGGGGGGGTGGGGGGCTTGGGGTTGAAAGAATGAAAGGCTCTGATGTTTAAACTGGCTGAAGACCAGAGACGGAGGTTCCTAACCTTTTACAAGCCATCGACCATTAAGCAAGGGGTCCACGGACCCCAGGATGGAAACTCCCTGCCATAAGACATAGGAGTAGAGCTAGGCCATTTGGCCCATCAAGTCTGCTCTGACATTTCATCAATATTATCCACAACGCCTTTGCCCCGTAATTGACACCCTTTTGAAACAAAAACCTATCATCCTCCACAGTGAATTCCAGATTCACCACTATATTTTTTTCTAATCATTTCTTTTTCTAACATAGTAATTTTTAATTTTAAGAGATACAGCAGGGCAACGGGCTCCTCCTGACCCAATGAGCCCGCATCACCCTATTACACCCTTGTGACCTAGTATCCTACTAACCAATACGTCTTTGGACTGCGGGAGGAAACCACAGCACGTGGAGGAAATCCACGCAGTCACGAGGAGAACGTACAAACTCCTTACAGACAGTGGCAGGAATTAAACCCAGGTTGCTGGTACTTTTTTTAGCATTACACTAACTGCTATGCAACTGTGCTGCCCCCCAGAGTGTGGCACTGTATGGCCGCAGCATGACAACAAATTTCACAGTACATTTCCAATGGTGCAAACCTTAGGTAATGCCACCAGTAATTTTTTTTCAGTTCTTCTGACTATATAAGCATTTCCCCTGCTTACTGCCAGATGTAATCACTCTGTTGTCACGGATCAGGGGTTACAAACCTTTACCATGAAGCAAGAGGTCGCTGGACCCCAGGCTGAGAACCTCTGCACTAAATGGGACAGGGACGGATGTGGCAGCATTACTGGTAACGGTAACCATCAGTGCATGAAGTATTTTGATCAGCCCTAACCTGCCAGGGTCTTGGCCAACTTACAAATCTCCCTCTGTCTGGGAACATCTTTCAGCGGCTGCGAATTACTTCGTGCATCCACTGGATTCTCCAATGACGCCAGATCCAAATTCACACCTCAGAGGGAGCATTGGTGGCTCTCGCCCACATTCCACTCACCTCTTTCACTGAGCAAGCCCACACCCCGCCTCCCCAAGTCCCCAAGTGCAGGTCGTCTACCTGTGGGAGAAGAGAAGGTCCAGTTGCAAGAAAAAGGTTGTGAACCCTTTGCAATTACCTGTTTCACTGTACTAATTACTCATAAAATGTGGTCTGATCTTCATCTAAGTCGCAACAATAGACAAACACAATCTGCCTAGGTTAGTAACACAGTAGCAATTGTACTTTTCATGTCTTTATTGAACACATTCTTTAATCGTTCACAGTTCAGGCTGGAAAAAGTATGTGAACCCTTGTATTTACTAACTGGTAGAACCTCCTTTAGCAGCAAAAACCTCCACCAAACGTGTCCTGAAGCTGTTGATGAGGAGAAAATTTAGGCGATTTCTCCATACAAAACTGTTTCAGTTCATCAACATTTCTGGGATACCTTGCATGAACAGCCCTCTTCTGGTCACGCCACAGCATCTGAATTGGGTTAAGGTCTGGGATCTGACTTGGTTATTCCAAAACACAAATTGTCTTCTTTTTAAACCATTTTGCCGTTGATTTATTCTTGTGTTTTGGATCATTGCCCTGTTGCATCATCCAACTTTTACGAAGCTTCAGGTGATGGGCCGCTACCCTGACATTCTCCTGTAAAATGTCTTGATACAATTTGGAATCCATTGATCCCTCAATGGTTGCAAGCTGTCCAAGGCCCGAAGCAGCAAAACAGCCCCAAACCATGATGGTCCTTCCATCATGCTTCACCTTTGGGATGAGGTTTTGGTGTTGGTGTGCAGTGCCTTTTGCCTCCAAACATAGTGGTGTGCATTTCTGCCAGAAAGTTCAGCTTTTGTCTCATCTGTCCATAGACATTGTCCCAGGAGCGTTGTAGAACATTTGGGTGGCCTTTTGCAAACTTGAGACATACAGTAATGTGTTTTTGGAGAACAGTAGTTTCCTCCGTGATGTCCTTCCATGAACACCATTCTTATTCAGTATTTTCCTTATAGTGGACACATGAACAGAGATTATAGCAAGTTTTAGAGATTTCTGCAGGGCTTTTGCTGTTACCCTTGGGTTCTTTTTCACCTCCTTCATCATTGCTCGTTGGGTGATCTTTGCAGCACCGCCTACACCTAGGGAGAGTAGCAACAGTACTGAATTTCCTCCATTTGTAGACAATCTCTCTTACTATGGATTGATGAACACTCAGGTCTTTAAGAAATGTTTTTGTAGCCTTTTCCATCATCATACACCTCTACAATTCTTCTTCTAAGGTCCTCTGAAAATTGTGTTGATCAATGTATGGTGCACATAAACAGATCTTTCTTGAGAGGAGCAGGCTCTGTCAGTAACGTGACTTTGCGTATCTTTTGCATAGCGCAGGGCACCTCTACAACCCAACCTCCAAACTCATCTCATCGATTGGAACACCTGACTCCAGATAGCTTTGTAAAAGGCGATACCCCAGAGGTTCACATACTTTTTTGAACCTAGACTGTGATTGTTTAAATGGTGTACTCAGTATTGACTAGAAGAACAATTGTTTGTGTTATCAGTTTAGGCAGATTGTGTCTGTCTATTATTGGACTTAGATGTATTATTGGACTTAGATGAAGATCAGACCACATTTGTGATCAGTAATTATGCAGAAAACCAGGCAAAGGGTTGACAAACTTTTTTCTTGCAACTGTATATATTTTATTTTACTTCGAGATGCAGCACAATAACAGGCCATTCTGGCCCAGTGAGCCTGTGCGCCCAATTACACCTGTGTGACCAATTAACTCATCAACCAGTAGGCCTTTGGACTGCGGGAGGACACCAGAGCACCTACAGGAAACCCACGCGGTCACAGGAAGAACGTACAGCTCCTTACAGGCAGCGGTAGGAATTGAACCTAGGTTACTGGCACTGTAAAGCGATTACGCTAATGACTACGCCACTGTGCCGCTCAACACTCACTGCGCATTCCCAGAACAAGTTCTGCCTGTCAGTTATACAGCAGTAAACACACACACCTGCGATGAAGGAGGTACCAACACTGCTGTATCCAATTGCCTGAGGTAAAATCGGAAAACTGAATGCAGACACAGTTCCCTGGGCTAAATAACTGGGGTCAAGAGTGTTGACAGCTTCAAGTGAACGTTGCTAGTTGTCTATCCTGGTCTGACCACAAAGACAGCACATCTGAGAAAGCTCACCAGCGCCTCTACTTCCTCAGCAGGCGAAATAAATTTGGCTTGTCCTTTGTGACCGCCAGCAAATTTTGTCAACAGACCAGAGAAAGCATCCCAGGCAGATCCATAGTGGCTTGATCTGTCAACCACTCTGCAGTGAATCACAAGAAACTGCAGAGAGTCATGGACGCAGCTTGACACATCAAGGGAACCACCTTCCCCAATGTCTCAGTAAAGTAGCCAGCATTATCCATGGACATTCTCTCTTCTCCCCTCTCCTATTGAGCAGAAGATGCAAAGACTGAAAATACATACCACTAGGCTCAACAACAGGTTCTGTCCCACTGCTCTCAGACTATTGAACAGCCACCAAGTACGACAAGATGGACTCCTGACCTCAATCTATCTTGCTATGAAATTGAGCCTTTTTGTTAACCTGCACTGCACTTTCTCTGTAACTGTAACACTTTATTCTGCCCTTGCCATATTGCAATGCACCGTTACAATGAATTGACCTGTAGGAACAGTTTGCAAGATGAGTTTTTCACTACTCACCTCATGTACTTTGATACGTGTGACAGTAATCAACCAAATATGTAGAACTTACAACACAGGAGATTGCTCAGTCCATTCTACACACAAAAGACGCGAGGAACTTGGCAGATCAGGAACAGTTATTACCCTACAACCATCAAGCTCTTAAGCAAGTGTGGGCAATTCTACTCACCTCAGTTCTGAACTCCTCCAAGAGGACCACAAGCTTGTCGTAGGGTTTGGAGGCTTTCATGCCTCAATGACCCGGAGAGCTACGTTGGCTGGAGCCAGGGATTTATGCTTTGGCTCTTGGTAGGGTCACCCATGCCAAACAGGTCAAAGGGTAGAGACCAGACTAAGAGTGGTCCGCCAGTCCTCCAGGTTTGGGGGTTCAATTCAGGGCTAACAACCCTGAGTAGTAAAACAAAACTGTTACCAAAACGGCAATGAAGAATCCTCCTGCATCTGAGTGTGACAGCATTTGAGTCCACACCTAGCTGGCAGCAGTGAAATCTGAGAGGAAGCTACTGACACGATGAAGAAGCCCTGAAAACCATCAGAGATGGAAGACCAACATTGCTACCCTAAATGCCAGCGGGGTAACAGGCAGTAAGAAAATAACTCTGAATTGATTTCATCAACCTACAGACTCACATTCAAGGATTCTACAAAACCATGTTCTCAGGATAATTTTTCAAATTTAATTTGTCTTCTTTTGCACGTTGATTGTTTCAGTCTTTGTTTATGTAAAGTCCTTCATAAATTCTATTGTATTTCTATATTTTTCTGTAAATCCTTGCAGGGAAAGAAATCTCAAGGTAGTATAAGTGACACACACGTATTTTGACTGCAAGTTTACTTTGACTGTAGATGCGCCATCTAAAAGATGGCATCCAACTTGGGACTCTGAAGGCACAAGTTCTCAGAATACTTGTGTGCATCATTCACAGAAACCAACAATGTGAAATTTTAATAGTGCAATCTGAACTCTACAACTTGAATATCCATTTCTCCCTCTGGTAAACAAATTCCACCTCCCCTTCTTCTATTCTCCACTCTGACCTTTTACCTCTTCTCACTTACCTATTACTTTCCCTCGCATCCCCTCCTCCTTCCTTCTTTCCTATATTCCACTCTCCTCCTCCATCAGAATCCTTCCTCTCCAGCTCTGGACCTTCCCCACCAACCTGGCTTCACCTATCATGCTCCAGCTATCCTCCTCCTCCTCCTCACACCTTTTTATTCTGACATCTTCCCCCTTCCTTCTCAGTCCTGAAGAAGGGACTCAGCCTGAAACGTCGACTGTTTACTCATTTCCATCAATGCTGCCTGACCTGCTGAGTTCCTCCAGCATTTTGTGAATGTTGCCTTGGATTTCCAGCATCTGCAGACTTTCTTGTCTGTAACATCTTCAACTTCTAACAGCGTAGCATCAAATGTCCACACAATTTTCTAAAATTGTTCAGGATGTCAATCCATGAGAATCTTCTCTTTCTCCCAAAGCTCCATATTCACCCTGATTTCCAAACAGCCTCTTTAGCAAGTGTAGCCGTCAACACGGCTGAATCCTGCAGAAAGGGGCAAGAGAAATGAGTGCACACTGTTCACCTCTGCGGCATTGAGTTAATCAAGGGTATAGACTCCTGGAACACAGAATATTACAGCACAGTATAGGCATGTTGGCCTATGATGTTGTACTGACCCTCTCATAACACTCCATTTTTCTACCATCCATCACCCCAGTAGGGTGTTCCATGTACCCTCCACTCTCTGTGCAAGGAACTTACCTCTGAAAGACCCTGTGCACTTTCCTCCAATCACCTTCAAATTATGCTCCCTTGTATTTGCCATTTCCACCCTGGGAAAGTTTCTGGCTTTCCACTCTATCTAACCCTCTTATCATCTTGTACAGCTCAAGAGACACCCAGTACAAAGACAGGAAGGTTGTGCCAAGAGTAACAAAGATCAGGAACCTACTGACAGGTATTCACGTATGGTTGAATAATAATTGAACTTGAACATGGGAGTGGAAATTGGGGGCTTTCAACAAAACTGAGAAAACTGTGTGGAAAATTGAAGGAATGGGATTACTATACCAGGAGCAAGAACACTCTCGATTGGACGAACAGCCGACTTTCGCACCATACGATTCCATGATTCCAAGAGGCACTGACCAGTTCTGGAAGGAACTGAGGGAAGGTGAATAGATTGAAACAAGTACGGAATGGGCTTGTGTTTGTTGAATGCGTTTGCTTGTTTCCATTTCCTTCTCTGTCATTCCATAAGACATAGTAGCAGAATTAGGCGATTCAGCCCATCACATTTGCTCTGCCCATCCAACATGGCAGATATATGATCCTTCTCAATCTTATTCTCCTGCCTTCACCACGTAAACTTGACATGCTGAACCCATCAACATCTGCTTTAATTATACCCAATTACTTGGCCTCCACAGGCATCCGTGACAATGAACCCCACAAAGAAGTTCATCTTTGTCCCAAAGGGATGTCCTTCTGCCCTGTGATCCTAGACTCCCCAACTACAGGAAACATCCTCTATACATCCACTCTTTCTAGGCTTTTCACTATTCAATAAGTTTTAATGAGATCGCCACCCCCCCCCCACTCTTTTAACCTCCAGCGAGTAGAGATTCCAACCTTTCAAACACTCCTCATGCAGTAATCTTTTCATATTCATGAACCTCGTCTGGGCCCTCCCCGATGCCAGTACATCCCTTCTTAGGCAAAACTGCTCACCATATTCCAGATGTGGTCCAGCAATGCCTCAAAAAGCCTCAGCAGTACATCATTGCTCTTATATTCTAGTCCTCTCAAAATGAATGCTAACATTACAGTTGCCTTCCTTTCTACTAACTTGGGTGGTGGGGTGGAGATGCGTCTCTACCAAAGGAGGTGTAACATGTCCTTCCCTCCGCTAGCCTGCAGGTCAGCCTTGGGCAAGGTGTGGCACCTGCTTAGCCCCCCCCGATCAGGGGCACATGAAGCCATGGGAGCAGGTGGTGGATGGTCGTACAAGCAGCTGGTGCAGATCACAAGTCCTGGTTATGCGACCATTGACACCAGGCAGACAACCTCTGGAGAGTATTGATAATGGCTGGGGTCACCCGTCTAGAAAAGACAGTTCTCAGGAGGAGGCAATGATGGCAAGCAAATTCTGTAGAAAACTTTGCCAAGAACAAGCATGGTCATGGATACAGCCATCATCAAACATGTCATAGGAACTGCACATAATGATGATAATGACCACTAATACAACCTGCAGGTAAACCTGGAAGAATTCTGTTTAAATGAAACATCAATCTCTGGAAAGTCCCTTTTGGAATCAAACATCAGCCCAAACCATAAAACTGCATTTCACTTATCGGTAAACATTTCCTCAGACCTGCATTGCTGCCATCTCCAAGAAAACTCACATCTGATAAGAGCATGCCTTTATCCCTCCTCCCCCTTTTCTTTCTCCCATGGTAGTCTATCCTCTCCTATCAGAGTCCCCCTTCTTCATCCCTTTGTCTCGTTCACCAATCGACTTCACCTCCCCCTAACTCCTGGTTTCACCTGTCACCTGCTACTTTTCTTCCTCTACTCCCCCAAAACTCTTACTCTGGCTTCTAATATCTTTTATCCCCCCCCCCCCCCCCAGTCCTGATGAAGGGTCTCAGCCCAAAATGTCAACTGTTTACTCTTTTCCACAGATGCTGCCTGGCCTGCTGAGTTCCTCCAGCATTTTGTGTGTGTTGCTCAGATTTCCAGCATCTGCAGATTTTCTCTTGTTTACTAACGGCATTTCTGTGCTGAACTTGCTGTCTGGCCAAGGACCAGATGCTCAGAGATAGCCTGTCCTGGGTTTGGAGACCGGTCTATATGCGTGAGTGGCAGGGTGGGAAAGAGGCTCGTTTGCTGCTGTTGTCCATTTTGTTGCCACTGCTTGTGTTGTTTTGCTGAACGTGGTGACGGAATGTGCAGCGGCATTTGCAGGTTGTGGCAAGCTATTGGGTGTTAATGCAAACGATGCATTTCACTGCTTGTTTATTTGAGATACAGCACGGAATAGTTCCACATGGTCCTTCGAGTCGTGCCTTCCAGCAATATCCGATTTAATCCTAGCCTAATCACAGGAGAATTTACAATGACCAATAACCTGCCAACCAGTAGGCCTTTGGCCTATGGGAGGAAACCGGAACACCTGGAGGAAACTGAAGCAGTCACAGGGAGAACGTACAAACTCCTTACAGGCAGCAGCAGGAATTGAACCCGGGTCTCCTGGACCATAGAGCACTGCGCTAACCGCCCCAATAAATGTGAATCTGAATCCCAGTGAGGAAACTATCCATCGGCAACTGTTCAACAGACTATTTACGAGGCAGTGAAAGGACCATTTATCCACTTTAAGCACTTCCCTTTATAAAGCACAATATCTTGTCACTCTCTCAGCAGTCGGACACATACCAGAGCCTTAAATAAGGATTAAACTTCACTAATCGAGAGTTATGGAGCTTGACTGAAGCCAATACCTAGGATTTGTTTGTGCAGAAAGATTCTCTTCTGGGTTGAAGCATCTACTGACTATACCTGAAACCCATTCCAAGTCCAGAATTCATCTGATTTCTGAATGGACACTGAACCCGTGAACACTACCTCACTACTTTTTTATTTCTATTTTTGCACTAGTTTTTTTTTGAATAATATTTACTGTAATTCATGTTTTTTCTATTACATATTGCATTGTTCCCATGCAGGCAACAAATTTCATGACATGCTGGTGATACTAAACCCGATTCTGATACAGATTATTAACTGTTCACATAAACATCAGGGCTCAAAAGGCCAGAAAGGCCTATTCCATGCTCTATCTCAATAAATAATAGATTCTGCAGATGCTGAAAGTACAGAGTAAAACACACTCTGCAGGTCAGGCAGCATCTACGAAGAGGAATGAAGAGTCAACTTTGCGGCCGAGACCCTTCATCAGGACTGTTTGCTATAAGCATCTTTTAAGAACTTTATTTTGCAGAACTCACTGCGCTAAGAGTCAACGTCAGATCCACAAAGAATGGAGACCAGGGAAGTTTGACAAAAAGTTTGTGAAGTCTCTTTAAAACATGGGTGGCAAGTTTAAAATTCCACAATACATTACACTGGGTGTGTCATTCAGTGTTAATCATCAAGAGAAGAATATCACAGAGCTACAAATGCCACGAACCATGAAAATACCTAACAGGTTAAAGAACAAATCACTTCATGCAAATATACTTGATAAGAATTCCAGACAATAAAATCCCCAATTCAAAACTAGTTAGAGTCGTACAGCACAGGAGTAGTCCTTCGGCCCATCATCTCTATCCTGCCTACTATAAATGTAGATGAAGTCCAAATTACCCATGTTATGCCTGGTAGCCTTGTTGATTCAAGTACAACGTCTAGAGCAATTATGCCATGGACCAATACCATTAAGCAAGGGTTCCATGGACTCTAGGTTGGGAATCCCTGATCTACAGCAGTATAACACAGAAATAGGCCCATCAGCTCATTTAGACTGTCCCTGAAGTTATTCTGCCTACCCTTATCAACCCCTACCGGGACCATAGCCCTCCATTCCCCTCCCATGCATGTACCTATCCAAACTTATCTTAAGTGTTGAAATCGAACCCACATCCACCACTTCCACTGGCAGCTTGTTCCACGCTCTCACCACCCTCTCAGGTTCCCCTTAAATATCTTGCCTTTCACCCTTAACCCATGACCTCTAGTTCTAGTCTCACCCAACCTGCAAATTTCTGCAAAAACATGAATCTCAAGGTATATATGGTGACATATATGTACTCTGATAATAAATTTACTTTGATTTTTTGACTGCAGATATGCATCATTCACAGTCCTACAACGTGATAGATGAGGGTTTGATCATAACGTTTAATAGAGGTTTGGACAGTTACATAGATGGAAGAGGAATAGAGGGATATGGTCAGTCAGGTAGATAGGACAAGGCAGAGAAGCTATTTCTGTGCAGTAGGTTTTTATATGGGCTCATAGAAAAGTCTATCAGAATCACAATCAGGTTTAATATCACTGGTATATGTTGTGAAATTTGTTTTGCAGCAACAGTACATTGCAATACATAATAAAAACTGTAAATTAAAGCTATGCATTTTTTTAGAGTTATATAAGTAATGCAAAAAGAGGAAAAAAAATGTAGAAGTTGTGCTCATGGATTCAATGTACATTCAGAAATAGGATGGCAGAGGGGAAGAAGCGGTTCCTGAATCATTGAGTGTGTCTCTTCAGGGTGTTGTACCTCCTCCTTGATGGTAGCAATAAGAAGAGGGCATGACTTGGGTGTTGGGGTCCTGAATGATGGATGCTGCCTTTTTGAGGCATCGCTCCTTGAAGATATCCTGGATGCTGGGAAGGCTAGTGCTCATGTTGGAGATGACTAAGTTTACAACTTTTTGCAGCTTATTTCAGTCCTGTGCAGTGCTCCTCTTCCCATCCCACCCCAATACCAGACAGTGATGCAACCAGTTAGAATGCTTTCCGCATCTTTAAACAAGGACTTGGAGAGGCACAAGAGACAATAAATTGCAGGGACATAGAGAATGAGTCTGACCAGATTACACTACTGCGAATCAGCACAGACTTGATGGGCTGAATTCCACCTTTGGGAGCCACGTCATGATTCAAGATTCAGCTCTGTGCCAAGCAGTTCCTTAACTCCATTTATTGTGGACAGTCAGCAGCTTTCTCCCCAGGGTGGAATTAGCTAATACAAGAGGGTACAATTTTAAGGTGATTAGTGGAAAGTATGGGGGGGTAGGGAAAGAGATGTCAGAGGTAGATTTTTAATTACAGAAAGTGGTGAGTGTTTGGAACACAGTGCCAGGGATGATGATAGAGCATTTATAAAACCTTTAAGATAGGAACATGGATCAGATAAATGGAGGGAACGGTTAGATTGATCTCAGAATAGATTAAAAGGTTAGTTCAAAGGGCCTGTACTGTTTGATGGTCCTTTTTGTTCTCACTCCTGTACAATGCACCCTCTAAAGTGTGTGCATGAACATCTTTTGCTACCAGCGCTCACAGAAATTTAAACTGCCCACAGTAGATGGTCACCCTCTCCCTCGTTAGCATGTTAAGTATATTCCACGATCACATTTCCTTTTCCGGTTTCTGATGCGGATGGTGTTGACAATGTGGAGTTTGTGGTGATTTGTCTGCAAATTTTAGAACTGCCTTTTCATACTGTTTTTACTGAAGAAAATATTCAGAGTGCACATTGTTGTCACTGGGCAAAAAAAATTGCACAGCACAAGATTTTTTGCACACAGTGGTCATTACAAATTAGAGGGAACATTGCTCCTATACGGCGGTGTTTGGATGAGAAGCTTCATGTATGTGGGAAATTGCAAAGATCAGGTTCCGCAACACAGCAGGTGAAGGCACAGCATCACCTCGACACATTTCACACACAGACATCGCCAGGAGTAGCTCCGTATCCCAGTGGATAAAATCATCTTCATTACCAGCACCACTCGGGATGTTCCCAGTGCAATTTCAAATTTGGGCTGAGTTAGACAATCTCAACTGGGCAAGCTGTCACCTTTAGACTTATCACACAGATAGCGTCTAATTCATGATCTCTTTCTTGCACAGCTGACGGCAGACAGCCATCACTACCAGCAACAACCCTAGTGGTCTTGAAAGGCCGGGTTAAAGTGGACATGGACAGGACGATTCCAATAGTGAGAGAGCCTCAGAATAGAAAGCCATCCCTTTAGGACAGAGGTGAAGAGGAATTTCTTTAGCCAGAGGGTGGTGAATCTGGGAAATCCTTTGCCACAGGTGGCTGTGGAGGCCAAATGATTGGGTATATCCAAAGCAGAGGTTGATAGGAGGCTGTAAAGACAAAGGTTACGGAGAGGAGGCAGGAGAATGGAGCAAGATGGATAATAAATCAGCCCTCAGCCACGATGGAATGGTAGAGCAGACTCAATGGCCTATTTCTGTTTCTACGTGTTATGGCGAGTGACATTCCTTTACAACATTCTGCGGCAATACCATCACCAGGTTCCCCACCAGCAAACACTTGGGGGGTCACCAGTGATGAGAAACTCAGTTGGACCAGTTACATAAATACCGTGGCTGCAAACCCAGGAGGGGCATCTTGTAGCCAGTGATCGCCAGAGGAAATAGGAGCAGAATTACACCATTCAGTGCTCCTTTTTCCAACCCTATTGTCCACCTTCTCCCTGTAACACTAAACCTCCTTACCATTCAAGAATCTAACAATCTCTGCCTTAAATATACCCAAGGATACGTTCCCTCTGTGGCAATGAAAAGGCACCATGGTGGCACAGCAATTGTACAGTGTAATATTCTGCAAGGTGTCTCTGGCCTGCGGGAAGAGACCAGAGCACTCGGGTAAAGCACACACATTTCACAAAGGCATACTGGGTAGGTACTGCAGTGAAATGTCCTGCCAGGGGTGGTGGTAGAGACAGATACTTTAGGAACATTTAAGAAACTCTCAGACGGGCACATGGATGAGAGAAAAAAAATGGAGGGTTAGATTGATCTCAAAGTTAAAAGGTCAGCACACTGTGGGCCAAAGGCCTGCACTGAGCTGTATCGTCCTACAAGTACTGGTCGTTGATCGGGATTTGGAGGAGCGTTTCCCACGTATTCCTGGTCTATCTCCTCCATCGACTGGTTAGGGATCGTGGCTTGGTGTTGAGGTTTTCATGGATACCACGGCACGTACAAAAGTTCAGATGGAATTCCGTCTCCACCCACGGGTGCTGCCTCACTGAGTCACAGAGCACTCATCTTCTGTGCAGAAGCCACACTTGGGCACAGGGAGAGAAATCCTCGACGAAAAGAATCACGCAGACTCTGCTCTGAGCTTTGGCACTGAGACCTTCACTTCACAGCCAAGGTGGTGTCTTTGATTTGCACCTAATCAAAGCCTTGGGGCTCACGATTTAAATTTCTGAACATGTGATTTCTCCACAGGACGCAGCGCTTGGTTCGTGGAACACAGAAGTTGGCTATGGCAACAAGTCACAACTACCTTTACTGGCAATTTTACCCTCTTCATTAGCACTCTGATCACAAGCAACTGTTTTACAATGGGAAATGAAGTTGGAACAGGTACAGAGGAAGTTCTGCAGTTAGTGTAACATCAGCTATAAGATCAGGGTTCAATTCCCAACACAAAGAGATTTACCACTCTCCTCGTGACCGACAGAGCTGTGGGCACACTGGAAACGTGGTGATACTTGCAGGCCGCTCAGCACAATTCTCACTGGTTTGATACGAAATGACACATCTCACAGTGTTTCAATGTACATGTGACAAATAAAGCCAATCTCAATCTCAGAGATGTCACACAACCATCTTTCCATGTAGCTCCCTTCCCAGACAGAGATGTCACACAATCATCCCTAAAGATGTGGACCTTTATTTTATTGTAAGATACGACGCAGAAAAGGCCCTGCAGGCCCTTCAAGCTGCGCTGTGCAACAACCCCCATATTAATCCGAGCCTAATCACAGGACAATTCACAGCGAGCAAGTAACCTACTAACTGGTACATCTTTGGAATGTGGGATGAAACAGGAGCACCCGGAGTAAACCCACACAGTCACGGGGAGAACGTACAAACTCCTTACAGATGATGTCACAGAAGAGTACAGCACAAGAACAGGCCATTCAGCCCACAACGTTGTGCTGAACCATGTCAGAGCTGAACTCCGACGCTCCCTTTCCAACTCTAGTCCCAATAGGCTTGAAAAATGTGGAAATGGAATTGGTTGCATTATTGTCACATGTACTGAGATACAGTGAAAAGCTTGTCTTGCATACCGTTTATTCAGAACAGATCATTACACAGTGCACTGAGGTAGAACAAGGTAAAACAGTAACAGAATGCAGAATAAAGTGTAACGCCTGTAGAGAAAGTGCAGTGCAGGTAAACAGGTCACTGTAAACGGCAAATAATGGTGACATTAAAACCAACTCACTAGCTAACATCTCTTTCTAAACATTATAATTTTACCACTACTGCCAAGAAACAGGATCACTCTACACAATACATTAGAAAAAGATTCAATTTCTCCTTTGCCACTTTAGTGCAACCACAGGAGGTGGGTTTGCAAACAGGCAGTAAAGTGAAATACCATATCCTCAATCCTACCAGTGTCCCTCAGGGATTGCGGCTGCTCCCATTTTTGCTTGTCATCTACGATTCAGATGAGAATGCACAAGGCACAGTCAGTATGTAGGTGGCTTAGTGGACACTGAAGGAGGTTAACAAAACATGCTACGTTGACAGTAGAACATGTGGCAACACTTGCGAACTGCCCCCCAGTACATCCTCGGGCATGTTGGTTGTTAAATGACACGCCACTGTATGTTTTGAGGTGAAAAATTATATCTGAACCCAAAATCCCGATCAGTCTTGAATGTAGACAGTGACTGAACCTCCACAATGTTCTCAGTCAGAATTCCAAATATTCACCTACTCTGACCAACCAACCCTTAGTCTGATACAATTACCAGGTGGAACCATCTTCTCCGCGCCCACATTGTCCAGCATCCCTTAATAGTTTTGTCCAATGAAATCAGCAGAAATTTGAGGAATCAATCTAGTGAACCTTCGCTGCACCCTCCACTGCAAGTATATCCTTTCCGTAGGTAGGGAGACCAAAGTTGTTCACAATATTCCAGATTTATCTCACCAAGGTTCTATGTACTTGGAACAAGATATCTCCACTCTCGTACTCAAATACCCTTGCAATTAAAACCAAAATACAATTGGCCTTACTAATTGTCTGCCATAGCTGAAAGTTAACTTTCAATGGCTTGTGTACAAGGACATCCAGGTCTCTCAAACATCAACATATTGCATCACTGAAAGATTACTACACATTTCAGTTTTACTCCCAAAGTGGATATTCATAGTTCACAGTCCATTCTATCTGCGCAGCCCTAGACATTCTAGATCTCCCCATCCACACAAAACGTGGCTATCCAGCAAACGCGTTTATACCTTACTTGATCCCTAATCCAAATCGTTGCTGCAGGCTTGTACTTGGGACAGCATGGTAGCACGAGTAGTTAGCCTAACACTATTACAGCACTAATGACCCGGGCGCTCAGTTCTATGCCATCTGTACATTCTCCCCTTGACTGCATGGGTTTCCACTGGGTGCCCCAGCTCCCCCCCACCCCCACCGACGTTCCAAGTAGATTAATAAGCTACGTTATGGGCTGGTGCCGACTCAATGGGCCAGAAGGGCCTGTAATTGAGCTGCATCTCTAAATAAATACATTTCTCTCCAAAAACCACTCCTCAATTCACACTTGTATATTACATACACTACAAATGTGTTTCAAAACCCACGAGCCACCTTATTGAAGGCATTCCAAAAGTCCACATGCACAAATCCCCTTATCTGACTTGTTAGTTACAACCTCTACAAATTCCAACAAATTTGCCAAACGTGATTTTTGCTGATAAATCCACACTGCCTCTGCCCAATTCTGTTTCTGCAAGTCTCCTGCCAACACGTCCTGAGACCTACACTCAGTGGCCACTTTATTAGGTCATTCATTCGTTTGCTATGTGCTGTGTCGCAAGGCATGGCCGATCATGGTCTTTCCATGACCATGATTGTTCTTGGCAAATTTTCCTGAAGAAGTGCTTTGACATTGCCTTCTTCTGGGCAGTGACTTTAGGTACACCTGCTCGTTAATGCAAATATCTAATCAGCCAACCATGTCACAGCAACTCAGTGCACACAAGCATGCAGACATGGTCAAAAGGTTCAGTTGTTGTTCATACCAAACATCAGAATGGGGGAAGAAATGTGATTTTAGTGAGTTTAACTGTGGAATGATTGTTGGCGCTAGATGGGGTGGTTTGAGTATCTCAAACTGTTGAACTCCTGGGATTTTCAGGTACAACAGTCTCTAGAGTTTACAGGGAATGGCACAAGAAACAAAGCGTCTAGTGAGCAGCATTTCAGTGGGTGAAAACACCGTTAATGAGAGAGGACAGAGCAGAACAGCCAGACTGGTTCAAGGTGACAGTAGCTCAAACAGCCACACATTACAACAGTGGTGTACAGAAGAGCATCTCTGAATGCACAACACGTCAAATCATGAAATGGATGGGCTACAGCAGAAGACCATGAACATACACTCAGTGGCCACTTTATTAGGTACAGGAGGTACGCTACCCTCGTTTCTGCTGTTTGAAGCAGTGGGCAATTCCATTCTCATAAACCCAGCAGATCCTCAAGTCTTCTCCAGGGGTGGCAGGTCAATGGGCAAAGTTCACAGGTGGAAAAGTACACTGACCACACTTGGGTGGCACGGTAGCATAGTGGTTAGCACAAACGCTTTACAGCACTAGCACCAGTGATCACTGATCCGGGTTTGATCCCCACCACTGTCCACCCGGTGCTTGTACATTCTCCTGGTGACCACAAAGGTTTTCTCTGAGTGTTCTGGTTTTACAGAACATTACAGCACAGTACACCTGCTCCAAGATTAATTTAACCCTTCCTTCCCTTTTTATCTATCGTCCATGTGTCTAAGAGTTTGTTAAATAGCCCTAATGTAACTACCTCTACCACCACCACTGGCAGGGTTTTCTACGCACCCAACCACTCTGTGCCAAAAACTTACTTCTGATATGACCCTCCCATACTTTCCTCCCATCACCTTAAAACCACACTCCCTCATACTAGTCACTTTCGTCTTCGGAAAGTCCACTATCCACTTGATCTATGCTTCTTATCATCCTGTACACCTCTCTCCTCCTTCAGTCACCTCTCATCCCCCTGTGCTCCAAAGGGAAAAGCCCAAGCTCGCTCAACCTGTCCTCGTAAGACATGCTCTCTAGTCCAGGCGGCACCCTGGTAAATCTCCTCTCAAATTTCCTGCCACATTACAGAGGCTGAGGTTAGAGTCAGTGGTTTGTGGACATGATCTGTTGGCCCCAAAATCACGGTGACGCTTGCGGGCTGCCCTCAAACTGTGCTGGCCATTGACTCAAAGCACTATGTTTCAATGCATGTGATAAATAAAGCTAACCTTTACAGTACGGTGCAAAAGTCTTAGGCACATGAAAAATTTCATAAAGCGAAGATGCTTGCAAAAATATCGAAAAGTTTCTAAACAGCAAGAAGGATACAGTACTATGAAGAGCAGTAAACAATAAAAAAAATCTAATCAATATTTGGTGTTACCACCCTTTGCCTTTAAAACTGCTTTAATTCTCTTAGGTACACTGCCATACCTAAGGAAATCGGCCCGCAGGTTGTTCCAAGCACCTTGGAGAAGTTGTCACAGTTCTTCTTCGACTGTCTCTCCAGGTAATCCCACACAACCTCAGTGTTGTTGAGATCAGGGCACTGTGGAGGCGACACCATCTGTTGCAGAACTCCCAGTTCCTCTTTATGACCTTGGCTGTGTGTTTGGGATCACTGTCCTGCTGCAGAGTGTAGTTGGGACTGATCAGACGCCTCCATGAAGGTATTGCATGATGGATAAGAACCTGCTCATGCTTCTCAGCATTGAGGATTCAATTAATTCTGACCAGATCACCATTTGCAGAAATGCAGCCCCAAACCTGCAGGGAACCTCCACTGTGCTTCACTGTTGTCTGTTCACTGCACACACTCTAATCCTAGTTTCACACAACGTCTATCAAATTTCCCCTTTCTCCTGTGCTCCACAGAATAAAGCCCTAACCTATTCGGCCTTTCCCTACGACTCAGGTCAAGTCCCAGCAACATCCTTGTAAATTTTCTCTCTACTCTTTCAATCTCATTGATATCTTTCCTGTACGTAGGTGACCAGAAATGCACACAATATTCCAAATTTGGCCTCACCAATATCTTACACAATTTCAACATAACATCTCATCTCCTGTACTCAGTACTTTGATTTATGAAGGCCAATGAGCCAAAAGGACTCTTTACGACCCTATCTACCTGTGAAGATATACTTTTAAGGAATTATGGGTCAGTATTCCCAGATCCCTCTGTTCTACTGCACTCCTCAGTGCCCTATCACTCACTGTGCAAGTCCTCCCAAATGCAATACCTCACACTTGCCTGCATTAAATTCCATCCCATTTGTTAGCCCATTTCTCCAGTTTGTCCAGATCTTGCTGCATAACTTTCCTCACTGTCCAATCTTGGTGTCATAGTGTGTGGCCCTGTAGGTTTTCCCTGGGTGCTCCACACTGGTAGATTAATTGGCCAATACAAATCGTCCCCTTGTGGCAAAACTCCGGGGGTGCGGGGGGGGGGGGCATTTTTGGGAAACTCTGGGTGAGAGAGAAATAAAATGGGAGCTGAAGGGCCTGTCCCATGCTGAGGGCCC
The DNA here is from genome assembly GCF_030028105.1 of Mobula birostris. Taxonomy (NCBI): domain Eukaryota; kingdom Metazoa; phylum Chordata; class Chondrichthyes; order Myliobatiformes; family Myliobatidae; genus Mobula; species Mobula birostris. The sequence goes on from NC_092377.1 coordinate 163,282,917, forward strand.
AGATTGAGCACTGAGAAGGGTTAAGGTAAGAGCCAGGTCAGGTGGGTGGGGGACACTATGGTCTGTGGTTCCCAGGACATGAAGCCAACGTCAAGGCAGCAATCTGGGGGTGGGGTCAAGTCAGGGCAACGGTGGGCTGTGACATTAGGACAGCGGCAGGGGTTGGAGGGGAACACACTCGAGGACAGAGTGCAGTCACTGGGGTGGGGAGGGGGGAAGAGACAGTAATGGACTTCATCAGTACTGTCCAATACACAGCGTAGCACTGCGTCCTAATAGTGAGAGACTGGTTTAGAATGCATATAGAATTTTTTTTAAATAGCAACGCAGTCATTACACTAAACGCACGATCCACAGTAGGGAAACATGTTTAACTGTTTGGCTATAATATCATTTAAGAAATACAAGTTCGCCAGAACAAAGTTTAAAATTACAAGGCAAATCCAGTGCTTGGGGGCAAGCATGCAAATCCCAACCTCAGAAAACACGCACGTTATAAATTAACCGCGAGAAACACACGGGTGTCAGCCGTCCTCTCGCTTCTCCCCCATCTGCCTCGCCGCGTTAAACCCGAACTCTTTCTCGCTTTTGTTCCCGAGCCGTGCTCGGCCGCCGACCCGCTAGTTCGGTGGCCCCAACCGGGGTGCACCTGAGCCCTCGACCCCGTGTGCAAACCCCCGGGGGGGGCGAGCGGGATTAATCATGCCCCCTCCATCACCGAACCAACCCCCTGACGTGAGGGGGCGGCTGCCCCGCTTACCTAGTGCGGTGGGTAGGCTCTGCCCTGCGTCCTGGCCCCCCGTCCACGGCCGGGAGTGGGCATCAGGGCTCCATTTTCAGCGGGCGCCGGGGCCGGGGCTGCAGCGCAACACAAAGAGCGGCGCGGCGCGGCAGGGCAGGCTCGGCTGGGCTCAGCTCGGCACGGCTGCCGTCCGTCCTCTCCCTCCCTCTGTCCCGCCTCGCCTCGCCTCGCCTCCCGTCCCGTCCTCCCGGCGTCGCGAGCCGAGCTGCCGTTGCACAATGCACATTAATTATTCATTATATCCCCTCAACCTTTGGCTCGCAGACACAAGCAGCGGAGTGCAGAGCCGAGCCGAGCCGCCCGCCCGATCACTCGGGGGGTGGGGGGAGGGACAGAGAGAGCCCGAGGGGGGAGGGGGGAATCTCCACCCCGGCCGCCCACCCACCCACCCACAACCCCAACCCCCGTCACCTTGACTGAGCTCCTCATGTCGAAGGGTCGTATGCCCACCGGCGGCTCTAATTCTGACTCGCCGGCTGGTGGGGGGGAGGGTGTATGGGGTGGGGGAGGGGTAGGGGGTAAGAGGAGAGGAGTGGGTGGGAGGGGGAATGGTGGGGGAGAGGAGAGGAATGGGGCAGAGAGGAGTGGGATGGGGAGAGGAGGGGGGTGAGGAATGGGGTGAGGACGGGTGTGGAGGGGGTTTGGGTGGGGTTCAAGAGGGGGTTGGTTTGGAGGTGGAGGGGTGGGTGGGGGTGAAGCGGGGGTGGATGGGGTGACGAGTGGAGGGTGGGGGGAGAGGAGATGGGAATGGAAAGAAGAGGGAAGGGAGAGGAAAAAGAAGAGGGTTGAGGGGGATGGGAGGAGGAGAGCAGGGAGGAGTTGAGGGGGAAGGGAGAGGAGAGGGGTTGGGTGTGGGGGAGAGGAGAGTGAGAGGGAGGAGGGGTGGGGGAGGAGAGTGAGAGGGAGGAGGGGTGGGGGAGGAGAGTGAGAGGGAGGAGGGGTGGGGGAGGAGAGTGAGAGGGAGGAGGGGTGGGGAGGAGGGTGAGGGGGAGTGGGGGTGAGAGGGAGAGGAGAGCGTGGAGGGTCTGAGAGGTTGGGAGGGGTTGAGGGGGAGAGGAAAGGGAGAGAAGGAGGGGGAGGTGTTGGTGTGGAGGGACTGGAGCGGGAGGGGTAGATGGGAGGGTAGGGGAGAGGAGAGGGGTGGGGAGTGTGAGAGGGAGGAGGGAGAAGGGAGGGGCAGAGGTGGAGGGGAAGGGGGAGTAGGCAAGGGCAGCAGAGAGAGAGGGGGAAATGGAGGGCCGGGGGGTGGTGGGAAATGGGAGAGCGGCTAGGGTTGCAAATCTAGATTTTGCTGAACGCCTACGCTCTGTCCGCCAGAGAAAGCAGGATCTCCCAGTGGCCATAAATTTTAATTCCACATCCCATTCCCATTCTGATATGTCTATCCATGGCCTCCCTACTGTATACATGAAGCCACACTCAGGTTGGAGGAACAACACCTTATATTCTGTCTGGGTAGCCTCCAACCTGATGGCATGAACATTGACTTCTCTAATTTCCGCTAATGCCCCACCTCCCCCCCCCCCGTACCCCATCCGTTATTTATTTATATACACATATTCTTTCTCTCTCTCTCCTTTTTCTCCCTCTGTCCCTCTGACTATACCCCTTGCCCATCCTCTGGGTTCCCCCCTCCCCCTTTTCCTTCTCCCTGGGCCTCCTGTCCCATGATCCTCTCGTATCCCCTTTGCCAATCACCTGTCCAGCTCTTGGCTCCATCCCTCCCCCTCCTGTCTTCTTCTATCATTTTGGATCTCCCCCTCCCCCTCCCACTTTCAAATTTCTTACTAACGCTTCCTTCAGTTAGTCCTGACAAAGGGTCTCGGCCCGAAACATTGACTGTACCTCTTCCTAGAGATGCTGCCTGGCCTGCTGCGTTCACCAGCGTCTATGATGCTGTCCCTTTGACTCAACAGATTTGTACAGAGACCCTGCAAGCAAAGTGCACGGAGGTCTGTCAGAAGTGTTCCTACCTTTTACTGAGTAACACACACAAAACGCTGGAGGAACTCAACAAGTCAGGCAGCATCAACAGAGGGAGATGAACAGTTAACATTTTGGGCTGAGACCTTGGGGAATGGAAAGGAGGGGGGGGAGAGGGAGAGAGAACAAGCTGGCAGGTGGTAGGTGAGACCAGATGAGGGGGAAGGTGGGTGGGGGTGGGGGTTGAAGTAGGAAACCATGTGGAAAAGGTAAATGGCTGAAGAAGGAATCTGATAAGACAGGAGAATGGACCATGGAAGATAGGGAAGGAGGAGGGAGCGGGAGGCGATAGGTAGGTAAGGAGAAGAAAAGGGTTGAGAGGGGATCCGGAATGGGGAATGGGAAAAGATAGAAAGGGGAGGGGGAGAACTTGATGTTCATGCCGTCAGGTTGGAGGCTACACAGATGGAATATGAGGTGCGGCCCCTCCAGCCTGAGTGTGGCCTCATTGTCAGACCTTTCAGGAAAGACGGGGGAAGCTTGCCCAGTGACAGCTCTCATATCTACTGAACACTATTTTAAAAATAAAACTCTGTGCACTAAACACAGACCAAGTCCATCCTATGACAAATAGAAAAGAACTTTAAAATGTACTGTAAATCTAAAAATGCTTTTCGTAAAGGCAGGTACCAAGAAGAGAGTGAAAAGGTGACATTTATATCGGACTAATTAAGCCTGGATTTCAAGCAGACAGTGGCGCTCTGGGTGATTCAGATACAAGAGTTCCTCAGGATGTTCTGTGTGACACCCCCAAGAGGGTCAAATACATATCACACCATATAAGGCTGACTAAGTTTGGATTAGACAGACTGCGTAGGTACAGGCTCTATAAACACTCACAACCACCTCACTGGAAGGCCTGAACAGATCACAGCTTGTGACAGAAGGCCAGTTCAGGGTGTCGGGGATCAGACAGACTAATGTGTTTTCTCCATCCAACTGTGCCCTCTGAGGAGTTATCCACTTTAATGAAAAGGAGAGGTAGAGGGCCGGACAAGGATCGGCTGATGGGAATCACAATGGGAAATCCCGATTGTCTCAGCCTCCGGGGTGGGGGCGGGGAGGAATGTAGACCCGAGTGCAGCCTCTTGTTCAGCACCTTCAGGGACCCTGCACCCATGGGAGCTCAGGGTCCATGAGAACTGGTACAACGAGCTGTGAAGGGTAGCTCATCTAGGTTTGCCACTGGCGTTTAGAGTAGCAATGAAGGTCCTCCATCTCTCTCTGTCCATACCATCACACTCAGGTGTAGAAGGATTCTTCATTGCTGCTTCCATGACAACTTTGATTTACTCATCAGGATTGTCAGCCCTGAGCTGAACCCCCAAACCAGGAGGACCGGTGGACCACTCGTAGTCTGCCCTCTACCCTTTGACCTGTTTGACATGGGTGACCCTACCAACAGCCAAAGCACAAGTCTCTGATTCCAGCCAACATAGGTCTCTGGGTCAGTGAGGCACACAAGCCTCCAAATTAGCCAAGGCTGTGGTCACCCTGGAGGAGTTTTGGCGCTGGTGTTGGACTATTTTTGTCAGATGAACCAAGATACAGTATAAAGTTTGTCTTGCACACTGTTCCTACAAATGACATCTCATTGTATTGAGCTAGAATGAGGAAAAACTATAACAGAATAGAGTGTAAAAGCAACCAAAGTGTACAGGATCAACGTACATCATAAAGTGCAAGATCATAACAAGGTAGATTGTGAGGCCAACAGTCATCCAATCATCACACACACAAAATGCTGGTGAACGCAGCAGGCCAGGTAGCATCTCTAGGAAGAGGTACAGTCGACATTTCGGGCCGAGACCCTTTGTCAGGACTACCTGAAGGAAGAGCTAGTAAGAGATTTCAAAGTGGGAGGGGGAGGGGGAGATCCGAAATGATAGGAGAAGACAGGAGGGGGAGGGATGGAGCCAAGAGCTAGAAAGTTTTATTGGCAAAAGGGATACGAGGCTGGAGAAGGGAGAGGGTCATGGGGTGGGAGGCCTAGGGAGAAAGAAAGGGGGAGGGGAGCCCAGAGGATGGGCAAGGAGTATAGTGAGGGGGACAGAGGGAGAAAAAAGAGAGAGAGAGAGAAATAAATAAATAAGGGATGGGGTACAAAGGGGAGGTGGGGCATTAACTGGAGTTAGAGAAGTCAATGTTCATTAACGGAAGTTAGAGAATCATGTCCATTCAACATTCTGAAAACAGTGGGATAGCAACTGTCGTTGAAGCCTAGTGCTTTCAGACTTTTGAACCTTCTGCACAAAGAGGGAGGGTAGGAGAGAGAAGAGAGACTGTCCAGGTTGGGTGAGGTTATCTCTGATTATGCTGCTTCCTTTACTGAGGGGGTGAGAGCTGGCTGCACCACCATCTGGGTATGGGGTGGGGGGAGCTACTGCACAGGATCAAAATTAGCTGCAGAAGGTTGTGAACTCGATCAGCTCCATCATGGGCGCGAACCTCCCCAGCATCAGGACATCTTCAAGGAACAATGCCTCAAAAAGGCAGTATCCGTCATTAAGGACCCCTATCACTCAGGACAGGCCCTCTTCTCATTGCTACCATCAAGGAGGTACAGAAGCCTGAAGACACATACTCACCAATTCAGGGACAGCTTCTTCCCCTCTGCCATCCAATTTCTGAGTGGACATTGAACCCATAAACACTACCTCATTACTTTTATTTTCTCTTTGCCCGCCCCCTCCTTTTTTCTTCCACGGCCTTCTGCCTCTTTCACCAATCAACTTCCTAGCTTCATCTCTCTCCCTCTGAGTTTCACCTATCACCTGGTGTTTCTCTCTCCCCTCACCCCACCTTTCAGATCCACTCCTCAGCTTTTTCTCTCCAGCCCTGCCGAAGGGTTTCAGCCCGAAATGTTGACCGTTTGTTCCCCACCATAGATGCTGCATGGCCTGCTGAGTTCCTCCAGCGTTTTGTGTGTGTTGCTCCGTTTGATCTCAGTGGCCGATTATTTCAGAATCAGAATCAAGATTATTATCACTGCCATAGGTAATGAAATTTGTTTTTGCGGCAGCACTACATTAAATATACTATAAAGTGTAATAAGAAAAGAACCCACTCAGTGGCCTCCTGTACAGCTGCTCGTAAGTGCAGCTATCTCATCAGCCAATCGTATGGCAACAACTCAATGCACAAAAGCATGCAGACATGGTCAAGAGGTTCAGTTATTGTTCAGACCAAACACCAGAATGGGGAAGAAATGTGATCTGAGTGAATGATTGTTGGTGCCAGACGGGGTGGTTTGAGTATCTCAGAAACTGCTGATCTCCTGGGATTTTCAAGGACAACAGTTTTTTTATTCTATCATTGTTTATTAAAGTGAATACAATTACGCATCTTCAGCCTTGTTGAAGCAGTATGTTAGACAGCACTTTCCACAATAAGGCCTGTTGATGTGGCTGACCATGAACACACCAGCACCACATTCCTCTGAAGGACATTTACAGCATAGACGATAGATTTTTCCATATTCATCAACCTTGTAATATTTAAGGACAGCAAGTTTGACCTCCTTCCTCTTACGCTGGTTCTTCTTTGGGGTGGTGTACGACTTCTTCTTCCTCTTCTTTGCGCCACCATGCAGTCTCAACACAAGCTGTAGAGTTGATTCCTTCTGGATATTTTAAATCAGAAAGAGTACAGCCATCCTCCAATTGTTTCCCAGCAAAGATCAGTCACTGTTGATCAGGAGGAACACCTTCCTTGTCCTGAATCTTAGCCTTAACATTTTCAGTTTTATCTAAGGGTTCAACCTCTAGGGTTATCGTTTTCCCCGTTAAGGTTTTTACAAAGATCTGCATTTTGTAAGTCAATCCACCTTCCCTTAGCAGCCGTTCATCGAAAAAGCAGGACAACAGTTTTTTAAAGTTTACAGAAAATGGTGCAAAAATCAAAAAAATCATCCAGTGAGCGACAGTTCTGTGAGCGAAAATGCCTTGTTAATGAGGAAGGTCAGAGGAGAATGGCCAGACTGGTTCAAGCTGACAGGAAGGCGACAGTAACTCAAATAACCATGTGTCACAACAGTGGTGTGCAGAAGAGCATCTCTGAACGCACAACACATTGAACCTTGAAGTGGATGGGCCACAGCAGCGGACCACAAACATATAGGAGGTACCTAACACAATGGCTACTGAGGTAATTCTTTCTAAGTTTCTTGTGGATCCTTTGCTTTTCATTCCTGTGAATAATATATTCTTCTGCTATTAGCATCACAGCTGAATTTTATGAATGAGAGCGAGATTCTGGCAGAGAGGATGAATCTATTAGTGGACACCATGACTGGCTGACAAGATATTTACATTAACGAGGTGTACCTAATAAAGTGGCCTCTGAGTGAAGTACCATTAGCACATAAAGCAGTTCCGATGCTTCCGCACAGAGTTATATCAAAGGTGTGTTAAAAACAAGACACATGCGAGCTGATGAAGCCCTCACACAAGCAGTGGTCCTAATGTCATGACCCCAAATCTAAAACCCTTACAGTTCACTGAAGGTTGGAAAAACTAAACCTCCTTACCTTGTCTGTCCTGTATATAGGAAAAAACAGTAGAGCACAGTACAGGTCCTTCAGCCCACAATGTGATGCTGACCAAGATCCATCTAACCCTTCTCTCCTACACAACCATTTTTCTATGATCCACGTGCCTGTCTACTTCCTGCCCGTTACGCTGCTTGGTTTAGGGCAGCAATGAAAGCCCTCGATCTCTGGCAGTGTTTAGGGTTCCCTTCACTGTGTCAGTTGCTCAGTTTTCACCACTGTCAGCCATGCAGGTCCCAGGTGGAGACTCAGGAATATTGTCGCGCTCAGCTGTAGAAAGATTCTTCATTGCTAGACAAACAGTTCTGTTTGTCTAGCAATGAAGAATCTTTCTACAGCTGAGTTTCTACAGTTCTGTTTGTCTAGTCAGGGTTGTTTGGAGCTGAACCCCACGAACCTAGAGGGCTGGTGGACCGCTCTTAGTCTGGCCTCTACCCTTTGACCTGTTTAGCATGGATGACCCTTCCAAGAGCCAAAGCATAAAGCCCTGACACCAGCCAATGTGGCTCTCCGGATCATTGAGGCACACAAGCCTCCAAGCCCGACTACAAGGTTGCGTGAAGGATGTGCATCCTGAAGGAGTTTCTTAATTACTCCTATTGTGTCTGCCTCTACCACCACCTCCCCCTTTGCAAGTTCACCCCCCCCCCAATACTTTTCTACTCCAGTTTATATGCTGTCATACTGATTCCTCAGTTTGGTGGTAATTAAGGATGAACGATAATTGCTGGGACTATCAGCAAGGTCAAAGACAATGTCGAGTTTATTGTAATCTGCACGTACATGTATTGTTGATGTTCCTTTTCGCACTTTGTGGCACATTTTTTGCCTTTTTGCGAGGCCAAGTTGCTCAACCCAGCACGCAAGGAGCCGGCTGGATTCGAACCCAGGACCGCTCGCCTCAAAGCCCGGTGCTGATGTCACTTCACCACCCGCTGGCTGCAAGACCACGTGTGCACAGGTGCCCATTAAAAACTTACTTGCAGCTGCATCACAGGCTCAGAGCAGCCAGTAAGAAGGGTTCACAAGAAAAATACAAATCATCCACCTTTTTTACAAGAAAGAACACAATTAGAACAAATAAAAATCAAAGTCCATTGGAGAGCAAAGCGATCAATGTGACTACGGTGCGGTTATACTGATTCGGGTTGTGCTGGTTGGTTCAAGAACCAAATGGTTGAGGGGAAGTAGCCTGGTGCTGTGTGATTTCAGGCTTCTGTACCAGTACAGGTTCACATCTGGTGAGTGACTGAGTAACGTCCCTTTTCACACATAACAGAGCAAATTCACTTGCCCACCCAACTGGGTCAGTGAGTCCGGCTGGCGGCCGTGCTCTCCCATCACCGCCGTTCCCGTGATCCTCTCCCACACAACCATCTTGGATCACTTATGAGAGGTCTAGGTTATAAACCAGATGGGGAACAGAACCCTGTCGTAAGCCGAGGCTGGTTATCTTCCACTTGCTGCTCATTGTCCGTCTTTGTCCCTGCACAGTCGGTTACTAACCCCCTGAACCCCATCCACCCCAGCGTGTATCAGAGAGACACATAACACTACAGAACAGAAGCATGCCCTTTGCCCCATCTGGTTCATGCTGAACTGTTATCCTGTCTAGACCCATTGATCCGCACCTGGAGCACAGGCCTCCACATTCCCCCATCCACGTACTTATCCAAACTTCTCTGAATGTTGCAATCGAACCTGCATAAGACAAATTGGAAGAGTTGGCAAAAAAGTGGCAGATGGGATACAATGTTGGGAAATGTACGATGATGCATTTTGGCAATAGTGCGGACCATTATCTAAATGGGGAGAAGGTTCAAACTTCGGAGGTGCCAAGGGACTAAGGAGTCCTTGTGCAAGACTCCCAGAAGGTTAGTTTACAGATTGAGTCTTTGGTAAAGGCCGCAAATGCAGTATAGGCATTTATTTCAAGGGGAATAGAATATAAATACAAGGAGATGATGCTGAGCCTTTATAAGACACTAGTCAGGCCACACTGGGAGTATTGTCAACAGTTCTGGGCCCCGTGCCTCAGAAAGGATGTGTTGTCATTGGAGAGAGTCCAGGGGAGGTTCACGAAGATGATTCCAGGAATGAAGGGGTTAACATATGAGGAGCATTTGGCAGCTTTGGGCCTGTACTCACTGGAATTTAGGAGAATGCGGGGGGACCTCATTGAAACCTACTGAATGTTGAAAGGGCTAGACAGGGCGGATGTGGAGAGGATGTTTTCTATGGCGGGGGTATCCAGAACTTGGGGGTACAACCTCATAATTGAGGGGCAACCTTTTAGAACAGAAGTAAGGAGGCATTCTTTTAGCCAGAGAGTACTGAATCTGTGAAATGTTCAGCCACAGACAGTGGTGGAGGCCAAAGCCATGGATATATTTGAGGTGGAGATTGATAGTTACCTGATTGGTTAGGGCATCAAAGGATACGGTGAGAAGGCAGGTGTGTGGAGTTAAGTGGGATCTGGGATCAGCCACGATGGAATGGCGGAGCAGACTTGATGTGCTGAATTCTGCTCCTATGTCTAATGGTCTTACGGTCTAAATTTTCTCTGCACTCTTTCAAGCTTATTCAATCTTGCTCCTGCCAGTAGGTGAGCAAAAATGCACTCCAAATTAGGCCTCACTAACATCTTAGGCGATTTCAACATAACATCCCAACTCACGTACCCAATACATTGTTGTACGAAAGCCAGTATACCAAAAGCTCTCTTCATGACATCATCTACCTTTGACGCTTCTTTCAAGGAATTATGGATCTGTATTCCCAGATATCTCTGTTCTACCACACTCCTCAGTGCCCGACCGTTCACTGTGCAAGTCCTACCCTGGTAACACATGTCTGTATTAAATTCCATCTGCCAATTTTCAGCCCATTTTCCCAGCTGGGGTGAATACAGCTAGTAATTCAAGGAACAACCCGGGATAGCGGTTCTGATATCCCTCCTCTCAGTACCATGCCACAGAGTTGATGGTCACCTCCAGCACCAATCCTTACCTGCGGACTTTGGGCTGAATTTCTCCCTGTGGGCAGCACAGACAGCCAGCAACCGATAGCCAAGCTCCAAGTCAAAGCCTTGTTGGGTCGACACATGGCTTACAACCTGCAGCAAAGAAAAAAGGAGCAAAATCAACAAGCAACAAGCAATTTCGACACCACAGGCACTAGTCTCCCCACCATCAAGGACATCATTGATGCCTCAATAAAGTGACATCTATCATGCTCTCCTCTCATTACTACCATCAATAGGTGGTGGGGTGGAGATACGTCTCTACCAAAGGAGGTGTAAGGCGCTCCTTCCCTCCGCTAGCCTGCAGGTCGCCCTTGGGCAAGGTGTAGCACCTGCTTTGCCCCCGATCAGGGTCATGTGAAGCCATGAGAGCAGGTGGTGGACAGTTATATGAACAGCTGGTGCATATCACAAGTCCTGGTTATGTGACCACTGACACCAGGCAGACAATCTCTGAAGAGTATTGATAATGGCTGGGGTCACCCGTCTTATAAAGGCACTGCCCAGAAGATGACAATGGCAAACCACTTCTGTAGCCACACTGGTGGCCAGTGCTATCATGTTTGCTGTTGTGTGCTGGGGCAGCAGGCTGAGGGTAGCAGACACCAACAGAATCAACAAACTCATTCGTAAGGCCAGTGATATTGTGGGGATGGAACTGGACTCTCTCACGGTGGTGTCTGAAAAGAGGATGCTGTCCAAGTTGCATGCCATCTTGGTCAATGTCTCCCATCCACTACATAATGTACTGGGTGGGCACAGGAGTACATTCAGCCAGAGACTCATTCCACCGAGATGCAGCACAGAGCGTCATAGGAAGTCATTCCTGCCTGTGGCCATCAAACTTTACAACTCCTCGCTTGGAGGGTCAGACCCTGAGCCAATAGGCTGGTCCTGGACTTATTTCATAATTTACATATTACTATTTAATTATTTATGGTTCTATTACTATTTATTATTTATGGTGCAACTGTAATGAAAACCAATTTCCCTTGGGATCAATAAAGTATGACTATCACTATGACTATGACTATGACTAGAAAAATTTGCCAAGAACAATCATGGTCAAAGACCATAATCGTCCACATCATACAACACAGCACATATTGATGATCATCATCAGGGAGAAGATACAGGACATTTTAGGACATACTGAACATTTTAGTGACAGATTCTTCCCCTCTGCCATCAGGTTTCTGAACAGTCCATGAATCCATAATACTATCTCACTATTTTGCTTTATTTTTGCACTATTTATTTATTACTGTAACTTCTAGTAATTTTTTTTGTGTTTCACACTGCACTGCTGCTGGAAAACAGCAGATTTCATGATGCATGTTGATGATGGTAAATCTGATTCTGGTTAGAAAGGATGGGTTTGTTTTACTTAGAGAGAAACTCAAGAGACATTGGAGGAACTCAGCAGGCCGAGCAGCGTGCGTGGATGGAAATGGACAGTTCATGTTGAGGCCTTCACCTGGACTGAAACAGAGAGGCGAGATAAAATTATTACAAGGAAGGTGAAAGGAAGGGGTGGGATGACAGCCGGCAGGTCGTAATGGAGTCGGGTGAGGCCGCTGATGGGCATGTGAGACTCGGGAGGTGGTAATGCTGCCAGCAGCTGGGGGGAGATCGGCTTGAAAATGATGGAACGTATTAGGAGAGGAAGGTGGACCATGGGATAAAGGGAAGGAGGTGGGGAGAGGAACCAGAGGGAAGAGAGATGGGCAGAAAGGGGGCAGGAAGGGAAACAGGCATGGAGATGGGGGGCCAGGTAGATCAAGAGGAGGGAGCAGTTACCAGAAGTCAGAGAATTCATACTGTCAACTGTGGACCACCCAGGATGGCATGGTATCGTAGTGGTTAGCACAATGCTTTACAGTACAGCCAACCCGGGTTCAGCTCCTGCCCCTGCCTGTAAGATGTTTGTGCGTTCTCCCCGTGACCGCGTGGGTTTCCTCCGGGTGCTCTGGTTTCCTCCCACAGTCCAAAGACGTACCGATTGGTAGATTAATTGGTTTTTATAGATTATCCTGAGATTAGGCTAGGGTTAAAATGAGGGAACTGCTGGGTGGCGTGGCTCAGGGGGCCTGATCCAATTAATCAATCAATCAATATATACGTACATATGAGGTGTGGCTCCTCTAGGTCAAGTTTAGCCTCAACCTGGCAGCAATGGAGACCAAGGAGGGATCGGTCAATGTGGGAACAGGAGAGATAATTAAAATGGCTGATGAACGGGACTGGTGGACGTCGTGGTTTCTACGTTTCTCATTGGCAGGGAGAACATGCCAGTCCTCAGTCCTCACTGAGGGGTCAGCACTGGAAAGGGTGAACAGCTTCAATTTCCTGGGCGTCAACATCTAAGAGGATCTATCCTCGGCCCAATCACAAAGGAGACATAGTTTCAAGGAGATTTGGTATGTCACCGAAGACTCTATAAATTTCTACAGATGTACCGTGGAGAACAACTCTGTTTGGATTACCATCTGGTATGGAGGCTCCAGTGTTCAGGATTGAACGAGGCTGCAGAAGGTTGTAAACTCAGCCAGATCCATCCAGGGCAACAAACCTCCTGACTATCAAGGACATCTCCAAAAGATGGTGACTCCATCATTACCCAGGACCTGCCCTCTCCTTGTTATTACCAACCAGGAGGAGGTACAGGAGCCTGAAGACCCACACTCAACATTTTAAGAACTGTTTCTTCCTCTCCGCCGTCAGATTTCCAAATGGTCCGTGAACTCATGACAGCATCATTCCTCTTTCTTGCAGGATTTATTTATAGATTTCATGTATTTACACTGCACTGCTGCCACAAGACAACAGATTTTGTATCACTTGTCAGTGACAATAAACCTGATTCTGATTAGTCATGCGTGTTTTCAAAGAACAGGGGAAGAATTCTAGTTTCTTTTCCAGTCATGATGAATGGTCTCAGCCTGAAACGTCGACCCCTTATTTCTCTCCATAGATGCTGCCTGACCTGCTGAGTTCCTCCAGCATTTTGTGTGTTGCAGGGGGAAGAGGAATGCATGTGGCGGTAGTTAAATGGACTTCCAGGAAGAGGTTAACAAAGTCCACCAGAAGGAATGGACCTGGACATCAGGTTGCCTGAAGGTCAGAAGATAGGGAGTGAAGATAACAACGTTAGCTGGATGTGACTCGCTTAGTTGCTCTGCTGGGACTGCAGCTAATCACCGTATTTATCAATGACTCACAGGTTGGAGTGGGAAGCCACATAATCAGTCTGCCGATGACACAGAGCTAGGAGACACTGTAGGCAGTGGGACGCAAGCATTATATTACAGAGGCATATTAATAGATTGAGAGAGGGTAAAAATCTGGCAATGTTGAGATCACTGCTAGACAGAACATGGAAGGACTGGAATGGTTTTGAAAAGCTGAAAGTGAGGAAGATTCCGAAAGAGTAGAGATTTACTGAACACAAGAGATTCAGCAGATGCTGACAAACCACAGCATAGCACACACAAAACAGTGCCAGTGGAAACTATTCAGGCACCCTGAAATAGTAGGCAGAGCTAAGACTGCGCCCAGTGGCCGCCTTTTTGAGTTAATCTGCGGAAATAGCTTTAATTCCTCTCTTGAATGTCTCCTCCTTCCCTCTTCAAGGTGGCTGGGGTTCTGTCGAGGCCCTGGTCTACAATGGCAGTCAAACTGTGATTTCTTTTTTTACAGCAGATGAGTTCCCACTCCTGGCGCTCGCCAGCTGTTTTCCGACAGCCTCCAGACACGGCTTGGAAGATGGCGCCTCCCGGGTGCGGCCCTGCGCGACCCTATGGTCAACTGATTCCATGTCGGTGTTGCCGACCGAGGCGCCACGGGAGAAGGAACATCAGGATTTTGCTGCGGCGGGCGTATGGATGGAGGTCTCTGTAGTTGAGCGGTCGCACTCACTCGCTTTCTCTCGATGGTGGCGGAGTTTGCTGCCTACCCTCCAGTCGGAGAACCTCGGAATAAAAAGCGAGGTGGCGGACTGCAAGGTCGTAACAGCAACTGTCAGCGTCCCCTTTCACTGTGAAAATGGGTGGCACCTCTCTGTCCCTTGTTAGTGAAAGGGGGAGAGCCTGTGGCACGTCAAACCGTCGGGTAAACTATAGTTTTTTTTACTGCAGATCATGGTCTCTCTTTGGGTGCTTTGCTGTTGCTTGGTGGGTGGTGGGTGCTGACATTTTTTGCTGAAGTGGGCAGGGGGGAGGCTGATGTGTGGATGCGTTGCTCCTGCGTGCATGGGGGCGTACTTTGGGGTTCTAACGTGTGCTTGTCACATTCTTTTGGGGTTCTGTTTCTCGTGGCTGGCTGCGAAGACGAAGTATTTCAGGTTGCATACTGTACACGTTCTCTAATAATAAACCCTTTACTGTAAGCAGGAAAGAGAAAGAAAACAACAACACATAGAAAAGGCTGGGGGATCTCAGCAGGGCAGGCAGCATCTTTGTGGAGGCGAATAACTTCATTGAGGTATTCAGGTGTGATAACTGAAGCTGGCATTGTACCCACAGGAGGGGAGTACAAACTACTGACACAGAACTGAGACAGAAACTTAAACAGAATCCTCCAACACCCTCCCCCCAATTTTTAAATGGGCTATCCCACCTCCTTCCTGCCAGTTGTAATCTCAACCCTCAAACATTAACGGCCCATGTCCCTCCTGCTGTCCCGCCAGCCTTCTTCTAGAGCACTAGGTACTAAGACAGCTGATCACCTTCCGTCTGAGATTGATTGACTCCATGGGATATGGGCAAGCTTTACGGAGTGGAGTCACCAATCAGCGACATTCCCATTGAATGGTGAACAGGTTCAAGGGGCTGAATGGCCTACTCCCGGTCAAACGTTTTCTCAACGTCACGACGTGGGCTGACTTCCCCAGTGTGACTTCCTGGCTTTTCAGCGGGGCGGTGGGGGAGAGGATGTCTGCACTCTAATTCCAGCAAGGTTCTGGTGGTCGGAAAGCAGAACTGCACAGACCACAACAGCAGGCTGACGTCAACCCCGGCAGAAAGTCAGTCGGGGACACCTGCTCACTGTAACCCCACTGCCGCCCAGACACCAGCACAGAGAGGGCAGGAAAAGCCACTGAGCAACAAACCCAGTCGCGGTTTGGGAACCAAAACAGAAAATGGAATAAACACACAACTGAGTCACTGGGTTCACTTCAGGGACCCTTTGTTCATTACCAGGAAAGAGAAAAAACTAAGAGCATCACACACAAAATGCTGGAGGAGCTCAGCAGGTCAGGCAGCATCTCCAAAGGGTAAGATGGCAGTAAGTTGGGAGCACGTGCAGATGCAGCAGCCTCTTGGGGGTCAACCAAAGGTGCTGTTTTCTTTGTGAAATGTATTTTTTTTTAGATTGTAGGTCTATACTGGACTCCAATAATAATGAGTATAGCAGGTCCACTGCGCCAGTGAGCTTCTCGTTGTTTGTAGTAGCCGGCCAGCGGTTCAGAAAAGGGGAGGCCAGCCATCAGACCCTGATGGGAGAGTCCGGCCACCAAGCCGCGGGAGGATCCGGTTTGCGTTTGGAAGAGCTGACTTGGGTTCAGGCTGTGCTGCTGCCCACTAAAATCCCTGGAGTTGGAGCACAAAGGCAGCATGCAGAGAAACCGTGAGTGACTGTCCTGGACATTTTTATTGTGATCGCAAAACCCTGTTGGACATTGATTGCCGCAAGCCTGTTTCCCTTGTTTAGTCGGGGCAGTGTCACCTCTGTTGTAGTGAGGACTAAGCCCAAAGCTGCGGGCTTGCCTGCTGCTGCAGTCCAGCTGAGGAGGTGGTGTAGCGTGGCATCCGTACTCGGTTTAGGGGTGGCCCTTCTCCGTGGATTATCACCTTGTCGTGGTGGAGAAGCTTGTGTGGTCCTGTGATCCCGAGAGCGATGCCGTCTGGAGCTATATGGTAGGGTCACCCATGGCGGTAAGGTTGAGGGTGAGGTCCCTGACAAAGAACAATCCAACCAAGACCTCAGCAGTGGAACAGGCGGATGAAGTTACTTCAAACCCAACGGCTGTGAAGGCGGATGAAGGCTGCAACAAATCCACCAGCTCCAATCGTTGTGGTTTCCATGCCATTGGAATCAGTTGTTTGATTTGTGAAGTATCGTGTGCTTCTTGGAGTGCAACATCAAGTACACGTTTAACAAATACACGCACAGGCGTCTTCACTCTGTGAGCCACTTCTTCAGAACGAAGACCATCATCCTCGACCTCGAGGGATAGCCACGGCGATGACGAGGGGTGGCCTCTCCCATTGGTGCTGCCCACCAGTGTGTAACTCCATGGAATTACAGGCTGGACTCCCGGGAATCATCAATTTCAGGGACTGTTTGTTCAGGGTCTTGGACTAAGAATGTGCTTTTTTTCTGTGATTATATTCTTTTTTTCCTCTTGTTATTCTGAATACATGTATATGTTTTTGCACCTTGGCACAGATGAACACGGATGGTCTTGTTTGGCCGTATCCATGTATGGTTTGAATGATAATTAAAATTAATTTGATTTTAAGAGGAATAAAAGTTGATGTTTCAGACTGAGGAAGTTTATTGGGACTGAAAAGGAAGGGAGAAGAAGCCAGAATAAGGAGATGGGGCGGGGGGAAGAAAGCACAGGAGATCACTACCATCAGAGAGGAGGAGATCACTACCATCAGAGAGGTGGTACAGGAGATTACTACCATCAGAGAGGTGGTACAGGAGATCACTACCATCAGAGAGGAGATTATTACCATCAGAGAGAAGGAGATCACTACCATCAGAGAGGAGATTACTACCATCAGAGAGGAGGTACAGGAGATCACTACCATCAGAGAGAAGGAGATTACTACCATCAGACAGGAGATTACTACCATCAGAGAGGTGGTACAGGAGATTATTACCATCAGAGAGGAGGTACAGGAGGTCCCTACCATAGAGAGGAGATTACTACCATCAGAAAGGAGGAGCTCTGGAGGAACTCAATAAGTCAGACAGGATCTATGGAGAGGAATAACGAGCTGACATTTCAGGCCAAGACCCTTTCTTTCCAGTCCTGATGCAGAAACCACCTTGCAGTGACCATAAGATATAGGAGCAGAACTAGGCCATTCAGCCCATCGAGTCTGCTCCACCATTCCATCATGGCTGATTTATCTTCCCTCTCAACCCTATTCTCCTGTCTTCTCGCTGTGATGTTTGACGCCCTGACTAATCAAGAACCTACCAACCTCCACTTTAAATATATCCAACAACCGGCCTCCAGAGCCGTCTGTGGCAATGAATGAATTAGCTACATACTAAACAGTTGTGGATCAGGGGACGTACCGACAAACATCCCATCAGACTCTGCTCGAAGGTCCTCTGGAACGCACGAGGATCTTCACACCAGTCCAGAAGCTCCCGAGCCGCTGTCTGGAAGCTGCCTGGGCTTTGTAGATGCTGTGGAACAGAGGGAGATTACATCAGGAGATTCAGATTCATTTATTTATTACACTTTCAGTGAAGTGCATCGTTTTGCATCAACAACCAGCACAACTAAGGACGTGCCGGGGGGTGGGAGGGGGCAGGCCATAAGTGTTGCCGCACATTCCGTCACCAAGATAGCACCTCCACAATGCTCAGAACAACAGACGCATCAACAACAACAAAAACAAGCTAAACAACAGTAAAACAAGACACTTTTTCACACACACATACACACAACCCCAGGACAGGGCAGGGCACCTCCAGACCTATGTCCTTGTCCCGAGACTCAGAGACTCACGGATATTGGGCCAACCACATTAAGTTTCTAGAAGGTCACAGCCTGCAATCCCTCTGGGCCCAGATCATTTTCATATCCAATCTCCAACAGGGAGTTTAGACAGAACTTAATTGCTCCCCCTGGGAATGGTTGAGAAATAAGTTCTCTTTATCACTGAGCAAATCGCAGAGGCTTACTCCTGGCTTTTCACCATTTATACAACACAGCGAAAATAAAAATCCTTAAAGTAAGATTGATTTGCTGCTGTAAATTAAACAGAATTATAAACGTTGCACCTTGCAAGAAGAGACCATTCAGTCGCCTGTGTACATTTCACGGCCAGGTTCAAGAACAGTTACTACCCCTCAACCATCAGGCTCTTGAACAAAAGGATAATGACACTCATCTGTTGAGATGTTCCCACAACCAATGATCTCACTTGAAGCATTCTTCTTCTGGTTATTTCACAGTCTTGTTATTTATTGCTGTTTATTTAAATTTGCATTTGCACAGTTTGTGGTCTTCTGCAATCTGGGGGGAGGAGGGGAGAGGTCGGAAGAGGGGAGAGGTGGGGAGAGGGGGGGAGAGGTGGAAGAGGGGGGAGAGGGGGAGAGGGGGGAGAGGGGGAGGGGGAAAGGGGAGAGGGGAGGGGGAAAGGGGAGAGGGGGAGAGGAGAGAGGGGGAGAGGGGAGAGAGGGAGAGGGGGGAGAGAGAGGGAGAGAGAGAGGGGTGGTAGGAGGTGAAGGGGGTTAGGAGAGGTGGTAGAGAGGGGAGGAGAGGAAGGGGTAGGAGGGTGGTGGGAGGTGGGAGAGAGAGGGAGAAGAGGAGAGGGGCGAGAAGGGGGGGGCGAGAGGGGGAGGAGAGGAGGGGCAGAGGGGGAAGAGAGGAGGGGGAAAGAGGGGGAGGAGAGGAGGGGGGTGAGGGGGGAGGAGAGGGGGGCGAGAGGAGGAGGAGAGGAGGGGGCGAGAGGCGGAGGAGAGGAGGGGGTGAGAGGGGGAGGAGAGGGGGCAGAGAGAGGGCATGAGGGGGGTTAGGGTAAAGAGAGAGAGAGGGTGGGGAGAGAGGGGGGAAGGGGAAGGGGAGAGAGGGTGGGGGGATGGGGAAAGGGTAGAGGGGATGGTGAGGGAGGAGAGTGGGGAGAGGGTAAAGGGGGATGGGGAAGGTAGAGGGGGTGGAAAGAGAGTAGAGGGGGATGGGGGGGAGGGTAGAGGGGGATGGGGAAGATGACCAACATGCTCTGGCCCTCTTTTCCCAGATTGCTGATAACAGACATTCCATTCAAATTCCATTGCTTGAACCAACCAACTAGAGAGCCCCATTCAGGTAATTCGATACCCACCACTGAAACCAAGTACTACCAAAACCAATGGCAACCACACTGAACTTTTACATGCACAAAGGTAATTATATAAAATACAAACACGCATTAGAAAGTTACAATTATACAGTCCAATCCAACACACAGTTTGTGCCACATACTCACCCATGCACTGGGAGAATTTACCTCACCAAGTAACCTACCAACCAGAACGCCTTTGGGACATAGGGGGAGAATCCGGAGCACCCAGGGAAACCCACTGGGTGACAGGGAGAACGTGTTGACTCCACACAGAACAGCGTGGTAAGTCGTGCTTGAACGTGGGATGCTGGAGCCGTGAGACGGTTGTCTCCGCGAGCCACACCACTGAGCTGACCCGCTGAGTGTTTCCGGCACTTCCCCCTTCCACGTCAGAAAGGAAATATTACCAAGGGCGAACCAGAATTAGAACCAGGTTTCTATCACCGGCGCACAGCATGTCGTGAAATTTGCTGTTTCACGTCAGCAGTACTGTACATAATGTTAAAAAAGGATTCATTATGAAAACTGTGCACAGCATCAGAGCAATGTGGCATTCCTGGTTTCACGGACCGTTCAGAAATCTGATGATGGAAGGGAAGGAGCCGTTCAGTGCAGGTCATCAGACTCCCTGATGTAGTACCGAGAGAAGGGCACGGTGGGGGTCCTTCACAATGGATGCCACCTTCTTGTCCTCAATGGTTGTGCCCACGACGGAGCCATCTGCTGCCTCTTTCGACCTCGCCCATTGGAACATCCATATCAGACGGTGACACAGCCGGTACAGCTGTCGAAATTTGCTAGGGTCTTTGGTTACATACCAAATCTCCTCAAACTCCGAATGAAGTCTAGCCCACTGCCGTGCCTTCTTCATGCTTGCATCAATACGTTGTGCACAGGATAGATCATCAGTGATGTTGGCAACCAGGAACTTGGAGTTCCTCACCCCTGACCCTTCAATGAGAACAGCAGAAATAGGAGCAGGAGTCGGCCATCTGATTCATCGAGCCTGCTCCACCATTCAGTAAGATCAGGGCTGATCTGACCATGGACTCATCTCCACCTACCTGTCCACAATCAATTCCTTGGTCTTACTGGCGCTGAGTGCAAGGTATTTGTTGTGACACCACTTAACCAGCCAATCTATCTCTCTCCTGTACACCTCGTCATCACCATCTGAGATTCTGCCCAGAGCACATCACAGCAACAAACATGCACTCGATGTCAGTAAGAATAAAGAACTGACTACGGACAGAGAAGGTAAGATGAGGGAACACACACAAGTCCTCATTCAGGGGTCAGAAAGTGGAGAGAGTGAGCAATTTCAAATTCCTGGGTGTCTATCTCTGAGGATCTATCCTGGTCTCAACATACCGATGCAATTACAAAGGAGGCACGACAGCGGCTGTATGTTATTAGGAGTTTGAGGAGATTTGGTATGTCACCAAAGACACTTGCAAATTTCTACAGATGTACCATGGAGTGCATTCTAACTGGGGGTGGGGGTTGGGGGGAGCTACTGCACAGGATCGAAATAAGCTGCAAAGGTTTCTACACTCAGTCAGCTCCATCGTGGATACCAGCCTCTGTAGTACTCAGGACATCTCCAGGGAGCAATGCCTCAAAAAGGGGGCGACCATCATTAAGGACCCCCAATAACCCAGGACATGCCCTCTTCTCGTTACTACCATCAGAAGCCTGAAAGTACACACTCAATGATTCAGGAACAGCTTCTTCCCCTCTACCATCCAACATCTGAATGGACAATGAACCCATGATCACTACCTCACTACTTTTCTATTTCTATTTATTTATCACTATTTATTTAACTATAAATTACTGTAATTTATATTTTTTTCTATTATCATATAT
Source organism: Mobula birostris (assembly GCF_030028105.1). NCBI lineage: Eukaryota > Metazoa > Chordata > Chondrichthyes > Myliobatiformes > Myliobatidae > Mobula > Mobula birostris. The sequence continues at coordinate 163,304,216 of NC_092377.1, forward strand.
TTGATTGTACTGCTGCTGCAAAGTTAATAAATTTCACAGGCCGGTGATAGCAAGTCTGATTCTAATCCTGGTTCTGATTTACAGATGGGGTTTGAGCCACTGCGTCACCAGTTTAGGCCGAGTAGAGCAGTCAGCTAAGCACACATCCTTGAGATGCACCTGTATTAATTGCAGGTAGATGTCAGGTCTCAACGGACTGAGTTACAGGCCATGGGTAAACAGTCTGGGCCTTGACTCCTGGGAGCGTAAGAGACTGAGCGGTAGTCTCACAGAGCTGTGTAAAATCATGACGGCTAGAGACAGGGTGAAGCAACACACACAAAATGCTGGTGGAACGCAGCAGGCCAGGCAGCATCTATAGGAAGAAGTACAGTCGACGTTTCGGGCCGAGACCCTTCTTTATATCTCCTCTTTCAGTTAGTCCTGACGAAGGGTCTCGGCCCGAATCGTCGACTGTACGTCTTCCTATAGATGCTGCCTGGCCTGCTGCGTTCCACCAGCATTTTGTGTGTGTTGCTTGAATTTCCAGCACCTGCAGATTTCCTCCTGTTTGAGAGATAGGGTGAGCAGGGTTGTGGAATCAAAACCTAACAGATGCAGTTTTAAGGTGAGAAGGCAATATATTTAATAAGAATCTGAGACCCTGAGACCCTAAGACAGAGGAGCAGAAATAGGCCATTTGGCCCATCGAGTCTGCTCTGCCATTTGATCTTGGCCAATGGCAACTTTTTGACACAGCGGCTGGTCGATATATGGAACTAGCTGCCAGAGGAGGTGTGTGAGGCAGGGACATCAGATACATTTCAGATGTGGATGTGTATACGTGCAGCAAGAGATTAGAGAGATATGGGCCAAGGAATTAGCTTGAGTATACATCTTGGTCAGCACGGACATGTATGGGCTGAGGGGCCTTTCTCCATGCTGCACGACTCCATGTCTCTGTTTCCGGCATCAGCTGTTTTCTTTATTTACAATTATCCGGCTGCCGGTGAAGCGCTGTATGAGTTGTGAACGGCACCTTTGACAAGGGAGCACACCCAGGACTGAACAGGCCTCGGACCAGCGTGGAAAACTATCATCCATTCATTGTGTGCCATGTCCTATGACATGGGCGATCGTGGTCTTTCTATGACCATGATTGTTCTTGGCAAATTTCCCTACAGAAGTGGTTTGCCACTGGCTTCTTCTGGGCAGTGTCTTTACAAGACGGGTGACCCCAGCCATTATCAATACTCTTCAGAGATTGTCTGCCTGGTGTCAGTGGTCACATAACCAGGACTTGTGATCTGCACCAGCTGCTCCCACGGCTTCACAGGTTACACCTTGCCCAAGGGTGACCTGCAGGTTAACGGAGGGAAGGAGCACCTTACACCTCCTTTGGTAGAGATGAATCTCCACCCCACCACCCGTGTAACCATACTCACCTCAAATCTGAACTAATTCCATAACTGATAGACTCACCTTCCAGGACTCTAAGAACTCATGTTCTCAGTTTGTCTGTCTGCCTATCTATCCACCTGTCTGTTATGTATGTTTGTATGTATTTATTTATTTAGTTTGCAGAGTTAGTCTTCTTTTTGAATATTGTGTGCAGTTTTTTAATTGATTCTATTGTATTTCTTTGTTCTACAGTGAGGCCTGCAAGAAAATGAATCTCAAGGTGGTATATACTGAAATGTACACTGAATGGCCACTTTATTATGTACCTCCTGTATCTAATGGAGAGGTCAACTGAGTGTGTGTTCATGGTCTTCTGCTGCTGTAGCCCATCCACGTCAAGGTTCGACATGTTGTGCATTCAGGGATGCTCTTCTGCACACCACTGTTGTATTTGTGGTTATTTGAGTTACTGTCGCCTTCCTGTCAGTTTGAACCAGTCTGACCATTCTCCTCTGACCTCTCTCATTGACAAAGCATTTCCATACACAGAACTGCCATTCACTGGATTTTTTTTCTTTTGTTTTTCACACCATTCTCTGTAAACTCTTGTGATTGTTGTGAATGGAAATCCCAGGAGATCAGCAGTTTCTGAGATACTCAAACCACCCTATCTGGCACCAACAACCATTCCACGGTCAAACTCACTTGAATCACACTTCTTCTGATGTTTGGTAAGAGAAACAACTGAACCTCTTGACCATGTCTGCATGCTTTTATGCCATGAGTTGGTGCCACATGATTGGCTGATTAGATATTAGATATTGGCTCATTAATGCAAATTAGATATTTGCATTAATGAGCAGGTGTACAGGCATACCTGATCCAAACGTGTATGTATGTACTTTGATAATAAATTAACTTTGAACTTTGAAGGTAATCCAAGACTGGGCCGAGCCAGTTTACCTGGAGCAGGGGCTCCGTGGTTCCGGAGCCCTGATCCTCTGGCAAAATCTGTGCAGGATTTATCACGGGGCGTGCAGACCATCTCACTGCCTTTAATGCAGTATCAGTGGCTGCAAGCTCCAACAGGCTGTGTGACGCACCAGGGAACAGACACGGCAATTGGCGCCATGAATGAAAACACCCAAAACAACAAAAACTCCTCTGTGTTACTTGAAGGCAGCTATCAAAGTGGATTAGTGACGTACAAGCCAGAACAGTTGCAATTTACACACCAGTAACATGGACTATGTAAAGTTCAAAGTAAATTTATTATCAAAGTGCATATGTCACCACATACAACCCTGAAGTTCATTTCCTTGCAAACATTTACAGGAAGATAAAGAAATCAATAGATTCTATGAAAAAACTATTCATTAAAAGGACTGAAAAGCAACTAATATGCAAAAGAAGACAAATCATGCAAATAATAAATAACACTGAGAACATGTGTTGTCGAGTCCTTGAAAGTGAGTCCGTAGGTTGTAGGATCAGTTCATTGTTGAGGTGAATGAAGTTATCCACACCAGTTCAGGAGGCTGATGTTTGAGGGGTAATAACTGTTCCTGAACCTGGTGGTGTGGTACCTGATGGTTGTAGGGTAATAACTGTTCCAGAACCTGGTGGTGTGGGATCTGATGGTTGAGGGGTATAACTGTTCCTGAACCTGGTGGTGTGGGACCTGATGGTTCAGGGGTAATAACTGTTCCTGAACCTGGTGGTGTGGGACCTGATGGTTGAGGGGTAATAACTGTTCCTGAACCTGGTGGTGTGGGACATGATGGTTGAAGGGTAATAACTGTTCCTGAACCTAGTGGTGTGGGACCTGATGGTTGAGGGGTAATAACTGTTCCTGAACCTGGTGGTGTGGGACCTGATGGTTGAGGGGTAATAACTGTTCCTGAACCTGGTGGTGTGGGACCTGGTTGTAGGGTAATAACTGTTCCTGAACCTGGTGGTGTGTGACCTGATGGTTGTAGGGTAATAACTGTTCCTGAACCTGGTGGTGTGGGACCTGATGGTTGAGAGGTAATAACTGTTCCTGAACCTGGTGGTGTGGGACCTGATGGTTGAGAGGTAATAACTGTTCCTGAACCTGGTGGTGTGGGACCTGATGGTTGTAGGGTAATAACTGTTCCTGAACCTGGTGGTGTGGGACCTGATGGTTGAGGGGTAATAACTGTTCCTGAACCTGGTGGTGTGGGACCTGATGGTTGAGAGGTAATAACTGTTCCTGAACCTGGTGGTGTGGGACCTGATGGTTGTAGGGTAATAACTGTTCCTGAACCTGGTGGTGTGGGACCTGATGGTTGAGGGGTAATAACTGTTCCTGAACCTGGTGGTGTGGGACCTGATGGTTGAGAGGTAATAACTGTTCCTGAACCTGGTGGTGTGGGACCTGATGGTTGAGAGGTAATAACTGTTCCTGAACCTGGTGGTGTGGGACCTGATGGTTGAGGGGTAATAACTGTTCCTGAACCTGGTGGTGTGGGACCTGATGGTTGAGGGGTAATAACTGTTCCTGAACCTGGTGGTGTGGGACCTGATGGTTGAGGGGTAATAACTGTTCCTGAACCTGGTGGTGTGGGACCTGGTTGTAGGGTAATAACTGTTCCTGAACCTGGTGGTGTGGGACCTGATGGTTGAGAGGTAATAACTGTTCCTGAACCTGGTGGTGTGGGACCTGATGGTTGTAGGGTAATAACTGTTCCTGAACCTGGTGGTGTGGGACCTGATGGTTGAGGGGTAATAACTGTTCCTGAACCTGGTGGTGTGGGACCTGATGGTTGAGGGGTAATAACTGTTCCTGAACCTGGTGGTGTGGGACCTGATCGCTGTAGGGTAATAACTGTTCCTGAACCTGGTGGTGTGGGACCTGATGTTTGAGGGGTAATAACTGTTCCTGAACCTGGAGGTGTGGGACATAGAACATAGAACACAGAATAGTACAGCACAGGAAGATCATTCGGCCAACAATGTTGTCCCAAACCAACTGAAAAAACAATCAAAAACACCCAAAAACTAATCCCTGCTATTTACCCCTTGTCCATGTCCCTCCATCTTCCTCACATCCACGTGCCTACCCAAACATTTCTTAGAAGCCTCTAATGTAGTTACCCTCTATCCCCATACTGGGCAGCGCATTCTAGGCATCCACTATTCTCTGGGTAAAAAACTTACTTGCTCTCACCATCAATGCAAACCATCTGGTATTAGACATTCAACCCTGGGAAAGAGATACTCTGTCCACTCTATCTATGCCTCTCATAATCTTATAAACCTCTATCAGAGCTCCCCTTAGCCGCTGACGCTCCAGAGAAAACAACCCAAGTTTATCCAGCCTCCCATGATAGCATATGCCCCCTAAACCAGGCAGCGTCCTGATAAACCTCATCTGCACCCTCTCCAAAGCCTCAACATCCTTCCTATAGTGGGGTGACCAGCACTGTACTCAGTACTGCAGATGTGGCCCATCCAGAGCTTTATAAACTTGCCCATTTATAAAAGCAGTAGTCATTTCTTACAATGATTAATAACTATTTTTAATCAGTTCAATGCTGAAAGTAGGTAGCCATACTTATAGGGAGACCTATAGATTACAAAAATCTTATATCTTTTTTAGGTACAGCATAATCACAGGCTCTTCTGGCCCAACAAGCCCACATTGCCCAATTATAGCCACATGACCAAGTAACCTGCTAACCTGTACGTCGTTGGAACGAAGGTGGTGATGGGCAGGGTAAGGAGATGTCAGTCCAAAGCCTCCTCTACTGCCACAACGAGGCCACACTCAGGTTGGAGGAACAACATCTTATATTCCACCTGGGTAACCTCCAACCTGATGGTATGAACATCAATTTCTCGAACTTCCAATAATTGTCCCCCTTCACCATTCCCCATTCCCACCTCTCACCTCGTCTCCTTACCTGCCCATCCCCTCCCTCCTGTCCCTTCCCTTTCTTCCACAGCCTTCTACCCTTCCTATCAGATTCCCCCTTCTCCAGCCCTTTATCTCCTTCACCAATCAACTTCCCAGCTCTTGACTTCACTCCCTCCCCTCCCGGTTTCACCATTAACCTACCACCTTGTACTTCTTCCTCCCCTCCCCCCCCCAACCCCAGTTCTTGCTCTAACCTCATATCTTTTTTTCCAAGTCCTGATGAAGGGTCTCAGCCAGAAACGTCGACTGTTTACTCTTCTCCATAGATGCTGCCTGGCCTGCTAAGTTCCTCCATCATTTTGTGTGTGTTGCCAGAAGGTACAAAAGCAGATACCACCAGGCTCACGAACAGTTTCTGTTGTAAGACTCTACTGAATATGTTTAATGAGACATTTCTGTCCTTAAAAATATGTCTTGTTATGACCTTGCACCTTAATGTCTTGCCTGCACTACACTTTCTCGGTACCTGTAACAATTTGGACTCGTTTTTAAGAGGACTCTGCAGTCTATGTCACGATGTGTGTCTGGTTTCTGGTTACTCCTTTCTTTGTGGCTATTCTGTGCGATTTTGATTGGGACGGGCTGTCTCAGCGGCCTGCAGTCAACGAACAACACGGCACTAAACTGAACTGAACAGAACCAAGCTGAACATTCCTGGACTGTTTCAATAACTTCACAACTGGACGCTTTACTTTCTGTGTGTTATTTGGTCATTTTTTGGCCATTTATGTGACTTGTTCTGTTTTTGCTCATTGGGTGTTTGATGTTTGCTTTGAACAGGTTCCATGGTGTTCCTTTGTTTCGTGGCTGTCTGTGGGAAAGCTCATATGATAATGAATGTACTCCGAATTTATTCTGTATCCTGTTATCGTCTTCCCTTGTTCTACCTCAATGTGCCTTTGCAATTATCCGATCTGTACGGATGGCATGCAAAATAAGGCTTTATCGCTAGACCTTGATACCTGTGTGAAGAATAAACTAATTCACCAATTCAGTATAAATGGTTAGTTGATAGATGGCACAAAACCAGTGGGCTGAATGGCCTGTGTCACTGCTGTAGGGCTTTCTGAGCTAGCACTGACTCGATGGACTGAATGGCCCCTTTCTGTACAATGACTGGTCTATGGCTCTGTCACAAGGATGGCAGTTTCCTGAACTTCAGGAACACTTGCCGGTCATGGTTACACACTAGATTTCTCCTTTGGACCTTTACTATACTGAAGGTTGACATAGCGGCCTAACATTTTACAGCGCGCCAACTGTAAGATCCCGCTGCTCTCTATAAAGAGTTTTGAACGTTTTCCTCTGACTGTTCTCCAGTTCCCCCCACATTCCAAAGACATATGAGTTAAGGTCAGTGAGTCCTCATCAAGGGATCAGTAGAGGAGTAATTTCAAGGTCTTGGGTGTCAACGTCCCCGAGGCACTATCAGCATTTTAATGCAGTTACTGAGGCTACATCTACACTACGCCGGCTAATTCTGAAAACGTCGGTTTCGAGTAAAAACGACAGGCGTCCACACTCAGCGTTTTTCAAAATATCTCCGTCCACATTAAATGGATATTTGGGTGAATCTCCTCCTACTGGGCACGCGCAGGACACATAGAAAACAAGCGAAGAGGAAACAGTGTACTTGGTGCGTGTTTGTCCAGTTGCAGAGTAGAAAAACTTAAAAGGAATTGCTCTTGGCTCTCACGCAGGAGGACTTAAAACTAAAAAAAACAAATACTAGAGCGCATGGAGGAAACCGACAGGGAATTCACGGACAGTATGACCCAGCTGACGACGAACATTGAAAAACTAACTCTGTTGCATTAATAAAGCACCTTGTTAAATGTATAAAACGTCTGCATCAGTGTTATCTTGTATTTCCATACAATGTTACATTAGGCTGTTACACATCTATTGTCAGAGAAGTACTTGCATAAATAGGTAAACCACCTTCATACAAGCAAGGACAGAAAACAGGGCAAAGTGAGTATACTTATTCAGTAAGCTATGGGTCAAAGTATTTGGTGAGTACATTTCTAACCCTTCTGGCTTCAGTCTCGTTGCTGTCTGTTCTGAAATTGTTAGGTGGTTGCGTTCAAGAAAACAACGAAATGCCGCGCTGCGGCTGTCTGTTCCGGCTCGTCATGACAGTGTTTTTAAATAGTCAAAAAAACTCACTTTACAGTTTAACTCTCACGCCGTTCACACCGACTGCGCGTTATAACAGCTTGTGCAGTACCAAGCAGAAGCAGAAAAAGCATCGTTGTTGTGGTGTCGTCATGACAGCGTTTTTAAATCTCTCCGGTTACCCCGTACACACTACAACGGATATTGGGCGTTTTCAGATTTATTCACTCTGGAGATCGTTTCTGAAAATCTCCGTTTTCAGGGGCTGAAAACGCCGGCTCAGTGTGGACAGGAGGGCAAAACGAAGGGAAAAAGCTTCATTTTCAAAATTATCCGGCGTAGTGTGGACGTAGCCTAAGACAGCGGCTCTGTTTCACCTGTGAGTGTGAGGAGATTTGGTATGCAAATTTCTACAGCCGGCTGTGTCACCGTCTGGCATGGGAGGGGGGAGGGGGGAGCACTGCACAGGATTGAAGTAAGTTGCGGAGAGTTGTAAACTCAGTCAGCCCCATCATGGGCACCAGCCTCCGTAGTGTCCAGGACACCTTCAAGGAGCGATGCCTCAAAAAAGTGACATTCATCATTTAGGACCCCCATTACCCAGGCCATACCCTCTTCCCATTGCTACCATCAGGGAGGAGGTACAGGAGCCTGAAGGCACACACTCAATGAATCAGGAACAGTTTCTTCCCCTCTGCCATCTGATTTCTGAATGGACATTGAACCCACGATCACTACCTCACTACTTTTCTCCCCCTCTTTTTGCAATATTTATTTATTTAGCTTTTTATATACACTTTTTACTGTAATTTACAGTTTTTATTATGTATTGCATTGTACCGCTGCCCGCATAGCAATAAATTTCACAACATATGCCGGTGATACTAAACCTGATTCTGATTCTGACGTAGGGGTTAGGGTTCCTGAGTGAGTTGTAGACATCTATGTTGATGCTGGAAGAGTGGTGACGCGTGTGGGCTGCCCCAGTACAACCCTCGCTGATTTGATTGAATGCAAACGATACATTTCCCTGCATGTCTCGCTGTACATGAGACAAATTAAACTAATCTGATCTGTAGTGGTCACTCAGACCTGATGCACTGAACAGCCCGTGCAGCTGTACCGCGCAAACTGTCTTAACCAACACAAAACCTTGCCTTTCTGAAGGCCTGTTGTGAGGTTGATATGGAGGTTTTAGATTGCGTATGTCTGCTGCACAAAATTACAGGAATGTCAATGACGCTGTCTGCCCACTGAAAATAGATTCGACTGTGAGGGCCCAGAAGTGGCCGGTGATAACTGGGCTGTGGCCCTCCCTGACACAGGCCAGGTGACAGCACTCGAAAAGGCAGCATCCATCATTAAGGGCCCCCACCACCCAGGACATGCCCTCTTCTCATTGCTGCCAGCAGGGAGGAGGTACCGGAGCCCGAAGGCACACGCTTAACGATTCAGGAACAGCTTCTTCCCCTCTGCCATCCGATTGAACCAATGAACACTACCTCACTTCTTTTTTAATTTCTATTTTTTCACTATTTATTTAATTTAACTTTTTAATACACATACTTACCATAATTCACAGTTTTTCCCCCTATTATTATGTACTGCAAAGTCAACAAATTTCACAACATATGCCGGTGATATTAAATCTGATCCTTCATATTCTGACTGACAAGTCATGCACTTTGCAAACGGGTTCCCATCACCCTTGGGTCCAATGCCTTGGGAACTACTGGTCCATAGGACATAGAACACTGCAGCACAGCACAGGCCCTTCGGCCCACAGTGTTGTGCTAACCTTATAACCTACTCTAAGATCAACCTAACCTTTCCTTCCTATATAGCCCACCGTTTTTATCCTCTGTGTGCCTATCTAAACATTTCTTAATTGTCGCTAATGTATCTGCCTCTACCAAAGTTCAAAGTTCAAAGTGCATTTATTATCAAAGTATGTAACATTATACAACCTTGTGAGTCGTCTCCGTACGGGCAGCCACAAAACAAGAAACCCAAAAGAACCCATTTAAAAAATGCACCCAATGTGCAGAGAGAAAAAGACAAATTGTGTAAACAATAAAAGTAAGGAAATAGCCCTTAGAATGGTCACCACTCCCGGCAGTGTGTTCCACACACCCTCCACTCTCCGTGTGAAGAACTTAACTCTGATATCCTCCTTATACTTTCCTCCATTTTCCTTAAGGTTACACCCTCTCGTGTTAGTCACTGGGGAAAAGTCCCCGCTTAAAGACTTTAGTCCTTTAGTTGGAAGTTCAGTCTGGAAAAGTGTGAAGTGATTCGCTTCAGGAGGTCGAATTTAAAGACAGAAATAGAGTTAATGGCAGAATTCTTGACGACATGGACCTTGGGATCCACGCCCATGGATTTCTAAGTTGTTACTCAAGTTGACAGGGTGGCTAACAAAGTGTATGGTGTGTTGACCTTCATTAGCTGGGAGATTCAGTTCAAGTGCCGCGAGGTAATGTTGCAACTCTGTAAAGCCCTGTTCGACCTCACCTGGAGCATTGTGCTCAGTTCTGGTCACCTCATGGGAAGGGTGTGGAAGTTTCAGACAGCTGCAAAAGAGACTTACCAGGATGCTGCCTAGGTTAGAGAGAATGTCTTTTAAGTATAGGTTGAGCAGGATAAGGAGGAGGAGGAGTAGAAGGGGTGACTTGATAGAGGTGTACAAGATGAACAGTCAGAGACATTTATCCCCAGGGCAGAAATGGCTAATATTAGGAGGCATTATTGTGAGGTGATTGGAGGAAAGTATAGTGGGGGATATCAGAGGTAGATTTTCTATACAGGAGTGGTGGTAGAGGCAGATACATTAGGGGCATTTAAGAGATTCTTAGGCACATGAATGATATAAAAATGGAGGGCTATGTGGGAAGGAAGGGTTAGATTGAACTCTGAGTTGGTAGAAAGATTAGTCCAAAGTACCTGAAGGGTTCTCTGGTCCTTTTTGATCTCACTCCTGTACGGTGGTGTTTGGATGAGAAGCTTCATGCATGTGGGAAAATTGCAAAGATCAGGTTCCGCAACGCAGCAGGTGAAGGCACAGCCGTATCCCAGTGGATAAAATCATCTTCATTACCAGCATTGCTCGAAATGTTTGGATGACAGAAAAATGAAGGGCCATGTCGGAGGGGAGGGTCAGATTGAACTTGGAGTAGCTTAGGTGGTTAGCAGAATATTATGGGCCAAAGGGGCTGTGCTGTACTGTTCTATGTTCTACAAGTTAAAGTCATGCACTTTGCAAGCTGGCTCCTTAACCCTTGGGTACAACGCCTCAGCAAATACTGGTTAAAGACTGGCCGTCCTTTAGTTCTGTTAAAGCTTCAAGCCTTGCCAGCAGTTCTCTGGCCTTAGTTCCAGAACACTCAGTGCAGCCCTTCAGAACCAATTGTGCAGCTTGCTCACTTCCAGCCGCCAGAGGCTACATCCTCCCACTTAACCCCAGGGCAACCAGAGCTGCAGGAACAATGCAACCTCCCCCATTACTAAGGCACTGCAGGGGCTCTGCCCCAGGCTGTGTGCACCGACGGGACGGGCAGGGGAGGGAGGGGTGGGAGGCGGAGAGGCAGGGTCCCGTGGTCAGCACTGCGGCAGCAGGAAGGCGTAGGACTGAGCTCCTATTGTGATGCTTCCTGCAGTCGCAATGCCTGCCAGAGCCATGTGTTCGGGTGACAAAGGTGCCTCTGGACGGATCAACAGTTCAGTCGAAGTCAACACATTTAGTGGGAGAAATGACAAACTACAATTTAGAAATGAGGATTCTAACTACTGTAGACTCTGTATATATTCAATTATTCTTTTACCCTGTGGCAGATCTGCCCGGTCATCCCTGCCCCTGACAGCTCTGGCACTGACAGGGTTAAAACGCTTCCCATGCTTTGCAGGCAGCCGAGCCCTAATCATGTCGTATTTTAAACGGTGCCAGGAGCCACTGCGCGGCTCACGCTGTTCCCATGCCAACCGCCGGCACTGGTGAAAATGATGTTTATAAACCAATGCTGTTCCTAGGAGGCAGCGGCTCACTCACTTGCACACACACACACACACACACACACACACACACACACACACACACACACACACACACACACACACACAATCACACACATACACACACACACACACACACACACACACACACACAATCACACACATACACACACACACACACACACACACACACACAATCACACACATACACACACACACACAATCACACACACACACACACAATCACACACATACACACACACACACACACACAATCACACACATACACACACACACACAATCACACACATACACACACACACACACAATCACACACATACACACACACACACACACACACAATCACACACATACACACACACACAATCACACACATACACACACACACAGTCACACACATACACACACACAGTCACACACATACACAATCTCTCACACACACACACACACAATCACACACATACACACACACACACACACAATCACACACATACACACACAGTCACACACATACACACACACAGTCACACACACACACAATCACACACACACAGTCACACACATACACAATCTCTCACACACACACACACACAATCACACACATACACACACACAATCACACACACACAGTCACACACATACACAATCTCTCACACACACACACACACAAGTGGGCACACACATACACAATCACACACACTCATGCATGTGGGCACACATGTGCACACACACACACAAACACATGCATGTGTGCACACATACACAATCACACACACATGTGGGCACACACGATCAAACACACAGATGCACAAACATACACAAATACATATACACAGACATACACTCACACATCCCTAGACACATGCACACTAACACACAGAAACACACACACTAACACACAGAAACATACACACACCCACAGACAAGTACTAACACATACACACACACATGCAGGTGGGCACACACACATGCACACATGATCAAACACACAGATGCACAAACATACAGAAATACATATACATTCACACATCCCTAGACACACGCACACTAACACACAGAAACATACACACACCTACAGACAAGTATTAACACATACATACACACAAAGACACACACACACACACACAAAATCACCGAAGAAGAGAAGTTGTCAGACCAAGCGCTGCCAAAAAAGGATGAGCTTAGGCAGTCAGCACAGAGAAGATGGGCCGAAGGGCCTGTGTTCTGTGCTATGTTTCTCTGAAGTCGACTCAGTAAACGTGGAAATACTCAGCAGGCCGGACAGCATCCACACAAAAAGAGAGTTTGCATGATTATCTGTCGGTTGACTGATGTTTCCCTCATCACAGGAGTCCCTACCCCCTGACACCATAGACACATACCTGCTTGATGCACTGGAGACGGACATTTGTTTGTTGAATGTGTCTGTCCAGGGACACGAGACTGCTCATCCTGTCAGCTTCTGGCGTCCTCTACATAACTGCCAGCGATTTCCCCCTCCAGGTTTCACCTAGAACGAGGGGTACATATAGGGTAAATGCAGGGTTTTTCCACTGAGGATGGGTGAGACTAGAACTGGAGGTCACAGGTGAAAGGTGAAATACTTATGAGGAAGTGGTAGACGTGGGTCCAATTTCAACATTTTAAGATAAGTTTGGGTAAGTACATGGATGAGAGGGGTACGAAAGGACGTTGGTCAGGTGCAGTCAATGGGAGTAGGCAGAATAACTGTTTGGCACACACTAGATGGGCTGAAGGGCCTGATTTGGCGACGTAGTGCTCTATTACTCTACGACTCGATGGAAAGTCCAGGTGAGCTCCAGTGAACAACAGCCAGGAATTTTATTTACAGTAAATTTTGCCAGGAAAAAAATTCAGATTCAGGTTTATTGATCACGTGTGTGTCGGAACGTAGAGTGAAAAGCACGGCCTGCACCAACAACCAACACCCTTGTGGATGTGCCGGGAGCAGCCCGCGAGTGTCGTCACACACTCCGGCACCAACACAGCACGTCCACTCGTCCAGAGCAACACAGAACACAGCTCAACAATAACAGAGAGTGTAACAACAGTAAACCAAGCCCACCCCACCCCCCCACACACACATCCTCCCACACCCACCCAAACGTACACACGCACACCCACTCACAACCCCCACAAACACACACACTCACCCATGCACACACATACACACACCTCCCACACACCCACTCACAACTCCCACAAACACACCCGCACACCCACTCACAACCCCCACAAACACACCCACACATACACAATCACCCATGCACACACATACACACACCTCCCACACCCCCACACACACCCACATACCCACCCAAACACCCCCACACATACACACACCTCACACACACACACACACATTCAAAACCCCCACAAACACACCCACACACTCACCCACACACAATCACCCATGCACACACCTCCCACACCCACACACACACACCTCCCACACCCCCACACACACCCACACACAACCCCCACAAACGCACCCACACACACTCACCCACACACAATCACCCATGCACGCACATGCACACACCTCCCACACCCGCACCCGCACCCACACCCACCCACCCACAATCACCGATGCACAAACATACACACACCTCCCACACCCGCACACACACACCCACATACCCACCCAAACACCCACACACACCTCCCACACACACACACACACACACATGCACACACACAGAGGCTCCCAACCACAGGACAGGCCATCTCTGGGCCTATTGTTGTGTATTTAATATTTCAGTAAAATTTGAGTAATATTGTGAATATATTACTTGATTAAACATTCTTTGTTGTAGATTTAATATTTAAGTAACATTTGGGTAATCTTGTATATATGTACTGTTTGATTAAGCATTGTTTGTTTAAATATTTCATTACGGGTTACATGTATAGATACACGAATTGCACACGTCATCACACCACGTGATACACGCACAGATCGCTTAAAATAAAAAACGAAGTATCTCTCAACCCTCTTGTTTTCCTTTGAATTAGTTCAATGTTTTGAAGTTTCAAAGTATAACAACCGAAGACCTTCAGTGCTTGGCCCCAGACATCGAGCATTTGACTTCCCCAGCAGAAAATGGGGTGGAAGTGGGAATGGGGAGAGAAATTAAAAGAGTCGTGACTGAAGGAGGACGTGAGGTTTAAAGGAAGTGTGGATGAGAGGAAAGCTGGCGAAGGATGTCTCACCAGCACCCAGGAAACAGACAGAAGGATGGTTGCGTGCCGTGGTGGGAGAGAAGAAGAACTGGAGGCAGTAATGGGTTGAGAATGACAAGGGGAAGTGGGCAAGTGAGCATGTGAGAGAGGAGAGGGCAAAAGATGGAGGGTGGAAGTGGAGGAGGGATGAGGGAAAGAGAGGGAGAGTGAAAAAGAAAGGAAAGAAAAGGAGAGGAAGATGGCAAGAGAGAAAGAGTGAAGGAGAGGGAGGAGAGAGGGAGGAGAAAGGGAAGGAAGAGAGAGGAGGAAGGGAGAGAGAGGAGAAAGGGAGGGGAGAGAGAGGAGAAAGGGAGGGGAGAGAGGAGAAAGGGAGGGGAGAGAGGAGAGACAGGGGAGAGAGAGAGGAGAAAGGGAAGGAAGAGAGAGGAGAAAGGGAGGGGAGAGAGAGGAGAAAGGGAGGAGAGAGAGAGAGAGAGAGAAAGGGAAGGAAGAGAGAGGAGAAAGGGAGGGGAGAGAGAGGAGAAAGGGAGGGGAGAGAGGAGAAAGGGAGGAGAGAGAGAGAGAGAGAGAGAGAGAGAGAGAGAGAGAAAGAGAAAGAGAAAGATAGAGGAGAGGCCTCCACCCTTTGACCTGTTTGGTATGGGTGACCCTACCAAGAGCCAAAGCATAAAGCCCTGACTCCAGCCAGCAAAGCTCTCTGGGCCATTGAGGCACGCAAGCCTCCAAACCCAACGACAAGCCTGAGGTCCATTTGGAGGTTGTTGCCAGAAGCGTGGCAACAGTTGTGGGCTGCCCCCAGCACAATCCTCAGACGGTGGTAGTCGTTGACCCAAAATGACGCATCTCACAGCACATTTTGATGTTTTGATTTACATGTGACAAATAAAGCCAGTCTTTAATCTTCACTGGCCTTAAAGTTCTGGGGGGGGAAGGTGGGGTTTAACACAAAGAGACACTGGTGCCAGAGAAATACAAACCTCACTTTGCTCTTCACCAAACCCAAGATAAACTGGACTTATCTGGGGCCAAGTCTGATGCAGCAGTTTCGTTTTAATTACAGTGTTCAACTACAGCTATAAGTCAAAATATATAATTACCATATGAACTTGCAAGGTCAGTCACAAGGCAAGGTTGGCTGTTTTTATACTTTGTAAAACAATAAATACCACAAAAGTAGAGTCATAGATCATGGGTTCCCAACCTCTTTTGTGCTGTGGACCCCTACCATTAACCGAGGGGTCTGAGGAACCCCTGCCATAGAGTAATACAACATACAAACAGGCCCTTTGGCCCATCTATTCCTTGCCAACCAAGATGACCCATTCAAGGTAGTCCCATTCCAGATTCAATTTATTTATTTATCATGGGTACATCGAGGCATACAGTGGAAATGAGGCAGCACAGTAGCACAGTGGTTAGCACAACACTTCACAGTACTCAGGTTCAATTCCCGCCACTGCCTGTAAGGACTTTGTACGTTCTCCCCCGAAACCACGTGGGTTTCCTCCGGGTGCTCTGGCCTCCTCCCACAGTCCAAAGCAAAGACGTGCCGGTTGGTAGGTTAATTGGTCACTGTAAATTGTCCCGCAATTAGGAGAGGATTAAATCAGGGTTTACAGGGAGGCGCGGCTTGACAGGCCGGAAGGGTCTATTTCACACAGTATCTCCAGTCTGAGAGCTGTCAAGATCGGCTCCTTTTTGAACCCTGAACTGTTTGAAGTGTGATGGACAGGCGATACCCCAGCAGGGGGATAAAAAGGGACAGGTTCGCTAAGGCAAGACACACATGACACCATGAGGTAAGAGACCCTGGAAGCGGTGCGCCTCCCACAAGTCGGTGGGAGTTCTTGGAGGTCTGGTCGCGGGACCAAGCCATAGACGCACAGGGTGGAAAGGTACCATCGGCGGGAACCTGGTGTGTGTCCGCCCTTGTCTGGGTGCCAGGTTCACCGCAGAGAAACGATCGTATCTGGAACGGAGGGGTCACAGTCGGTGACCTCAGAAGACATTACAAAGGGCTCGCCCGAAAGCTGACTGTGAGGAATATCAAAGGTCTGTTTGGAATCCGATTTGAATATTCATTCGCTCTCTCTCTCCCACGGCGACAGCGATTACTGCGAACTGAACTAAACTGAACTCTGTCACTTTGAAACTGGTCATTTACCCTTAGACTGCAATAGAGCTTGACTGATCCTATTATCCTAGTTCTGTGTACATGTGTGTTTATTCATTGCTAACCTGTTGCATTTATATCCTTACTATTAGAGTACTGTGTTGCTTATTTCTTTAATAAAACTTTCTTAGTTCCAGTAATCCAGACTCCAACTGAGTGGTCCATTTCTGCTGGTTTGGCAACCCAGTTACGGGGTACATAACAGAAGTGGGGGCTCGTCCGGGATTTTGAATGCTAAATTTGGGACGGGGTAAATTGATTGGGTTAAAATTCCCAAAAGAAAGAAAAGGCAAACAGCAGAAATGGAGATTGAGGAATTTCTAAAGGTGCCGACCTTGGAGGCATTAGAGGATGCCAGGAAAGCGGAATTGGCAGCTGTGGCCAAACGGTTGAATCTTGTTAAGGAGAAGTCGACAATGAGGAGAGAGGAGATACACAGAGCTATCGTAGAGCACTATGTATCTAAAGGTATGTTTCCCCAAGGGGAGCTGGAGGTGGTAGCTATTGAAAAACCTGCTGGAGACGCAGTACAGGTGCAGACTGAGAAACTGAGACTCGAGTACGAGTTCCGGGTACGGCAGCTAGAACACGAAGAGAGAGAGAAGCAGTTAGAACGGCAGGAGAAAGAGAAAGAGAGACAGTTAGAACAAGAAGAGAGGGACAGACAGTTAGAACGAGAAGAGAGGGGCAGACAGTTGGAGCGAGAAGAGAGGTAGAGGGAAAGGGAATTTGAGCTGGAGAAGTTAAAGATGGTGGCAGAGCAGGTGCCCGTGCCAAACCAAAGTGGAGGGTTCCGGGCGACCCAGGAGATTAGGCTGGTTCCCCCATTTCCATTTGACGATACCGATGTGGATCGGTACTTTCTCCATTTCAAAAAAGTTGCTACAAGTCAGGACTGGCCGAGGGATAAGTGGGCTGTTTTGCTTCAGAGTGTACTTAAAGGAAAAGCCCAACAAGCTCACTCAGCTTTGTCCATGGAAGATGCCCAGAGGTATGAGGTGGTGAAAGAGGCCATCCTCAGGATTTATGAGTTGGTCCCGGAGGCATACCGGCAGAGGTTCCGGAATGCGAGGAAGCAGTGGGACCGCACATATTTAGAGTTTGCCCGTGAGATGCAGACATATTGTGAGCGTTGGTGTGCCTCAAAGGGGGTAGATGAGGATTATGACAGACTGCTACAGCTGATCCTGATTTGGCAGTTTAAAGGTTGTGTCCCTGAAGGTATGAGACCCTACCTAGATGAGGCAGAGGCAGCCACGTTAGCCGCAACTGCTAAGTTAGCGGATGAGTATGCGTTGACGCATAAAATGAAGTTTGCCCCGAGTAAAGGCTACCAGAAGGGTAGTCAGGACGGTGGGGAGAGTCCGCCAGAAAAGTCAGAAAGTAAGCCGGGGACTAGTGAGAAGGATAAGGTAGACCGGGAGCAGTCTGGTAGGAAGTCTCCTGGGGTCGTCTGTTATAATTGCAGGAAAGTCGGACACTTTGCGTCCAGGTGCTTTGCCCCAAAGAAGGAGACGGGAAAAGGAAAAACGGTGATTTTGACTGGCTGTATCGAGCTGGTAAACAAACCGCTAGGGAAGAACAGGTCTGCCAAAGTTCAGGAAGGGCGCGAGAGGTTTATCTCGGCCGGATTGGTGTCGGAGAAAGAGGGGTTAAAACCAGTTCCAGTGCGGATCTGGAGAGACACGGGAGCGTGTCAGTCACTGATATTGAAGAATGTATTAGAGTTTAGTTCAGAGATCCAGGCTGGGGAGGTCAGGGTCAAAGGTATTGGGGAAGGGACAGAGGCAGTCCCTTTGCACCAGATACACCTACAAAGCAACTTGGTCTCTGGACTAGTCACGATCGGGATGAGGCCCGAATTACCGATGAAAGGCGTGGAAGTCTTACTCGGTAATGACCTCGGGGGGGGAATTGTGTTCCCAGCCGTGAGATTGACAAGTCAGCCTGTCAGCATTGAGGCCCCACCCATGGACTCACAGGTTTATCCCGTTTGCGCAGTGACTCGGCGGATGTCGAGGAAGGCTGCAGAGGCTGATATAAAGTTAGCTGAGACGTTTCTGCCAGCCTTGTACGAGGAGGGGGTAGAAAGTGAAAAGAAGGAATGCAATGAAACAGGAGAAAGTGGGGAAATTAAGGTAGATTTATCATTAGGAAAGAAGGACTTTATACAGGCACAGGAGCGAAACGAGGAAACAGCTCGCTGTGAAACAGAGTTAGGAAGAGAGCCAGTAGGCTATGGTGTGAAGGGGGAGGTGCTAAGGAAGGAAGGGAGACCAAGTACCGCAGATGAGGAATGGGGAATGGTGCCAAAAATATCTGGGGATGAGATTTTTAACCTGGCCCACAAGGTACCCCTCGGTGGACATTTTGAGGTGCTAAAGGAAACAGTCGGCGGAATCATGAAAGAGGTTTACTGGCTGCACAGGAGGAAGGATGTTATTGATTATGGCAGACGCGAACTGAGACGGTCACAGGCTTCTGATATGCTAACGAACCTAGTCAGTGTTAGCGCGGAAATCAATGAAGCTAGGGTCTCCCTGATAAGGGAAAAAAGGCCATTTTGAAAAGATGAGTATGGTATCGACCAGATGGGAGAAGGCTATTGTTTTGGCCAGCTCTGCTGATAAGGTCTCTCCCTTAATCCCCGAACAAAGCGACTCTTTAGGAGAAGTAATTAAACGGCTCACATACGTGTGTTTGATTGTCCCAAGGCAATGCAAAGAACTGGGACGTTGGGTGGTGTTTGTCATGCTAGGTCAGCCTAGTGAGCAACACTCCTATAGAATGAGTAATTCAGTGACGAAAGGGCTAACGAACACAGAAGTGTATATTGGCGATGTAATACAGCTGTCTGAAGCCAGCTTGATAGTGAACCTTGAAAAAAATGAGTTCGGCCACACGAAGGTCACTTATCTGGGAATTGTGGTAACACAGGGGCAGCTGGCAGCGATGCAAGCTAAGGTGCGGGCTACCTCTGACATCCCAACCCCGACAGACAAGAGGGTCCTCAGAAGGCTCTTGGAGATGGTGGGGTACTGTAGGAAGTTTTGCAATAACTCTGCGGTTACTGCCCCTCCCCCTCCTACTAAGCCCTTGCGAGAGAAAACTAAGTCGGGATGGGACGACCCTTGTTATCGTGGTCCGGGACGAAACCCAGTGAGAGGTTGCACTGATCGCAATTCATCAGTGTTTTCGGCCACTATGAAGTTTGCTAAGTTGGAGCCTGGTTTAGGGGATTATTAATAACACATATAAAAGGAACAGAAAATGTGATTGCTGACTGTTTGTCAGGTGTTGACAACTTAAAATTCTCTGTATTAGCCAATTAGCTGATGAAGATGTATATTTGTGTGTATCTAATAATGTATTCATGTTTGTAATTTTTACCCTGGTAAAAATCCTTAAAGGTGAGGGGTGTGACGAAAGAGGGTTACAAAAAGTACACATAGACTAAGATGTTAACTGCCCTGTGCTGGCACCAGTGGGATCATCAGTTGATCTGCCACCTGTCTTCAGGAGAAAGAGAGATAAGGAAGACAATGGAGCAGCATTTGGAAATGTTAATGAAGAGACAAGAGAGTTTAACGGAAGGAGACACCGGTCTGAGAACTGTCAAGATCGGCTCCTTTTAGAACCCTGAACTGTTTGAAGTGTGATGGACAGGCGATACCCCAGCAGGGGGATAAAAAGGGACAGGTTTGCTAAGGCAAGACACACACGACACCACGAGGTAACGAGACCCTGGAAGCAGTGCGCCTCCCACAAGTTGGTGGGAGTTCTTGGAGGGCTGGTTGCGGGACCAAGCCATAGACGCACAGGGTGGAAAGGTACGATCGGCGGGAACCTGGTGTGTGTCCGCCCTTGTCTGGGTGCCAGGTTCACTGCAGAGGAACGATCGTATCTGAAACGGAGGGGTCACAGTCGGTGACCTCAGAAGACATTACAAAGGGCTCACCCGAAAGCTGACTGTGAGGAATATCGAAGGTCTGTTTGGAATCTGATTTGAATATTCATTCGCTCTCTCTCTCTCTCTCTCTCTCTCTCTCTCTCCCACGGCGACAGCGATTACTGCGAACTGAACTAATCTGAACTCTGTCACTTTGAAACTGGTCATTTACCCTTAGACGACGATAGAGCTTGATTGATCCTATTATCCTAGATCTGTGTACATGTGTGTTTATTTATTGCTAACCTGTTGCATTTATATCCTTACTATTAGAGTACTGTGTTGCTTATTTCTTTAATAAAACTTTCCTAGTTCCAGTAATCCAGACTCCAACTGAGTGGTCCATTTCTGCCGGTTTGGCAACCCAGTTACAGGGTACGTAACACTCAGCCTCCAGCAGACTCTGATTCAGACTACAACTCGCAGTCATTGGGCCTTCCACTACCCCAGCGCATTCCCAGAGATTCTCAGTCTCCTGCCAACAAGCCTTGACTTCCAGAAATCCATTTGCCAGTATCTGCCACATAATCTTCGAAACCTTTCCAATCCATGTACCTGTCCAGATGTCTTTTAAATGTTGTTATTTATTTTATTTTATTTAGAGATCCAGCACATAGACAGGCCCTTCCAGCCCAATAAGCCTAACCCACCCAATTACATCCATGTGACCAACTAACCTACTAACCCATCCATTTCTGGAATGTTGAAGGAAACTGGAGCACCCGGAGGAAACCAATACAATCACAGGGAGAACATGCAAACTCTTTATAGACAGCAGTGGAATTGAACCAGAGCCACTGGGGCCATAGTAGCACAGAGCCAACTGTTACACTACTGAGCCGCCCACATATCTGTCACAAACCCTACCTCTGGCAGCTCATTTCATATACACACCATCACCCTCATTATCTGCTGTGTCGTATTGATGTGGGCGATCATGTCTTATCCCTGACCATGATTGTCCTTGAAAATTTTTCAACAGAAGCTGTTTACCATCGCCTTCTTCCGGGCAGTGTCTTTACAAGTCGGGTGACCCCAGCCACTATCAATACTCTTCAGAGATTGTCTGCCTGGTGTCAGTGGTCGCATAACCAGGACTTGTGATATGTACCAGCTGCTCATACGACCATCCACCACCTGCTCCCATGGCTTCACTTGATCCTGACCGGGGGGCTAAGCAGGTGCTACACCTTGCCCAAGGGTGACCTGCAGGCTAGCGGAGGGAAGGAGTGGCTTAAACCTCCTTTGGCAGAGACGCATCTCCACCCTGCCATCCATACATACCTCCTAATTCAAATGGCATCTATAAATTCACAGACGACACCACTATTGTTGGCAAAGTCTCAGATGACCATGATGAGGTCTACAGGAGTGAGATAGATCAGCTGGATGAGTGTTGTCCAACAACTTTCACCCAATAATTTCCTTCAGGATAAATAAAGTTTTATCTTATCTTACCCTCAATATCAGCAAGGTGGACTTCAGGAAGAGGACCAGGAAGGTGGACTCAGGAAAGTGGACTTTAGGAAGAGGACCAGGAAGATGGATTTCAGGAAGAGGACCAGGAAGGTGGACTGCAGGAAGATGGGCTTCATGAAGACAACTTCAGGAAGAGGAAATTGGAATAACATGCACCAGCTCGCATCGAAGGGATCAGCATTAGAATTAATGAGGGGTTTCAAGTTCCTGGATGCCAACATCTTGGAGGTGCTATCCTGAGTCCAACACACTGATGCAATCATGAAAAGGCACACCAATGGCTTGACTTTGTTAGGAACTTGAGAGGATTTGGTATGCCAAAGATTCGTACCTGTTTCTCTATATTTACAGAGAAGAGTATTCTGCACATCTACACAAAACACTGTTAAAGGAAAGCAGTGTACGTCGTCACAGAAGCTCACCACCCAAGCCATGCTCTCTTCTTGCTGCTGCCATCAGATAGAAGGTACTAGTGCCCCAGGGCTCAGGGCACCAGGTTCAAGAACAGTTACTACCCCTCAACCATCAGTCTCTTGAACCAAAGGGGATGACTACACTCATCTATTGAGATGTTCCCACAACCAATGAAGAACCACCTTGAAGACTCTTTATCTCATTATCTCATGCTCTTGTTATTTATTGCTATTTATTTATATTTGCCTTTGCATAGTTTGTTGTCTCCTGCACTCTGGTTGATCTTTCAAAGATCCTGTTATAGTTACTATTCTGTAGATTTGCTGTGTATGCCCGCAGGATCTCAGGTTGTATATGGTGTTAACATGTAGTTTGATAATAAATGAACTCCGACAGGCTGCACCACAGCCTGGTATGGAGGCTCCAAAGCATGGGATGGCAAGGTGCTGCCCGACGCTGCGGCCTCAGCCGACTCTATTCCAAGCACAACCATCTCCACCATCGAGGACAGCTTCAAAACCGAGTGCCTCAGGAAGGCGGTGCACATTACTTCGGACCCTCAGCATCTGGGACACGCCTCTTCTCATTAACACGACTGGGTGCAGGAAGACCCACACTCAATGATTGCAGGAACAGCTTCTTCCCCCTCTGCCATCAGATTTCTGAATGGTCCATGAACCTATTGCTATAATTCCTTTATTTTGCAATATTTATTTATGCTGTAATTTACGCTCATTTTGCGTCTTGCACTGTCCTGCTGCCACCTAACCACAAATTACCTGTCATGTGAGTCGGTAATCATAAACCTGCTGATTGCCCCTCAAGCTCCTACTAAACCTTTCCCCTCTCCCCTTAAACCTAAGCCCAGTAGTTCCCGATTCCCCAGCCATGGGAAAGAGATCGATCCGTCCTCACTATCTATACCCCTGATGAATTTTACACCTCAATAAATCACTCCTCAGTCAGCTAGGTTTATCTTTTGCTCAGGCACAGCAGGGCATTCATTTCTTTGGCCTTCGATTCCTTCAACAGGCTCCGCTCCACTCCCGTCCCATCCCCTCCTGGACTGGGTACCGCCACCCCCACTCATCAACAGCAACGTCTCAGCAAGGCATTCCAACACTGCACCGGAGCCCAGCCCCTCAATGCCTGCGGTACAGATGAGATACTTAAGGGATAATAATTAGGATGAGCTCTCATTATCCTTTATCTCTTACTACTTGGAGACACCCAAACCTCACAGAAGCCAAAGTCAGAAAGTTCAAACTAAATTTATTATCAAGGTACGTGTATGTCACTGTATACTACCCTGAGATTCATTTTCTTGCAGGCATTTTAAAAAATAAAGAAATACAAAAGAATTTATGAAAAAACTATATATAATAAAAGGTTGAAATATGCAAAAGAAGACAATCTGGGCAAATCAAAATAATACTGAGAACACGAGTTGTAAAGAGACCTTGAATGTGAGTCTGTAGGTTGTCAACCAGTTCGGAGTTGTGGTGAGTGAATTTATCCATCCCTGATGGTTGAGGGGTAATAACCGTTCCTGAACCCGAAAGTGTGGGGCCGAAGGCCCCTGTACCTCCTGCCTGATGGCAGCAGTGAGAAGAGAGCATGGCCTGGGTGGTGGGGTCCTGGATGATGGAATCAGAATCAGAATCCGGTTTATTATCACTGGCATACGTCGTGAAATTTGTTAACTTTGCGGCAGCAATACAATGCAATACCTAAGAGACTACTAGACATGTATATGGAGGAATTTAAGGTTGGCGGTTATATGGGAGGCAGGGTTTGAGGGTCGACTCAACATTGTGGGCCGAAGGGCCTGTAATGTGCTGTACTATTCTATGTTCTATGTAATAATAGAGAGAAAACTGCAACACCAACAGAATCACCAAACTCATTCGTAAGTCCAGTGATGTTGTGGGGATGGAACTGGACTCTCTGACGGTGGTGTCTGAAAAGAGGATGCTGTCCAAGTTGCATGCCATCTTGGACAATGTCTCCCATCCACTACATAATGTACTGGTTGGGCACAGGAGTACATTCAGCCAGGGACTCATTCCACCGAGATGCAACACAGAGCGTTGTAGGAAGTCATTCCTGCCTGTGGCCATCAAACTTTACAACTCCTCCCTTGGAGGGTCAGACACCCTGAGCCAATAGGCTGGTCCTGGACTTATTTCCTGGCACAATTTACATATTACTATTTAACTATTTGTGGTTCTATTACTATTTATTATTTATGGAACAACTGTAATGAAAACCAATTTCCCCCGGGATTAATAAAGTACGACTATGACTATACATGAAGTGTATATAATAGTTAAATTAAATCTGTGGTACAAAAATAAAAATTAAAAAAGAGTAGTGAGGTGGAGTTCATGGGTTCAATGTCCATTCAGAAATCAGATGACAGAGGAGAAGAAGCTTTTCCTGGATCACTGAGTGTGTGTCTTCAGGCTTGTGTACCTCCTTCCTGATGGTAGCGATGAGAAGAGGCCATGTCCAGGGTTATGGGGGTCGTTAATGATGGACGCTGCCTCATGGAAGCATTGCTCCTTGAAGATGTCCTGGATACTGCGGAGGCTGGTGCCCATGATGGAGCTGACTGAGTTTACAACTCTCTGCAGCTTCCTTTGACCCTGGTATTTGTAGATGTTCTGAATGGTGGGGGGGGCGCGATGGGGGCTTTGCCAGCGATGGACTGGGCTCTGTTCATCTCTTCCTGTAGGCTTTTCCCTTCCTGGGCGTTGGCATTTCCATACCAGACAGTGATGCAACCAGTCAGGACACTCTGCACTGTGCACATATGGTAGCTTGTCCAAGTTTTTGGTGACATGCTGAATCGACGTAAACTTATAAGAAATTTGAGGCACTGTCACGCCTTCTTCGTGATGGTACTTGTGTGTGTATTCTGCCTCAGCAGCAGGGAGGATCCTGTCACCTGTCGATCGGAGGAGCAGTACCTATTACAGAAAGCTACACTGACATTTCCCTCATTGTTCAGTAATAACCCCCGCCCCCCGCCGCAAATTCTCAACGCACTCCAACAGCTTCAATTTATATTAATCAGCACAGCCTGTAGAGTCACTCTCTCACAGTCCCAGTGACCCAGGCTTAATCCTGACCTCCTGTGGGCTTACCTTGGGTTCTCCGGTTTCCCGAGATGGGTGAGCCAGGGGGAACCGTATCGCTGAGACACTCCCCAGCCACCGGTTATCTGAGATACGCGTGGTTCCCGCAGAGGAGAGGGAGAGCTGCCAACTCAACCATCAGGCTCTTGAACCAAAGGGGATTACTTCACTTGCTCCATCATTGAAATGTTCCCACAACCTATGGACTCACTTTCAAGGACTCTTCATTTCACTCTCTCAATATTCATTGCTTATTGATTAATTAATTATTGTAATATTATTGTTTCTTCTTTTTGTATTTTTGCAGTTTGTTGCCTTCTGCATTCTGGTTGAACGCCCTAGTTGAGCAATCTTTCATTGATTCTGTTATGGTTATTATTCTATAGATTTATTGAGAATGCCCACAGGAAAATGAATCTCAGGGTTGTATACAGTGACATATATGTACTTTGAACTTTGAAAAAGAAATTAAAAACACTGCACAATGGTGAAAGAAATTTCCAAGCAAAAGGAACAGAAAAACCCTTGGAAGTGATTGCAGGAAATGAGGTTCCCTATAGTTCGAGGCTGGTGTGAAATGAATTTCCCCAAAGAACCCTTTGAAGTGACCGAGGAAAATGAGATTCCCCATAGTTGGAGGCCTGCATCTTTTGAAATCAAGTTTGCTTCTCAGGGCACAAGAGAGTCTGTAGATGCTGTAGATCCAGAGTAACACACGCCAAGTGCTTGAGGGGCTCAGCAGGTCAGCAGTATCTACAGACAGGAATAAAGAGGTGACTTTTCAGGCCAAGATCCTGGTGTCCTGATGAAGTGACTCGGCCTGAAACATCGACTGTCTATTCATCTCCATAGATGCTGCCCGACCTGCTGAGTTCCTCCGGCATTTTGTGTGTTTCTTTTCTGAGGTTTTGTAATAATTTTTGTGAGTCTCTCTGCCTTGAGGATGACGGGGCACACAAGGACTTGTGCTGCGCTCAGTATCTGGGGAGGAGAGAGAGAGAGAGAGAGAGAGAGCCCCGGCCTGTACCGATGTCCCAACCTATGTACGGAGAGCGGAATTTCACCGCAGCCCTGGGCTGCTGTGGGCTGATAAATGTCATTCACAGCACGTCTCCACCACAAGTGCGCCCGCAGTGTTGGGAAAGGCTCTCTGCACGCGCCATATGTTCTCCACGACTTATGTCAAGGAGGTTCAAATACTTCAGAGTGTCATCGTGAAAAGCGTCCACCTCTGCGCGCTGTAATGACAGGCTACTGCAGTGTAGATTGCGCTTAACAAAACAAGCGTCTGTTTCACTGCAAGGGTTGGGGGGAGGAGGAATGGCAGGGTAATCCTTTCTGTTTGACAATGCCCGTTTGCCGCACAACCCTGCTTTCAATCCCCTTCATCTGTGTCTTCATCAGGATTTATATTAGTCTCGCCTGCACTGGGCTCAGCCACGTTGCCGTAGAAACAATGGAGCATTTCCCTCCAAATCAATACAGACAGCAGACAGCACATTCCTGCCGCAGTCATTAAGCCCGTTTCTGTTAACCTGAGCGATGTGATTAAAACAATGACTACAGATCCCTTGGCTCTGCAGTCCTCCACTGCCATGACTGAATGTAATATTCTGGACTCCTTTCCTTGCCTTTGGAGTCGATTTTGGGGTCAAACTGCAGCCCAGGTGATCCCAACCCACCCTCCAGCCTGACAACGCATAGAACAAAATGCTCCACGGTGCATATGAATGGGGGTGGGGGGGGGGGAACTTTTACTGACATTAAGTGAACACGTGCCAAAACTTGTCCCTCGTACCACCTCTGCTGTCCGTACCACGCACGGAGCAGGGAGGGAACCCACTGAGTGTATTCGATAGAGAGATAGATACTGTATTGATCCCAAAGGGATTTACAGCGTCACAGTAGCATTGCAAGTGCACAGATATAAATATTAGAAGAGAAGTAGAAAGAATAAAAAATAAATTACCTCAAACAGTCTAACGGGGGGGGGGGGGGGGGTCACCACTTCCCCGGCTACAGGTTGACTCATTATGGAGTCTAATGGCTGAGGGTAAGAATGACCACATATAGCACTCTTTGGAGAAGCTTAGTTGTCTTAGCACTGAAAGTGTTCCTCTGTTCAGCCAAGGTGGCATGCAGAGGGTGAGAAACATTGTCCAGAATGGCCAGGATTTTCCATGGGGTCCTTTGTTCTACCTCATCCTCCAGTGTGTCCAGTTTGGCTCCAATAATGGAGCCAGCCTTAGACGATGGTGTGATAATCCCACCTGAATTGTTCCTGCTGTCAGGTTCCAACCTGATGGCAAGAAATCGATTTCTCCAACGCCCAGTAATTACTCCCCCACCCCTTCCATTGTAACACACACACACAAAAGGATGGAGAAACTCAGCAGGTCAGCGTGTATGGGGAAGAATAAGAATGATGAAGGGCCTCAGCTCTTTATTCCGCCCCACAGATAAGTGGAAAAGGTAAAGGGCTGAGGGGGAACCTGATAGGAGAGGGGCGCGGACCGTGGGAGAAAGGTAAGGACGAAGAGCACCAGAGGAAGATGCAGGACAGGGGAAGAGGCAAGAGTGGGCAATGCAAGAGGAAGAGGAAGAGGAAGAAAAATTACCAAAAGTTAGAGAGAAGATCTCGATGAAGGGTCTCAGCCTGAAACGTTGATTGTTTATTCCCCTCCACAGATGCTGCCTGACCTGCTGAGTTCCTCCAGCATCATGTGCGTGTATCGCTCTGGATTTCCAGCATCTGGAGAACCTCGTGGTTCTGTCTGGCAACAGTGTACTGTCCTCCCAGACCAAACTGTCCATCTCCAGGCGTGGAAGAGGCAGGGATCAGGAGGCATCTGGTACGTTGGCTTTCATATCAGGAAGGTTTGAGCCCAGAAGTGAGGATGTCTCAGTCCAGCCACACGGGGTCCTGGTGAGACCACACCTGCAGAATCGTGTGGTAAGGATGCACTTGCCAGAGAGAGAGCAGTGAAGGTTTCTCAAACTGACTGATGTGACACAGGAATGTACCAGAGGCAAAAGGAGAGATTAAATTGACTATACACACAAAATGGAGGAGAAACTCAGCAGATCAGGCAGCATCTGTGAAGGGGACTAACAGTTGACATCCTGGGACTAGAAGACTCGGAGCCCAGGACTGGAAAAAGCTGCAGAGAGGGTTGTAAACTCAGCCTGGTTCATCATGGGCTCCAGCCTCCCCACCACTGTCAAGGCCATCTTCAATAGGTGAGGCCTCCAATGAGCAGCCTTCTGGAAAGGGGCGGCGGGTCCCGATTGCACAGCGGGATCCCACAACCGGCGACACGAGACGCAAGAAGGGCTCCCATTTCTGATGTCCCGACGTTCCTTTTTACGTGGGACTAAACTTATTTCAAGACGCCGCGTGGAACGGGCCCTCTGGCCCAACAAGCTGTACTGCCCAGCAATACATCCCAAGCAAGGGGCAATTTACAAAAACCAATTAACCTACCGACCGGTACACCTCTGGACTGTGGGAGGAAACCAGAGCACCCGGAGGAAACCCACGCAGTGACGGGGAGCACGTGCACGCTCCTTACAGACAGTGCTGGAACCGAACTCCCAGCTGTAATAGCATGGCGCTAGGCTAGCACCCCTTATGGGATCTGGCCACCAGGGAGGCGGGCCTGCGTTGAAACGGCAATGGAACTGAGCGGGTCGCCAGTGAGGAACGACGCCAGTCACCCATCAGGAACAGCGCCAGATTGCCAGCCTTATATAGTTATCGAATCCCTGCGAATTTATTGGCTCGGGTTAAAACCACACTTGGAGCTCTGCCACGTAATGAAATCAGTGTAATCAGGCACTGGCAGTGAACTGATACTCGACAGTCAGCTGAACAGTTGCTTTCAAGGCTTCAAGCATGCAAACACTCGTCCTAAGCTTCAGCGTCTAAATAAAATTAACAGCTGATTCTGCAGTCAATCTGTGCTGCTGTTCTCTCACTGCAAACATAATGTTGTGCTAATCTCAAGGAACCTCTTTCCTGAGCCACATAATCCCACTTGAGCTTTTAATTGTGTCTTAAACTGAATCAAAACAGTTCACCAGCTCAGTCAGCAGATGCACCTCTCGCTCAGCAGCTACACCTCTCGCTCAGCAGCTACGTGTCCCTTCCTGCTCAGTTCGGAGCTGGCCGTGGTATGTTACCAAAGACTCCAGCAAATTTACACAGATGCACTGTGGAGAGCATCCTGACTGGTGAGGTGATCTCACTGACACCAGCCGAATGCTTCTAATGGTGGGGAGTCTGAGATCAGAGGACACAGCCTCAGGACAGAAGGACGTCCATTTAGAACAGCGATTTTCCTTAACCAGAGAGTGGTGAATCTGTGCAATTCACTGTCATAGCTGGCTGTGTCACTGGGTATATTTAAGGCAGAGGTTGATAGATCCTCGATTTGTCAGGGCATGAAGGGATACGGGAGATTGGATCTGAGAGGGAACTGGATCAGCCATGATGAAATGGCAGAGCTGACTCGACGGGCCAAATTCTGCTCCTATGTCTTGTGGTCTTAGAGTAAAGCTGCATCATCGTCTGGTATGGAGACACCGCAGCACAGGATTGGGAAGAGCTGCAGAGTCACCCAGTCCCAAGACGGGCACTAGACTCCCACCACCAGGACATTTCAAAGGTGGTGTCCCAAAAGAGGGGCCATCATAAAGGATCTACATCACCCAGGAGATATTATATGTGTGTGTGTGCGTGCGTACGTCTGTGTGTGCAAGAGTGCGCGTGAGAGAGCACGAGAGAGTGCATGTGAGAGTGGGTTATATATCTGTGTGTCTGTATGCGTGTCTATCTCTGTGTATGGGTGTGCATGTGTGTATGATTGTGTGTGTGTGTGTGTGTGTGTGTATGTCTGGGGGGTGGATATCTGGGGACGTGTGTGTGGATATCGGGGGGGGGTGTGTCTGTATGTTCCTGTGTGTGTGTGTGTGTGTGTGTGTGTGTGTGTGTGTGTGTGTGTGTGTGTTTGAAGTACAGGCTGTATTTCTGGCTCTGTTTTATAACTCAAATGTAACAATCTTCAGACCCTTTGTTCCAGGCATTCAAGACATTCTATGGGTTAATGTGTTCCTGTGTTTTCTATAAAATAACCCTGAACAGAGACAGTGACGCAAAATGAATATTTTATCACCTGCTAACCGGTGGTTCTGATCTCGAATGAGAGCAGAGGAGACTGTAATTTTCCCATGGGTATTCTTGAGTCAGAATCCTTGCACAGAAAGTCCACACAAGGGATCAATGATTTGTGAACAAGCCGGCCGGTAAACTACACTGTGGTTTCATTTTCAATGCTCATCAGTTCTTCACACCAGAGCAGCTGACACAAAACGCTGGAGGAACTCGGCAGTCAGGCAGCATCGATGGAAACGAATAAACAGTCGGCGTTTCGGGCCGAGACACTTCATCAGGATTGAGAAGGAAGGAGGAAGATGTCAAGATAAGAAGGTGGGGGGAGAGGAGGAGGATAGCTGGAAGATTACAGGTGAAGCCAGGTGGGTGAGAAAGGTAGAGGAGAGTGGACTATGGGAGAAAGGGAAGGAGGAGAGGCACCAGCGGAAGTAACAGGCAGGTGAGAAGATGTAAGAGCCCAGAGTGGGGAATAGAAGTAGAGGGAAGGGGGAGGGGCAAAGGAAAAAGTGGAGGGGGAAATTACCAGAAGGAGAAACCGACGTTCATGCCATCAGGTTGAAGGCTAGACAGAATATAAGGTGTTGCTCCTCCACCGTACCGTAAGAGTGGTCTCGTCTTGGCACAAGAGGAGGCTGTGGACCAACATGTCAGAACAGAAATGGGGGGAAGAATTAAAACAGTTGGCCATTGGGAAATTTTGCTTTTGGCGGATGGAGCGGAGGTGCTTGACAAAGTGGTCCCCCAATTTATGTCGACACTAGCATCTGTAGTTTTGGCCATCCCACAGCTCACTGAGAAATGTCTGCATTGAACAGTTACCACGGGCTGAAATACACCAAGAGCACTATATGTCCAACCTCTATTTCCATCTCACTCATTTTCACTTTTACTCTGACCTTCCTAAATTTCCATCGTCCTTTACCTTTCAATCCCTTGTTCATTTCCTTGTCCCATCACCGCTTCATTCCTACCTTCCTATCATCCCCTCAAAACCAATCAATAATGTCCAAGACCTTGGCTCCAATACAACTGGATCCTTGGTTTCCTCACTTGCGGACCCTAGTCAGTTCGGATTGGCAACGACATCTCCTCCACCAGCTCCACCAGCAACAGGTGCACCACAAGCCTGTGTGCTTAGCCCCCTGCTCTGCTCACGCTATATTTATGACTGTGTGGCTAAGCACAGATCCAATGCCGTAATTAAGCCTGCTGATGACACCACCATCGTTGGCTGAATCAAAGTTGGTGATGAATCAGTGTAGAGGAGGGAGACTGAAAATCTGGCTGAGTGGTGCCACAGTAACAACCTCTCACTCGTCGTCAGCTAGACCAAGCAGCTGATCATCGACTTCAGGAGAAGGAAACCAGAGTCCCTGAGCCAGTCCTCATCGGAGGATGAGCGGTGGAGAGGGCCAGCAACTTTAAATTCCTCGCTGTTAGTAATTTAGAGGATCTTTCATGGGTCCAACATGTACGTGCCATTCCAAAGCACAGCAGCAACTCTACTTTCTTAGGAGTTTGTAAAGATTCGGCATGACATCTGAAACTTTGACAAACTTCGATAGATGTGCAGGGGAGAGTACAGTGATTGGTGGTATCACAGCCTGATATGGAAACACCAATGCCCTTGAACGGAAAAGCTCACAAAAAGTAGTGGATATGGCCCAGCCCATCTCATATACAGCCCTCCTCACCTTTGAGCGTATCTGCATGGAGTGCTGTCGCAGAAAAGCAGCATCTACCATCAAGGACCCTGCCACCAAGACCATGCTCTTTTCTCTCCGCTGCCGGCAGGTAGGAGGTACAGGAACGTTGGTGGCTCTGGGCTTGTACTCACTGGAGGTTTTCAGAATGAGGTGGGATCTCAGCGAAACCTACTGAACACTGAAGGGCTTAGACAAAATGGACCGATGTTTCCTACAGTGGGTGGGCTTAGGATCAGAGGACACAGCCTCAGAATAGGATGTTCCATTGGAACAGATAAGCCAGCGGGTGGTGTAGTGGCATCAGCATTGGACTTTGAGGGAAATGTCCCCAGTTCAAATCCGGCCGGCTCCTTGCGTGCTTTCCATCAGCGCCGGGTTGAACTCGGCCTCATAAAACAGTCAAATGCTACGGAAATGGCGCCTAATGTGCCACAAGGCGTGAAAAGGAACAACACCATTAGAACAGAGATGAGGAGGAATTTCTTTATAGCCACGGGGTGGTATTTAAAGTGAAGGTTCTGAATTAGTGAGGGCGTCAAAGGTAACATGGAGATGGCAGGAGAATGGGGTTGAAAGGAAAATAAATCAGCCATGATTGAACGGCAGAGACAGTCGATGGCCTAATTCTGTTCCTATGGCTTATGGTCTTATGAACTACGTTCCCAGGCGGCAGAAGATACCTGTGACTGGTAAATCCATCCCGCCAGTCTCCCGCGCGCTCCCGTATATTTCCAAGCTTTGTATAATCCAGGTGTCTCTTACCTTCAGTACAGTAGAAAAGTCTGAAGCACACACAGCATACATAGCTCAGGTGCCTAACAGGTCTGCACAGTACAGTAGCAATTTTATGTATTGCCCTGCACGGCAGCAACAAAAGAAACAAGTTTCATGATACACGTAAGTGATGATAAACCTGATTCTGACATGGGTCTCTGTCGTTTACTGAGATTGGGAAGGGGACAGGGAGAGGGGAATCATGGTTGGGAAAAGGGGAAGGGAGAGGGGAGGGAGTAGGAAGCACCAGAGAAACATTCTGTAACGATCAATAAACCGATTGTTTGGAAGCAAATGATCCTGCCTGGTGTCTGCACCCACACCACCCACTCTTGGCACTCCTTCTCTGCCACTTCTCCCCCCCACCCCTCCTGTGGCGCCCGACTCTCGCCATTTCCAACGTCCTTTGCTCTGGCCAGAGTTACAAATTCGCTCTCCGCTCCACGTTGACAACACGGTACTGTGCAAAAGTCTCGGACACACTAGCCACTGTACATGAGTGTGGCCAAGACTGTGTACTGTGTCACGTGGGACAACTCGCCAGGCCATAGTGGTGGTGGTCCGGGTTGGTCTACAGCGTGGAATGATCCTCAGATCGAAGGAGACAAGCACCCACGTGCTGCCCCTGTGGCAGCAGAGACACTGTGATAAACTGCCCGGAACACGGGTGATTAAACGTAACCCAGGTATCCATGAATCGCAATGGTGACATTTACAGCTGCCTCGTGAGTCAGCACTGAGTTCAGTAAAAAATCACTCACCCTGTGTGTATTATCAATTGTTAAGTGATATAACCTTCATCAAGATAGTGTCAGAGAGCACACAAGCACAGAAGCAGGCCGTTCGGCCCAGCTAGTCCATACCAAACTGTTTTCTGCCAAGTCCTATTGACCTGCACGTAGACCGTAGCCCTCCCGTCCATTTCCTTGTCCAAGCTTCTCCTGAGTGTTGCAATGGAACCCGCATCTACTGCCTGTCAAGACACTTCTCTTACTTCAGAGTAAATAGATCATAAGACATAGAGCAGGAGTAGGCCATTCAGCCCATCGAGTCTGCTCCGCTTTACATCATGGCTGATTTATTATCATCCCTCTTAACCCCATTCGCCTTCCTTCTCCCCCCAACCTTTGACGTTCTTACAAATCAAAAACCTGTCAACCTCCACTTTAAATAAACCCAATGACTTGTCCTCCTTAGCCATCTGTAACAATGAATTCCACAGAGCCACCATTCTCTGGCATCTCTATTCTGAAGGGACGTCCTTGTATCCTGAGGCTGTGCCCTCTGATCCTGGACTCCCCCACAAGTGAAAAGTGTCCATTTCCAACGTCCTTTGCTCTGGCCTGGACTCCCCCACAAGTGTCCTCTCCACAGCCACTCTAAGCTTTTCGATATTCCATAGGTTTCAATAATATCAAAAGAACATTCCTTCTTCTTCAGCCCTTTATCTCTTCCACCTTCCAATTTCCCCCGGGATCAATAAAGTATGACTATGACTATCCCCCTCCCAGCTCCTTACTTCATTCTACCTCCTGCCCAACCCACCTTCCCCCTCACCTGTTTTCACCCATCACTTGCCAGCCCCTCGCCCATCCTCTTATTCCGGCGCCCTCGCCCCTTCCTTTCAAGTCCTCACAAAGGGTCTTGGCCTGAAACCTTGACTGTTTATTCCCCTCCATAGATGCTGCCTGACCTCTGATTTCCTGCAGCATTTTTTGTGTAACAAGGCCAAGCACTTAGTTAGGTTACAATCCCTAGTCAAGAAATCCAAAAATAAGAAAAACTAAAACTTCAAAAGCTGAATTGTCAGAAGTTCAAAAGTATTCATCCCCTCTGCTCAGTACTTAGTTGAACCAGTCCTTCCAACTATTAAAGTCAATAAGTCTCTACTAGCTTTGCACAACGTGATGGAGCAAGATTTGACCATCCTCCTTGCAAAGTTGCTCAAACTGTGCCAGGTTAGTTGGGGAGAGACAGTGGACAGCAATCTCAAGGCTTTGCCAGAGACGTTCTGTCGGGTTAAGGTCAGGGGTCTGCTGGGTCACTCAGGACATTAAATTTTCTTCATTTGAAGCCACTCCATGGTTGCTCTGGCAGTGTGCTTTGCTTCCTGGCAGAGACGAGCAGGTTTTTAATCCAGGATCTCTGTATATTTGGCATCTTTCATCTTCCCATCAAACCAGAACAGGTTTCCAGTCCCTGCTGCTGAAAAGCATCCCCATAACATGAACATGAGGAATTCTGCAGATGCTGGAAATTCAAGAAAACACATCAAAGTTGCTGGTGAACGCAGCAGGCCAGGCAGCATTTCTAGGAAGAGGTACAGTCGACGTTTCAGGCTGAGACCCTTCGTCAGGACTAACTGAAGGAAGAGCTAGTAAGAGATTTGGAAGTGGGAGGGGGAGGGGGAGATCCAAAATGATGGGAGAAGACAGGAGGGGGAGGGATGGAGCCAAGAGCTGGACAGGTGATTGGAAAAAGGGATATGAGAGGATCATGGGACAGGAGGCCTAGGGAGAAAGAAAAGCTTACACTACCTTATATTCCGTCTGGGTAGCCTCCAACCTGATGGCATGAACATCTGACTTCTCAAACTTCCACTAATGCCCCACCTCCCCCTCGTACCCCAGCCGTTATTTATTTATATACACACATTCTTTCTCTCTCTCTCCTTTTTCTCCCTCTGTCCCTCTCACTATACTCCTTGCCCATCCTCTGGGTTTCCCCCCCCTTCCCCCTTTTCCTTCTCCCTAGGCCTCCTGTCCCATGATCCTCTCATATCCCTTTTGCCAATCACCTGTCCAGCTCTTGGCTCCATCCCTCCCCCTCCTGTCTTCTCCTATCATTTTGGATCTCCCCCTCCCCCTCACAAATCTCTTACTAGCTCTTCCTTCAGTTAGTCCTGACGAAGGGTCTCGGCCTGAAACGTCGACTGTACCTCTTCCTAGAGATGTTGCCCAGCCTGCTGCAACTTTAATGTGTGTTGTTCCCATAACATACTATTACCTCCACCAAACTTTACAGCAGAGATGGTGTTTCCTGGCTGATTTATGCCACACACACACCACTTAGTGTTGAGGCCAAAAAGTTCCACCTTAAAGTGTTAAGGCGTTAGCCCAACACTCACTCGACCACAAACCTTCTTCCACATCTTTACAGTATCTTCCAAGTGATACTTTGCAAAGCCTTTACAGGCAAGGATATGCGTTTTGTTTAAGCCTTGCCGCTCTTCCCTCTCTGTGCAAGGTCTTAGAATTGTGGAGCCATGAACTTCATCAGTAGTTGCAGCCACTGACTTCTGCCAAAAGCCAGAACTCTTCCTTTCCAGTCCTGATGAAGGCTCCAGAGCCCAAAACATCGACTGTTTATTCCCCTCTATAGATGCTGCTTGACTTGCTGAGTTTCTCCAGAATGTGGAGTTTTTTTTTTGGCCATGTCAATCAGGAGAGTGAAGAGTGAGCACCACCTGCCTGAGTTTAGCCGTGGAGATAACTGGGCGGCTGAAAGGCATTGGGTCGTAATTCAGACCTTGTAAAGTCAAGCTAAACTTCTGTTTAAAGTCTAGATGTACGTGTGATAAATAAATTATTCTGAATCCTGATCTGACCTGAACTTTCTTTGTAGCTGTTACACAATGACTTAGATGAGGGAATTAAATGCAGCATCTCCAAGTTTGCGGATGACACGAAGCTGGGTGGCAGTGTTAGCTGTGAGGAGGATGCTAAGAGGATGCAGGGTGACTTGGGCAGGTTAGGTGCGTGGGCAAATTCATGGCAGATGCAATTTAATGTGGATAAAGTGAGGTTATCCACTTTGGTGGCAAAAACAGGAAAACAGATTATTATCTGAATGGTGGCCGATTAGGAAAAGGGGAGGTGCAACAAGACCTGGGTGTCATTATACACCAGTCATTGAAAGTGGGCATGCAGGTACAGCAGGCGGTGAAAAAGGCGAATGGTATGCTGGCATTCATAGCAAGAGGATTTGAGTACAGGAGCAGGGAGGTACTACTGCAGTTGTACAAGGCCTTGGTGAGACCACACCTGGAGTATTGTGTGCAGTTTTGGTCCCCTAATCTGA
This sequence comes from Mobula birostris, assembly GCF_030028105.1. Lineage (NCBI taxonomy): Eukaryota > Metazoa > Chordata > Chondrichthyes > Myliobatiformes > Myliobatidae > Mobula > Mobula birostris. The sequence goes on from NC_092377.1 coordinate 163,341,775, forward strand.
GGAAAGACATTCTTGCCATAGAGGGAGTACAAAGAAGGTTCACTAGATTGATTCCTGGGACGGTAGGACTTTCATATGATGAAAGACTGGATCAACTAGGCTTATACTCTCTGGAATTTAGAAGATTGAGGGGGGGATCTTATTGAAATGTATAAAATCCTAAAGGCATTGGACAGGCTAGATGTAGGAAGATTGTTCCCAATGTTGGGTAAGTCCAGAACGAGGGGTCACAGTTTGAGGATAAAGGGGAAGCCTTTTAGGACTGAGATTAGGAAAAACTTCTTCACACCGAGAGTGGTGAATCTATGGAATTCTCTGCCACAGGAAACAGTTGAGGCCAGTTCATTGGCTATATTTAAGAGGGAGTTAGATATGGCCCTTGTGGCTAAAGGTATCAGGGGGTATGGAGGGAAGGCAGGTACAGGGTTCTGAGTTGGATGATCAGCCATGATCATACTGAATGGTGGTGCAGGCTCAAAGGGCCGAATGGCCTACTCCTGCACCTATTTTCTATGTTTCTACATCATTTGCATTCTATGATTGACCATAAGACATAGGAACAGAATTAGCCATTTGGACCATCGAGTGTGCTCCAACCTTTAACATGGCTGATTTATTTTCCCTCTCAACCCCATCCGCCTGCCTCTCCTTTGACACCCTTACTCATCAATGAACCAATCAATTCCAATTCCGGTGTTTGGACACTGCTCTCTGACAGGTATCTGCTGACTGCATTTGACGAGGAGCTATCCTCCCATGAAAGTGTCAAAAAGGCTCAACAACGGTTTGGGAGAGAAAGGCTGTTGATCCCTGCAATATCTCACACAATCCCAGCTGCGACCACCATTGTGGCATTCCCTCTGCTACTGCTGTATCCCGCAGACCTCCACACCATCCAGCACATCAGAACCACGTTTAATATCACTGACATGTCGTGAAATTTGTTGTTTTGTGGCAGCAGTACAATGCAATATATATTACTGTACGTATATGTATATAAAAAATATTTTAAAATAATTTGTGCAAAAAGGGAAAAAAAAGTAGTGAGTTAGTGTCCATTGGTCCATCGTCCATTCAAAAATCAGATGACATGGGGAAGAAGCTGTTCCTGAATTGTTTGGACATTTACACCAATATCAAAGTTGGAATAGCGGTTTGCGAACATGACAACGATGAGGACAAAACCATGGAGAGGGCCAAGGGGCTACATTTAGTTTTCCAGACAAGAAAAAAAATAGACTATTTATCAAAGGCAAGGATTAATTTTAAAGATTTGCTTTATTTTAAAAGTCGACCTTCACTTGTCACATGTACATCAAAACACACAGTTAGTGTCAACAGCCAACACAGCCTGAAGATGTGCCACGGATCAGTCTGCAAGTGTCGTCCTGCTTCCGGTATCAATACAGCATGCCCACATCACAGTAACCCTTACCCGTAAAGTAGGTCTTTGGACTGTGGGAGGAAACAGGAGCACCCGGAGGAAACCCATGCAGTCACGGGGAGAACGTACAAACTCCTTACAGGCAGCAGTGGGAATTGAACCCACATCACTGGCGCTGTTATAGGGTTACACTAACCACTATTCTACCATGCCGCCACTAATCCTCAAGTTTGCTAATCCCCAATCCTGCATTCCTCCCCTGAAATAGTTCCACACCAGCTTCCTGCCCCAGTGTAACCTTGGGAGCAGTTCAGGCAAATCATAACACATGCAGAGAAAAGAACACCGAACACTCAAGATTAAATAATGAATCTGAAAAGTTGTCCTCCTTACCGACTGAGCCTCTGGACGTGGAGGTTTGTAAGCCTGGCTTAGCTAGGTTCTATCATTGGGGAATCAGCACCAAGCAGAAAAAAATTTTAAAATGACAATACGACAATCTCTTCAGCAATGAGTACACTCATCAACTGCAAACACTTAAGAAAATTGCAACGTACTGCTTTTGCTGTGCAGCAGGGTTCACAAGTCCTGGTTATGTGACCACTGACACCAGGCAGACAATCTCTGAAGAGTATTGATAATGGCTGGGGTCACCCGTCTTGTAAAGACACTGCCCAGAAGGCAGCAATGGCAAACCATTTCTGTGGAAAAATTTGCCAGGAACAATCACACTCCATGATCGCCCATGTCATATGACACAACACATAATGATGACAATGACAACTGCTTTTGCTGGGGAAAAGTAAATCTTAAGTCAGTCACCTGCAGTTTTTGAATTTTCCACTCTCAAATTTCCATGGATGTATCACCGACACTTTCATAGTAAGTCAAACTCAGATTCCTGGCTTTAAATTCTCCACAAGTTCTCGAATAGGATTTACTTCCTGCACCTCAGCAATGGGGAGCCACTGTTTGTGGTGAGAGACTTGGAACAGATTTTAGAAAAGCAAACGGGTTGGGGTTAGTGAGTTGAGGGCATGCTACGTTGGTGCTGGAAGCAGGGCAACACTTGTGGGCTGCCCCCAGCACATCCCTGGACTGGTTATTGACAGAACCGATGCATTTTACTATATGTTTCCATGTATGTGTAAGAAATAAAGCTAATCTTTAACTTGCCCACCTCCAAGAAGACAACAAACTTGTCGTTGGGTTTGGAGGCTTGCGTGCCTCAATGACCCGGAGAGCGATGCTGGCTGGAGTCAGGGCTTTATGCTTTGGCTCTTGGTAGAGTCACCCATGCCAAACAGGTCAAAGGGTAGAGGCCAGACTAAGAGTGGTCCACTGGACCTTCAGGCTTGGGGGTTCAGCTCAGGGCTAATAACCCTGACTGGAAAAACAAAATTGTTATGGAAACAGCAGTGAAGAATCCTTCTACGTCTGAGTGCGACGGTATTCCTGAGTCTCCACTTGGGACTTGCATGTCCGACAGTAGTGAAAACTGAGAGGAGGCAACTGACACGATGAAGGAAGCCCCGAACACTGTCAGAAATGGAGGTCCTTCATTGCTGTCCTAAATGCCAGCAGCATAATGGGCAGTAAGCAGGTTCATTTGCCCAGCGTGGTGCCAGCCTGGCTGTCAGACGTGGCATGAAGCATTGGCTGGTGTTGTCTCTGGACCCAGGCCAGGGAACCTGAGCCCTTGGCTCAAATCTCAACCGTACCTGAGTGCAGGAAGGCTGGAGGCAATCAGGAGTTTATGAGTGTTGGAGGTCTGTGAAGGATGTTCTCCCACCAGATCAATGCCATCTACCTAAATACCCACGGTGGAGAGCATTCTGACTGGTTACAGCACAGTCTGGAATCTCCAATACCCTCGAGTGGCCCTAATTGGTATTGCAATCACTCTTACACCTAGTGTTCCAGGGCAACGAGGCGAGGTACGGGAGTGAGACCGCACGGCTGGTTGAATGGTGACACAATAACAGCCTCGCACTCAACGTCAGCAAGACTAAAGAACTGCTTTCAGGTGAGGAAAGCCCGGAATCCCTGCCACTGCCCGTAAGGAGTTTGTACATTCTCCCCGTGACCGTGTGGGTTTCCTCTGGGTGCCAATTTCCTCCCACAGGAAAGACATATGGGATAGTAGGTTAGATAGTCATTGTAACTTGTCCCGTGATTATGCTAGAATTAAATCCGGGGTCGCTGGGCAGCCTGGCTCATAGGGCTGGAGGGGCCTGGTCCACACAGTATTTCAGTAAATTAAAGAACACACACTGAGGGGTCAGCGGTGGAAAGGGTGAACAGCCTCAAGTTTCTGGGTGCCAACATGTCAGAGCATCTATCCTGGGCCCGACACACTGACCCAATTAAGGAGTTTAAGATTTGGTATGTCACCTTGCAAATTTCTATACAAAGGTACTATGCAAGGCTTAAACACAAAATACTCTGCAGATGCTGGGGTCAAAGCAACACTCACTACACACTGGAGGAACTCAGCAGGTCGGGCAGCATCAGTGGAAATGATCAGTCAACGTTTCGGGCCGGAACCCTTCATCAGGACTGAAGAGGGAGGGGGCACCGACCCTATAAAGAAGGTGGGGGGAGGGTGGGAAGGAGAAGGCTGGTGGGTTCCAGGTGAAAAACCAGTAAGGGGAAAGATAAAGGGGTGGGGGAGGGGATAGGCAGGAAAGGTGAAGAAGGAATAGGGGGAAACACAATGGGTAGTAGAAGGAGGCGGAACCATGAGGGAGGTGGTAGGCAGCTGAGGGAGGGGCAGAGTGACATAGGGATGGGGGAAGGGAGGGGGAGGGAATTACCGGAAGTTGGAGAATTCAATGTTCATACCAAAGCTTCTGACTGGCTCTATCACTGCCTGGCATAGAAGTACAGGACCACAAGAGGTCACAGAGGGTCCCAGACTGTGCCAGCTCCATCACTGGCACAACCTCCCCCCCACCAGCGAGGACCTCTCCAAGAGACAGCGCCTCAGACGGTTGGCATCCATCATTAAGGGCCCCCATCACGCAGGACAGATCCACTGCTCGTTACCACCATCGGAGAGGTGATACAGGAGTCTGAAGACAGAAACTCAATAAGTTTCTTCCCCTCCACCATCAGATTTCTGAGAAGCTTGTGAACACTACTTTGTCATTCCATTTTTGTTTTGCATTTATCAATTTGTTTAATTTATAGCAATTTTATGACCGCTGCTACAAATCAACAAATTTCACAGCAATTACTCTAAGTCAGTGATAATAAACCTGTTTCCAATTCTGATTCGGTGCAAAGTGCAGGAACTTTGGTGATCCCAGTGTTAACTTGGTCTTCCGAGTTCTGCATTTTAGATCAATCAATATTAGCTTAATGCTGTTTGCTCAGGATTTCCTGGGCCACTATTTAAATATATTAGCACCTCACATCTCCAGCGGACAAAGAGATTTAATTCAAATGCATTATGAATTAATAAACCCAGGTGCAGGGTCTGAAGGTCTATACGTTTGTTTTAAATGTGCCATTATTATTGCATCTGACTACAAACACAGACTTATGAATCGGAAGTAGCAACAGGCAATCTGTCCGCCTTTCAATAAGGTTGCGGCTGATAGGTCCTAACTTAAACTCTGCACTCTCAATCATCCAAGGTTACTTCCCCCCTCTTGCGTTTCAAGATTCTAGTTATTTACGTACTCTTTCATTTAGAGCAGGAATTCCCAACCATTTTTTTAATGCCATGGAGCCTTAACATTAACTGAGGGGTCTGTGCACTCCAGGTTGAGAACTCCTGATTTAGAGAAACAGCATTAAATAGCCCCTTTGGCCTTTCAAACCATAACGCTCATCAACCCCTACTTAACCCTAGCCTAATTTACGATGATGAATTAACCAATCCGGCAGGTCTCTGGGCTGTGGGAGAAACTGAAGAAAACATGCACATTCCATGAGGAGGGGATCTTTAAAGATTGTGTCGGAATTGAACTCCAGACTCCAACGTCCCGAGCTGTAATAGTGTCACACTACCAGGGTGCCCAAATTTGTCACGTGTACATCAGAACATGCGCTTATTTTTGTCAACTGAAATCAGCGAAGAACGTGCCGGGCAGCCTATAAGTGTCACTGGTGCTTTCAGTACCAACATGGCGTGCCCGTAACTTACTTACCCCAACGACTTTGGAATGTGTGAGGAACCCATGGTACATGAGGGGAAACTCACACAGTCATGGAGAGAATATTACAGACGGTGGCGGGAAGCGAACCCTGATCTTATGTTCGTTCGCTCATTCATTTTGTGCCGTGTGGTATGACGTGGGTGATCACAGTCTTCCCATGAGCACGATTGTTCTTGGCAAATTATCCTACAGAAGTGGTTTGCCATTGCCTTCTTCTGGGCAGTGTCTTTACAAGACGGGTGGCCCCAACCATTATCAATACTCTTCAGAGATTGTCTGCCTGGTGTAACCGGGACTTGTGATCTGCACCGGCTGCTCGTACGACCATCCACCACCTGCTCCCATGGTTTCACATCACCCTGATCGGGGGCTAAGCAGGTGCTACAACTCGTCCAATGGTTAGCGGAGGGAAGGAGCGCCTTACATCTCCTTTGGTAGAGACATATCTCCACCCTGCCACCCTCCTGATCTTACAGCTGATGCTGTAAAACGCTGTGCTAACTGCTACATTACCCCTGCCTTTAAAAAATATTCAATGTCCTTTGAAGAAGTGACCTCCTGGAAGAAAAAGTTAAGACCTCCTGGAAGAAAAATATTTGCTTCATCTATGTGCTAAGGTTACCGCCTCTCATTTTTAAATGTTAGCCTTCACACCCTAGATCGCCCACAAGAGGATTTACGCAGAGAGTGGTGAGTGCAGGGAATGGGCTGCCGGCGACGGTGGTGGAGGCAAATACCACAGGGTCTTTTAAAGAGACTCTTGGGTTGGTACATGGATCTTCGAAAAATAGAGGGTTATGGGTAACCCTAGGTAATTTCCAAAGTAAGGGCATGTTCAGCACAGCATTGTGGGCCGAAGGGCCTGTATTTTGCTGTAGGTTTTCTATGTTTCCATTGCCAGGGCTCTTTTATTTATTTTTATAGATGGAGTAGACAGGGAGTATCTGTTTCCCAGGGTTGAAATGTCTAATACCAGAGGACATGCATTGAAGGTGAGAGTGGCTGGATTCAAAAGGGATGTGAGGGGTAAGTTTTTTACTCAGAGAGTGGTGGCTGCCTGGTATGGCGGTAGAGGAAAATACATTAGAGGCTTTTAAGAGACGTTTGGACAGGCACAACGGTGTGAGGAAGATGGAGGATATGGACATGTGTACGTAGGAGGGATTAGTGTTTGGGTGTTTTTGATTTGCTTTTTAGCTGGGTCAGCACAACATTGTGGGCTGAATGGCCTGTTCCTGTGCTGTATTGTTCTGTGTCATATACCATCATTGACACAAGAAAGCAGCATCCATCATCAAGGACCCCCACCCTCCAGGCCATGGTCTATTCTTGCTACTGCCATCGGGAAGGAGGTACAAGACCCACACCACCAGGGTCAGGGACAGTTATTACCCTACAATCATGAGGCTCCTCAACCAGTGTGGGTAATTTCACTTACCTCGATTCTCAACAGATTCCACAACCTGTGGAATCTCTACAACTCATGTTCTCAGAATTATTTTGTTTATTTGCACTGTATTTCTTGATTTTCCTGTAAATAAATGTAGGAAAATCAATCTCAAAGTAGCATATGGTGACCAACAAGTACTTTGATAATAAATTTACTTTGAACTTTGATGTACTTGTGCATGTGACAATAAACTTGAATTTGACTTTATAACTTCCCTACTTTTGTATTGAAGGTGGGGGTGGAGATGGAGATATCTCCATCAAAGGAGTTACAAGGCACTCCTTCCCTCCGCGAGCCTGCAGGTCACCCTTGGGCGAGGTGTAGCACCTGCTTTGCCCCCTATCAGGGTCAGGTGAAGCCATGGGAGCAGGTGGTGGATGGTCGTACGAGCAGCCGGTGCAGATCACAAGTCCTGGTTATGTGACCACTGACACCAGACAGACAATCTCTGAAGAGTATTGATATTGGCTGGGGTCACCCATCTTGTAAAGACACTGCCCAGAAGAAGACAATGGCAAATCACTTCTGTAGCAGATTTGCCAAGAACAATCGTGGTCATGGAAAGACGACGATTGCCCACGTAATACAACTTAACACGTAACAAGCGAACAAACTTTGTACTGAATTCTCCAGCAATAAAACAATAACATTCCTCTTCAGAATCAGAATCATGTTTAATAACATCATGAAACGTGTTAACTTTGCGGCAGCAGTACAATGCAATACATAATAGAGAAAAAAATTGTGAATTACGGTGTATATATACTGTAATTTAAATAAGTACGCAAAAATTAACGTAGTGAGGTAGCGTTCATGGCTTCAATGTCCATTCAGAAATCGGATGGCAGAGGGGAAGAAGCTGTTCTTGAATCACTGAGTGTGTGTCTTCAGGCTCCTGTACCTCCTTCCTGATGGTAGCAGTGAGAAGAGGGCATGTCCTGGGTGGTGGGGGTCCTTAGTGATGGACGCCACCTTTCTGGGACACCACTCCTTGAAGATATCTTGGATCCTACAGAGGCTAGTACCCATGATGGAGATGACTAACTTTATAACTCTCTGCAGCTTTCTTCAGTCCCATGCACCCACCCCCCCCAGACCAGACGGTGATGCAGCCAGATAGAATGCCCTCCACGGTACATCCGTAGCATTTCTCGTGTTCCTAATTACTTGCAATACCTACATACTCGGTATTTGCACATTTTGCACCAGGACCTCCACTTCCCCAGTGGCTCGGATAAAATGGAGCTGATATTGACTTAATTAAACATAGTTTTATATTGACTACCTAAGGAATCTAATTACCTTACTTTAATTAGAGTGAACATTAGAGCTCTTGCAAAGGTTGCACAGAGACCTGGCGGTAGATTGGAGACAGGAGAGACTGCTGGTGTTGATGCGCACTCTCTGTTGTTCCCAGAGGGCGGGAACTTTAGGAATACAGAGCTGTGTGAGAAGGTGGTTAGGATTGCAAATAAGCAAAACGCTGGAGGATCTCAGCAGGTCAAACAATATCTGTGGAGGGAGCGTCACACAAAATGCTGGAGGAACTCAGCAGGCCTGGCAGCACTTGGTCAAGCACTATCGCTCTCTCTGCCACCGTAGCTCACTGGTCACCCATTTCCGTTTCATTTCCCATTCCCATTCTGCCACAATAAGGCCACTCTCAGGCTGGAGGAGCAACACCTTGTGTGCGTCGGTGAAGCCTCCAACCTGAAGGCATAAACATCGACGTCTCAAGCTTACAGTAATTTCTCCCCCCTTCTCTCTTTTTCTATTCTCCATTCTGGCTCCACTCTTACCCTGCCTTTCTCCTCACCTGCCTATCACCTCCCTCTGGTTCCCCTCCTCCTTCCCTTCCCTTCCCTTCCTCACCTGGTCCACTGTCCCCTCCTATCAGATTCCTTCTTCTTCAGCCCTTCACCTTTTCCACCTATCACCTCCGGCTTCTCATTTCACACCCTCACCTAGTCTTCCTTATCACCTGCTAGCTTCTGCTCCTTCCCCCACCCACCCTCCACACCATCTCAGTCTGCCTTCTGCCCCCTTCCTTTCCAGTGCTGATGAAGAGTCTCGGCCCGAAGCGTCGACTGTTTATTCCCCTCCATAGATTCTGCCCGACCTGCTGAGTTCCTCCAGCAGTTTGTGTGTTGCTCTGAGTTTCCAGCATCTGCACAATCTCCTGTGTTTATGGTTTGTGAGGGAAAATCAACGGCTGATGTTTTGGATCAAGATCCTTCATCTGGGCTGACAAGGAGATGAAACCCAGATGAAAGATCTCAGCCTGGAACACATTCCATTTGCTTATTGAGAAACAGCACGGAACAGGCCCTTCCGGCCCTTTGACCTGCGCCGCCCAGCGACCCCCAATTTAACCCTCGCCTCATCACGGGACAACTTACAACGATCAATTAATCTACTGACCAGTACGCCTTTGGACTGTGGGAGGAAACCGGAGCACCCGGAGGAAACCCACGCATTGCAGGGAGAGGACGTACATGACGTCAGAATTGAACTGCAAACTCCAATACCCAAGTCGAATGGCTTGCTACTAGGGTGCCCACTTTTACTTACTGGAAGGGGGGCGTTGGCTCTGACCGAGGCAACCTCTTCAAGTCTTCAAATGAGGTGGGACACTGTTGGCTTGACTGAACCTTGTGGGACTTGCTGTGCTGGTGACACTTGTGGGCTGAAGCCAGCACATCCTTGGGTTGTGCTGGTTGCTAACACATACAACACATGTCACTGTATGTTTCGACGTGCACGTGATCAGCAAGTCTGAATCTGAACCAGACTTCAGTGGAGATGGGAGCCGATAGGGAGATGGTCACCTCTCTCCTCACATCTGATCCTCTCCTCTTTAACAGAGTTTGAGATTTGACCCCACCAACCCTACTACACCCCCACTAACCTGAGCCAACAGCCCTGCCTGACCCTAAGCACCCACACTAAAACACCCTCAGATCCTAACCAACATTCACTGACTCTCACCCACACCCATCTTCACCCTGCACACATTCCCACACATACATAATTCGAAACAAGGACCCTACCACAAACCCCCTGACCATTCCACACCTCCCCCGTACCTTGCATACACAATTATACCCAGCACCCCCTCTACCACTTATAAAAAGATAAATAATACTTAAGCATAGATTCCAATAAAGGCTAGTGCGATGCAGTAGATTAATGAAAGCCTGGGCTAGATCAAAGTGGCAGATTCACTTACTGAATCTCCAGTCATGAGATTGATAAACACAAGAGGGACCATTTTCCCACTGCCCACATACCCCTACCCAAGTGATGCATTAATAGATAGATATCAAACCCTGCTTTCATACAGAATTTTAAGCATAATTAAATACACAAAGTGCTCCCAAGAGTACAGTAATCACCAATGACAATCTGACTCGGTGCGACTTGAGAAAGGAGTTTTTAAACAACATCAAAAAGGAGGCGGGGGCAGATGGTGGTCATTGCACTGAAAACCCAGTCGAGAGGGACGGTAAATCAGGCATTAGACTCAACCCGTGACTTCCTTCCTACTAGGAAACTCTGCACAGGAGTAAGTGTGCTGTCTTGGCCCTGGCACATAAGTGCAATTACAAAGAAATCAGGGCAGCACCTCTACTTGCTAAGGGATTTGCGAAGATTCGGCACGACATCTAAAACTTTAGCAACACACATCAAAGTTGCTGGTGAACGCAGCAGGCCAGGCAGCATCTCTAGGAAGAGGTATAGTCGACGTTTCAGGCCGAGACCCTTCGTCAGGACTAACTGAAGGAAGAGTGAGTAAGGGATTTGAAAGTTGGAGGGGGAGGGGGAGATCCAAAATGATAGGAGAAGACAGGAGGGGGAGGGATGGACCAAAATCTAAAACTTTAGCCAACCTCTACAGATGCGTGGCGGAGAGTATACAGACTGGTTGCACCACAGCCTGATAAGGAAACATCAATGCCCCCAAACGGAGAATCGTACAGAAGGTAGTGGTAGCCCATCACAAGTAAAGCCCTCCCCATCACTGAGCACATCCACACAGAGCGATGTCGCTGGAAAGCAGCATCCATCGTCAGGAACTCCCACCACTCAGGCCACGCTCTCTTCTCAATGCTGCTATCAAGAAGGTGGTACTGGAGCCTCAGGTCCCACACCACCAGGTTCAGGAACAGTTATTACCCCTCAACCATCAGGTCCCACAACACCAGGTTCAGGAACAGTTATTACCCTACAACCATCAGGTCCCACACCACCAGGTTCAGGAACAGTTATTACCCCTCAACCATCAGGTCCCACACCACCAGGTTCAGGAACAGTTATTACCCTACAACCATCAGGTCCCACACCACCAGGTTCAGGAACAGTTATTACCCCTCAACCATCAGATCCCACACCACCAGGTTCAGGAACAGTTATTACCCCTCAACCATCAGGTCCGACACCACAAGGTTCAGGAACAGTTATTACCCCTCAACCATCAGGTCCCACACCACCAGGTTCAGGAACAGTTATTACCCCTCAACCATCAGGTCCGACACCACCAGGTTCAGGAATAGTTATTACCCCTCAACCATCAAGTCCCACACCACCAGGTTCAGGAACAGTTATTACCCCTCAACCCCCTTCAGTGAAATGTTCCCTCAACCTATGGGCTCATCTTCAATAACTCTTCATCTCATGTTCTCAATATTTATTGCCATCTGCGTATTTTGACCTTTTGGGAGTGGTCTTTCATTGATTCTATTATGGTTATTGTATTTATTGAGTATGCCCACAAGAAGCTGAATCTCAGTATATGTACTTTGAACAAATGGGGCAAGATCCGAGCTCAGCACGGACACAGGCCTCCAGCCCAGCTGCTCCACGTCAATCAAATGCGCATCCAATCAGACCCGACTGGCCAATCTTCCTCTGAATCAGGTGTCGCCCGGCCTGGGCTCCACAGACCCCTTGTTTAATGGTATTGGACAAAGGCGTAAAAAAGTTTGGGAACCTCTGGTCCAAACCTTTCCTATCCACGTACATGTCCAACCACCTTGTAAAAGTTTTTTCCTCTGCAATTCATTCTATACACCATAAGGCAATAGAAGCAGAATTAGGCCATTCAGCCCATCAAGTCTGCTCTGCTATCCCACACTTTCTTATTTATTTTCCCCATTAACTCCGTTTTCCTGCCTTCTCCCCTACTAATCAAGAACCTACCAGTCTCTGCTTTAAATATACCAATGACTTGACCACCTCAGACATTTACAGCAACAAAATAGACAGATTCAGCACCCTCTGACAAAAGACATTCCTCAGTGTGTCCTGTTCTAAAGAGATGTTCCTGTATTCTGAGTCTGTGCCTGCTGGTCCGCGATAGGAAACATCCTGTGCAGGTCCACTCCGTCTTGCCTTTCAATATCCCGTAGGTTTCAATTTCTCTGAACTCTAGTGTGTCAAGTTCAGAGTCATCAAAACACCCCTCGTATGTTAACCCTTTCACTCCTGGGATCATTCTCATGAACCTCCTCTGCACTCTCTCAAATACCAGCACATCCATTCTTAGTCGTGGAGCCCCAAACTGCTGACAAGACTCCACATGTTGCCTGATCAAGCCTTCCTTTTAGATTCTAGGCCCTCAAAATTAATGTTAACATTGCATTTGCCTCCTCACCACCGACTCAACCTGCATATTAGTAACGAAGGTGAATGAGGTGTTAATATTAGGGAATTAACTTTAGGAAAACCTGGGCTGGGAATCCCAAGTCCCTTTGCACCTTTGATTTCTGAATTCACTCCCCATTTTCTAGTCTGCATCTTTATTCCTTCTACCAAAGTGCATGACCAGAGACTACCCTACTTTGTATACCATCTGCCACCCTCTGAGTAAAAAAAAATGCCCCTCATCTTCCTACTAAACCTCTCCCTTCTCATCTTTTACCTGCGCCCTCTACTTCTTGATTCCCCACCCATGGAGAAGAAGACTGTGCATTCACCCCATCTATGTCCCTCATGATTTCACACACCTCCATATCATGATACTGTTGAACTCTGGAGTCTACAAGCTGACTGTAGTCACTGGACCAACCAAGACGCACCTTTGTGGCCAGGTGCTAAAGTTGGGGACCCATACGCCAGTGAGAAATTCATGGCAACGGTCAGGTGAGACAGGTATATATATATACACACACACATACATACACAAACAGTAAGATAATTCGGAACTGTTTTGCTCTTAGACTTGGAGATGCCAGAAATGGCAGGGAGTGAAAATGAAACAATTTCACCCCTTCAACAAGTTAGGAACTGCAAAGAATTTGGAGGTATCAACAATCATATTGAATGTTACAATGAAAATGAAGATTTGGAGGATGCAATCGTTGATGGCATTGCATGAAGACAAGTCATTAGCTACACTTGGTATCTGTGCTGATTTTATTCATTTACAGTGACAAGCATTAGGAACTAAAACACAATTTTATAGTATTGCAGTAGTATTTGATAGTGTTCTAATTTGTTCTGTTTCATTTAAATACATACTCAGTTGGTCTTTCTTTATATACCTTTTTAACTATTTCCGTGAGGCTTCGTCTGATAGGGGCAGCCGCTTAAATTGACCAAAATGTACTCTTCTCGATGTGGGATGTGTCCCAATTATCCGGTATACTCTCAGCGGGAAGGAATTTACTTTGATATACCTGTGTGTCTATAAACAAACCGTGGAAACCACGACGTTCTCAGGTAAATTTAGTTCCATCCAGACAACTTGTGTGTTGGAGTTATCTATCTGTGCATCTCTTTCTCTCTGATTTATCGGCAACCCTGTCCGCGCTCTCTCGTTCTTCAGACTGGGTCTGAGAGGAGGTGGGGTCCTCAGTTCATGTGATGCTCCCCATTCGTACTCAAATACCTCCCCCCCCCCTCGGGGGTGGTCTTGGGTCTCTGCGCAGTCCTCCCCCTCCCCTCTGACTCCCAGAGAGCGGGGGTCAGGCTCCAGCCCCGCGTTCAGGTACGGTAAAACATCCCCCGGCCGAGGAGGTGGGCGGACTGTCCCCAGGGTCCCGACCACCCTCCTCGGCGCGGCGGCTCTCGCCCACCATTCATTGTCGCCCCCGGCACGCTTTGGCCATTCACTCAACAAAGGGCGCGCCCCCCTCCCGTCCCGCTCCGAGACGCCGACTTCTCGGTTACTCACGCAGCCCAGCGAGGCTCGATGCGACCGGGGGCTGCCGGCTCCTCCGCTTCGCCGCCAGCCTGGGTCAGACCCGGCTCACAATGCAGAGAGTGCCTGCTCTACAGTGTCGGGTTACACTCTCTCAGCGGAGGGCCGGCCGCACGAAAAACCCTAACGGGAGCACCGAGGCGCCGGAATGGATCGCCCACCATTCCATCTCATTCCCTGTCCCGGGTCTATTAACTCCCTGAACGGTGGTTCGGACTGCGGGGTGGGGATGGGGGGAGAGAGGTGAGCAGGGACTGTCTGTGTGAGAGCGCCTTCGTGAGTGTGTTATTGTGTGTGAGTGTGCGTCTGCGTGGCTGTGTTATGGGATGTGTGTCTGTCTGAGCATCTGCTTGTGTGTTATTGTGTGTGCGTGAGCGTCTTAGTGTGTTGTGTGTCTGCGTGAGTGTGTGTGTGTGCCTGTGTGAGGGTGTGTTATTGTATGTGTGTGTCTGTGTGAGGGTGTGTTATTGTATGTGTGTGTCTATGTGAGGATGTGTGTGTCTGTGCAAGGGTGTGTTACTGTATATGTGTGTCTGTGTGAGCATGTGTGTGTCTGTGTGAGGGTGTGTTATTGTATGTGTGTGTCTGAGGGTGTGTTATTGTATGTGTGTGTCTGTGTGAGGGTGTGTTATTGTATGTGTGTGTCTGTGTGAGGATGTGTGTGTCTGTGTGAGGGTGTGTTACTGTATGTGTGTGTCTGTGTGAGGGTGTGTTACTGTATGTGTGTGTCTGTGTGAGTGTGTTATTTTGTGTGTGTGACTGTCTGTACATGCAGACCCTCTCCACCTCAGTCACACACGGGCCATAGCTGGGAGAACTCATCAGGCCAGGCAGCCTCTGTGGAGGGAGCTGGACAGTTGATTCTCCTCCTCTCCTGCTGCTTCCCACAGGCCTGAACTCCCTGCCCACCCAGGTCTCATCACGTCTGAAGTGCCAGTGGTGTTATACTGTTTGTTTTTAATCCTGTGTCACAAATGTAACTTATTAATGTATTTGTGGTGAGAGCTGAGTGTCCGGTGGGGACCAGGGGTGAGTGGGCTGCCCCAGAATGGACACAATAAGCCCCTTCACCAGAGGTGCTACCCCTCCCTGGACACCCCATGCACCCCTGGCACCTGTGGCTCCCAGTAACTGTTTGCGTGCGACAGAGGCCACTCACCACTTCGACAGGCAGGTGGGGGTCGTATGCCGGTGAGGTAGGGACATCCGTCCCAGCAGGTGCGGTCAGCTCCGGCGGACCGGGCGGATGAGATCTACAGTGAGATCCAATGGCCAGGATGACGTTTCTCCAACGCTCCATGGTCATCCGCGGCACCCAGGGAAGACCCCAGCTGGTGATGCTTCTTCGTACCACTGGACCCAAACTTCTGACGTCGAGAGAGTGGAACTGAGCCAAAGCAACGACTTTTCCACCTTAAAAACCCCCCGCACAGGCTTCCTGTCACCGTTGGACACAATGGACAAACACCTCATTATTTGTGGTGATATTACTTTGTGTTGTGTGTGTGTGTGTGTTTTATGCACCTTGGTCTGGAGGAACGTTGTTTCGTTTGGCGGTCTACACGTGTACGGTTGCCTGACGATAAACTGAGTTCCTCCAGCATTTTGTGCGTCTTGCGCCAGCTTTCCTTTCCAGTACATGCAGAATCTCTTCTGTCCTCACCAGTACCACTCCTCCCACCACCGACCTGCCGAAGTTAACCAACCCATGCCTTGCGTGAAACCCTGTAATACCCTCCCTCCCCCACCGCACCCCCAGTTCTCCCCAAGTGAACAGGAGTTGGGGGGTGTGGTTATTGAGGAGTTGGTCCAGAGATCTGGTCAATGCACCAGCTGCTTGGTCACATTACAGACAGAGAGAAGAACATTGGTCAGGACACCAACCTGCTCTCTGGCTTTTTAAACCACACAGGGCTGGGGCCTCACTAATGGGGGTGGAGATTCTACACTTAAAAATTACACACCTATTGTGGTTTATAGTGTGTGTATTTGTATATATAAGCGTACCCATTGGCTGGTGGGGTGGAGATACATCTCTACTAAAGGAGGTGTAAGGCTTTCCTTTCTGATAGCCAACAGGTCACCCTTGGGCAAGGTGTAGCATCTGCTTAGCCCCCGATCAGGGTCATATGAACCCATGGGAGCAGGTGGTGGACAGTTGTATGAGCAGCTGGTGCATATCACAAGTCCTGGTTATGCGACCACTGACACCAGGCAGACAATCTCTGAAGAGTATTGATAATGTCTGGGGTCACCTGTCTTATAAAGACACTGCCCAGAAGAAGGCAATGGTAAACCACTTCTGTAGGAAAATTTGCCAGGAACAATCGTGGTCATGGAAAGACCACGATCACCCACATCATATGACACGGCACACAATGAATGGATGAATCTACCTCTACCTCTGCCCCTGGGCACCCACCACTCTCTGTAAGAACCTCCCCTCTGGCATCCCTTCTATACTTCCCTCCAATCTCCTAAAAATGATGAACTTTAGAGCACCGGGGTTGGGGGGTGGACCCACACAGTTCAGTAGAGAACATGCAAGCACCACACAGACAGTGGCAGAAGTCAGGATCTTGGATGTGGAGAGGATGTTTCCTATAGTGGGAGAGTCTAAGACCAGAGGACACAGCCTCAGAATAGAGGGGCATGCTTTCAGAATGGAGATGAGGAGGAATTTCTTTAGCCAGAGTGTGGTGGAATTCTTTGCCACAGGCAGCTGTGGAAGCCAAGTTTTTAATGTATATTAAGGCAGAGGTTGATAGATTCTTGACTGGATATGGGGAGAAGGCAGGAGATTGGGGCTGGAGGAAAATTGGATCAGCCATGATAAAATGGTAGAGCCGACTCGATGGGCCAAATGGCCAAATTCTGCTCCTGTATCTTATGGTCTTATCTCTGGGGCTGTGAAGCCAAGGTCTACCTACTACTAGGCATCACAGTATCAGATGTCTGAAAGCAGGAGGCACAACAACTGGTCGATCAGTGAGCCTGGAGTTCATAGTCATAGTCATACTTTATTGATCCCGGGGGAATTGGTTTTCCTTACAGTTGCACCATAAATAATTAAATAGTAATAAAACCATAAATAATTAAATAGTAATATGTAAATTATGCCAGGAAATAAGTCCAGGACCAGCCTATTGGCTCAGGGTGTCTGACCCTCCAAGGGAGGAGTTGTAAAGTTTGATGGCCACAGGCAGGAATGACGTCCTATGACGCTCAGTGCTACATCTCGGTGGAATGAGTCTCTGGCTGAATGTACTCCTGTGCCCAACCAGTACATTATGTAGTGGATGGGAGACATTGTCCAAGATGGCATGCAACTTGGACAGCATCCTCTTTTCAGGCACCACCGTCAGAGTCCAGTTCCATCCTCACAACATCACTGGCCTTACGAATGAGTTTGTTGATTCTGTTGGTGTCTGCTACCCTCAGCCTGCTGCCCCAGCACACAACAGCAAACATGATCGCACTGGCCACCACAGACTCATAGAACATCCTCAGCATTGTCCGGCAGATGTTAAAGGACCTCAGTCTCCTCAGGAAATTCAAGGGCTGGGGTTTGAGTTCCTGTCCTTGGTTAGTCCATGGGTCAATATCGAAGTCCAGAAGTGAAGACCCAATGATTGAACCCTGGAGACTTGAGGCCTGTTCTGGCATTGGAGGACTGTCCATGTGTGTGGGTGAGTGAGAGGGAGGAAAGGGGCTTGCTTTGTGTTCAGCAACACATGCAAAATGCTGGAGAAACTCAGCAGGTCGGGCAGCATCTGTGAAGGGAAAAGAGGGAACAGTTGATGTTTCAGGCTGAGACCCTTCATCAGGACTGGGGAGGAAGGGGGAAGATGCCAGAATAAAAAGGTGGAGGGAGGGGAAATGAGGTGAGCTGGAAGGTGACAGGTGAAGCCAGGTGGATAGGAAAGGTAAAGGGCTGGAGAAGAAAGAATCTGATAGGAGAGGAGAGTGGACCATAGGAGGAGAGGACCCAGGGGGAAGTGATTGGAGGTGAGAAGTGAAAGGTCAGAGCGGAGAATGGACAATGGTTGTTTTGTTCTTGTCATTTTGTTGCATTCTGTGTTGTTTTGATTAGTATTGTTGGTGCCTGAATGTGCAGCAACACCTCTGGGCTGCCCCCCAGCACATCTTGGGGATGTAAACGTGAATGACGCATTTCACTGTATGTTTCAAAATTCAAGATTCAAGTTTATTTATTACGTTATTTAAACATCATTCACAAGCAACATGCCCGAGGGAGTTCAAGGGCTGGGGGGGAGGGCGGCCCTCAATTATCGCCACACATCTGACACTAACATAGCAGGCCCACACTGTTCGTCAGAACGCAACATCGTTACACGTCCGTGCGAACCTGACCGGCGTTCACATGAAGCTCAAGGGAGCTGAATAACCAGTCTTGGCACATGTCAGGCCTCTGCATTCACCTTACCTAATGCCAGGGCAGATTAGAACGACAGATTACCTTCCTCAGAGCACGTCACTGAACCCAATTTAATTAATTGAGTTTAAACTACCGGGCTACTTTGCAAAGGATTTGCGATCAGTCCAGTCATCCTGATTATCTGTCAGAGTCAGAATCGAGTTTATTATCACTGATCTATGTCGTGAAATCTGTTGTTTTGCAGCAGCAGTACAGTGCAAGACATAAAAATGACTATAATTTACAATAAAAGACTTAAGTAGGGCAAAAAAGGAGCAAATAGTGAGGTGGGTTCACAGTCTGTTCAGAAATCTGATGGCAGATGGGAAGAAGCTGTTCCTAAAACGTTAAGTCTGTGTCATTAAAAGGCGGTAGCTCTTTTCTCTTTGGGTGGCAGTGTGGAGATATGTACATCTCTACCAAAGGGGGTGTAAGGTGCTCCTTCCCTCTGCTAGCCTGCAGGTCACCCTCGGGCAAGGTGTAGCACCTGCTTAGTCTCCATGATCCAGGTCATGTGGAGCCATGGGAGTAGGTGGTGGATGGTCGTGTGAGCAGCCGGTGCATTATCACAAGTCAATGTGATCATTGACACCAGCAGGACAATCTCTGAAGTGTACTGATAATGGTTGGGGCCACCCGTCTTGTAAAGACACTGCCCAGAAGAAGGTAATGGAAAACCAGTTCTGTAGAAAAATTTGCCAAGAACAATCATGGTCAAAAGATTATGATCGCACATAAAGATGATGATACCCTCTTTCCCGGTGGTAGTAATGTGAAAAGGGTACTTTAACCTACCACTGTATCACCTTACCATACCTTCAGCTCTATAATTCCCCCAGTAAAAGTCAGCCCACAGTTACAATCAGACTCAGGTGAAGGAGGGTGAAAGAGTCAAGTGATCCACCAATATCATTCATAATTCTCCCATTTTCCCAATTCTGTGCTTTTTTACATTCAAAGTTCAAAGTAAATTTAGTATCAAAAGACATATGTGTCACCACATACAGCCCAGAAATTCATTGTCTTGTGGGCATACTCAATAAGTCCATTGAATAATAACCATAATATAATCAATGAAGGACCCCACCAACCTGGACGTTGAACCAGTGTGCAGAAGAGAACAAAGTGTGTAAGTACAAAAAGAAAGAAATAATAAATAAATATCGAGAACATGAGATGAAGACTCCTTGAAAGTGAGTCCACAGGCCAAATTCCTAATGTAGGTTTCCATATCTGTGGATCTTCTACAGGAATATTTTCTGTCAACCAGATCTGATAACCTTCTCCGCCATCAAGGGCAACCTCATGAGGCAGTCCCTCAAGAAAGCAGCATCTATGAGGTTCACTGAGGTTCTCACCACCTGGGACGTGCCCTCCTCTCGTTACTGTAATCAGGGAGGAGGTACAGGAGCCAGAAGACCCACACTCAACACTTCAGCAGCAGCTTGGATCATAATACCATAAAACACAGGAGAAGAATTAGGCCATTTCGCCCATCGAGTCTGCTCTGCCATTTCATCATGGCTGATCTATTTTCCCGCTCAGCCCCAATCCCCTGCATCCTCTCATGCCATGACTAACCAAGAACCTATCAACCTTTGCTTTAAATATACCCAGTGACCACTCTCTGGCTAGAGAAATTCCTGCTCTAAATGGACGTTCCTCTATTCTGAGGCTATGTCCTCTGGTCTTAGATCCCCCACCCCTACAACACAGGAAGCACCCAGATTCTTCCCTCCGCTATCAGAGTTCTGAAAAACCCTCAATCCACAAACACTACCTCACTATTTCTCTTTCGCACTTTTTAGTATTTTTTTATTTAGAATCAAAATCTGGTTTAATATCACTGGCATATTTCGTGAAATTTTGGTAACTTTGCAGTAACAGTACAATGCAATACATAATAGAAAAAAACTGAATTACAGTAAGTACGTATATAAAATAGTTTTTATAGATTATGAGAACACTCAGTCCTCTTTTATTGTCATTTAGAAATGCATACATGCATTAAGAAATGATACAATGTTTCTCCAGAGTGATATCACAGAAAACAGGACAAACCAAAGACTAACACTGACAGAACCACATTATTATAACATAAATAAGTAGAGTAAAAATAGAAATCAAAAAGTGGTGAGGTAGTGTTCATGGCTTCAATGCCCATTCAGAAATCGATGGCAGAGGGAAGGAAGCTGATCCTGAGTCTCTGAGTGTGTGCCTTCAGGCTCCTGTACCTCCTTCCTCATGGTAACTGTGAGAAGAGGGCACGTCCTGGGTGGTTGTTGACCTTAATGATGGCTGCCACCTTTTCGAGGCATTGCTCCTTGAAGATGTCCTGGTTACTACGGAGGCTGGTGTCCATGATGGAGCTGACTAAGTTCACAGCTCTCTGCAGCTTACTTCCATCCCGTGCAGTGCCCCCACACCAGACAGTGATGCAGCCAGATCGAATACACTCCACAGTACGTTTTATCTTACAGTAATTTTTCTTTGTCTTGCACTGTACTGCTGCCACAAAACAACAAATTTCCCGGAGTGTCGAGGGCAACTTGGTAGCATAGAGCTTTGCATATCACTTTACAGGGCCAGTAATTACTCAGCGTTTTAGGAACAGCTTCTTCCCCTCAGCTGAATGGGAAATGAACAATACCTCATTATTTATTGCATTATTTATTCTTGTAATTTTTAGTATTTTTATATTTTTACTTCTTCAAAGCCAGCAGTAATATATCAAGGTAATTAGACTTGTGTTGTCTGGAAGACATTTCATCGCTCATTCAAGAGCCTTCTTCAGTTCTGATCCATGATGGGTGGTTTTTCTGGTTTATAAACTCTGTGAGCTGTTTAAAGGTATAGCAATCACACGAGGGTCGTTAAGAGGTGCAGAGGTAATGAGAGGGTCATTAGTCTTACCTTTGCATGAATGGAGGTGTGAACTGCTCTGGAGATGTCAGGATAGAGATGTTGGGACTGCACTGTATGTAGCTAAAACCTTGTGGCTACCCTGACTGGGCTTTCATCAAGACAACAGCAAAAACCAGCAGGGACATCAGCCCAACAGACAGAGGTAAGGTGCAAAGCAGACGGAAAAACATAGTCATTCCGTACGTAGCTGGAATTTCAGAGAAACCCAAAAGTTTCTTTTCAAAACCCCCTGCACTCTTTTTCCCTCTCGATAGTGAGTAAAAGTCTGATGGTCCTTAAGTTGGGGAACTCAGACGAGCAACATGGCAGATTGTAACATCCAAACAGCAAGCTCCAGGTCTCCCCTTTTGTTGTTGCAGGAGTGATATCTCACTCCTTCGCAACTAACAGAGGGAGACCCCATCTGAGGTGTCCAAGTGTTGGGATGGACAGGAGGTCTGATGGATTCTAGATCATTGTCTCTTTGGGGGCTTTGATATTGCTTGCATGGTGGGTGATGGGAAGGACTGATGCTTTTGCTAGAACAAGTGGGGGGGTTGATGCTTTTGTGGGGCAAGTGGGGGGGTTGATGCTTTTGTGGGACAAGTGGGGGGGCTTATGCTTTTGCTAAAACAAGTGGGGAGGGTTGATACTTTTGTGGGGCAAGTGGAGGAGGGTTGATGCTTTAGTGGGGCAAGTGGAGGAGGGTTGATGCTTTTGCTAGAACAAGTGGGGAGGGTTGATGCTTTAGTGGGGCAAGTGGAGGAGGGTTGATGCTTTTGCTAGAACAAGTGGGGAGGGTTGATACCTTTGTGGGGCAAGTGGGGGGTTGAAGTTTTTGTGGGGGCAAGTGGGGGAGGGTGGGGGCTTTTGATGCTGCTTGTGTGTGGAGGGGCTTTGGGGTTCTAACGTTTTCTGTCATGCATTGTTTGGGGTTTTGAGGATGTCTGTGAAGAGTAAGAATTTCAAGTTGTATGATGTATACATTCTCTGATATTAAATTGAACAACTATCGAAATATGTCATTCGTGCCAACCACCAACTCAGTCCGACGGTGTGGTGGGGGCAGCCTGCAAGTATCGCCAGGCTTTTGGTGCCAGCATAGTACGCCCAAAACTTACTAACCCTAACCCCTATGTCTTTGGGATGTGGGAGGAAACCCTCATTGATTCTACTATTGCTGTTGGTCTATAATGGATTTATAGAGTATGCGCACAAGAAAATGAATCTCAGGTGACATATGTGTTGATAAACATGTAAGTACTTTGATAATAAATTTAGTTTGAACTTTGGTCACAGAAAGAATATAGAAACCCGAAACAGAGAGTGGTGGGAATTGACCCTTAAGGCATTGTGCCAACTGCTAGGCTACTGTGCTGCCCTTGTACATCACATCATTCTCTTAGGTTCCAAGGAATAAGGATCAAGCCTGACCAACCTTTCAAATGTTTTCAAAGTTCAAAGTAAATTTATTATCAAAGTACACCTACGTCACCATATACAACCCTAAGATTAATTTTCTTGTGGGCATCTGCAGCCTTCTTCTTCTTGGACTCGATGGTCGAGGGCTAATAACTGTTCCTGAACCTGGTGGTGTGGGACCTGAGGTTGAGGGGTAATAACTGTTCCTGAACCTGGTGGTGTGGGACCTGATGGTTGAGAGGTAATAACTGTTCCTGAACCTGGTGGTGTGGGACCTGATGGTTGAGGGGTAATAACTGTTCCTGAACCTGGTGGTGTGGGACCTGATGGTTGAGAGGTAATAACTGTTCCTGAACCTGGTGGTGTGGGACCTGATGGTTGAGGGGTAATAACTGTTCCTGAACCTGGTGGTGTGGGACCTGATGGTTGAGGGGTAATAACTGTTCCTGAACCTAGTGGTGTGGGACCTGATGGTTGTAGGGTTGTAACTGTTCCTGAACCTGGTGGTGTGGGACCTGATGGTTGTAGGGTAATAACTGTTCCTGAACCTGGTGGTGTGGGACCTGATGGTTGAGGGGTAATAACTGTTCCTGAACCTGGTGGTGTGGGACCTGATGGTTGAGGGGTAATTACCGTTCCTGAACCTGGTGGTGTGGGACCTGATGGTTGAGGGGTAATTACCGTTCCTGAACCTGGTGGTGTGGGACCTGATGGTTGAGGGGTAATAACTGTTCCTGAACCTGGTGGTGTGGGACCTGATGGTTGAGGGGTAATAACCGTTCCTGAACCTGGTGGTGTGGGACCTGATGGTTGTAGGGTAATAACTGTTCCTGAACCTGGTGGTGTGGGACCTGATGGTTGAGGGGTAATAACCGTTCCTGAACCTGGTGGTGTGGGACCTGATGGTTGTAGGGTAATAACTGTTCCTGAATCTGGTGGTGTGGGACCTGATGGTTGAGGGGTAATAACCGTTCCTGAACCTGGTGGAGTAGGACCTGATGGTTGAGGGGTAATAACCATTCCTGAACCTGGTGGTGTGGGACCTGATGGTTGTAGGGTAATAACTGTTCCTGAATCTGGTGGTGTGGGACCTGATGGTTGAGGGGTAATAACTGTTCCTGAACCTGGTGGTGTGGGACCTGATGGTTGAGGGGTAATAACTGTTCCTGAACCTGGTGGTGTGGGACCTGATGGTTGTAGGGTAATAACTTTTCCTGAACCTGGTGGTGTGGGACCTGATGGTTGTAGGATAATAACTGTTCCTGAATCTGGTGGTGTGGGACCTGATGGTTGAGGGGTAATAACTGTTCCTGAACCTGGTGGTGTGGGACCTGATTGTTGAGGGATAATAACCGTTCCTGAACCTGGTGGTGTGGGACCTGATGGTTGAGGGGTAATAACTGTTCCTGAACCTGGTGGTGTGGGACCTGATGGTTGTAGGGTAATAACTGTTCCTGAACCTGGTGGTGTGGGACCTGATGGTTGAGGGGTAATAACTGTTCCTGAACCTGGTGGTGTGGGACCTGATGGTTGAGGGGTAATTACTGTTCCTGAACCTGGTGGTGTGGGACCTGATGGTTGAGGGGTAATAACTGTTCCTGAACCTGGTGGTGTGGTACCTGATGGTTGAGGGGTAATAACCGTTCCTGAACCTGGTGGTGTGGGTCCTGATGGTTGTAGGGTAATAACTGTTCCTGAACCTGGTGGTGTGGGACCTGATGGTTGAGGGGTAATAACTGTTCCTGAACCTGGTGGTGTGGGACCTGATGGTTGAGGGGTAATAACTGTTCCTGAACCTGGTGGTGTGGGACCTGATGGTTGAGGGGTAATAACTGTTCCTGAACCTGGTGGTGTGGTACCTGATGGTTGAGGGGTAATAACTGTTCCTGAACCTGGTGGTGTGACCTGATGGTTGAGGGGTAATAACTGTTCCTGAACCTGGTGGTGTGGGACCTGATGGTTGAGAGGTAATAACTGTTCCTGAACCTGGTGGTGTGGGACCTGATGGTTGAGAGGTAATAACTGTTCCTGAACCTGGTGGTGTGGGACCTGATGGTTGAGGGGTAATAACTGTTCCTGAACCTGGTGGTGTGGGACCTGATGGTTGAGGGGTAATATCTGTTCCTGAACCTGGTGGTGTGGGACCTGATGGTTGAGGGGTAATAACTTTTCCTGAACCTGGTGGTGTGGGACCTGATGGTTGTAGGATAATAACTGTTCCTGAATCTGGTGGTGTGGGACCTGATGGTTGAGGGGTAATAACTGTTCCTGAACCTGGTGGTGTGGGACCTGATTGTTGAGGGGTAATAACCGTTCCTGAACCTGGTGGTGTGGGACCTGATGGTTGAGGGGTAATAACTGTTCCTGAACCTGGTGGTGTGGGACCTGATGGTTGTAGGGTAATAACTGTTCCTGAACCTGGTGGTGTGGGACCTGATGGTTGAGGGGTAATAACTGTTCCTGAACCTGGTGGTGTGGGACCTGATGGTTGAGGGGTAATATCTGTTCCTGAACCTTGTGCTGTGGGACATGATGGTTGAAGGGGTAATAACTGTTCCTGAACCTGGTGGTGTGGGACCTGATGGTTGTAGGGTAATAACTGTTCCTGAACCTGGTGGTGTGGGAATTAAGGCTCCTGTGCCTCCTGCCCCATGGCATCAGTGAGAAGAGAGCATGGGATGGATGGTTGGGGGGTCACTGATGACGGATCCTGCTTTCTTGTGGCAGCGCTCCTTGTAGATGCAGTCATCCAGTTTTCTGGTCTCCCTTACAGTTTAACCACACTATTCCTCTAACAGAAAGATCAGATCTGTATACAGTACTCCAAATCACAAAGTCAATGGCAACCATTATCAGTGTAGAATAACATTTCTTTTAACTGTCTGTCCAGTGTGGCACTTGTACAAATCACCAGGATGCACACAACAACTGCTAATCTGTTGAAACCTTCCTTTAATGGCCGTTGTTCACCATGAGACGCAGGCAGAGTTCATTCAATCACCTGTGCACCCTCTTTGAGAGAATCGTCCCACTCACCTCGGAACTGTATCAATCATTGTCATAACGCTGTTTTACTCAGTGGTTTGGTGATAGATGGTTCTACCTCTCCAGGGCTACTCTACCCATTTGCTAGCAGGTTATAATTCTGTGTGGAGAAATGGTAGGAATCAGTTTCACAATCTTGTAAGCTGTTATTATTGTTAGTCAGCGATGAAAAGATGTGACAATGCCCAGAAAAGCTGAGAATTCTGACAAACGTCAAAATAAAGCATCAAGTCGGTGTGCTGAGGGCTGTCAAACCTGAGCGGCAAGTCAACGCTGGACGGGGAATCTGCACGGAAATTTACATTTGAGGGGTACGGAGGCTCCCGTGCGCAGGACTGGAAGTCTGTAGGCTCAGCCAGATCCGCCACAGGTGTAACCCTTCACCCTCGACCCCATCGAGGACATCCTCAAAAGGCGGTGGCACCCACCGAACAGGACATGCCCTCCTCTCTTTGCTATCGTCAACGAGCAGCTGCAGGAGCCCGAGGCGCACACTCAACGCTTTAGGAACAGCTTCTTCCCCTCCGCTATCACGTTTCTAAACAGTCCGTGAACGCATGAACACCGCCATATTGTTCCTATTTACCTTTTTCTAACTTGGAGTGAAGTTTAAACACAAGAGATTCTGCAGATGTCAGAAATCCGGAGGAACACGTACAAAATGCTTGGGGGGTTACTCAGCAGGTCAGGCACCATCTGTGGAGGGGAACAAACAGTTGACGTTTTGGCAAAGACCCTTTATTGGGTCCGATGAAATACAGTCATTTTATTACGTATTGCACTGTACTGCTCCTACAGAACAACAAATTTCACAACATATATTTCTAATTTACTGCCCGCTATGCTGTTGGCGATTAGGACAGCAATGAAAGTTCTCCATCTCTATCCATACCATCTGACACAGATGTAGAAAGGTTCTTCATTGCTGTTTCCATAACAGTTTTGTTTGTCTAGTCAGGGCTGTTAGCCCTGAGGTGAACCCCCAAACCTGGAGGACTGGTGGACCACTCTTAATCTGGCCTCTACCCTTTGACCTGTTTGGCATGGGTGACTCTACCAAGAGCCAAAGGATAAAGCCCTGACACCAGCCAATGTAGCTCTCTGGGTCACTGAGGCACGCAAGCCTCCAAACCCAACGACAAGGTTGTGATTGTTCTGGAGGATATATCAGTAATCAGGATAATAATCCTGATTCTGATTCTGGGAAAAGTGAAATGGAGGAGAAACTGTTTGCAACGAGCACAGGGAAGAGGAGGAGACACTGGTGTCAGCCATTCAGCCCCTCTATGCTATCTTTCCGTGCGCCCTGGCTGGTATGGCATTCCTTGAGTCAACTTTCCTGCTCCTTCCCATGACCTTTGATCCCAGGAATGATGAGGAGGATAAAGATTTAAGATGAGCCTTTTTTTCCACATGTACAAGCAAACATGCAGTGAAATATGTTGTTTGTATCAAATACCAATACAGTCTGAGGATGCAGTGGGGAAGCTCACAAGTGACATGCTTCCAGCACCAACACAGTGTGCCCAGAACTTACTGACCCTAACCCGTACATCGGAAACAGAATCAGGAATATGTCGAAAAGTGTGTTGTTATGTGGCAGTAGTACATTGCAACATATAATAATAACTGTAAATTTAGATATATGTATCATATATATGCCTATGTAAGTGTGTGTATGTATAAATATAAAAAGTTAAATTAAAGAAGTCATGCAAAAGGTGGAAAAAAAAGTAGTTAGGTAGTGTTCATGGGTTCAGTGTCCATTCTGAAATCGGATGGCAGAGGGGAAGAAGCTGTTCCTGAATCATTGAGTGTGTGTCTTCAGGCTCCTGTACCTCCTCCCTGATGGTAGCAATGAGAAGAGGACATGTTCTGGGTGATGGGGTGCTTAATGATGGACGCTGCCTTTGTGATGCCTCACTTCTGGAAGACGTCCTGGACACTACAGCGGCTAGTGTCCATGGTGGAGCTGACTGAGTTCACAACTATCTGTATCTTCCTTTGATCTTGTGCAGTCGTTCCCCACCCCCCACCTTACCAGACAGTGATGCAGCCAGGGAGAATCCTCTCCACAGTACATCTGTAGAAATTTACAAGTGTCTGGTGACATACCAAATCTCCTCAAACTGCTAATGAAGTAGAACTGCTTTCTTGCCCTCGTTGTAACTGCATCGATATGTCGCGCCCAGGACTGATCCTCAGAGACGCTGACACCCAGGAACTCGAAACTGCTCACCCTTTCCACTTCTGACCAGTCTATGAAGACTTGAAACACGAGGAAATCTGGAGATGCTGAAAATTCAAGCAACGCACACAAAATGCTGGTGGTACGCAGCAGGCCAGGCAGCATCTCTAGGAAGAGGTACAGGCGATGTTTCGGGCTGAGACCCTTCGTCAGAACTAACTGAGGGAAGAGCTAGTAAGAGATTTGAAAGTGGGAGGGGGAGGGGGAGATCCAAAATGATAGGAGAAGACAGGAGGGGGAGGGATGGAGCTAAGAGCTGGACAGGTGATTGGCAAAAGGGATACGAGGCTGGAGAAGGGAGAGGATCATGGGACAGGAGGCCTAGGGAGAAAGAAAGGGTGAGGGGAGGATCAGAGGAAGATGGAGAAGCAGGCAAGGAGTTATTGTGAGAGGGACAGAGAGAGAAAAAAGAGAGAGAAGAAAAAATAAATAAATAAGGGATGGGGTAAGAAGGGGAGGAGGACTCGTATGTTTTCCCTCATCTTACCCTCCACAATCAGCTCTCAAAATGAGGTAGGAAACCAGAGTACCCGGAGGAAACTCACACGGTCCCAGGGAGAACAGACTGAAGTAGAAATTGAAAGTGGGTTGCTGACACTGTAAAGCGTTAACTGCACTAAATGCGTCATCTCGTCCTGAAGCGTGCATGGGACTCTAGTGCCCCACACCCCTGCTTCCTGTGGTAAGAGGTTCCAAACACTCATGACTGCCTAAGGGAAGAAATCTTTCCACACCTCCATCTCAAATGGGAGTCTCCTGGTTCTGTGACAATGTCCTCTGTTTCTGGACGCTCCCAGGAGAGGAAATGTCCGCCCAGCATTGGCCCTGTCTGGCCTCGGGAGGACCTATGACGTAATTCTAGCCGTGTTTTACTGGGCAAGATTTAATCTCACCAGTATTTTAATCAGCGATGTCTCCGCTGACTTGTCCCACAGAACCAATCCATTGCGGACCACATCGGGCCACTTGGCCCATTGTACTGGCTCCTTGAAGGAGCTTTCAAAATAAAGGGTAACGTAACCCCGTTACTGCGCCAGTGAGGTGGGTTCCGTTCAGCCACTGTCTGTGGGGAGTTTGCATGTTCCCCCCGTGACTGTGTGGGTTTTCTCCGGGTGCTCCAGCTTCCTCCCACAGTACAAAGACACGTGAGTTTGTAGGTTAGTGGTCACACGGGTGTAGTTGCTCCCAGAAGAGCTTGTTACTGTGCTGTATCTCTCAATAAAAAATAAAATTCTGGTCGTAAGGCGCTTGCAACGTCTCCTCTATAAAATGTGGATTCTAGGGAGTGTTATCTGGAAAGGGTTTACACCGTTGACACCACTGATTGTGTCCTCTATTCCCCAATAGCAGACGCACATATCCACTCTCTGAGTGGTGTTCACTAGGGACCTGGTCTCCATCGCAGCCTTAATTAAACCTGGAAAGTGCGGGTGTAGTCTGTGAAAGCGGTTTTCCAAGACCTTTCAACCTATTGCTCCCCAGACCCTTCTTGCTAAAAGGTTCTGATCAATAAAAGAAAAACCCCTTTGGTGATTTCCTGAGCACAGAACTGGGCCCTTCGGCCCATCAGGACTGTGTTGACCATCAGGTGCCTATCGATACTAATCCCATTAGACTGCCCTTGGTCCATTAGCTTCTTCTCCTTACAGTTCAAGTCCAGGTACTTTTTAAATGTTGTGTGAGGCTCTGGATCCCCCACCCCATCGGGCACCATGTTCCAGATTCCAGCCACCTTCTGGGTGTGAAAGTTCAAGGGGAGTGGGATTGACCTCGACTGACCGTTCTCTCAGAGAGCCAGCTTTGCAAGGTTCAAGAGTTACTTTCAACTTTGGACTTCGAACCTTCTGGGTGAGAAAAAAATTCCCTCAGATATCCTCTGTGCTCATGTCAGATCTTTGAAAGAGTCAGTCCCATTCCCCTTGTCTCCCTGAGTGCCCCAAGCAGGAGCACCAGGAACGTGGAGGCAGGTAACAGGGCTGAGGGGTGGAGGTGCGGGGTGAAGGCAAGGACAATAATTTACCATCGGAGAACAAAAAGAAGCCTCAAGAGATTTAAACTGGGCTAGCTAGCATCAGGTGGGGGGAATATTTCCTTTTACACTCAGTGGCCATTTTATTAGGTACCTCCTGTAATTAGTGGCTACTGAGTGTATGTTCATGGTCATCTCCTTCTGTAGCCAATCCACTTCAAGGTTCAAGGTGTTGTGTGTTCACAGATGCTCTTCTGCACACCACTGTTGTAATGTGTGGTTATCTGAGTTACTGTCACCTTCCTGTCAGCTTGAACCAGTCTGGCCATTCTCCTTTGCCCTCTCTCATTAACAAAGCGTTCTCACCCACAGAGCTACTACTCACTGGATTTTTGTTTGTTTTTCACACCATTCTTTGTAAACTCTAGACACTGTTGTGCCTGAAAACCCCAGGAGATCTGCAACTTCTGAGATACTCAAACCACCCAGTGTGGCACCAACAATCATTCCACGGTCAAAGTCACTTAGATCATGTTTCTTTCCCATCCTTGATATTTGGTCTGAACAACAACTGAACCTCTTGACCATGTCTGCATGCTTTTATGCATTGAGTTGCTGCCACATGATTGGCTGATTAGATATTTGCATTAATGAGTGGGTGTACCTAATAAATTGGCCACTGAGTGTATATTGCAGAATGTGCTGCAGTCCCGAATCTCAGCCAGGGGCGGGGGCGGGGGCGTTAATGTGAGGACAGAGTACCAGGGAAATACCTGTACATTGAAATCCGTTCAGCAAACGCCGGGAAGGCTTTTCTCCAGCCTGCTCTACAGGATCAACAGTTAAGACCAGGGTTCCAGCGTTATCTTATTTCTGTATTTAAATTGGAATGTGACACTCATTTTTTCCAGACAAAACAGATCTTCACTTGCACGATAAAGAATTCCAGGGTCTGGATTCACCCACTGTTTTACATAACAAAAGTGAATGTTTAATGTTTGTGAAAGGAGAGTGCAGAGAAACAGCTCACTTGGAGTAATATTTTGCAGATTTTCTGCTTCTCTTACGCTGCTGGAGTCCGTCTAAATCCGGACTCCAAACCTTACTGGAGCTCCACATTTTCCAGTTCACCTGCAAGTCACAAAGATTGTCTAAATAACAGAGACATGTTTGAGAGCAGGAGAGGGGGACTGACGTCACACAAAGGCCATCGCCAGAGGGACGAGAGAGAGAGAGGGAGAAGAGAGACACAGATGGACAGAGACAGAGGGAGAGACAGGAGAGACAGACAGACAGACAAGGACAGAAAGAGAGACGAAGATAAACAGAGTGAGAGACATGGAGAGAGGAAGAGATAGAGAGACAGAGACACAGGGAGACATGGAGAGAGGGGAAGAGAGAGAGAGAGAGAAAATAAATTGATGGAGAGACAGCGACAGAGAGGTACGGAGAGAGGGAGAGAGAGAGACTAACAGAGACAAACTAAGCTGCTTCTCAGGCAGGAGTTGATATGTTTCATCACCAACCTCTCGAGACACTCGATCACCGTGGACAAAAGTGCGACTGGGTGACAGTCTTTGAGACAGGTCACCACGCTGTTCTCGGACACCAGTGTAATTGAAGCCTGGTTGAAGAGGTGGGGCCCTCAGGTGATGGGTGGATCCAGGTGAAGAGGGGTGATAGGCAGATGGTGGAGGAGAGAGTGGCGACAGAGGCTGGGAGGTGATGGGTGAATCCAGGTGAGGAGGGGTGATAGGCAGATGGTGGAGGAGAGAGTGGGGATAGAGGCTGGGAGATGATTGGTGGATCCGGGTGAGGGGGCGATAGGCAGATAGAGGAGGGGAGTATGGGAATAGTGACAGAGGCTGGGAGACGATTGGTGGAGGGGATAGAGGGCAGGTGACAGGAGAGGGAAGTGAAGCATGGAACCAAATGAGGGACATGGGGAGGGCAGATGGGAACGGTGGGGTGAGGGACCCAAGGGGAGGAAATCCTTATGTTGTTTGAAGGGGGATACAGTTAGGGAAATCTCTTAAAGTAGTAACGTGGGGTAAGAAGGCCATTAACATAAACCAAGGGGAGGGGAGGAACCAGGAGAGTGTTTTGCCGTATAATAGTCAGTCAATTTATTATCAAAGTTCTTATAGCATATGTCACCATATACAACACTCAGGTTCCCTCACTTGCAGGAAAATAAAATACAGTAGAATTTATGAAAATCTATACATAAAAGCTGTACAAAAGAAGATGAACTGTGCAAATAAAAAAGGAAATAAATAAAATTGTGACCATGAGCAGAAGAGTCCATAGACTGTGGAACCAGTTCAATGCTGCGGTGACTGAAGTTACCAACGATGGTTCGGGAGCCTAATTGTTGTAGGGTGGCCATCTCTGGGACACAAGAGACCGCAAATTTCTATAGATGTGTGGTGGAGAGTACATTGACTAGCTACATCACAGCCCGGTATGAAACACCAATGCCCTTGAATGGAAAATCCTACAAGAAGTAGTGGATACAGCCGAGTCCACCATGGGTTAAGCCCAACCCGCCATTGAACACATCCACACGGAGCACTGTCGCAGGAAAACAGCTTCCATCAGCAGGTCATGCTCTCTTCTCACTGCTGCCATCATAAAGAAGGTACAGGAGCCTCAGGACTCACACCACCAGGTTCAGGAAGAGTTATCACCCCTCAACCATCAGGCTCTTGAACCAAAGGGGATAATTTCACTCAACTTCATTTGCCCCATCAGTGAAATGTTCCAACAACCTATGGACTCACTTTCAAGGACTCTTCATTGCAAGTTCTCAAAATTTATTGCTTATTTATTTATTTATTTATTTGCCTGCCTACCTATCTTTCATATTTGCACAGATTGCCATCTTTTGCACAAAGATTGTTTGTCTGACCAGTTGGGAGGGGTCTTTCGGAGATTCTATGATGTTTCTTGGATTTGCTGTGTATGCCGGCAAGAAAGTGAATCTCAGGTTTGTATATGGTGACGTGTATGTACTTTGATAATAAATTCGCTTTGAACTCTGACGAGCTGGAATATGGAGCAATAAACATCCTGCTGGAGGAACTCAGCAGGTCGGCTGAGGGAAATGGACCTTCGATGTTTCAGGCTGAGACCTTCATTGAGACAGGGTGGTTGTTTCCCTTTGACTGGGGTTGCTAAACTGAGGGGATCACTGAATGAGGGGATCTCAGGACATAGAGCAAGATACTTCGGACTGAGATCGGGAGAAGTTTCTCCATAGGATGATGAGCCCTTGGAACTGACTATGTCATGAGTCCTCCGGGCTTGTGTGGTGAGCTGTAGAGCGTTGGGCTCCGGGTTTCTGGAGCGCCTCTATTTGTCAATTATTGTCTTAACTGAAGTGATTGAGCCCTTGTGTTTTCTGTTTAATCTTGTCAAGTTTATTTTGACTGGCATGGGTTTTCTGCATACTGTGATTATTTAAAATGGGCTCCTGATTAGAGCTTATCGCGGGGTCCTTGTTTTGAGAATGATTTGTCTCACAGTGTCGCTCGGTCGAGCTGCTGATGTTCTGTTGAATTCCTACGTATAATCTCTTGTTTCCGTCTGTACGTGGGACTCTGTCATTCCTCTGCACCTGGGCTCATTTGTTGCCAATGCATGTCGTGACAAACTACCTCTGTATCCCAAACACGAGGAATTCTGCAGGTGCTGGAAATTCAAGCAATACACATCAAAGTTGCTGGTGAATGCAACAGACCAAGCAACATCTCTAGGAAGAGGTACAGTCGACGCTTCGGGCCGAGACCCTTCGTCAGGACTAACTGAAGGAAGAGCTAGTAAGAGATTTGAAAGTGGGAGGGGGAGGGGGAGATGTGAAATGATAGGAGAAGACAGGAGGGGGAGGGATGGAGCCAAGAGCTGGACAGTTGATTGGCAAAAGGGATACAAGGCTGGAGAAGGGAAAGGTTCATGGGACGGGAGGCCGAGGGAGAAAGGAAGGGGGAAGGGAGCACCAGAGGAAGATGGAGAGCTGGCAAGGAGTTATTGTGAGAGGGACAGAGAGAGAAAAAAGAGAGAGAAGGAAAAAAGGGGTAAATAAATAAATAAATAAGGGATGGGGTAAGAACGGGAGGAGGGGCATTAATGGAAATTTGAGAAGTCAATGTTCATGCCATTAGGTTGGAGGCTACCCAGATGGAATATAAGGTGTTGTTCCTCCAACCTGAGTGTGGCTTCATCTTTACAGTAGAGGAGGCTGTGGATAGACATGTCAGAATGGGAATGGGATGTGGAATCAAAATGTGTGGCCACTGGGAGATCCTACTTTCTCTGGCAGACAGAGTGTAGGTGTTCAGTGTAGTGTTTACCTCTGTATCCTCTCAGCTCTGATATCAATGGGGCCCTCTGGTGAATCCAGGTCTGTTGACACAACTGTGCGAGAATTGAGGGAGCATGTCCTGTGATGAGTGTAGAGCTCCACTCTGTATCTAACCTGTGTCCTGGGAGTGTGTGATGGACAGAGTAGAAGGGGCTTCATTCTGTGTCCAACATGTGCTCTGGGAGCGTGTGATGGGACAGTGTTGCGGGAACTTCTCTCTACGTCCAACCCGTGCTGTCATTATCCTGGGGATGTGTGATGGGAGAGTGTCGAAGGAGTTTCACTCAGTATCACAACTGTGCCTTAGGAGTGTGCGATGGGACGGTGTAGAGGGAACTTCAATATGCGTTTAACCTGTGCCCTGGCAGTCAGTGTTGGAATGGTGTAGAGGGAGTTACACTCTGTGTCTGACCCTGGGAGTGAGTTATGGGATGTTGTAAAGGCTTCACTCTGTCCCCTGGGAGAGGGAGTAGAGGGATTTACACTCTGTGTTTGACCCTGGGAGCTGGGGATGAGACAGTGTAGAGGGAACTTCACTCTGTCTAACCTGTGCCCTGACACTGTTCCCTCTAAGCTGTGTGGGTGCGTGGCAACGCAGTAACTGCAATGCTCCCACGCACATAACCTTTGTTGCTGTGTAGCTGGATAAAAACCGACAAAGTTTATGAAACGTGATGATTTTATTTGTTGTACTGTATTTGATTATACCTTTCAATTAATAAATAAGATCAAAAGTGTGCAATTTTTCCATTTTCATTCTAAATATTCATGGTATGCATATTACAAAAAAAAGACATTTAAACTGCCTCGCAGTTCAGAGGCTGGGTAAACATTTCCTGTTCAGAACAATGGTTGGTCCGTGCAGCTGTTACAAATAAAACGAGGGAATCTTGGGTCCTGGAGTGTGTTATTCAGGAGGGTGGTGCGTATTTGATGCCAACATGGAGAAGAAATGGAGGCAGCACTGTAGGAATGAACAGATCTAGTAATTTAGTTGCCCTGCATGGAACACAGAACAGAAAACCACAGTGAGCTCTGCCTAAGAGAGGTGATTGTTTGGAGAAGGGAGCTCCTGGCACTGGGAGGAAGCACTTTGAATTGAAACCATCAGGATGCCTGCTGTCTGCCATCGATGTGTCTGATCTGCCGCGGTCAGTGGAGCGCACGGCTGGGAGACAGCGCCACCCAGAGGCATCGGGCAGTACTGCCACAGTGTGGGTCGCGCTCGCCGCCCCTGAGACCCGATCAGGAGACACTGTCCAAGGTCAAGCACTGAATCCCCGGATCTCAGGTAAACTTTAACCCTCTGTCCCTTTTCTCTCTCCTCCTAACCTAACCAGATCCTCCGACACCCCACCCCAGACCCTCGTCCTTTCCGCCCATCACTCTCACACTCAAAGTACATTTATTATCAAAATACCTATATGTCACCTTCGTACTACCTTGACATTCATTTTCTTGCATGTTTTTCCAGGAAAATAAAGAAATATAGAATTTGTGAAACAAAATACTATAAATAACAGTCGCAAACACGAGGAAATCTGCAGATGCTGGAAGTTCAAGCAACACATATAAAAGTTGCTGGTGAACGCAGCAGGCCAGGCAGCATCTCTAGGAAGAGGTACAGTCGACGTTTCGGGCTGAGACCCTTCGTCAGGACTAACTGAAGGAAGAGAGAGTAAGAGATTTGAAAGTGGGAGAGGGAGGGGGAGATCCGAAATGTTAGGAGAAGACAGAAGGGGGAGGGATGGAGCCAAGAGCTGGGCAGTTGATTAGCAAAAGGGATATGAGAGGATCTTCTATATATTGGTGAGACCCGACGCAGACTGGGAGACTGTTTCACTGAGCACCTACGCTCTGTCTGCCAGAGAAAGCAGGACCTCCTAGTGGCCACACATTTTAATTCCATGTCCCATTCTCATTCTGATATGTCTATCCATGGCCTCCTCTACCGTAAAGATGAAGCCACACTCAAGTTGGAGGAACAGCACCTTATATCCTGTCTGGGTAGCCTCCAACCCGATGGCATGAACATTAACTTCTCAAACTTCTGTTAATGCCCCTCCTCCCCCTCATACCCCATCCGTTATTGCCCATCCTCTGGGCTTCCCCTCCCTTTTTCTTTCTCCCTAGGCCTCCTGTCCCATGGTCCTCTCATACCCCTTTTGCCAATCAACTGTCCAGCTCTTGGCTCCATCCCTCCCCCTCCTGTCTTCTCCTATCATTTCGCATCTCCCCCTCCCCCTCCCACTTTCAAATCTCTTACTAGCTCTTCTTTCAGCTAGTTGTGATGAAGGGTCTCGGCCCGAAACGTCGACTGTACTTCTTCCTATAGATAAATAACAGTCTCTCAGTTTGCACTCACCGAGGGTCCCAGGTACTCAGATTTCATCGACTGCTTCTCCCTCCAAATCCTAGTGTCACCCTTTTCGCCATGCGGAGATACCTGGTGGTCCTGTCTCAGTCACCACTCTAACCTTTTACCTCTTCTCACCTGCCTATTACATCCCCCTGGGCCCCCTCCTCCTTCCCTTTCTCCTGCGGTCCACCATCAGATTCCTTCCTCTCCAGCCCTTTGCCTATCCCACCCACCTGGTTTCACCTATCATCTTCCAGCTATGCTCTTTTCACCTCCCTCCGCCTTTTCATCCTGGCCTGGCATCTCCCCCCACCACCGTTCTCAGTCCTGAAGAAGGGTCTTGGCCCGAAATGTCGCCTGCTTAATCATTTCCACAGATGTTGCCCGACCTGCTGGGTTCCTCCAGCATTTTGTGTGAGTTGTTCTAACGTCACAAAGACGTACCAACAGCCAATGTGCAAAAGAAGTCAAACGGTGTAAATAATAAATAAATAAATACTGCCAAGAAGATGAGTCGTAGTCCTTGAGAGTCCTCCCACTGTCCCCTCACCCCACCTCTCCCATCTGCTCTCCCCACCTCCCTATTTGCTTCCACGCTCCACCTTTCTGTCTGATCAGATTCCACCCTCTGCAGCCCTTTGTCACCTCCCAGCCTCAGTCGCTATTCGCACTCTTCCCTTCTCCCCCTGCAGCTCTCGCCCTCTCCTTTCCCTCACCCTATATGGCTACCTCCTCTCTGCCCTTTAGTCCAGATGAGGGGTCTCGGCTGGTCTTGAAGCCTCACGGCCTGGGGGGATGGGGATATTGCAAGTAGTTTCCCTAAGAGACCTGGTGCTCAGGTTACTCCAAGTTCAAGTTTATTGCAGATGTGTAATACTTCATAAAAGTCTTCGGCACCCTGGAGTTTTCAGATGGTTTCAGATGGCATGGCTGGCACAGAGCCCCAATCTTGACGTCACCCAGGCTGTCTGGGATTACCTGGAGGGTCAGAAGCAAGCGAGACAGCCAAAGACTGCAGAAGTAATTGTGACAAGTTCTCCAAGATGCTTGGAACAACCTACCAGCCGATTTTTGTATAAAACTACACAACGGTGTACCTAACAGAACTGATTCGGTTTTAAAGGCAAATTGTGGCCACACCAAATATTGATTTGATTTAACTTTTTACCATTTACTGCTCTTTATAGTAATTTATTGATATTTAGAAATTGTTCATTATTTTTGAAAGCATCTTCACTTTACAGAATTTTTTTTACATGTGCCTAAGATTTTTGCACAGTATCACCAAATGAAACCATGTTCCTCTGGACCATGGTGCACCCATCACAGTACATATAACTCACACACAACACATCAAGTAATATTACCACAAATAAATTAACAAATGACAAAATATATTCCAGAAGATTGGCATTTAGCGTAAGGTGCGTTTACGACACAAGTTCTAAAGTATACAATGTAAACACTGCCGGCGCTTCATACACAATGAGAGCTGGGCGGTGGCAGGGAGTTCAGTCGTCTCACGGCCCAGGGAAAGAATCTGTTTCCCACCTTAACAGTCCTTGTCCTAACGCTGCAGTGCCTCCTGCCTGATGGTAGGGGGTCAAAGAGATTGCAGGACGGGTGGAAGGGGTCCTTGGGAATGCTAAGGGATCCCTGATAAGTATCTGGGATGGGTGGAAGAGAACTTTGCCATGGACTGTCTCAAGCCTGGCAGTTATTTGGACCTGGGGTTAACAGCCCCATCCCAGAAAATCCCAGAGCTACCAAAACAAAAGTAGAAACTCCAAAGTTTCTGGGACAGGAAGAATCTTGGCCTAGAAGATGTATGAAGTCTTATGGTGAAAGCAGAAGGCCAATCAACCTTCTACTGACCCAGGTCAGAGGACTCTGGTGAGCTGCTGTTGGTGTCCTATGTGTTTCACTCGGGGCGATGGGCTTCAGAAGACAATGTGGATGAGAGACCCCAATGATCCTCTCAGCAATCCTTTGTAGGGTCTTGCGGTCAGATGCCTTGCAATTCCTGTACCAGATGGTGATGCAGCTGGCCAGGACACACTTAATGATTCTGCTGTAGGATTTGGTTAGAATTGGGGAGGGATCCTCGCTCACCTACCAAGTTCAGGTGAAACGACAAACACGTGGAAGATCTCGGAGGGTCAGGCAGCATCTGTGGAAGGAAATGGTCAGTCAGTAGTTTGGGTTGAGGTCTTTCACCTGGCCTGAAGGAGTAGAGGGGGGGTATCTGCTATAAAGAGGTGAGAGGACAGGTTGGGGCAAGAAGCCCATTTCCATGTTGCGTTACAGTTATTTGGCTTTCCTTTGCACTTGTGTACTGAATAATGGCAAAATGGTGAACAGTTGAGGTCCTTTTTCTGAGAAAAGATGTGCTAGCATTGAAGAGGGAGCGGAGGATGATTCCGGGAAAGAAAGGTTTAACACATGAGGAGCGTTTGATAGCTCTGGGCCTGTACTCGCTGGAATTTAGAATAAGGGGATCTCATTGAAACCTATTGAACTGACCTGATGAAGGGTCTCGGTCTAAAACGTCGACTGTTTACTCTTTTCCATAGATGCTGATTTCTTCCAGCATTTTGTGTGCATTGCTTGGATTTCCAGCATCTGCAGATTTTCTGGTGTTTGGAATATTGAAAGGCCTAGATAGAGTGGATGTGGAGAGGGTGTTTCCCAGTGTGGGGAGTCTAGGACCAGAGGACAAAGCCTCTGAATACATTCACATAGCTACCTGGACTATACCCTCTTCCCACCCTGTTACTTGTAAAAAAAATGCCACCCCCTTCTCTTATTTCCTTTATCTCCACCTCATCTGCTGTCAGTATGAGGCAATTCATTCGAGAACTAAGGGGGTGTCCTCGTTCTTTAAAGAAAGGGGCTTCCCTTCCTCCACTATCAACGCTACCCTCTCCTGCATCCCTTCCACTTCGTGCAGTCTGCCCTCACCCCATCCTCCCGACACCCTTCCAGGGATAGGGTTCCTCTTGTCCTCACCTTCCACCCCACCAACCTCCGCGTCCAGTACATAATGCTCCAAAACTTCCACCATTTCCAATGAGATCCCACCACCAAGCACATCTTTCCCTCCCCCCCCCCGCTTTCCGCAGGGATCCTACACACCTCCCTCGTCCACTCGTCCCTCCCCACTGATCTCCCTCCTGGCACTCATCCTTGCAAGCAGAACAAGTGCTACACCTGCCCCTACACTTCCTCCCTCACTACCATTCAGGGCCCCAAACAGTCCTTCTGGGTGAGGCGGTACTTCAGTCTGTTGGGGTCATATACTGTGTCCAGTGCTCCCAATATAGCCTCCTGTATATCGGTGGGACCTGACGTAGATTGGGAGACCATTTCACTGAGCACCTATGCTCCATCTGTCAGAAGTAACAGGATCTCCCAGTGGCCACCCATTTTACATCCTCCTTCCATCCCATTCCGACATGTCAGTCCGTGGCCTTCTCTACTGTTGCGATGAGGCCACACTCAGGGTGAAGGAACAACACCATTCTCATTCCCCTCTCTCACTTTATCTCCGTACCTGCCCATCGCCTCCCTCTAGTGCTCCTCCCCTTCCTTTTCTTCCATGGCCTTCAGTCCTCTCCTGTCAGATTCTCCCTTCTCCAGCCCTTTATCTCTTTCACCAATCAACTTCCCAGCTCTTTATTTCATCCCTCGCCCCCCTCCCAGTTTCACCTACCACCTCTTCCCCTCCTCCCCTCCCATTCTTAGCCTGACTTCTCATCCTTTTTCTCCAGTCTTGAAGAAGGGGTCTTGGCCTGAAACGTCGACTGTTTACTCTTTTCCATTGTGTGTGTGTGTGTATGTGTTTGTGAGTGTGAATATGTGTGTGTGTTTGTGAGGGTGTATGTGTGTGTGTTTGTGTGTGTTTGTCAGTGTTTGTGAGTGTGTGTGTGTGTGTTTGTCAGTGTGTGGTGTGTGTGTGTGTGTTACAAGGATGTCCCTCTAGAACAGAGATGGGGAGGAATTTCTTTCGCCAGAGGCTGGTGAGTCTGTGGAATTCATTGCTACAGAATGATACGGGGGCCAAATCTCAAAGTGGGGTTGATACGTTCCCCAGCAATTTTTATGTGTGTTGCTTGAAATTCCAGTTCCTGCAGATTTCTCGTGTTTGATATGTTCTTGATTAGTCCGGGCGTCAAAGGTTGCGGGAGCAGGAGGATGGGTTTGAGGGGGATAATAATCAACCACGGTGGAATGGCGAGGTCCGGATGGCCTAATTCCGCTCCCGTGGTCTACAGCTCGATAGCGAAGGCCGGGGAGTTGTCTGCGTTCTGCAGCCCCGAGTTTCACTTTCCGTTCACCGGGAAGCGAATGCTGGAATCTGATTGGACGGCGGCGGGTGGACAGTCACGTGACACGGCGAGGGTCGGGTCGTTCCGTGGGCTGGAGGGAGGTGGGTGAGTGAGTGAGTGAGTGAGTGAGTGAGTGAGGGAGGGTTTAT
Organism: Mobula birostris; assembly: GCF_030028105.1. Lineage (NCBI taxonomy): Eukaryota > Metazoa > Chordata > Chondrichthyes > Myliobatiformes > Myliobatidae > Mobula > Mobula birostris. The sequence continues at coordinate 163,383,201 of NC_092377.1, forward strand.
TTGCCCTACAGGCTGGGATTTGGTTTCCGAATCCTTGTCCGCGTGTGGAAACCTTAAAACCTCTTTAACGGCGAGAAACAATTTCACTTCCTTGCGGAACTCACACAGAGTGCTGGCGGAACGTAGCAGGGCAGCCGGCGTCTATGGAGGGGAGTTCACGGCCGACCTATCGGGCTGAGACCCTTAGCACTCTGCTTTATTGAGGCATTACCAGGGTCTCAAAGCAAACTTCGGGAGAGCTGCTGTTAGTTTGTGCAGCTGAAAAGTTTTGGGTGACTGTTGAGGTGTTCAAAGAAAATTTGAACTGTCTGGAATTCGTTTAATTGCAGGCATTCACAGTAGAACAAAGAAATACAGATAGATTCAATGAAAAAACTATACACCAAAGACTAACAGCAAATGTACAAAAAAATCAAACTGTGAAAATAAGTAAGTAAATAACATTGAGAACATGAGTTGTAAAGTGAGTCTGTAAGTCCTGGAATCAGTTCAGTGTTGAGGTAAGTCAGGTTATCCACACTGATTCAGGAGCCTGATGTTTGAGGGGTAATAACTGTTCCTGAACCTGGTGGTGTGGGACCTGATGGTTGAGGGGTAATAACTGTTCCTGAACCTGGTGGTGTGGAACCTGATGGTTGAGGGGTAATAACTGTTCCTGAACCTGGTGGTGTGGGACGTGATGGTTGAGGGGTAATAACTGTTCCTGAACCTGGTGGTGTGGGACCTGATGGTTGAGGGGTAATAACTGTTCCTGAACCTGGTGGTGTGGGACATGATGGTTGTAGGGTAATAACTGTTCCTGAACCTGGTGGTGTGGGACCTGATGGTTGAGGGGTGATAACTGTTCCTGAACCTGGTGGTGTGGGACGTGATGGTTGTAGGGTAATAACTGTTTCTGAACCTGGTGGTGTGGGACCTGATGGTTGTAGGGTAATAACTGTTCCTGAACCTGGTGGTGTGGGACTTAAGGCTCCTGTACCTCCTTTCTGATGGCAGCACTGAGAAAAGACCATGGTCTCAGCAGTGGGGGCCCTTGAAGATGGATGCTGCAATTTTGTGACATGCTTTTAGATGTGCTCAATGGTGGGGAGGGCTTTTCAACATGGATGACTTCATTGACCTCAATGTTGAACTGACTCCAGGACCAACAGACTCATTTTCAAGGACTCTTCAACTCAGTATTATTTATTTACTGTCTTTATTTGCATAATTTGTGTTTTGCTCATTGGTTGATTGTAGTCTTTGTAATTTACAATCTTTCATAAATTCTTTTGTATTTAATTATTTTCCTGTAAATGCCTATAAGAAATCTCAAGGCACTTTGTTCATAAGTGCTGTGTCGTATGACATGGGTGATCACGGTCTTTCCGTGACCATGATGGTTCTTGGCGAATTTTTCTACAGAAGTGGTTTGCCATTGCCTTCCTCTGGGCAGTGTCTTTACAAGACGGGTGACCCCAGCCATTACCAATACTCTTCAGAGATTGTCTGCCTGGCGTCAGTGGTCACGTAACCAGGACTCGTGATCTGCACCGGCTGCTCATACGACCATCCACCACCTGCTCCCATGGGTTCACATGACCCTGATCGGGGGGCAAAGCAGGTGTCACACCTTGCCCATGGGTGACCTGCAGGCTAGCGGAGGGAAGGAGCACCTTACACCCCCTTTGGTAGAGATGTGTATTCAACCTTTATTGTACTAGGGAACCATTCAATAGTCTTGTATCGTGAAAAGGGCCAGTAACACCATGAAGGATCCCACACACTCTGCTCATGGACTGTTAGTCCCACTCCTGATAGGGAGGAGGCTACATCGCAACCACTCCAGGACCACCAGACTCAAAAACAGATACTTCCCCCAAGCGATCTGACTGATCAACCCCTCGACCCATGAACCCACCCCACCTCGCCCCCTACCACCACTACATCCACATCAGCCACTTTATCATTTCCTGTCAGCCACCTAGTGTTCAGATACTCCTGCACCCAGCGTCACGTATGTGCGTAGGCACAAGTGTCAGACTCTGCTTGTGTACAAGCTAGTCTTCTGCGTATATGGTCACACTTGATAGTTCCTTGTACGGTCTGTTTTTATATTTATATTCATTATATCTTTTATGCCTTGTCAGATCCGCAGTAACAATCATTTTGTTCTCCTCTACACTCGTGTTCTGAAGAATGGCAGTCTCCTTAGAGCCAGCAGAGGGAATTAAAACCGGATTGTTAGCACTGTACGAGTTAGTCTAACCACTATGCCATGTAACAAATAAAGCTTATCTCCAAAGTCCTTTTTTAAAATAAATGGAGACAAAAGAGATGAAATTGCGGATTGCTCTTACTACTGGTGCTTCACAAGGTCACACCCTCAACCCTCCAACACTCAACTCCTTGTACACTCACAACTCCGTGGGCAGACTCTACTCTATCTACAAGTTTGCAGATGATCTCTGTATTGGGTCACACTACAAATGACCACAGGAAGGAGATAGAGAGCTTTGTGACAGGGTGTCATGACAACAGCCTTTCCCTAAATGTCAACGTAAGAAAAGAGCTGGACTTCAGGAATGCTCCCGTCGACATCAACAGTGTCGAGGTTCCTGGGTCAAACCACGTTGATGTCGTGGTCAAAGAAAGCTCACCGACACCTCTACTCCCTCAGGTGGTGACGGAAGGTCAGCACGTCCCCGTCTGCACCACAAGTCATCCCGTCTGGATGCATAACAGCTCAGTACGGCAACTGCTCTGCAAGTGACCACAAGGAACTGCAGGGAGTTGTGGATGCAGATCAGCATAACATTGGCAAGCCGGGGTGTAGCAATATTCAGCTGCACAACAGCCCTTGGGAAGAAGCTGCTTTTCAGTCCTACAGCTTTGGCTAAGATGTTTCTGTATCTCCTACTAGATGCCAAGAGCCTGAACAGACCATATCTATTATATTGTTTTATCACTGTTCACCAGTTGCTAGCCCTGACTATTCTTTCCAATACAACAAATACCAGCACACAAAGGAAGTGAAAGTACTCAGTTGGTCAGGCAGCGTCTATGGAGGAAAATGGACAGTTTCTCCCGATGTTTTTTGTGTGCGTTGCTCAGGGGCCTAAGTTTCCCACTTCCTGCTCGGGTTTCCTGTGTGTTTTTGCTTTAGACCGAGTGTCCTTTGTTGCGCCCTCTGATCCTGAGCCCGGTCTGATCCCGTTCCCCTTCCACTTCCCAGGAGGACCGCAAACCCCAGGGTGAGTTCTGAGGAAGCGAGCCGCAGGCTGTGAGATGGAGCGGGAGCAGATGCAATGCGCTCCGGCGGGATTTGAATCCCACCTTTCCGCTAACGGCTGCCCTGGTCCGGACGGGGCGGAGGTGATGGACACTGGAGCTGACATTTCTGGGACACAGTTGCTCAGACCAACACCAGATCACACCATCTGTGTGGAGGTAAGAGGGTGTTGGATTACAGTGTAACATTATTTTCTTATTGTCTATCTTTTACTTACATTTTTTATATAATTACATATATTTGTGTAAGTGTTCATGCCCTACTTTCTGCCCATTACACCACTGGCTTCTCCGTGGATTGTCACCTTGTCGTGGTGGAGAAGCTTGTGTGGTCCTGTGATCCCGAGAGCAATGCCGTCTGGAGCTATGCTCCTGGTAGGGTCACCCATGGCGGTAAGGTTGAGGGTGAGATCTCTGACAAAGAACAATCCAACCAAGACCTCAATGGTGGAAGAGGCTGATGAAGTTACTTCGAACCCAACAGCTGTGAAGGCGGATGAAGGCTGCAACAAATCCATCAGCTCCAATCGTGGTTTCCATGCCATTGGAATCAGTTGGTTGATTTGTGAAGTATCGTGTGCTTCTTGGAGTGCAACATTAAATACACGTTAAACAAATACACACACAGGCATCTTCGCTCTGTGGGCCACTTCAGAACGAAGACCATCATCCTCGACCTCGAGGGATAGCCACCACGACGACGATTTAGGGCAGCAATGAAGGTCCTCCATCTCTGGCAGTGTTCAGCGCTTCCTTCATCATAACAGTAGCTTCCTCTCAGTTTCACCACTGTCAGTCATGCAAGTCCCGGGTGGAGACTCAGCAATATCGTCACACTCAGATGTAGGAGGATTCTTCATTGCTGTTTCCATAACGTTTTGTTTGACCAGTCAGGGTTGTTAGCCCCAAGCTGAACCCCTGAACCTGGATGACCGATGGATCACTCTTAGTCTGACCTTTACCCTTTGGCCTGCTTGGCATGGTTGACCCTACCAAGTATTCAGTGAATTTTCCAGTAATCGATTCTGTATTTTTCTAGAAGCTTCTTAATTTTTCCTGCAGCAGGTGAATCTGGATAATTCATAGTTTAATTGTTATCGCTGGAATGCTGTTATCTTTCTAATTTGAGCTTGTAAAACAGCCACAACTTTGTTCTTTGTCTTTGCTTTATTTTTTAAATTCATTGAGACACAGTGAGGAATAGGCCCTTCCGGGTTTTTGAGCTGGGCCGCCCGGCAACCCCCGATTTAACAAGACCATTTGCAATGATCAATTAACCTCCATGTTTGGACTGTGGGAGGAAACCGGAGCACCCGGAGGAAACCCATACAGTCACGGGGAGAACCTACAAACTCCTTACAGGCAGTGATGGGAATTGAACCCAGATCACTGGACTGTAAAGTGTTGTGCTAACCACTACCATATATAACTATATAACCATATAACAATTACAGCACGGAAACAGGCCATCTCGGCCCTTCTAGTCCATGCCGAACTCTTACCCTATCCTATTCCCACCAACTTGCACTCAGCCCATAACCCGCCATTCCTTTCCTGTCCATATATCTATCCAATTTAACTTTAAACGACAACATCGAACCTGCCTCAACCACTTCTGCTGGAAGCTCATTCCACACAGCTACCACTCTCTGAGTAAAGAAGTTTCCCCTCATGTTACCCCTAAACTTTTGTCCTCTAACTCTCAACCCATGTCCTCTTGTTTGAATCTTCCCCACTCTCAATGGAAAAAGACTAACCGCGTCAACTCTATCAATCCCCCTCATAATTTTAAGCACCTCTATTAAGTCCCCCCTCAACCTTCTACGCTGCAAAGAATAAAGACCTAACTTGTTCAACCTTTCTCTGTAACTTAGGAGATGAAACCCAGACAACATTTTAGTAACCCTCCTATGTACTCTCTCTACATCAGTACGCTATCGTGTCGCCCTAAATTCTTAACATGTTAAATAAATAGCTGTAACCAAGAGGTTTTATGAGTCATTCTTGACTTCTGAAGAATGTTTGGATCACAAAGTCACCGGGTTCAACAAAGCAAGACATAAAGTGTCGGCTTCCACCAAGCTTTTCTTCAGCACCAGGGGTAGGTATTGGAGGCGGAGGTCGAATACTAATCCAAAGTGACTCCACCCCAGTGAGCACTGTGCTCTGAGTGATAACAGTTGTGGCATCTTCCTCGCAGGTCTCTGGAGTTCACTTTGGGAAGCTGTTTCCCTTCACCATTCCCAAGCCGGAAGCAACCTGGCGCCCAGGGTATGTGAAGATGCCGTTCTCTACTTCCAACAGGCAGATTCGGTTCGTACCTGGACAGGTAATGTACCCTTGGTCTAATGATTGTCCGGTGAACCCTGACACGAATTGGTTTGAAGTTTTCAGACTTGATGTTTTTCGAGATCCAGTGTGGATAGGATTAAAAATTCTCCCTCATCTCTTTTCTAAAGGGACATTCTTGTATTCTGATGATGTACCCTCTGCCCCCAAACACCCCAACATCCTCTCCACCTTCCCTCTATCAATATTCAGTAGGTTCTCATCCATATTTTCTGCCATCTCCATCCTCATTCATTTAAGTCACTATGCTCTAGTAACATATTGGTCAGTATATCCTATGACAGTGCCAGTGACCCAGGTTCAATTCTGGAGTTTGTTCATTCTCCCCATGACTGTGCCGATTTCCTCTGGGTGCTCTGGTTTCCTCCCATGTTCCAAAGACTTGCAGGTTGGTAGGTTAACTGGTCACATGGGCAGTGCTGGCTCGTTGGGCCTGTTACCGTGTCTCTCTGCGTAACTGAAATCAGAATTGATGTTTTTTTTGAGCATACGATGATCTGGAGTGGGCAGGGGCATGTTGTGCTCCCGTTTCCGAACTGGTTCTCGGATTCAGTCTTCTGGCTGTAGAAGACTTCATCTCGTCTTCTACGTCAGATCCCCAGAACCTTCGGTTCCTGATATTTTGAAAATGTCAAAAACTTCTCTTACCTCCTTAAACACATATGAGGATCTAATTTCCACAACCCTCTTGGGCGGGGAGGATTCCCGAGATTCATCACTCGCTGCAAAAAAGAACTGTCCACGCACTCTGTTTTAAATGGTGACGTGTTATGTGGTAACTCTGTTCCCTGGTTTGGATTCTCTGACTAGTGGAAGTATTCCGACATCCACCCTGTCACGTTCTCCCCCTTGGGACCTTGTATCCTTCAAAAAAAAATTACCCCTCATTCATTTAAAACTCCAATCATGGGAGAACATAATAGAACCACAGATCCTCATCTTCGGGGGAGAGAGCCGAGGAGGATCGGAATTAGATTGAGTATCATTGGCACGTTGTGAAATTTGTTGTTATATGACAGCAGAACAGTGCAATACATAAAAAAACTATAAATTACAATAAGTAAAATACAGTGGAATGCAAAAGTTTGGGCATCCTTGGTCAAAATTTCTGTTACTGTGAATAGCTGAGCAAATTATAGATGAACTGATTTCCAAAAGGCATAACATTAAAGATGACACATTTCTTTAATATTCTAAGCAAGAAAACTTCTTTATTTCCATCTTTTACAGTTTAAAAATAACAGAAAAGGAAAAGGGCCTGAAGCAAAAGTTTGGGCACCCTGCATGGCAGTACTTAGTAACACCCCCTTTGGCAAGTATCACAGCTTGTAAACACTTTTTGTAGCCAGCTAAAAGTCTTTCAATTCTTGTTTGGGGGGATTTCGCCCATTCTTCCTTGGAAAAGGATTCTAGTTCTGTGAGATTCTTGGGCTGTCTTGCATGCACTGCTCTTTTGAGGTCTATCCACAGATTCTCGATGATGTTTAGTTCAGGGGACTGTGAGGTACATGGCAAAACCTTCAGCTTGCGTCTCTTGAGGTAGTCCATTGCGGATTTTGAGGTGTGTTTAGGATCATCATCCTGTTGTAGAAGCCATCCTCTTTTCATCTTCAGCTTTTTTACAGACGGTGTGATGTTTGTTTCCAGAATTTGCTGGTATTTAGTTGAATTCATTCTTCTCTCTACCAGTGAAATGTTCCCCGTGCCACTGGCTGCAACACAAGCCCAAAGCATGATCGATTCACCCCCGTGCTTAACAGTTGGAGAGGGGTTCTTTTCATGAAATTCTGCACCCTTTTTTCTCCAAACATACCTTTGCTCATTGTGGCCAAAAAGTTCTATTCAAAAGGTTCAAAGGAACATCTAAACAAGCCTGATGCATTTTGGAAACAAGTCCTGTGGACTGATGAAATTAAAATAGAACTTTTTGGCCTCATTAAGCAAAGCTAAGTTTGGAGAAAAAAGGGTGCAGAATTTCATGAAAAGAACCCCTCTCCAACTGTTAAGCACGGGGGTGGATCGATCATGCTTTGGGCTTGTGTTGCAGCCAGTGGCACGGGGAACATTTCACTGGTAGAGAGAAGAATGAATTCAATTAAATACCAGCAAATTCTGGAAGCAAACATCACACCGTCTGTGTGAAAAAAAAAAAGCCGAAGATGAAAAGAGGATGGCTTCTACAACAGGATAATGAACCTAAATACACCCCAAGATCCACAATGGATTACCTCGAGGCTGAAGGTTTTGGCCTGGCCCTCACAGTGTGCTGACCTAAACATCATCGAGCATCTGTGCATAGACCTCAAAAGAGCAGTGTATGCAAGACAGCCCAAGTATCTCACAGAACTAGAAGCCTTTTGCAAGGAAGAATGGGCAGAAACCGCCCCCCAAACAAGAATTGAAAGACTCTTAGCTGGCTACAAAAAGCATTTGCAAGCTGTGATACTTGCCGAAGGGGGTGTTACTAAGTACCGCCATGCAGGTGCCCAAACTTTTGCTTTGGGCCTTTTTTCCTTTTTGTTATTTTGAAACTGTAAAAGATAGAGATAAAAAAAAGTTTTCTTAAAATATGAAAGAAATGTGTCATCTTTAACTTTATGCCTTTTGGAAATCAGTTCATCTTTTACTCGCTTAGCTATTCACAGCAACAGAAATTTTGACCAGGGGTGCCCAAACTTTTGCATGCCACTGTATATTATTTTTAGAAATGAACTAAGTGGACAAAGCTATAAGTGACTAAAATGGAATTGACAGCTATAAACTAAAGTCCTGAGCCAAAGTCAGCCGATTATGTTAAAGTGGGACGTGATCGTTCCCTCCGATTTCGTACGGACACCGACCCTTTATTGCTGACCCCCAGAACACACGCAGTCCCCATTATTAAATGCACATCCTCGAGCGGGCACCGAACTTCTATTACAGCTCGGGGTGTCGGAGTTCAGAGTTCAGTTCTGATGTCCCCTGTAAGGAGTTTGTATGTTCTCCCCGTGACCGTGCGGGTTTCCTCCGGGTTTTCCAGCCTCCTCGCACTTTGCAACGACGTACCAGTTGGTAGGTTAGTTGGGTTAGGCTTGGGTTGAATCAGTGGGTTGCTGACAGCACGGCTGGAAGGGCTGGAATGCCCTATTCCGTGCCGAATTTCAATCAATAAAAGGGGGCAAATAAAGTGAGCTAGTGTTCATGGGTTCATTGTCCATTCAGAAATCTGATGGCGGAGGGGAAGAAATTCCTGAAGTGTTGAGAGCGTGTCTTCACTCCTGCACCTCCTCCTGACTTTAATGGTGAGAAGAGGGCGTGTCCTGGGAATTAGTTTTGGTGTAACTAATATTCTAATTTGATGCATTAACTGTCAAAGCAGCAGCATACAGGTTCTCCTTGTAAACTCCAGTCCATTGTTGATTTTTCCAGTGTGGTGGAAGGGAGGTTCATCGTTGGCAGGTTATAAAAGAGGCTTTGGACAGGCCTGTCTTCAAAACAGCTAAGGACTTGGTGGTAAGTATTGAGATTTTTATTTTGAAAATCACATCTAGCCCTAGATTAAAAGGTATATCAAGCCACTATGAAGTTTACCTCTCTAGTTATTGTACACTGTTTCAATGGTTTTGGATTCAGGTTCATTTATTGAAACAGACAGTGAAGTACAGCGTTTGTGTAAACAACCAAGGAGTTGCTGGGGGTAGCCCACAAGTGTGGCACCCACGTTCCGGCACCAACACTGCATGCCCCAGAACGCTCGGCAGAACAACACAGAACACAATAAGCAACAGGAGAACAATAGCCAGACAAGTTCTGTTCCTGCCTCCTACTCAACTACCTAATCGGACAGGCCTCCAAATCCAGGACAGGCCCCTGGCCTACAGGCTTTAGCCATCAGTACTTACAATCGCCCAAAGGGCTCCCATCTTCATTATCAACCCCCAGGTCAGCCAGTGATGGGATCCCACAGCCCTGACTGTCTCCTACTCGTGCCTCCTCTTGCCTCCTTCTTGAATGGACTTGGAACAGCCCATTGGCCATGGATATCCCTTGTCCCATGTCCACAGACTGTCCCGAGTTTGGAGGAGTGTGAGTGTGTGTATCTTGAACCACCTGTGATAAATAAATCTGAGTCCTTGCCTGGACCTTACTTTAACCCCTGCCTTGCTGCAGCCTCTACAGGAGAAAGGAATTGGATTGAGAACCCGCATCAGCACTGCAAAAGGCTGTAATTTGTTACCTCCCCTCTGTCCCCGACACAGCGTAGCCAGATAAGATTAAGGTCACTGTTCGCCTCCACACCAACCAGCTGAAAGCAAAGTCACCACAGCTTTGACTCACGGTTACCTCTGCTTCTCCAGAAATACTTCTGAGTGAGGTCGGACAGGATTCCTGGGCCTGGTGTAATGTTAACCCATAAGACCATAATTAGGCCATTCAGCCCATCGAGTCTACTCCGTCACTCAATGATGGCTGATTTATTATCCCTCTCAACCCCCATTTCATTTCGGGCAGATGGGGCTCATCTGCCATTGCTGGCAGTTCATCTAGGAGAAGGAAAACTCTGATCCCAAACTCCCACTGCCTTGCAGCTATACCCACTCTTGGGGAAGGCTTCAGGAGTAAACCCAGAGGGAAAATCTGGACTTGGAGTCCCTATGTTGAGTTTAACGCTGCCTGGCAACTCCTGCGATGTCACTGGTGCCAAACTGTATCTGTCCCTGCCGTCCCTTTGGATTCATCAGCTGCGTGGAGAGGGGGAGCCTGCCACACGGGCAACAGCCTTCGACAGGATATCGCACACGTACATGGTGGACGTGCTCTCCAAAATGGGATTTGGGGAGGGAATCCGGAATTGGATCAGACTGCTCTACACAGACATCCGTAGTGCAGTCCAGGTCAATGGGTGGGAAACAGACAGCTTCCCCATCAGGTCTGGAGTCAGGCTCCCCTGTCTTGTTTGTCTGCTGCATAGAACCCTTTGCAGAAGCCATCAGGAGTGATGAGGGCATAAGAGGGGTGATGCTGCCAGGCAGTGGAGGGACCCAAGTGAAAACCTCCCTGTACATGGACGACGTCACCATCTTCTGCTCTGATCCGAGGTCAGTTCGCAGGTTGATTGGCATCTGCGAACAGTTCGAGCTAGCGTCGGGGGCCAGGGTCAACCGCACAAAGAGCGAAGCCATGCTCTTCGGCAACTGGCCCGAACGATCCAGCGTCCCCTTCACCATCAGGTCTGATCAAGTGAAGGTGTTGGGGATTTGGTTCGGAGGGGCTGAGGCGTGCAACAAGAACTGGCAGGAGCGGACTGCCAAGGTGAAACAGAAACTGGGACTGTGGGGAGGGCGCTCCCTGTCGATAACGGGCAAGAACCTGGTCATCAGGTGTGAGGTGCTCTCAGGGCTGCTGTACTTGGCGCAGGTCTGGCCCATCCCCAGCTCCTACAGCTTGGAAATCACCCGAGCCGTCTTCAGATTCATCTGGGGGTCCAAGATGGAGTGGGTGAGATGGACCGTCATGCACAAGTCCCTGGACAATGGGGGCAAAAACATCCCAATGTCGCCCTCACCCTGATGGCCAGCTTCATGTGTGGCTGCATCAGGCTCTGCGTGGATCCCAGATACGTGGGCACAAAGTACCACTGTGTGCCCAGGTTCTACCTGTCGCCCTGGCTACGAAGGATGGGTCTGGCCCCACTCCCGCACAACACCCCTGTCAGCTGGTCGTTGCCTCCTTACCTGTCCTTTGTAGAAAAATCCTTCAAGGCCAACGCATTTGATCACAAAGCCATCAGACAGTGCTCGGCACGGACTGTCCTGCAGGCACTGCAGGAGAAGGACGTGATGGACACAGTGGGGTGGTTCCCTGAGCAGACCGTCCAGTTCATCTGGCAAAATGCCTCATTGCCAGATCTCACCAACAGGCACCAAGATCTCGCCTGGCTGGCGGTGAGAGGGGCTCTCCTGGTCAGATCCCTCCTGTACGCCCGGAATGTCATCTCCACACCCCACTGCCCACGGGAGGACTGTAATGGGGTGGAGTCAGTGGCTCAACTCTTTGCACATTGTGGGTTCGCCAAGAAGGTGTGGAAGAGAATGGAAGGGACAGTACTAAGATTCATGCCCAGCAGCTGCGTTACCGAGGACTCCGTGATCTACGGGCTGTTCCCGGGGACACACACGGAGACAAACATCCGGTGCCGCTGGCAGATCATCGATTCGGTGAAAGACGCGCTTTAGTCTGCCCGAAACTTGGTGGTCTGCCAGCACATGGAGATGTCCGTGACTGAATGCTGCTGACTGGCTCACTCTCGCCTGCAGGAGTACGTGCTGAGGGATGCACTCGAGCTTGGTGCGGCCACCGCGAAGGCCCGGTGGGGAAGGACCACAGTTCAGGGTTCATCACCCCTGGGAGTGGGAGGGGTCGGGTGGGGAGGAGAATAATCCTCATCAACAGTGTGGACAGATAATCAACATGGTGCCCCAGGAGTGGGTGGAATTGTTAATTTGGAAAAGGAATTAGAGCCAACGCCTGCCTTTATTGTTGATAATTTTATTGCAAATAAGTCTTAACTCTTGACCGAGGGTTGAGAGTAAATGAACGACTTATTGTAAACATCTTTCATTTGTATATGAACAGAGAGTCAACACATAATTTTATTGTAAATAACTTTATTTATTGAATAAGGACTCAGGGTCAACGAATGTTTTTTTTTATATATGTATATAACTTTATTTTGTAATACTTCTGAATAAAGTATTTTTGGAGAAAGAAAAAACAGCTTGCTCTCCATATCGCACTGCCCTGGCTTGTTTATCGGCTTGTTTGTTCTTCCATGATCAGCCCGAACCAACGGTGGGCCTCAACCCCATAATCCTGCCTTCTCACTGTAACCTTTGACACCCTAACTAATCAACAACTAATCAACCTGCACTTTAGATATCAGTGACTAGTCCTCCACAGCCCTCTTTGGTAATGAATTCCACAGATTCACCACCATCTTTTCGTTCCCAGTGCAGTGTTCCTGCAGGGAATGCCAGCAAGCCACGCACACCTTTTCATCTTCTGGCCCCACTGGACTACCAAACCCACCACCTACTCCTTGCTCTCATATCCTAGGTCCTAACCAACTCGTCCCACACTGCCTGACCCCGTCGACCCGCGGATCTCCTGCAACACAGGCCCCACCTCCCTCACGATATCCTGAACAGCCCTGACTTCAACCCTGCTCTCATCCTCAAACACCCACCGACCACTTCTCTGTCAAAGTCAATTTATTATTGAAGTACGTACACGTATGTGACCGTGTACGTGACCGTGCGCCATCCTGTGTACCCTGAGATACATTTCCTTGCAGGTATTTATAAGAAAGTAAAGAAATTCAATAGAATTTATGAAAAACGAGGAATAAACAAAGGACCAATGTGCAAAAGAAGACAAATTGTGCAAATGCAAAATAAATAATACTAAGAACATGAGTTCAGGAGTCCTCGATCGTGAGTTCTGTACGTTGTTGTGAATAAGGTTCAGGAGCCTGTTAGTCGAAGGGTAGTAACTGTTCCTGAACCCGGTGGTGTGGGACCTGATGGTTGAGGGGTAATAACTGTTTCTGAACCTGGTGGTGTGGGATCTGATGGTTGAGGGGTAATAACTGTTCCTGAACCTGGTGGTGTGGGATCTGATGGTTGACGGGTAATAACTGTTCCTGAACCTGGTGGTGTGGGATCTGATGGTTGAGGGGTAATAACTGTTCCTGAACCTGGTGGTGTGGGACCTGATGGTTGAGGGGTAATAACTGTTCCTGAACCTGGTGGTGTGGGATCTGATGGTTGAGGGGTAATAACTGTTCCTGAACCTGGTGGTGTGGGACCTGATGGTTGAGGGGTAATAACTGTTCCTGAACCTGGTAGTGTGGGACCTGATGGTTGTAGGGGTAATAACTGTTCCTGAACCTGGTGGTGTGGGACCTGATGGTTGAAGAGTAATAACTGTTCCTGACCCTGGTGGTGTGGGACCTGAGGCTCCTGTACCTCCTTCCTGATGGTAGCAATGAGAAGAGAGCATGGTCTGGATGTTTGGGTCCTTGATGATGGATGCTACTTTCTTGTGGCAGTGCTCATTGTGGATGTGCTCAATGGTGGGGAGGGCTTTTCCTGTGACAGACTGGGTTGTATCCACCACTTTCTGTAAACCTTTCCATTCCTGGATATCAGTGTTTCCATACCAAGCCTTGGGCTACTCGTATCCTGATTTCCCCTGCAGCCAACATCCCCATCTTTACAGACTCCCTTCCCCCATCGCAGTTCACCAATTGGCCTTGGTCAAGCCCACGACCTGCCTGACATCTCAACTCCACCCTCCTTCATCACCATCCTCTCCCAATCCTGGCTCAGGTTCAGCTCTGAAAATGTTCAAGGCATTTCCCTCCCCACCCCCCTCAACAGCATAGGAGGATCCAGCAGCCACCTCACCCCGGCACGTGCCAGGGCTGACCATCTGCTGAGAGCAGTGGTCTTGGCCCATGGTTCTGGTGAGGTCTGAGACCCTGAACAGAATGTGGAGCACTGACATCACAGCAGCTACCTTTGGAGAGAGATTGTTGGGGCGGGGGGAGCATTTAGCTCACCTAGTCCTGCGTTGCTAACACCTTCTGTCTGATCTCACAGGGAGTGATCATGCAGTATAACCCAAAGTATGCCAACGTCTGGACGTTTATGGGACTCCATCACTACCTGAAACAGGTGGGTTTATGTCTCTCACTGTCATTTTACAAAGGTTACCAAGACACTGCCCAGAAGAAGGCAATGGCAAACCCAGTTCTGTAGAATAATTTGCCAAGAATAATCGTAGTTATGGGACCATGTGGCACAGAATGATGACGACCAAGAATGAATTAACTTTGCTCAAAACCTCAGGCTCCAGACAAGGACTTGTGAGATTCCACCAAAGTTCCTCGCTGATCGAACTCCCACAATTGGGCTCTCTGTGGGCAGGCTGACTGGGGAGATGGAGAGTGAGAGCAGGTTTCTTTTGGCTTGACAGTCTAGAACCAGAGGTACAATTTTGGGTAAGGCATAGGATCTTGTCTGTAGGGTTGCTGGTTGAGCCTGAAGATTGGGTTGCAAATGTTTTGAATCAGGTTTACTATCACCAGCATGTGTCATAAAATTTGTTAACTTAGCAGCCGCAGTTCAATGCAATACATGATAATATAGAAAGAAAAAAATTATAAACAAGTGAAAATCTGCAGATGCTGGAAATCCAAGCAACACGCACAAAATGCTGGAGGAACTCAGCAGGTCAGGCAGCATCTATGGAAAAGAATTCAGTCAACATTTTGGGCCAAGAACCTTCAGGATTAATAAATTAGTCGATTAGAGTAAGTGTATATATGCACATTAAATAGATTGAAATAGTCCAAAAACAAATAATATATATTTAAGAAAGGTGAGGTAGTGTTCATGGGTTCAATATCCATTCAGAAATAGGATGGCAGAGGGACAGAAGTTGTTCCTGAATCACTGAGTGTGTGCCTTCAGGCTACAGTATCTCCTCCCTGATGAGAACAGTGAGAGGAGGGAGGGTCCTGGGCACTGGGGGTCCTTAATAATGGATGCTGGACGCTGCCTTTCTGAGACATTGCTCCTTGATGATGTCCTGGGTACTCCAGAGGCTCGTATCCAAAATGGAGCTGATTAATGTCACAACTTTGTGTAGCTTCTTTCGATCCTGTAGAGTAGCCCCCCCCCCCCCCCCGCCGTACCAGACAGAGAGGTCTCTGCCTGCCTGTGTCCCTGGTTATCGGTCATTGTGAGCATTGGTGTCTGCGGTTCTCACCTCTGCCCCAATCCCACAGATACACAGGTTCGTAAGTCCAGTCCAGCTCAGTATGCTTGTTATTAGTCTTCCGTTGAGAGCCAAGCTTCTAAGGATTCTCTTCATTTCTTGTTTTGTGCTTCTGCCAGGAATTTTGTCATTCCCCAGCCAAACTTGTGTCTTTCTTGGTCCTTGTGTACTGAGATAAGTGATAGAGGGTTGTGTCTTCTTATGGTTTTCTGATGTTCATGTAGTGTTTTGGATAGTTTTCGTCCTGTCTGTCCTACGCAGTGTTTGGGGCAGTCTCCAAAGAAACAGCCTTTCAGCCCACCTTCTGCATGCTGACCGTGCTGCCTGTCTAACCCAGACCCGTTGCCCACATATCCCTCTGCTCCTTTGCTTTCAGCTGTCCAAATGCTTCTTAGACCTTGCTGCTGTCATCTCCTCTGGCTGCTCGATCCACTTACCCATGTCCCTCTGAGTGGGGGGAGAAAACTCTCCCTCAGCTATCCTTACAATCATTCCAGAGCAATTCTCTCAAAATGCTGGAGGAACTCAGCAGGTCAGGCAGTGTCTATGGAAATGAATAAACAGTTGACATTTTGGACTGAGATCTTTGGACCCTGGTGTGGGTGTGGCTGCTGTACTATTGGCCAAGGTTGATCAGGCAAAGTGGCGACCAACTGTGTGGGTCAAAGTTCAGTTGCTTGGGGCCAGCCTTGTGTGGGTCGAAGGTCAATCATGTAGCTCAAAGGTCAGTTCCTTGGGTCGAACTTTCTCTGGGTCATGGGTCAGTCCTGTGGTTCAGGGGGTCAGTTTTGCAGGTGTGGGTCATCGGTCAGCTTTGTGGGTTTGAGTTTGACGTCCCCTCCGGCTGGGGGTGATAATTTGTGACCAGTCTCTCTCTCGCCCCACACCCACAGATGGATCACAGTGAACGACAGTTTCTGCTGGAGAAGCTCCTGCCGCAGATGGCCCGGCTCGCTCTGCGGTTGCCCGAGTTGTGTCAGCTGGTAAGTGCCGAGATGCCGCGATACTGCTGCTTTCTCAGAGTGGGCCAAGCGAGCACAGAATCAGTAGCCGTGCCGTGGCAATGGCCTGTGTAGGTGATTGGGATCTGGGTCAGAACACCTCCTGGAGCTTCGGACATCTGATTACCTGATGAAGGAGTGACCAACAGTGGGGAAGTAGAGCATAGTGCAGGCCCTTCAGCCCACAATGTTGTGCTGACCTTTTAACCTACTCCAAGATCAATCCAACCCTTCCCTCCCACACAACGCTTCATTTCTCTATCATCCACCTGTTTATCCAAGAGTTTCTTAAATATCCCTAATGGACCTGTCTTTACCACCACCCTGCAAGTCTCCTTCATGAACCCATCACTCTGAGTTTAAATAAAAGTACATCTGACTTTCCCTGTATTTTCCTCCAGTCACCTTTACACTGTGGCCCCTGGTAGTACCCATTCCTGCCCTGGGAAAAGTCTCCGGCTGTCCACTCAATCTGCCCCTCTACGGCCTTGTATATCTCTATCTCATCCTCCTTTGGTCCAAAGATCCTGTGCTTGTTCGACCTAATGCTCCTTAATCCTGGCAGCATCCTGGTAAATCTCCTCTGCACTGTCTCTAAGGTTTCTATTTCCATCACGTAACGAGGTGACCAGAACTGAACACAATACTCCCAAGTGTGGTCTGACCAGGGTTTTATGGAGCTACGTTATCTCACGGCTCTTGAACAGAAACTCCCCGATTAATGAAGGCCAAAAAAAAACTTCCTAACAAGTCCTTCCAAACCACCCTGTCAACTTCTGCAGCAACTTTGAGGGATCTGTGGACACAGATCCCAAGGTTCTTCTGTCCTTCCACACTGCTACGAGTCCTGTATTCTGCCATCAAGCTCGACCTTCCAAAGTGAACCACTTCACACTTATCGGGACTGAACTCCATCTGCCACTTCTCAGCCCAGCTCTGCATCCAGTCAATGTCCCGTTGTAACCAACAACAACCTTCCACACTTCCACAACGTCACCAACCTTCGTGTCACTTCCAAACTTGATAACCCGCCCTTCCACTTCCTCATCCGAGTCACTCATAAAAAATCATGAAGAACGAGGATAGCAGACACAGTCAACTGGAGAGCCTCCAATATGTAGACCCCCTGACGAGGAACAGGAATACAACTGTACGTACGTATAACAGTAGAGTGCAGGTACAGGGGATTGCTGAACATAACTTCCTTCTTCCTGTACATGGTCCACACTCTTCCATTCCCTGCTTATTCACATGTCACCATGTAGCACCATGGTCCTGAAAAACGTTGTCTCATTTTTACTGTGTACTGTACCAGCAGTTTATGGTCGAAATGACAATAAAAAGTGACTTGACTTGACTTGTGTCTGTCTAAAAACCTCATGAATAAGAGCTGAGAGGTAATGTTACAGCTATATAGGCCCCTGGTCAGATCCCACTTGGAGTACTGTGCTCAGTTCTGGTCACCTCACTACAGGAAGGATGTGGAATCTACAGAAAGGGTGCAGAGGAGATTTAGGTTATTTTCTTTAGATTATGAAGACACACAGTCCTCTTTTATTGTCATTTAGTAATGCATGCATTAAGATATGATACAATATTTCCTCCAGTGTGATATCGCAAAACACAGGACAGACCAAGACTGATAAAAACTAACAAAACCACATAATTATAACATATAGTTACAACAGTGCAACAATACCATAACTTGATGAAGAAGTCCATGAGCACAGTAAAAGTTCAAAGTCTCTCAAATGTCCCACATCTCACGCAGACGGGATGTTGCCTGGATTGGAGAGCGTGCCTTATGGGATTAGGTTGAGTGAACTTGGTCTTTTCTCCTTGGACAGACAGAGGATGAGAGGTGACCTGATAGAGGTGTATAAGATGATGAGAGGCATTGATCATGTGGATAGTCAGAGGCTGTTTTCCGGGGCTGAAATGGCTAGCATGAGAGGGCATAGTTTTAAGGTGCTTGGAAGTAGGTACAAGGGGGATGTCAGAGGTAAGTTTTTCACACAGAGAGCGGTGGGTGTGTGGAATGCACTGCCACGAAATTGGTGGGAGCGGATACGATAGGGTCTTTTAAGACAGGGGTCCTCAACCTTTTTTGCACCACGGACCTGTTTTATACTGACAGTATTCTTGTGGACTGGCCAACGGGTGTGGGGGGTGTTAATCATGACCGGAATATAGGTAAAACTATAAGTCACTTATAAGTGGTTAATAATACACTCAATGTCGTTTCTAAAAGGGTTTATCTAACAAATTTAATATTAAATGCACAGTGCATATTTTCCTCCCTTGAATATAGTGATAGGTCAATTATAAGTCACTTATAAGTCAATAGCATCATAACATTTTAAGTAATGTTTGGATATTAAACACACAGCATGTATTTTCCCCGTATGAACATATAAAATCATTGCAACGCACCAATATTGCTGAATCAGTGGGAGCCCTGGGCTTGTTTTCCTTCAACGAGACGGTCCCATCGAGGGGTGATGGGAGACAGCGATACTCGAAGGGGGTTCCTTATGTCCAGTCTATTCCGCAGTTTAGTTTTCGTTGCATTCATTGCAGAAAACTCCACTTCGCAAAGATATGATGTTAGAAATGGAAGCAACGTTTTCAGTGCTTTCGTGGCTATCTCAGGATATTCAGCCTTGTCTTTGATCCTGAATGCCGGCAGAGATGTTATGTCAAACATACTTTTCAGCCCACCGTCATTTACAAGCTCAAGGAGTTGATCTTTTTCCCGCGCTGACGTGGATGATTCACGGGGGACATTCACAAATGGTCACGGACCCATTCCTTTGCACGTCTTGGGTCATTTGTGGTTGGGAAGTAACGCTCAAGTTCTGCCGACAGTGAAGTTAGGTGATCGCGCACCAGCTGTGAGAAAGACGGTGCAGCCTCAGTCTCTCCCAAAGTCCCAGATAATGTTGGGAATATGTCAAATATGCTCCTGTCCACTTGCTGTCCCCACAGTTCCAGTTTGGCTTTGAAAGCAGACACTTTATCTGCCAACTTTAAGACAGTTGTCATTCTCTCCTGAAGTGACAGACTGAGTTCATTGAGCAGGTTGAAGATGTCACACAGATAGCCACTAAGTATGATGCTCTCAGAGCAGCAGCATTTGTGGAGGTGGTGGCTCTCAGCACTTGCTTCTGTCCCGCTTGCTCACTTTTTTTTCCGCTCAAAAAACTCAACGGGTTTGTCTTTAGTGCAGGGTGCTTGGACTCAAGGTGCTGAAGCAGTTTTGAGGGCTTCATTGCCTCATTAGACAGCTTGTCTCCACATATCACACACAGGGAGCTTGGAGCGTGCGAGTCACTGGTCACAATAAAGCCATATCTTATGTACGACTCGTCGTATTTTCTGTTGAAGGAAGCTTTTTTTTTGCAGTCTCTGCCTCAGCTGTCTCTGCGTCATCATCATCGTTAGGTCTTTTATGTCCTCTTCCAAATAAACTCTCAAGCGGTGTTTGTTTTTTACTCATACTGACTGGTGACCTCGCATGGGTAATGACCTCGCGCACGTTCAAGTGCAATGGTGGACGTGACAGGGAATGAGGAAAGGTGCAGCTGACTAATATCGCTTCATACCCTCAAATAATATTGTTTCCTCGCGGCCCGGTAGCACATGCTTTGCAGCCTGGTGGTTGGGGACCGCTGTTTTAAGAGACTCTTAGATAGCTACATGGAGCTTAGGAAAATGGAGGGCTATGCGGTAGGGAAATTCTAGGCAGTTTCTAGAGGAGGTTACATGGTCATGTCAACATTGTGGGCCGAAGGGCCTGTGATGTGCTGTAGATTTCTATGTTCTGTTTTAATAAGTCGTGTATACTCAATGGCCACTTTATTAGGTATACTGTGTTAATGTAAATATCTAATCAGCCAATCACATAGCAGCAATACAGTGCATAGAAGCATACAGACATGGTCAAGAGGTTCAGTTGTTGTTTAAACCACACATCAGAATGGAGAAGAAACACGGTCTAAGTGACTTTGACCATGGGATGAAAATCTTTACACGGTCAAGGTCACGGGTGGTCTGAGGGTCTCAGAAACTGCTAAATCCAGGGATTTTGATGCACAGTGGTGTTTAGAGTTTACAGAGAATGGTGCAAAATAACAGAAAAAACATCCAGTGAGTGGCAGTTCTGTGGGTGAAAACGCCTTGTTAATGAGAGAGGTCAGAGGAGAATGGCCAGACTGGTTCAAGCTGACAGGAAGGTGACAGTAACTCAGAGAACCACACGTTACAACAGTGGTGTGCCGAAGAGCATTTCTGAATGCGTCAAACCTTGAAGCAGCGATTGTTTATTCCTCTCTATAGAAGCAGAAGACCATGAACATACACACAGTAGCCACTTTATTAAGTACAGGAGGTAGATAATAAAGTGGCCAGTGAGAGGAAATCAGTGCATCAAATGAGGTTATTTATTGGATGTAACCTGTGAACTTCTCTCAGTGGAACTTGCCTCTACTTTCCATTTCAGCCCATTCAGCTGCTGAGGGTGGGAATGAAACACGCCATCTCTATGTCCCAGGAGCAGATTGCCTGTCTGTTGGCCAATGCCTTCTTCTGCATGTTCCCCCATCGCAATTCCACACACCACCATTCTGAGTACTTCAACTTCCCAAGCATCAACTTCAACAGGTATGGACAAGGCGTAAGGCATGGGTCCGACCGCATTTGGAGTACTGTGAGCAGGTTTGGACTCCGTATCTAGGAAAGGATGTGCTGGCATTGGGGAGGGTCCAGAGAACGTTTATGAAAATGATTCTGGAAATGAAAGGGTTAATATATGAGTGTTTGTTGGCTGTGATACTCACTGGAGTTTAGAAAGATGGGAGTAGGTCTCATTGAAACCTATCAAATATTGAAAGGCCTGGAAAGAGTGAATGTGGAGAGGATGTTTCCCTATTGTGGGAGAGTGTAGAACCAGGGGGCACTGCCTCGGAATAGAGGGATATCCCTTTGGACAAAGATGAGGAATTTTCTTTAGCCAGAGGGTAGTGAATCTGTGGAATTCATTGCTACAGACGGCTGTGGAGGCCAAGTCACTGGGTGTATTTAAAGCAGAGATTGATAGGTTCTTGATCAGTCAGTGCATCAGAGGTTATGGGGAGAAGGCAGGAGTATGGCGGTTGAGAGGGAAAATAAATCAGCCATGATCAAATGGTGGAGCAGACTTGATGGGCTGAATGGCCCATTTGTACTCCCGTTCCCAGTACTTTGAAGGGATAGGGATAAGGTGGAACGTCAGAGGCTAGACTCCAGCATTTCTGCAGTTTGCTAATAGTCTCTCACCTTCTCCTCCACAGGTTGTTTGAGATAACCTCACAAAGAACGTTCGAGAAACTGAACACCATCTTCTGCTACTTCAGAATGGTTACAGAAAATAGTGAGTGGTTACCGAAGGACCAGGATTCAACGGCATGTCTGTGCTAAGACTGAGTCTGACCACTGGCCTCCTGCGATGGTTTAATTTTCAGACACGAGATTCAGCAGATGCCAGAAATCTCGAGCAATAGGCATGAAGGGCTGGAGGAGCTCGGCACGTCAGGCAGGATCTGTGGAGGGGAATATACAGTCAACGTTTTGGGCTGTGATCCTTCGTCAGGACCAAAGCAGTGATTATTTATTCCCCTCTATAGATGCCTGACCTGCTGAGTTCTTGCAGCATTTTGTGTGTGATACTCAAAATTTCCCAATCTACAGAATCTCTTGTGTTTTTGAATTATCTGAGTTTTATTGTCCTGGGGCACAATAGACATAGAGTTTTATAGCACAGTATGGGCCTTTGGCATCACAGTGTTCTGCCAACCTTATAACCTATGCTGAGATCAATCTAACCCTTTCCTCTGACATAGCTCTCCATTTTTCTATATGCCTATTTAAGAACCTCTTTAATATCCCAAACATATTTGCCAAACTACCTTTGATATCCCTTATATTTCCCTCTAATTACCCAAAAAGTTATGCCCCCTCATATAAGCCATTTCCACCTTGTCTACTCCATGGGTCTATTCTCCCTGTGGCTCTTACCTAGCTACCTCTATCAAGTCACCTCTCAGCCTCGTCCTCATGTGGGAGAGAGTAGGTTACAGGGAACTGTGGGATGGATTTGAGGGCTATCATAGACTGTATGGGCTGAATGGCCTCCTGTGTTGTTTAGAAGCCTTTCTCCAGTGTAGGCTTCCCCTTCTGACCCCTGCACACCTCACACTCACTGAATAAGTTGAACTGTTAACTCCACTGTGTCTGCAAATGACTGCTTCACCTCCGGCTGCCCTCTTCTCCGTAACGTTCTGGCTTTCTGCCCTCTTTCCGTGCTTCATTTATTAATTCACCCTTCTCTTTAACAGCCTGAGCCGATCACTCTGTGCCTTTGTCGGGCTCCGCCATTCTGTTGCCAAAACTCTCACTCATTCTCAAACCCACTTTATGTTCTCGTGCACAAGGAGAACAGCATTGTCCTTGTCACCACCCCGTTCAGAAATCTGAACGGAGAAAAAGCATTTTTATACATGATTGATTAGCAGTTATAGATAATGGCCATTTGTGGATGGTTAAATTCCTTATTTGCAAGATCAATCACCATTCACAATGCAGGTGTTAAAAGTCACGATACTTTGAAGTTAGTAATTGCCACTTAGTGTGAAGGTGTTGGCGCATGGCCAAGTGTTAATGCGTCGGTCTAGTGATCTGAAGGTCACTAGTTCGAGCCTCAGCTGAGGCAACGTGTTGTGTCCTTGAGCAAGGCACTTAACCACGCATTGCTCTGCGACGACACTGGTGCCAAGCTGTACGGGTCCTAATGCCCTTCCCTTGGATGACATCGGTGTCGTGGAGAGGGGAGACTTGCGGTGTGGGCAACTGCTGGTCTTCCATACAACCTTGCCCAGGCCTGCGCCCTGGAAACCTTCCAAGGCGCAAATGCATGGTCTCATGAGACTTAACGGATGCCTATAGTGTGAATTCCTTGCATCCTTCTGTTACCCCCTTATCTCGTCTCCCAATGCCAAATGCTGTCCTCCGCTGTGCACCGGGAAGCCATGCTCTTCAAAGACCTTTCCTGCCTGGGCTGGTCTGTCTTTGGCTGGACGTTGCCGCCAGTTCCACAATCCCACCTTCAAACTTTTACCCTTGGTTCCTAACTCCTGTCGCCAACGTTCTCCCAATTAGGGACACGTTGGCAGACTTGGACCTGTTTTGGTCAGGGAGTTAATGAATGGAGATTTGAACTAACTTGTCCCTCTGTCCGGCAGTGCCCAGAGGTCTGGTTACGTTTCAGAGGTGTGGCTTGGATTCGGCCATTGAGTGGAAGAGGTCAGTAAATCCAAAATTCTCTGAAATCTGTGGAATAGAGTGTTTTATCCATGTGTGCTTTTATATTGTTTCCAGACCAGATAAATGTGAACAGTGATTGACCAGTTGTAGAAATCAGAATCTGGTCTATTATCAATGAAATTTGTTTTGGAGCAGCAGTACAGTGTGATATGTAAATAACATATAGGACAACCCAGTAGCGTCGTGGTCAGCACAATGCTTTACTGTACCAGCATCCCGGGTTCAATTCCTACTGCTGTCTGTAAGGAGTTTGCAGGTTCTCCCTGTGACCGCGTGGGTTTCCTCTGGGTGCTCTGGTTTCCTCCCACAGTCCAAAGACATATCGGTTAGCAGTATAATTGGTCATTGTAAATTGACCTGTAATTAGGGGTAGGCCATTTTAGAACAGAGCTGAGGAAAAACTTTTTCACCCAGAGAGTTGTGGATCTGTGGAATGCTCTGCCCCAGAAGGCAGTGGAGGACAATTCTCTGGATGCTTTCAAGACAGAGTTAGGTAGAGCTCTTAATGATAGCGGAGTGAAGGGAAATGGGGAGAAGGCAGGAACGGGGTACTGATTGTGGATGATCAGCCATGATCACAGTGAATAGTGGTGCTGGCTCGAAGGGTCGAATAGCCTACTCATGTACCTATTAGGCTAGGATTAAAATCAGGAGACTGTTGTGGCAGTGGCTCGAAGGGCCAGAAGGACCTATTCCTCGCTATAGGTCAATAAGTGGATAAATAGATAGATAATAGATATTATATAACTACAATAAGTGTTCATGGTCCACTCAGGATTCTGATGGCAGAGGGGAAGACCTCCTCTACCTCCTCTCTGATGGTAGTGATGAGAAGAGGGCATGCCTGGGTGGTGGGGATCTTTAATGATGGATGCTGCCTTTTTGAGGCATCGCCTTTTGAAGACATCCTCGATGGTGGGGAGTCTCGTGTCCACGATGGAGCCGGCTGAGTTTACAACTCTCTGCAGAGTTTGTAGTGCTGTACAGTGGCCCTTCCATGTCAGGCTGGTAAAGATGGCGAAGAGCTTCTTTACCTGCTCACCTGCTCAGCTTAAAAATTGGAAAGTCATCCTGCAACTGTATAAAACGTGGGTCGGGGCTGCGTTTTGGGTCTCGTGTGCAGTTCAGGGAGAAAGTGGAGGTTTTGGTGAGGGATCAGGCGAAATTCTCCAGGATGCTGCCTGGATTTGAAGGTATGAGCTGTAAGGAGAAGTTGGACAAGCTTAACATTTTAGGAACATCACCTTCCCCTCTGCCATCAGATTTCTCAATGGTCCTCACTGTTTTCCTCTCTTTTTGCAGTAATTTTTTAAATAGTTCTTACTGTAACTTACAGAAAGTTTTATGTATTGCACTGTATTGTTGCCACAAGACAAATTTCATGACATATCTCATTGATATTAAAGCCGATTCTGATTGAGAGTTTGGTTGTTTTCTAGAGCAGGTGTTCCCAACTTGGGTCCATGGACCCCTTAATTAACAGTATTGGGCTACATCATAAAATGAGGTTGGAATCCCCTGCTCTATCAGCTGCCGGAGGAGAGGATGGAAGTTTATAAACTTCTGGGAGGCAGTGGTAGAATAGATCGGCAGGGCAGAAATGCTTTGTTTAAGATGAGAGGGGAAAGTTGAAACGAGATGTACAAGTGGAGTTTTATTTTACACAGAGAGTGGTGGGTGCCGGAAACGTGAGGTTTGGAAGCTGATACAGTAATGATGTTAAGAGACACTTGGACGGTCGGGGAATGGGGGGAATTTGGATCATGTGCAGGCAGATTGGATTGGTTTAAATCGGCAGAGACAAGGTCAGGGTCCAGTTGAATTGTCATTCCACATGAATACAGCCAAAGGAAACTGTTCCTCTGAGGCCAAGGTGCAAATCCCAGTCACGCACAGCATGGGGGCACATGCAATATATCACTTAACAATCACGAGATCGCTGTTCCCTTTGTCCAACGATTCAGTGTTTACATGCTCAGGCTGGTTAACCCTTGCACTTATCCAGTGCCGTCTGCAGGTACTTTCAGCACCTACGAAGGAGGTTAACCCTTGCCCTGCTGGCATTTATCCCGTGCTGTCTGGAGGTTTCTTTTCCCCAGCAATGGAAAAGAGACTAGAAGCAGCTGAATTGTGGTTCTACAGGAGAATGTTAAAATCATGGACCAACACACATCAAATGAGGAAGTTTTCAGAAGAGCCCAAGCAGTTCGATCACTCATACCAACAATAAGAGAAAGATAACTCAGATTCCTAGGACACATCATGCAGAAAGGTGAACTAGAAAAACTCATACTCTCTGGAAAGATTGAGGGGAGCAAACCTAGAGGAAGACCTCGGCTTATGTACATCAAAAGCCTAGCCAGATGGCTGCACATCAAGGAAATGGAAGTCATCCAAAGAACGAGAGATAGATCTGTTTCGAAAACCATGGTCACCAAGGTCCGCATCGGATATGGTACCTAGACAGGACAGGACATCTGGAGGTACTGTCAGTGCCTACGGAGGAGGTTAACCCTTACCCTGCTGGTGTTTATCCAGTGCTGTCTGGAGGTACTTTCAGCACCTATGGAGCAGGGTAAGAGGGCTCTGATGCCATGAGCAATGGACAATCAATGTTGCTGAACGTTCTACCTAGAACAAATCAGTGGGGACTTTACAAAATAAATCAGCAGCATCCTGGTCACCTGTTGTAACTCCAAACTTAATTGGTCACTCTAATTTGGCTACTGATTCATTGATGAATCAATTATTGTTTAGTTGGCGATGGGAGGAAGCGCAGAATGGAATTGTGACATTACAGAGGGGTGTAAATTTGGTGCCCAGAAAGAGGCAATGGCAAACCACTTCTGTGGAAAAATTTGCCAAGAACAATCATGGTTATGGAAAGATCAGGATTGCCCACGGCATACAACACGGCACACAATGATGATGTCATATGACACGACTCATAATGATGATGATGGCAGGGGGTGATGTCTCTTCCTGAGGAGCTCCAGTCATTTGTCAGCCACTTCCCAGAGGAATTTTGGAAATCACAGGATTATGCAGCCTTTTCTTTTAATCCTTCCTCTTTTGCTCAGTACCGATATAATAAGCATTGCGTTATAAAACTTGTTCCCACAAATGTTTCTGTCTACGGCAGGTCTCAGTGTAAGTTGACCCTACTTCGTGCCACCAGTGAAGGCACCATAGAGGACGAGGGAAAAGGCCTGTTGCAGGTAACGCGGAATGGGTATAGGTACAGTCACGCCTCCTGTGGGAGCCGAAGAGACGCAGCCCCTGTGGTATCCGTGGGCAGTCAAGACCTTGGGCCACCTTACTGGGTGTGGGCTAGGGGGTTGGGGGTTGTGTTTGAGG
Organism: Mobula birostris; assembly: GCF_030028105.1. Lineage (NCBI taxonomy): Eukaryota > Metazoa > Chordata > Chondrichthyes > Myliobatiformes > Myliobatidae > Mobula > Mobula birostris. The sequence continues at coordinate 163,410,359 of NC_092377.1, forward strand.
ACAGACAGAGTGAGTATCAGCTTGGACTATGTGTTTGTGATCTACATCCCTGCTCCCTGGGAAAAGATTAGATAAAGATTAGTTTTATTTGTCTCACATGCATCCAGACATACGGTGAAATGTTTGGGTCAACGACTAATGCAGTCTGAGGATGTGCTGGGGGCAGGCCGGCAGGTGTCACCAGTTTTCCTTTGGCAAAACAGCATTCCCACAGTGTACCAACCCTAACCTGTGCACAGCTTTGGACTGGGGGAGGAAACTTGAGCACCTGGGGGAAACCCACACGGTCATGGGGAGAAAGGGACAGCGACGGGATCTGAACCGCGATCTTACGGCTGGTGCTGGTGCGCTGGGAAGCGTGGCGCCAACCGCTATGCAGCCGCGCTGCTCCTGCAAGGTTCACAAATAGAGCGCGAGGGGCTCTAACAAATCCTTCGGCACCTTCAAAGTTCAAAGTAAAATTTATTATCAGTGTGCGTGCACATCACCGCGTACAACCCTGAGATTCTTCTTCCTGCGGGCGTACTGGCCAAATCTATAGAATAGTAACTGTAAACAGGATCAGTGAAAGAGCAAGTAGAGTGTAGAAATAAATAACGAGCATGAAATAACAAGATAGAGTCCTTTAAACTTGGCAATGTGGGCGGGTCAGGCCAAGAAAAGACCATAAGATATAGGAGCAGAATTAGGCCTTTCGGCCTATCGAGCCCTCGGCCATTTCATCATGGCCGATCCATTTTCCCTCTCAGCCCCAATCTGCTGCCTTCTCTCCGTACATCTTCATGCCCTGACCAATCAAGAATGTATCAACCTATATGTATTAATACATAACTAAATAAGTCATGCAGAAAGAGAGCAAAAATTAGTGAGGTTGTGTTCATTTAAAAAATCTGATGGTGGAGGGGAAGTAGCTTTTCCTAAAAACTTTGTGCTTTCAGACTCCTGTCCCGCCTCCCTGACAGTGGCAGTGAGAAGAGGGCACAGCCTGGGTGATGGGGGTCCTTACTGATGGAGACTGCCTTTTGAAGATGCCCTGGATTCTGGGGAGGCTGGTGACATGCGGGAGAACTCGTGGTCCAGAGAGTGAAGTTTACCTGTCTGAGCTCTCTAAGCGAGAACCCTGTTGGTTTGCCTGCGGTTTGACGTGTGTGTCACTCTGTCACAGGTGGACTTTGCCTCAGCGATGGTAGGGGGTGGTGTCCTGGGCCAAGGGCTCGTCCAAGAGGAAGTCCGATTCCTCATCAACCCCGAACTGATCGTGGCGAGGCTCTTCACTGAGAGACTGGACGAGTCCGAGTGTCTGGTTATTACAGGTGAGGATCCCACTCCCGTCCCTGGTTGGGCAGTCCGGGAAGGATGGGATCCAGAGTAGAATTGGAGACTGAGATGCTGGCGGTTGAGGTAATGCTTGGGAAATCGAGAATAATGGGTCACGTCCAAGCGAGGGTCTATCTGATCTGGAGAACATCCCATTTGGAACATTGTCTGCATTGCCAGAACATTGTCTTTCAGATTCATTTATTTATCACACGTACATCAAAAAATAAGTCAAGGCAAGTCACTTTTTATTGTCATTTCGACCATAACTGCTGGTACAGTACACAGTAAAAATGAGAAAATGTTTTTCAGGACCATGGTGCTACATGAAACAATACAAAAACTACACTGAACTACATAAAACAACACAAAAGCTACACTAGACTACAGACCTACCCAGGACTGCATAACGTGCACAAAACAGTGCAGGCATTACAATAAATAATAAACAAGACAATAGGCACAGTAGAGGGAAGTAGGTTGGTGTCCGTCCAGACTGAGGGTATTGAGGAGTCTGATGGCTTGGGGGAAGTGAAATGTGTCGTTTTCGTTAACAACCAACACACTGGGGGCAGCCCGCAAGAGTCACCACCTGTTCTGGCGCCAACACACCCATAATGCTCAGCAGAACAGCACAGAACTCAACAAGGCAAACAAAAACAACCACAGCAGAACAAGCCCCGTTCCTCCCTCCCACGCTGACACACAGTCCTCCAAGCCCAGGACAGAACAGGCCACCTCCAGCCTCCAGCCTCCAGCCTTCAGCGGACTCGCGAATTTGCAGTAGTTGGGCCTTTATCTTCCCCAGTTGTCTTACAGCCCCTGGACTCTGGCCATAGGGCCTCAGCGTAACAGATTTCTGGTTCTGGAGGGGTATCTTTTAATACTTGCGTCTGGGGAGGTGCCCCATGGGAACTGGAATAGGACTGAGAATGGCACCGGACACCCAAGAGAGGGTGGGCTCGAGGGACACCCTCCCCACTGCACAAAGAATGCTAGAAATATCCAGCAAGTCAGACAGCAGCTGCGGAGAAACACTGCCCGTGATCAGGGTGGTTTTGGGAGGGGGGGGATCAGGGTGAAAAGTTACAGGGGTTCCCAGGGTGAAGGGTTATATTGGTCTTGGGATGTAAGATAATGAGAGTCCTGCAGTGAAAGGTTATGCCGGGGGGTGGGGGGGGCAGTCCCAGGTTGAAAGGTTACGGGGTCTGGGGGATGTAAGATGACACAGGTCCTAGGGGTAAAGTTGAGGCTGGAGAGGGCTTTCTGAGAGGGAGGATTGTGGTGGTTCTGTGTGTGTGTGGGTGGGGGTGGGGGTGGAATTGGTGAAAGGTAAGCAAGTCCTGGGTTGCGAAGTTATGGGGTTCTGGGAGTGAAGTTGTGGGGAGGAAGGTTAGCCTGAGAAGGAAGATTATGATGGTTGTGGGGGTGAAAAGTTGTGGGGTCTGGGGGTGAAAGGTTACAGGGTCCCAGGGGCAAGCTGAGATGAAAGATTATGGATGTTTTGGGGGTGAAAGATTGTGGGGTCTGGGGGTGAAAGGTTACAGGGTCCCAGGGGCAAGCTGAGATGAAAGATTACGGATGTTTTGGGGGTGAAAGGTTGCGGGGTCTGGGGGTGAAAGGTTACAAGGTCCCGAGGCAAGCTGAGATGGAAGATTGTGGTGGTTTGGGGGTGTGTCCCGGGGTGGGCGGTTATGTAGGTGCCAGAGGTTGGGAGGAAGATGACAGAAATCCTGGCATGGAAGGTGAGGGATCCCTGGATGGTCCCGGGGCAGACAGAGAGGGGGAAATAATGGTGAGGGATGCAGGGCAGTTCAACAAACGATGCTGAAATGGCTACTGATGGCGATGATCTGATTTCCAGGGGCTCAACGATACAGCGAGTACACGGGGTACAGCGACTCGTACCGATGGGCGAGACCCCACCACGACACAACTCCACGGTGAGAGACTCTCGCTGGGATCTGTCTGACCCGTAACTGCACCGTGGTGTGGAGCGTAACGTTGCGCTAAGTGTAATGTTTCAGGGTGCCCAGGCTCGGAGTTCAATTCCTGCTCCTGTCTGTAAGGAGTTCCTACGTTCTCCCCGTGACCGTGTGGGTTTCCTCCCACAGTCCATGTTTGTTCGTCATGATCTCTTCAGGACAAGGATTGTTCTTGGCAAACTTCTCCACACAAGTGGTTTGTCATTGCCGCCTTCTCCACCCCACCATCCATAACTGTATTGGTTAGCTTTAGGGTTAATACACGGTGGGCGTGCAGTGTTTTTTATATATACAAAAAACAAATACATCGCAGAGCAGACTCGATGGGCCGAATGGCCTACTCCTGCTCCTTTGTTCTGTCTTGTTATCTTGTGTTAGCACCGGAATCTCCAGGCCATCTTAAAAGTTTCTTCATCAAAGCAGTCAATCTGATCATCCCCCTCTATTACAACTCTTTACAACTCCTCCCTTGGAGGGTCAGACACCCTGAGCCAATAGGCTGGTCCTGGATTTATTTCATAATTTACTGGCATAATTTACATATTATTACTTAACTATTTATGGTTCTATTACTAGTTATTATTTATGGAGCAACTGTAACGAAAACCAATTTCCCCCAGGATTAATAACGTATGACTATGACAGTGAGTGTAAACCACTTCAACAATCAGAATCAGGTTTATTAGCATCGGCATGTGACATGAAATTTGTTAACAGCAGCAGTAGTTCAATGCTGTACATAATATAGAAGAGGAAAAAAATAAAAGAATAGTAATAAATAAACAAGTAAATCAATTAGGTATATTGAACAGATTAAAAAAACGTGCAAAAAAAATAGAAATACTGTATGTAGTGTCCAAGGGTTCAATGTCCATTTAGGAATCGGATGGCAGAGGGGAAGAAGTTGTTCCTGAATCGCTGAGTGCGTGCCTTCAGGCTCCTGTACCTCCTTCCTGATGGTAACAGTGAGAAAAGGACATGCCCTGGGTGCTGGACATCCTTAATAATGGACACTGCATTTCTGAGACACCGCTCCCTAAAGATGTGCTGGGTACTTTGTAGTCTAGTGCCTAAGATGGAGCTGACTAGATTTACAATATTGCTAACATTGAAAATACTCCATGCAGGTTTTTGTATATTCATTCACATTTTATTCCATATCTGTAATTTAATCTCTAATTTTAATTTTATATAATTCTTTTTCCGTTATAATCGTTGACTGTTGTTGCTTTCTGTTGCATGTCATGCCACGGCAAATGCGTAATATGTCGGTGTATACGGTGAATAAAGTTGCTCCTTGACCCTTGGATCTCGCCTCTCAGTCCTGACGTGACCAGCCCGAAACGGCGACAGTTCCGCTCCCTCCCCAACAGACGCTGCTCGACCTGCTGAGTTCCTAGGGCAGATTGTGTCGATATATTCATTGGATTTCTGTCACTACAGGGACCCATGGCTGCGTCGTCAGACAGAAATAGTGGCCATCGATGCCTTGAAGTTTAGCGACCCCATTGAGCAGTACAAACCTCACTTCCTGAAGAGGGAGCTGACTAAGGTAAGTCCTCAGAGCAAAGGCAGAGGGAGCGGAATGGCGGTCTAGGGAAGTCGGTCCTGTTGGCCCAGGAATACGGACACCAGGTGGAAAGATCCCTCAGAAACTACCTTCAGATCCAGTATATTGCTGGGTGAAGTCTCGCAGGTTATTGGAGAGCACAGTGGGCCCTTTGCTGTTATCCTCCATCTTACAGGCTCCATAGTCAAACCAGCTCCAGTGTGGCCATTTGGCCCACTGTTCCTGCTGTTAGGTTCTTCCTGTGGTTCGGATCTCGGTCCATTGCCCATGGCATGAGGACCCTTGAGATCCTGTTCCAGTAGTCCAGCCCTACCTCTACCACCTCCTCAGGCAGAGAGCCCCAGGTTCCTGACGCTTGATTGGTGAAAACTCGTTTCTCAGCTAATTTCCTCTGCTGATGGTTGCTCCACTTACAGTCTGGCACCTCTCACTCAAATTTCCCTCCCAGTCCATGGAAAACAACCCATATCCAGTCAGTCTCTCCCCTTAACTCCAACCCACCAACAGCGAAGGCTGAATCAGAGAGCGGCGATGTTATGTCATGGTGATACAGAGGCTGGAGCCGCTTCTCACCAGCGGTGGCTCAGCTGATAGAGCCCCTCTAGAGACCTGGGTTCGATCCTGACCTTGGGCGCAGTCTACATGAAGTGGGCGTGCTCTCCCCTACAATTGCACATCCACGTTGCTGGGTTAATTGGACACCGTTGCCCCAAGACCATAAGACATAGAAGCAGAATTAGGCCAGCCAGCCTATCGAGTCCGTTCCGCTACTCCATCATGGCTGATCCCGGATCCAATTCTACCCCATACACCTGCCTCTCACCATATCCCTTGATGCCCCAAACAATCATGAGTCTATCAACTTCCACTTTGAATATACCCACGGACTTGACCACCGCAGTCTGTGACAGAGCGTTCCACAGATTCACTACTCTCTGGCTAAAAAAAATCCTCCTTACTTCTGTTCTAAAAGGTCACCCCTCGGTTTTGAGGCTGTGCTCTCTCGTTCTGGACACCCCCACCATAGGAAACATCCTCTCCACATCCGCCCTCTTTAGTCCTTTCAACATTCAGTAGGTTTCAATGAGATCCCCCCGCATTCTTCTAAATTCCAGTGAGTACAGGTCCAAAGCTGCCAAATGCTCCTCATGTGTTAAACCTTTCATTCCTGGAATCATCCTCGTGAACCTGCTCTGGACTGTCTCCAGTGACAACACGTCCTTTCTGAGATGGGTTAATCTCGTAGGTTAATTAGACATCTAGTTGCCCCAACTCCTTGAGTTGGGTGGTGGAATCTGTGGGGAATTGATGGGAATGTGGGGGGAATGAGTGTAGGATTGTTGCACGTGGGTGGCCGATGGCTTGACCATGATGGACTGAAGGGCCTGTTTGGAAGACGATGAGAAGTTTTACTGCTGGGCCCGACGTGGACGCTCATCCAGTTCAACTGACTTTTAAGGACAAGGACACTGGGGATAGGGGATGGATGGCAAATGTGCAAAGTGCCTTTTGGTGTCTCAAATGGTGTTTGTTGCACCATTCTCTAGTTCTTAGAGTTATAGAGCACTACAGCATAGGAACAGGCCCTTTGGCCCATCTGATCCCTACTGATCCCTACCTTGTGGCATCAACCTGGTCCACAGCCCTCCAAACTTCTTAAATATTGAACCCACATCCACTACTCAGTGAAGAAAATTCCCTCTCAGGTTCCCCTTCAACATCCAACTTCTGCTTGTATTTACTCTATCTATGCCTCTCATGCCTCTATCAAATCTCCTCTCATTCCTCCATGCTCCAGGGAATAAGGTACTTGAGCTCAAGCTGTGGCCTCTCTCCTTGACACTGTGGGAACTGGCCCTTTTCCTCTGGTGCATGATGACTCCATGCTCAGAGCTCCCCCCACCCAAGGCCCTGTTGGTTGGTTTTGCTAGGCCATGTCTGGGCAGCTGTGACTAGATCCCGTGCCCATGGGCTGGGGTGGGGGGGTGCCAGTCTGCCTGGAGCTCCGTTACCCCTTAATGAGTATGGACCCCACATCTGGTACAGCCCCTGTGAAGCCTACCCCAGTCAGGTGGCCACTGTCGTGGAGGGGTAATGGTCGTGAGACAGGGTGGCAGGTTGAGTCGCCGGTGGCAACCGAAGAGGTTGTGGCTCAGACCTAGTTTTTGAGGTTTGTACGGATGGTTTTGGGGGGAGTTTGGTTGTCAGATAATGGCTTAGGGGCAGGGATGAGGGGAAATTGGAGGTCAGGTGTGGTAAATGAAGAGGCAGGGTCAGGAACTGGTGGATGGAATCCAGGTCAGAGGGCTATGGGGTCAAAGATCATGATGTCAGGCACTAGGGACAAAGATTAGCGATCCCCTTGGTAGGTGGGCCCCGCAGATGAGACCCAGTGTCCCTTCAGATTGGCGTGTCCCTGGGTTGGAGGTCCCTGCATGTCCAGAGGTCGAGGTCTGGAGTTCAAAACCTGAAATCTAAAATCAGAGATTTTGCAAAAAGATACCATCTTTTTTTGGATTCCGTGGCTTTGAGCTGAAATTCTTTTAACCTTTTGTTCTGTTCTGAAGGCCTACTGTGGATTTTCATGTCGTGTGATACCAGACAGCCAGCGGACAGCTGTTGCCACGGGCAACTGGGGCTGTGGAGCTTTCAAAGGAGACGTAAAGCTGAAAGGTTGGCAGATTTGTTAAATACTGTCTGTAGAACGGCCCAACAGGTTTCGGTAAATACTGGGGCTGATTTAACACCAGCAGGCTGCTGCAGGTGGAGACACTAAGCCATTAAGGATCAGAATGAGGTTTAAATTACCGCCCCCCCACCCATTGGTCAGGGTTCACGATGGATATTGCATCCTAACTGTCTACGTGATGTGCAAGTCAAGGCACTACAATACAGAGACCAAGCTGTCGTCCATGCATCAGGCTCCCCCTCTCCACACAGCCGATAAACCCAAAGGAATGCAGGGACTGCTACCGGTGGCCTTGCAGAAGTGGCCAGTCATTGTTGAACTCAACGTAGGGCTGGCTTAGAGGCTCCAGCCTGGACTTTTCCTCTGGGTTTGCTGCCCAAAGCAACTGGTTTTAAGGCACCTTTGCCCTTTCTCCTGTCAGTCACAACAGTTCAGCCGGGTTTAGTAGCTACAGTAAGCCACACGTGAAGGCCAGGAGCTGGACTTGGTTGTCAGAGGCTATCTGAGACGCACGTTTCTAACTGATGCTGCCCGACCTGCTGAGTTCATCCAGCGTACTGTACTGAAAGTGTTGGCCTGGATCATTCACTCTTCATTCCTCTCCGGAGGGGCTGCCTGATCTGCTGAGTTCCTCCTGTATTCTGTGTGCGTTGCTCTGGATTTCCAGCATTTGTAGCATCTCTTGTGTTAGTAGTTGCAGCAGACGGTGTTTTGGTAAGCGGGAGGGGTGGCAGACACGTGGACACTGAAACCCCTCTTCCTCTTCGCAGCTCTCATTCAGATCATGGCTGCTGCCCAGGCTCAGAGGAACGTGGTGTACTTCACCTTTGGAGACGTTAACTCAAAGACAGCCATACAGAAAATGCATCAAGTTTTGCAAAGCAGAAATGTCACTGTGGGTAAGTAAGAAACAGAGAGAGGGTGGTGGTGAACATGGGGGGAGTGGAGAGAGTGGATGGTGGGGCGTGATTTGAGGTCGGGGAATGCTGCATGTCCTCACTGAAGACAGTACAGAATCGGAACCAGGTTATGATCACTGATGGGTGTCGTGAAATTGGTTGTTTTGCATCAGCGGTACAGTGCAAGACAAACATTACTGTAAATTACAAAAATAGTTCAAAAGAAGAATGAGGCTGGACTTAAGGACCGTTCAGAAACCTGACGGCAGAGGGGAAGAAGCTCTTTCTAAATCATCAAGTGTAGACCTTTCGGTTCCTGTACCTTCTGCCTGGGGGAAGCAACAATGGCTGTGCCTCTGGCACAGAGTCTGGCCCTGTGGCTCAGAAGGGTAGGGAAAGGAAGATGATGGCAGCAGTGATAGGGGACTCTATAGTCAGGAGGGCAGACGGGCGATTCTGTGGATGCAGGAAAGAAACACGGATGGTAGTTTGCCTCCCAGGTGCCAGGGTCTGGGATGTTTCTGGTCGCGTCCACAATATCCTGAAGTGGGAAGGAGAACAGCCAGAGGCCGTAGTACATATTGGTATCAACAACATAGGTAGGAAAAGGGAGGAGGTCCTGAAAACAGACTACAGGGATTTAGGAAAGAAATTGAGAAGCAGGACCACAAGGGTAGTAATCTGGGGATTACTGCCTGTGCCACGCGACAGTGAGTATAGGAATAGAATGAGGTGGAGGATAAATGTGTGGCTGAGGGATTGGAGCAGGGGGCAGGGGTTCAGATTTCTGGATCATTGGGACCTCTTTTGGGGCAGGCATGACCTGTACAATAAGGATGGGTTGCACTTGAATCTGAGGGGGACCAATATCCTGGCGGGGAGGTTTGCTAAGGCTATTGGGGAGAGTTTAAACTTGAATTGCTGGGGGTTGGGAACTGAACTGAAGAGACGGAGGAAGGGGCTGTTGGCTCACAAATAGAGAAAGCTTGTAGGCAGTGTGAGAGGGAGGATAGGCAGGTGATAGAGAAGGGAGACGCTCAGACCAATGGTTTGAGATGTGTCTATTTTTATGCAAGGAGTATCATGAACAAAGCGGATGAGCTTAGAGCGTGGATCAGTACTTGGAGCTATAATGTTGTGGCCATTACAGAGACTTGGTTGACTCAGGGGCAGGAATGGCTACTTAGAGTGCCAGGCTTTAGATGTTTCCGAAAGGACAGGGAAGGGGGCAAAAGAGGTGGGGGTGTGGTACTGCTGATCAGAGATAGTGTCATGGCTGCAGAAAAGGAGGAAGTCATGGAGGGATTGTCTGCGGAGTCTCTGTGAGTGGAAGTTAGAAGCAGGAAGGGGTCAATAACTCTACTGGGTGTTTTTTATAGACCACCCAATAGTAACAGGGACATCGAGGAGCAGATAGGGAGACAGATTCTGGAACAGTGCAATAATAACAGGGTTGTCGTGATGGAAGATTTTAATTTCTCCAATATTGATTGGCATCTCCACAGAGCAATGGGTGGAGTTTGTTAGGTGTGTTCAGGAAGGTTTCCTGACACAATATGTAGATAAGTCAACTAGAGGAGAGGCTGTACTTGATCTGGTATTGGGAAATGAACCTGGTTAGGTGTCAGGTCTCTCAGTGGGAGAGCATTTCGGAGATAGTGATCACAATTCTAACTCCTTTACGTTAGTATTGGAGAGGGATAGGAACAGACAAGTTAGGGTTAGGAAAGCATTTAATTGGAGTAAGGGGAAATATGAAGCTAGGAACTTGGGACAAATGTACGGCAGAAATGTGGCAAATGTTCAGGGGACATTTGTGTGGCGTTCTGCATAGGTACGTTCCAGTGAGACAGGGAAAGGATGGTAGGGTACAGGAACCATGGTGTACAAAGGCAAGAAGAAAAGCTTACGAAAGATTCAATAAACTAGATAATGATAGAGATCTAGAAAATTATAAGGCTAACAGGAAGGAAATTAGGAGAGCCAGAAGGAGTCATGAGAAGGCCTTGGCGAGCAGGATTAAGGAAAACCCCAAGGCATTCTACAAGTATGTGAAGAGCAATAAGACGTGAGAGAATAGGACCACTCAAGTGTGACAGTGGAAATGTGTGTATGGAACCAGGGGAGGTAGTGGAGAGACTTAATGAATACTTTGCTTCAATATTTACTACGGAAAAGGACCTTGGCGATTGTAGGGATGACTTACAGCGGACTGAAAAGCTTGAGCATATAGACATTAAGAAAGAGGATGTGCTGGAGCTTTTGGAAAGCATCAAGTTGGATAAGTCACCAGGACTGGATGAGATATACCCCAGTCTACTGTGGGAGGCAAGAGAGGAGATTGCTGAGCCTCTGGCAATGATCTTTGCATCATTAGTGGGGACGGGAGAGGTTCCGGAGGATTGGAGGGTTGCAGATGTTGTTCCCTTATTCAAGAAAGGGAGTAGGGATAGCCCAGTAAATTATAGGCCTGTGAGTCTTACCTCAGTGATTGGTAAGTTGATGGAGAAGATCCTGAGAGGCAGGATTTATGAACAGTTGGAGAGGCATAATATGATTAGGAATAGTCAGCATGGCTTTGTCAAAGGCAGGTTGTGCCTTACGAGCCTGATTGAATTTTTTGAGCTTGTGACTAAACACATTGATGAAAGTAGAGCAGTAGATGTAGTGTATATGGATTTCAGCAAGGAATTTGATAAGGTACCCCATGCAAGGCTTATTGAGAAAGTAAGGAGGCATGGGATCCAAGGGGACATTGCGTTGTGGATCCAGAACTTGCTTGCCCACAGAAGGCAAGGAGTGGTTTTAGATGGGTCATATTCAGCATGGAGGTCGGTGACCAGTGGTGTGCCTCAGGGATCTGTTCTGGGACCCCTTCTCTTCGTGATTTTTATCAGTGACCTGGATAAGGAGTTGGAGGGATGGGTTAGTAAATTTGCTGATGACACAAAGGTTGGGGTGTTGTGGATAGTGTAGAGGGCTATCAGAGGTTACAGTGGGACATCGATAAGATGCAAAACTAGGCTGAGAAGTGGCAGATGGAGTTCAACCCAGATAAGTGTGAGGTGGTTCATTTTGGTAGGTCAAATATGATGGCAGAATATACAGACGTAGTATTAATGGTGAGACTGTTGTCAGTGTGGAGGATCAGAGGGATCTTGGGGTCTGAAGAATGAGAGGTGACCTGATAGAGGTGTACAAGATGATGAGAGGCATTGATCGTGTGGATAGTCAGAGGCTTTTTCCTTGGGCTGAAATGGCTAACACAAGAGGGCACAGTTTTAAGGTACTTGGAAGTAGGTACAGAGGAGATGTCAGGGGTAAGTTTTTTACGCAGAGTCGTTAATGCGTGGAATGGGCTGTCGGGGACAGTGGTGGAGGCAGATACAATAGGTCCTTTTAAGAGACTCTTGGATAGGTACATGGAGCTTATTTCTAAAATAAGTACATGCTGGCACAGCACTGTGGGCCGAAGGGCCTGTAGTGTGGTGTAGGTTTTCTATGTTTCTATTCTGTATGTAGAACTGTTGAGTGTGTGGGACTGTGGTGTACTGAATGTGGGAAGACTGTACGTTGTGTTATTTTGAGTCAGGGTGGCGTGTGTGTGTGTGTTGTGTTGAGTGTAATATTCAGGGTGTGTTACGTACACCATGCCATTTTGTGTGAAAGATGGGAGTGGATGCTGGTTTCGATTCTCGTATTTGCATAGCCTACGAAGGCCTGCACTGGCATTCGTTAGCTGGGGGAAGGCTGTACCCTATCACCCTCAGGGCAGCTGAGGGTGCGAATCTGCCGACAGCTCAGGGTGGGAGGCCATGAGCCATTTGTGGACGCTGACTCACTGCCTTTCACACAGGACAAATCTACAACCTTCTGGAGAAATACTCGCATATGGCTGTCACAAGGAGCCGACCAGACCTTTACGATTTCATTCAGAGCAACGTGGACTGTTTAAGGGGGCGGTACTGACAGCTGAAGGGGAGCAGATGCCAGCCAACGACTGGGGAGCAAATCTCAGTGAGAACTTCTCCCGAATCAGCTGGACACTGAGAAGACATGTTACATTGTGCTGAGGAGAGGTGAACAGAATGTGGAACGCCTGTGTCGCGCATGGACCTACTCTTAGGGTTAAAATGGTCAAGATTAACTCTTTGCGTGGAGGATTCTCTGGTGGTTAGAGTGGCTCCACTTATTATGTACTCTGTGGGGGAAAATAGCCGACCATGTTCAAAGGTGATGGTTGTAAGGCAAAGTGAATGTGGGAATGGAGAAACGGGCTCACAGTAATCTGCAATGTCACCTAAAGTGCCAAATGATGGAAATATGGAATATAAGACAGATTTAAGGATCTGGCAGGAGGTAGGGAAGGTGAGGAAAAACTCTAATGAAGCAAGCAGTTATGGCTTGGAATTCACTACATATCAGAATCAAGTTTAATATCACTGACATATGTCGAGAAATCTGTTGTTTTGCTGGGAGCATTACAGTGTGACGCATAATATAAATTACAATAAGAAATATACATTAAAAATTTTAAAAATGGTGCAAAAAGAGCCTAAGATGGTGTGTGTGTCTTCGGGCTCCTGTACCTCCTCCCTGATGGTAGCAGTGAGAAGAGGGCATGTCCTGGGTGATGAGGGTCCTGAATGATGGTTGTTGCCTTTTTGAGGCACTACATTTGAAGGTGCCCTGGATGCCGTGGAGGCCAGTGCCCATGATGGAGCTGCCTGCGTTTGTAACCCTCTGCAGCGATTTTCCGATCCTGTGCAGTGTGGCCCCCTCCATACCAGACGGTGATGCGACCAGTTAGAATGCTCTCTACAGTACATCTGTAAAAATTTACTGGTGTCCTTTGTGACCAGCAAAAATCTCAAACTGCTAATGAATTATGGCAGCTGATGTACCTTGTGTGTAGCTGCATCAACATGTTGACCTGTGAAAGCAAAGACCATTAACGTCACTGAAGAGAAGTTGGATAAGCACTTCAGTCAAATAAACATGTAGGGTGCAGGGGAACGAGAATGGCGGGACAGCTGGGCGCTGACATTTAGACAAGGACACTGGCAGCACACATGGTTCTATTGACGCAGCAAAGAATAGTTTCTCTTGCCCACTGTGAGGTGACCAACGAAGAACACAAATGCAATGTTTCCATCACCTAATCCAGTGGGTTTGAGAAGCCACCAATTCCGCCTGTTGCTCAGAACCCCAGATGCAGCCTGTATCAGTTTTAGATGCAGTACCCTGCTCGCACCAGTTGAACTGTCTGCTCGTGTATGGTGCGGGCAGGGGAGGAGGGTTGGGGTATACTGCTGAAATCTTTGAGTGTATAAATTGATAATACAGTAAATGCATAACAGAATTTGGGTTGTTGTTTCCAGGTTGGTTGTGACCTGCTGCGAAATTAAATGGCTCCCTTGCCTTCTGATAACCATAGTTCAAAGGAGGTGGTTGTGAACGTTGATTTTGCTTACTGTAAATTCTCCCACCCTCTGTTTTTCCGTTCCCCATTGCGGCTCTCCTCTTCTCCTCACTTGTGTATTGCCTCCTGGTTCTCCTCCTCCTTCCCTTTGTCCCGTGGTCCACTTGTGTCCTATCAGATTCTTCCTTCAGCACACTATTTCTTCCACCTATCACCATCCAGCTTCTTACTTCATAAGAGCGTAACTAGGAGCGGGAGTCGGCCATCTGGTCTGTTCAGCCTGCTCTGCCATTCAGATCATGGCGGATCTGGCCATGGACTCATCGCCACCCACCTGCCTTTTCCCCAAAACCCTTAATCCCTCTACTATGCAAAAGTATCTATCTAACCTTGTCTTAAATATATTTACTGAGGTAGCCTCCACTGCTTCATTGGGCGGAGAATTCCACAGATTCACCACTCTCTGGGAAAAGTAGTTCCTCCTCATCTCCATCCTAAATCTACTCCCCTGAAGCTTGAGGCTATGTCCCCTCGTTCTAGTCTCACCTACCAGTGGAACCAACTTTCCTGCCTCTATCTTATCTATCCCTTTCATCGTTTTATATATTTCTATAAGATCTCATCTGATTCTTCTGAATTCCAGTAAGTACAGTCCCAGGCAACTCAATCTTCCTCATAGTCTAACCCCCTCATCCCTGGAATCAACCTGGTGAACCTCCTCTGTACCACCTCCACAGCCAGTAAATCCTTTTTCAAGTAAGACCAGAACTGCACACAGTACTCCCAAGTGCAGCCTCACCAGAACCCTGTACAGTTGCAGCATAAACTCCCTGCTCTTAAATTCAATCCCTCTAGCTATAAAGGCCAGCATTCCATTTGCCTTCTTGATAGCCTGCTGCACCTGCAAACCAACCTTTTGATACATGTACACGCACTCCCAAGTCCCCGTGCACAGCAAAATGCTGCAATTTTTTAACATCTAAACGATAATCTGCTCTTTCATTTCTCCTTCCAAAGTGGATGACCTTACATTTACCAACACTGCCAGACCCATGCCCACTCAATCTAACTATATCTCTCTGCACACTCTCCATATCTTCTGCACAATTTAGTATCATCAGCAAACTCGGTCCCCTCTGCCAGACTGCTGATGTATATAGTGAACAGTTGCGGGCCCAGCACCGACCCCTGAGACACACTGCTCACTATGATTGCCAATCAGAGTAACATCCATGTATCCCAATTCTCTGCTTTCTATTAGTTAACCAATCCTGTATCCCTGCTGATACATCACCTCCAACTCTATGCATCCTTATCTTATGGACAAGTCTTTTATGTGGCACCTTATTGACTGCTTTCTGGAAATTCAAGTAAATGAACATCCATCTGTTCCCATCTATCCACTGCACTCATTATATCCTCAAAGAACTCCAGTAAGTTTGTGAAACAGGACCTGCCTTTGCTGAATCCATGCTGTGCCTAATGGATCCACATCTTTCCAGATGCCTCACTATTTCTTATTTAATGATAGCTTCAAGAATTTTCCCAACTACAGATGTTAAACTAACTGGCCTATAGTTACCTGCCTTTTGTCTACATCCTCTTTTGAACAGTGGCATGACATTCGCCGTCTTCCAATCCGCCGGGACCTGCCCAGAGAATTTTGTAAATCATCACCAAAGCCTCTACTATAACTTCTGCCATTTCTTTCAGTACCCTGGGATGCATTCCATCAGGACCAGGGGATGTATCTAACTTCAGGCCCACAAGTTTACTTATCTCCCGCTATCTTCCCACTTACCTGGTTCTCAACTATTACCTGCCAACTTGTACTCTTTCTCCTCCTCTTCCCCCCATACTTTCCTATTCTGGCTCCTTCCCGCTTCATTTCCAGTCCTGGAAAGGGCTCAGATTGAAATGTCAGATGTCCCAGAAGTGACCCTGATTTTGTCTAGCACTGATTTTGGAAAAGGTGGTTTTGCTTGGTTAATAAAGCTAATCTTAAGCTTAAATCTTTTGAGTGGCAGAACTAATTCTTGCTGTAATGACAAGTGTTGCTTTATCCAATATTATTCCAACCTCTCTCCTCACACTAACTTCCAACTGGTTCCAAACATTTTTTCATATGCTGCTCCCCATGATTTCCTGTCCTTTTCCTTCAAGTAGTGATTTCAAATCTGGATCATCTTTGAAGTTCTCCAAAGCCTTGGTCTTCTGCGCTTCCTCCAGCTCCACAAAACTATTTCCTCTATGCTTTCTGGCTGTGCGTGGGAAGGTGATGGGAGTGAGGACAGGGGCTTGTTGTGTTGTTACCTCTGTTGAACACTATGGGCGTGTTGTGTTGGCGCCAGAAAGTGTAGCGACACTTGCGGGCTGCCTCCAGCACATCCTGAGGTTTGGTTGGTTGTTAATACAAACAACACATTTCACCATGTTTCGATGCATGTGATGCATAAATGAATCTGATTTTGACTCTCAAACGTTCCTGTTCCCTTCTCCTCACCCCCAAGGCATACTTTCGGAAAAGGCACCGCACAGTGTGGTGGGTGGGGAAAAGGGATGGAGTAAGAAGCTGGGAAATGATTGGTGGAAGAAGGAATCTGACAGGGGAACACTGTGGACAACCGAAGAAAGGGAAAGAGGCGATACTTTTAAAAACAAAACAACAAAGTATAACATGAGGAGAACGTCATTTATTGATGAAGCTATATCTGATTGAAAACTTTATTTGTACCAAAATAAATAAATCAGTTTTTGTACTAAGCAGTTTCAATAAGTGGTAACTGAGATAAAACTTCCCCTCCGGCCCCGGCTCCTGTAGACAGATAAATGAAATCTCTTGATTTTGGCACAGGCTAAAGTGCACTGCCTTTCCTAAACAGTAACTGTCAAAGTCTTGGGTAAAACTTGTGCAGCAGCAGAGAGAGTTGCTAAAATCTGAATGTGACCTGGCCATCAGCCAGGAGATGGCTCGTGGCCAGATTAGAAATAGAAAAATTCATTATTCACAAAATTTACAAACCACACCCCATTACTTCAACTGCTCAGAGAAACTAAATCAGACATCTTTAAAAAGTGGATCGTGTGAAGCAAAAGCATCGGTGGCCTGTTTAGCTGTTTTCTGCTTGATAATCTGTCTCGGATCGAGGTATTTTCATTTCTCCCCATCTGAAATTAATGCCACAGATACAAGCCTCTTGCCAATTGTATGGTTAGAAGATCTCAGTAGCATGCACAGCCTAGACCCTAAGAGTAAGGACGGAAGATGAAGTTTCAGATGCAGAGTGAATCCACGGGAAGCCATTAATTGTCCAGGTTCTTGAAAGCGTCCAAGTTAAAGCTGGTGTCCAGGAACCTTTTGAGCTCCTGTAAGTGAGTGTTCTTGTTACCAGTGGCAGGGGCAGAGGCTGGCTCACGCCCGACGTACCTGCCAATGAGAAAAAGCCCATCAGTTAGACTCAGAGTATGGAAACTGCCTTCTGCACAACTGGTCTATGCCAACCAAAATTACCATCTACGGTAGTCCTGTTGCCCCCATCTGGCCCATAACCTTCTAAATCAGGGGTAACCAATCATTTGTTATGGTAAGGACCCCCCCCTCCCATTAACCAAGGGGTTTGTGGACCCCAGGTTGGGACCCCCTGTTGTAAACATTTCTTATCCATGTACCTATCCAACTGTCCTTGTACCTGCCTCAACCACTTCCTCTGCCAGCTCCATATGGGTCATTTCAGAAAATGTGGCTGATGGATCACATGGTAAATTGGTCAGATCTCCTAGGAGTGGAAAACACTCACTTTTTGCACACGCTTTGAGTTAGCATGTTTTTTTGTCTGGGCGGGCCCAGTAAAAACGTTTAATCCTACTATTCTGTTGCCATTCTTGCTCCAGGTATACGTAACATGAACCACTCTCCATGTGGGAGAAAGCTGACTCAAGTTGCTATAGAATCCTTGCTCTCTCCCTTTAAATCTGTGCGCTCTGGTTTTTGATTCTCCTATCTATGCCCCTCATGATTTTAGACCTTAGGAAACTGAGAGGTTATACACCTTCATAAAAATCACCTCTCAGTTTCCTATACACCAATGAAAAAGGTGGTAGCCTATCCAACCTCTTCCTCAAGTCCTGGCAACATTCTTGTAATAATCTTTTCTTTCTGTCCTCTTTCCAGTAGCAAGGTGAGCAAAACTGAACAATATTCCAATTGTGGCCTGACCAACACCTTGTATATCTGCACCATAGCCACTCGACTTCTATCTTACAAGTAGAACAGAGAGTGTAACGCTTCACAGCGCCAGCAACTCAGTTTCAACTCCCTCTGCTGCCTACAAGGAGTTTGTACGTTCTCCCTGTGACCACGTGGGTTTCCTCCCACATGCCAAAGATGTATGGCTTAGTGTTAGTAAGTTGGTGCTGGAAATGTGGTGAAACCTGCAGGCTGCTCCCAGCACATCTCCGGACTGTGTTGGTTATTGATTCAAAACCAACACATTTCACTGTGCTTTGAGGTACATGTGACAAATAAAACCAATTTAATTTTCCCTTTAACCCTCACTTATGGAACCCCCCCCCCTCCCCCAACCCCAACCCACAACCAGGGTACAATGGAGCTCAGCCCACTCTGCAAAATCCCAAATCAAAACTGGGAACGTGGAAGTGTGTATCAGCAATGATTAGTGGGCAGCACTCGATTACTGTACTCACCAGACAGGGCGCTGGCGGTGAGTGGTTGCGCGGATCCGTGGCTTCACGTACTCGTAGTAACCCTGGTTCTTGTGTTCTTCCTGACACCATACAATCTCAGCATTACAGTACTTCTTGGATTCTTGTTCAATTATGTCAAATGGGAAGGGGGAAAGCTGGAGAGAGAATCAGGCACGAGACGGTGAAACATCTTACTGTAGATGTAGTTGCAGCTACATTATCCCTCACTACCGCTGGATTAGAATTGTTATTTTCCCTCACGTTTTCCTTGCAGTTTAATATTGCAATAAAGAAAGGACACGATGTTGTGCCTACCTTATAGCCTACTCAAAGATCAATCTCACCTTTCCCTTCTACAGAGCTCTCCATCCAGATGTCTATCTAGAAGTTTCTTAAATGTATTTTTAATATGTGCTTGTACTTTTTATATAATCACCAACATACATTCAGCAAATTTTCCAGGAATGAGGCAAACCTGATATCCTATCCTACTTTGCATCATTCCTCCTGAGGATTCCAGAAAGGATTAACCACCTACAACCCAAAGGCATCTCATCAAGATTCTTTTTTTCAATGTCTAGGCAATAGGCTGGTTAATATGGGACACAAGAGATTCTGCAGAACTTGAGTAACACACAAAAACTGCTGGAGGAACAGGTCAGGCAGCATCTGTGGAGGGAAATAAACAGTCGACGTTTCGGGCTGAGACCCTACATTGGGGTTGGGAAGGAAGTGGGCAGAAGCCAGATAAGGTGGTGTGGGGGGGGGTGGAGACCACTGTTCCCTCTAAGCCACCGGCTGAGTGGAATTGAGTAACCTAAATGCTCCCGCACACACAGCCTTTGTTGCCATGCCACTGGAATTTTTTCAATATGCTAATAGATTTTGAAATCTATATTGTCCTCTGTTGAAATCTATATTGCAATCTAATTGTGAAAAAAAATGTAATGAATATAAATGTGTTAATGAATATAATATATAAATATTCTAGTTAATAAATGTATCCCAACCTTTGAAACATTTTAGAGCTTCAACATATTTACACTGTCAAGTGACAACACTGTTACAAATTGTAATAAAAAACACAGAAGAGAGCATAGAATAGTACAGCACAGTACAGGCCCTTCCGCCCACAATGTTGTGCTGACCCTTAAACCCTGCCTCCCATATAAGCCCCCACCTTAAATTCCTCCATATACCTGTCTAGTAGTCTCCTAAACTTCACTAGTGTATCTGCCTCCATCGCTGACTCAGGCAGTGTATTCCATGCACCAACCACTGAGTAAAAAAAACCTTCCTCTAAAATCCCCCTTGAACTTCCCACCCTTTACCTTAAAGCCATGCCCTCTTGTATTGAGCAGTGGTGCCCTGGGGAAGAGGAGCTGGCTGTCCACCCTATCTATTCCTCTTAATATCTTGTATATCTCTATCATGTCTCCTCTCATCCTCCTCTCCAAAGAGTAAAGCCCTAGCTCCCTTAATCTCTGATCATAATCCATACTCTTTAAACCAGGCAGCATCCTGGTAAACCTCCTCTGTACCCTTTGCAATGCTTCCACATCCTTCTTATAGTGAGGCGACCAGAACTGGACACAGTACTCCAAGTGTGGCCTAACCAGAGTCTTATAGAGCTGCATCATTACATCGCGACTCTTAAACTCTATCCCTTGACTTATGAAAGCTAACACCCCATAAGCTTTCTTAACTACCCTACCTACCTGTGAGGCAACTTTCAGGGATCTGTGAACATGTACCCCCAAACCCCTCCGCTCCTCCACGTATCCTGCCATTTACTTTGTACTCTGCCTTGGAGTTTGTCCTTCCAAAGTGTACCACCTCACACTTCTCCGGGTTGAACTCCATCTGCCACTTCTCAGCCCACTTCTGCATCCTATCAATGTCTCTCTGCAATCTTTGACAATCCTCTACACTATCTACAACACCACCAACCTTTGTATCGTCTGCAAACTTGCCAACCCACCCTTCTACCCCCACGTCCAGGTTGTTAATAAAAAATCACGAAAAGTAGAGGTCCCAGAACAGATCCTTGTGGGACACCACTAGTCCCAACCCTCCAATCCAAATGTACTCCCTCCACCACGACCGTCTGTTTTGTGCAGGCAAGCCAATTCTGAATTCACCTGGCCAAACTTCCCTGGATCCCATGCCTTCTGACTTTCTGAATAAGCCTATTGTGTGGAACCTTGTCAAATGCCTTACTAAAATCCATGTAGATCATATCCACTGCACTACCCTCCTCTATATGCCTGGTCACTGCCTCAAAGAACCCTATCAGGCTTGTTAGACATGATCTGCCCTTCACAAAGCCATGCTGACTGTCCCTGATCAGACCATGATTCTCTAAATGCCCAGATATCCTATCGCTAAGAATCTTTTCCAACAGCTTTCCCACCACAGACGTAAGGCTTACTGATCTATAATTAACCGTACTATCCCTACTACCTTTTTTGAACAAAGGGATAGCATTTGCCTCCCTCCAATCCTCCGGTACCATTCCTGTGGACAACAAGGACATAAAGATCCTAGCCAGAGGCTCAGCAATCTCTTCCCTCGCCTCATGGAGCAGCCTGGGGAATATTCCGTCAGGCCCCGGGGACTTACGCATCCTAATGTATTTTAACAACTCCTACACCTCCTCTCCCTTAATATCAACATGCTCCAGAACATCAACCTCACTCATATTGTCCTCAACGTCATCAAGTTCCCTCTCATTGGTGAATACCGAAGAGAAGTATTCATTGAGGACCTTACTCTCTTCCACAGCCTCCAGGCACATCTTCCCACCTTCATCTCTAATCAGTCCTACCTTCCTTCCTGTCATCCTTTTGTTCTTCACATAATTGAAGAATGCCTTGGAGTTTTCCTTTATCCTATTCGCCGAGGCCTTCTCATGACCCCTTCTTGCTCTCAACCCCTTAAGCTCTTTTCTTGCTACCCTATATTCCTCCATAGACCCATCTGATCCTTGCTTCCTAAACCTCATGTATACTGCCTTCTTCCACCTGACTAGATTCTCCACCTCACTTGTCACCCATAGTTCCTTCACCCTACCATTCTTTATCTTCCTCACCGGGACAAATTTATCCCTAACATCCTGCAAGAGATCCCTAAACATCGACCACATGTCCATAGCGCATTTCCCTGCAAAAACATCATCCCAATTCACATCCGCACATTCTAGCCTTATAGCCTCATAATTTGCCCTTCCCTAATTAAAAAATTTCCTGTGCTCTCTGATTCTATCCTTTTCCATGATAATGTTAAAGGCCAGGGAGTGATGTTCACTGTCCCCCAGATGTTCACCCACTGAGAGATCTGTGACCTGACCCGGTTCGTTACCTGATACTAGATCTAGTATGGCATTCCCCCAGTCTGCCTGTCAACATACTGTGACAGGAATCCGTCCTGGACACACTTAAACTCTGCCCCGTCTAAACCATTGGAACTAATCAGGTGCCAATCAATATTAGGGAAATTAAAGTCACCCATGATAACAGCCCTGTTATTTTTGAACCTTTCCAAAGTCTGCCTCCCAATCTGCTCCTCGGTATCTCTGCTGCTACCAGGGAGCCTACAGAATACTCCCAATAGAGTAACTGCTCCCTTCCTGCTCCTGACTTCCACCCATAATGACTCAAAAGAGGATCCTGCTACATTACTCACCCTTTCTGTAGCTGTAATAGTATCCCTGACCAGTAATGCCACCCCTCCTCCCCTTTCTTCCTCTTCTCTATCCCTTTTAAAGCACTGAAATCCAGGAATATTGAGAATCCATTCCTGCCCTGGTGCCAGCCAAGTCTCTGTAATGGCCACTACATCATAATTCCATGTATGTATCCAAGCTCTCAGTTCATCACCTTTGTTCCTGATGCTTCTTGCATTGAAGTACATGCACTTTAGCCCTTCTACCTTACTGTCTTTACACCCTTTAATCTGTTTCTCTTTCCTCAAAGCCTCTTTATATGTTTGATTTGGTTTTACTCCATGCACTATACTTGCAGTTCTCGCATGACCTTTATCCTCCTCCACCTCACTATCAGCTCTAACATTCCGGTTCCCTTCCCCCTGAAAATCTAGTTTAAACCCCCCAGAACAGCACTAGCAAACCTTCCCGCAAGGATGTTCGTCCCCCTCCAGTTCAGGTGCAACCAGTCCCGTCGGAACAGGTCCCACCTTCCCTGGAACAAGGCCCAATTGTCCAGAAACATGAAGCCCTCCCTTAGCCACGTATTCAGCTACATTATCTTCCTATTTCTAGCCTCACTAGCACGTGGCACAGGTAGCAATCCTGAGATTGCAACCCTGGAGGTCCTGTCCTTCAACTATGCACCTAACTCCCTAAATACCCTTTTTACTGTTCTCTGAATGGTAGTCAGTAGCTCATTGTTAATAAACTGCTGGCCCACTGAATGCCAACATCATCTAGTCAAAACATTTTACTCTTGTCATTGTGCCTGTCAGATATTGCTTACTTGTGTTGTGAGTTGTGCTTTGTGTTCGTTTGATGTGCATATTACAAAAACACCTAAAGTGCTTTGCAGTTATCAGGCTGTGTAAAAATTTGCTGCTCAGGGCAATGATTGGTCCATGCAGCTGTAAAAAGAGGGAATGTTGGGGGGGATATGCAGGAGGGACGGTCACTGTGCTTACCTGTTCCACCCGAGTGATCGCAACCGCAGCTTCCAAGCCTTTACTCTTGCGCTCTTTTGCCAGTTCATAATATACTTTACCAGTACAAAGCAGCAGCCTCTTAACATCTTCCGGCTTCTGAGTTGCGGCTCCGTCTTCCACAATACCACGCAGGAACTCTGTGCCTACAAAAGGGCAGTGGGTGCAAGCATGCTGTCAGTCTGTACGATCATCTTGCAGATATATACTTAGTCATTTCTTCTTGCAGAATGGTTTAATACCTTTTACACTCCCAGCACTTAAAATTCCCTGCAGTTTCCAAAAACCAGAAGCATGTTACAGGTGGTCAAGTGATCCCTCTGCACAAGCTAGTTGCTGTACTTCCTCAGCAGGCTATGGTAATCTGGCATGTCCCCAATAACTCTCACCACCTGGGCACATCACAGCTCAGTCTGGCAACTACTCTGCTGCAGGCTGCAAGAAACCGCAGAGTTTTGAACCCAGCCCATTGCATTACACAAACCAGCCTCCCCTCTATGGATGCCACCCATAATTCCCACTGCCCAGGAAAACAGCCAACAGGATCAAAGATCATTCCCACCCTGGTCGTTCTCTCTTCTCACCAGGCAGAAGATACAGAAGCTTGAGAAGACGTAGCACCAGGTTCAAGGGCAGCTTGTATCCCTCCGCTATAGACTCCTGAATGGCCCTCTTTTGCAGTAAAGGTGTACTCCTGACCTACGTTATAGTCTAACTGCACTGCGCTTCCTCTGTAGCTGTAACACTATACCCTCTATTTTTTTTTTTCTTTTTGTATTACCTCAATGTACTTGTGTGGAATACATCTGGATGGCATGCAAACGCTCATCACAGTATCTTGGTACAGGGCATCAATAATAAACCAGCTATCAATTAACCGTGAGGCTCACCATAGTGTAAAGATTGTGCCAGCACTCAAGCTCTCAGGAGTGTAACCCTCTACAAACTAGTTGTCCATCTCAGGTTACGCTTGCTATAGATTACATATAGAGCTATACAGCACAGAAACAGACCCCTCACCCCAACCCGTCTAAGCTTATCCCTGTGTTTGGCCAAGATCCCACTAAACCAGAGGTTCCCAACTTTTTCCATGCTATGGAGCCCTACCAATAACCGAGGGGCCTGTGGACCCCGGGTTGGGAACCCCTGCTGTAAATCTATCTTATCCATGAACCTATCCGTTTCTTGAAAAATGTCATAACTTTGACCATTTTCATTTGCAGTTCATTCCAAATACCTACCACCCTCTGAATGAAAAACTTGCCCTTCTTGCCTTTATGTCTTTCCCCTCTCACCTTGAACTTAAAACTCTCTAGAATTAGGTTCCCCAACCTGAGGAAGACTGACTACCTGCCTTCACAATCACGCCCCTCATAGTTTTATAAACCTTTCCAAAGGCATACAGACTCCTTTGATCTAGGGAAACAGTCCCAGCCTTCTAGTCCCAACAACTTGCAAATCTCTTCTGCACCCTCTCTGACTTAATGATGCAGTGCGCAAGCATAATAATAATTCAGGTGTGGTCTAACCAACACTTTTGATTATTTAGTGATACAGCACGGTAACAGGCCTTTCCAGCCCAACGAGCTCGTATCACCCAATTACGCTCATGTGACTAACCCATACGTGTTTGAAATGTGTGAGGACAGGAGTGAAACAGGAGCACCAAGTAATACAACAAAAGAACATAAGAAATAGGAGCAGGAGCAAGAGTAGGCCATCTGGCCATGGACTCACCTCCACCTACCTGCCCTTCCCCATAACCTTTAATTCCCCTGCTATGCAAAAATCTATCCAAACTTGTCTTAAGTCTATTTACTGATGTAGCCTCCACTGCTTCATTGGGCGGATTCACCACTCTCTGAGAAAAGCAGTTCCTCCCCATCTCTGTCCAAAATCTAGTCCCCCAAATCTAGAGGCCATGTTTCCTAGACCTAGTCTCACCTACCAGTGGAAATAACTTTCCTGCCTCTACCTTATCTATCCCTTTCATTGTTTTATATGTTTGTCCAAGATCTCTCGTTCTTCGGTATAGTCCCAGGTGACTCAATCACTCCTCATAGGTTAACCCTTTCATCTCTGGAATCAACCTGTGAACCTCCTCTGCACCGCCTCCAAAGCCAGTATATCCTTCCTCAAGTAAGGAGACCAGAACTGCACACAGTACTCCAGGTGTGGCCTCACCAGTACACCGTACAGTTGGAGCATAATCTCCCTGCTCTTAATTTCAATCCCTCTAGCAATGAAGGCCAACGTTCCATTTGCCTTCTTGATAGCCTGCTGCACCTGCAAACCAACCTTTTGTGATTCATGCACAAGCACTCGCAAGTCTCTGCACAGCAGCATGCTGCAATTTTTTAACATTTAAATGATAATCTGCTCTTTCATTTTTTTCTTCCAAAGTAGATGACTTCGCATTTACCAATATTGTATTCTATCTGCCAGACCCTTGCCCATTCACCTAACCTACCTATATCTCACTGCAGGCTCTCCGTATATTTTGCACAATTTGATTTTCCACTCAATTTACTATTATCAGCAAACTTAGATACACTACATTCAGTCCCCCTTTCCATGTCGTTAATGTACACCGTGAACAGTTGCGGACCCAGCAACAACCCCTGTGGTACACTGCTCACCACTGATTGCCAGAGTAACACCCATGTATCCCAACTCTGTTTTCTATTAGTTAACCAATCCTCTACCCGTGCTAATACATCAGACCCAACTCTAAGCATCCTTATCTTATGGATAAGTCTTTTATGTGGCACCTTATTGAACACTTTCTAGAAATCCAAGTAAATAACGTCCATCTGTTCCCCTCTATCCACTGTGCTCATTATATCCTCAAAGAACTCCAGTATGGTTGTGAAACAGGACCTGCCTTTGCTGAATCCACGCTGCCTGATGGTTCCATTTCTTTCCATATGCTTCGCTATTTCTTCTTTAATGACAGCTTCAAGCATTTTCCCAGCTACAGATGTTAAACTAACTGGCCTGTAGTTACATGTCCTTTGCCTATATCCTTTCTCGAATAATGGCGTGACATTCGCCATCTTCCAATCTGCCGGGACTTGCCCAGGGTCCAGAGAATTTTGGTAAATCATCACTAAAACCTTTACTATAACCTCTGCCATTTCTTTCAGCACCCTATGATGCATTCCATCAGAACCAGGGGACTTATCACCCTTCAGGCCCAGAAGTTTGCTCAGCACTACCTCCTTAGTGATAGCTATTGTATTGAGGTCTTTACCTCCCATCGCATCCATAACGTCTCTCTTTGGCATGTCAGGTATGTCCTCCATTGAGAAGATTGACACAAAATAGTCATTCAAAGCCTTAGCCATTTCTTCATTACCCAATATCGATTCTCCCTTCTTGTCCTCCAAGGAACCCACATTCACTTTAGCCACCCTTTTCTGTTTTATATAATTATAAAAACTTTTACTACCTGTTTTTATATTTTGTGCTAGTTTATTTTCATAATCTAGCTTCCCTCCCTTTATTGTTCGCTTTGTGGTACTTTTTGCTTTTTAAAGTTTTCCCAATCTTCCAGTTTCCCACTACTCCTGGCAACTTTTTACACATGTGCTTTTAGTTTGATGCCTTCTTTTATTTCCTTAGTTATCCTAGGCTGACACTCCTCACCCTTGCTGTGCTTGCCTTTAACTGGAATATACTTTTGTTGAGCACCATGAAAAAAATCGCTTTGAAAGTCTTCCACTGTTTCTCAGCTGTACCACCATATAGCCTGTGTTCCCAGTCTACACTAGCCAAATCCTCCCTCATCCCATTGTAGTCTCCATTGTTTAGGCATAATACACTGGTTTTAGCTTGAACTACTGCACCCTCCAGTTGTATGAGAAATTCAATCATACTGTGATAACTCTTTCCAAGAGGATCTCCAACTACAAGATCACTAATTTTACCTGTCTCATTGCACAGGACCAGATCTAACATAGTACGTTCAGTCACATGCTGTTCAAGAAAGCCGTTCTATGATGTTTGCCTCAAGACCACCTCGACCAACTTGATTCACCCAATCTGTGTGCAAGTTAAAGTCCCCCATGATAACTGCTGTTCCATTCTTACCTGCCTCAGATATTTCTCTGTTTATTGCCCGTGCCACTGTAGTGTTACTGTTCGGTGGCCGAGAGACAATTCCCACCAGTGATTTTTTTTCCCTTTACTATTCCTAATCTCCACCCAGATGGATTCAACATTCTGCTCCTTAGATCTTAATCAACGCGGTCATGAGGAGAACATACAAGAGCGGCAGAATCGAACCTGACTCACTGGCACTGTAATAGCATTATGCTAACCACTACGCTACCATACCACCCTTTTTATTCAGAGCTCATACCATCACTGCCAATCTTCCCTCTTTCCTCTCCTCAGTCCTCTCTGCCCATTGCTTCTGCTCAGGCCCAATAATTTTCAATGAAGATAAAGTCAGAGCACTACAGCTCCTCACCAACACTCCGTACAACTGTTACACGATGTTTCCTCTCTGGTACTCAATGCCATGGCCAATGAAAGCAAGCTGCACCCCCTACACTGCCCTGTCTACCTGTGTTATACTTTCAGGAATTCTCTATTTGTATACTTAGGCCTCACCGTTCAGTCATACTCCCCCACTAAAGTGTAGTGCATTTGAGGATGGTCGGGCATTCCATTTTAGCAAATCTGAAGGCTTTTAACCCCCATCTTTCTGAACAAACACAGTCACCCAACTAAGGATTGAAATAAGCATAGGATTTGCCTACACTCAAGCTAGGCAGGACAGATTTACACACATACAACTTCTGTTACACATCCAAAGTGATTACCAAAATTCTCAGATATTGGGGAAGACCTTAAAACAACTTGCTTATCTTTCCAAATTATTTATGGCTTTCTGCTTCAAGAGTCAAAAAGAAATCAGATTTACTGATGCTAATCATTTTTGGGAGAACTCACAGCAAATGAAGTTACTGATACAAGCAACAAAATGGGGTTATTGTTTAAAAATAGTCAAGTTTTGTTGCCGTGCCGCAGGGGCTAGTGAATCCTCAGTCTGAAAAGACTGCACAGTTTTGGTTTCCTCACCTCAGAACATGGTAACATTGGAAGGAATACACAGGAGATTCACCAGGCTGATTCCTGGGACGGGAGGGTTGTCCTACTGAGAGACTCAGTAGTTTGGGTCTGTGTTCCTTAGAATTTAGAGGACAGAGGGAGTGGCATACAACATACAAGATCTCAAGGGGGATTGACAGTGTTTACATTGGGATGTTTTTACTAGTGAGAGTCCTGAACAAGAGAACGTAGTAATAGACACATGAGATTCTGCAGATGCTGGAAATCCAGAGCAACACACACTGGAGGAACTCAGCAGGTCAGGCAGCAGCTATGGAGGGGAATAAACAGTCAACGCTTCAGGTGAAGACCCTTCATCAGGTCCACTTGAAGGGTCTCATCCCGAAACGCCAACCATTTAATCCTATCCATTGATGCTGCCAGACATAACTACAAGATTAGGAATGGGTGATTTAATGTTTTGTTCTCTCAGAGTATGGTGAATCTCTGGAATTCTTTGCCCGGTGGGTGGTGGAAGCTGGATCATTGGACATGGAGGTGAATGTATAATTGCCACGTTGAGAAGCAGTGGGGAATGGAGAAATGGCACAGGAGTTGAGGGAAGCATGGATCATCCATGACAGAGAAGAGGAGATTTGTAGGGCCTGATGTCCACTCCTGCTTCAATTATTCCGTCTCCTTGTGACAACTCAGAATCAGGATGGCGAGCGTCCTTTATGATGGATGCTGAACACAGGGCTCTGCCAGTACCACAAACCTCTGGAACCAAACATGGGGACCAGGACTACAGTTTAATTCTTACCACATTATTTTAAAATCAGTTCCAATGCTGGAATCCCGGAGCAACACACACACACACACACACAATGCTGGGAGAACACAGGAACGCATCTATGAAGGGGAATAAAGTCACTGTATCAGGCCAAGATCCTTCATCAGCACTGGAAAGGAAGGGAGCAGAAGCCAGAACAGGAAGGCAGGGGCAGGAAAAGATGGTTCCCCTCCTTCCCTTTCTCTCAAGGTCTACTCTCCTCTCCTATCAGATTCCTTTTTCTGCTGCTCTTTACCTTTTCCACCTATCACCTCCCAGCTTCTCACTTCATCCCCCTCCCCCAACCAGTCTCACCCGTCCCCTTCCAGCTTGTACTCCTCCCCCCCACCACCTTATTTTGGCTTCTTCCCCCTTCCTTCCCAGTCCTGATGAAGGATCTTGAAAAGAAACATCGACCGCTTATTCCCCTCCGTAGATGCTGCCGGACCTGCCGAGTTCCTTCAGCGTTTTACAGTTACTAGGAGTGAACGTAAACCCCCAAATGCCAGTCACTTTCTGGGTTACACATAACGCACCTGGCAGCATATCGTCAAAACTGGATTTGGCATCCGGATGTCGCAGAAGTGATTTGGGAGTGAAGATGATCAGCTGAAAATGAAGGAAGAAAAAAAAAATGCACACATTAGTTTCCTGTAAATAGTGGCTAAGAATAAGTTGTGTGCTGCAGTAGTTATCGCCACCGCCTCACAGCTCCAGGGATGTGGGTTCGATCCCGACCTCGGGTGTGTTGGATTGGGTTGTAGAATTTTTTTTTGTAGTTCAACTTTCTTGTGCTTTTCCATTTGAGTCAGCTGGAGTCAAGATCCTGCGCAGGAAGGGGAGAACACTTTAGGGAGGCTTTTTTCCAGCATAGATATGATGGATCAAACGGCCTCCTTCTGTGTGGTATATTTTCTGATTATGAAGGCAGAACAAGGGAAGGGAATACAGGATCATCAGCAATGTAAAGGAACAGCAGCCTCTTGGAGTGGTTGTCCATGGTCCCCCAAAGGGAGCAGGACAGAAGATGAAATGGCTAATGCTGTGCACAGAATTACTGAATCTGTCAGTCAGGGCACAGAAAACAAGAGTAGGGAAATGATGCTAGATGACCATTTTATTAGGTACCTCCTAATCCACTTCAAGATTCGACATGTGCATTCAGAGATGTTATTCTGTACACCACTGTTGTAACACGTGGTTATTTGAGTTACTGTCATTTTCCTGTCAACTTGAACCAGTCTGGCCATTCTCCTCTGACCTCTCTGATTAACAAGGCATTTTTGCCCACAGAACTGCTGCTCACTAGATACTTTTTTTTCGGTTCCATGTCTGCATGCTTTTAGGCATCGAGCTGTTGCCACATAACTGGCTGATTAGCTATTTCCATTAACAAGCAGGTGTAAGGGGTACCTAATAAAGAGGCCTCTGAGTGTATATACATGTATTTGTTCAGTGAGTTACAGCAGCCTCTATTTTTTTTGGAAACTCCTTGGTTTCAGTGATGGGTGTCACATGTCTTCAATCTGGCTACTTAATTGGCTAACTGTCATGAATGGAAATTTAATGAAATTTACTGCTGTCAGTAGTCTGGTATAAGATGACTAGACCACCTTAGTTTGCTCTCTTTTGTTGTCACTTCCCCACCCCCCTCCCCAACTCTTTCCTTGCCTGCTCTCCCTTCTCTCTTTCCTCCATGCTTCTTTCATCTTCCCTGCACCAGTAAAATGATCATAAGCAATCATTTTATGCCTCATTCTTAACTTCCAAAGAACGTTCAGATTGCAAAACCATTAGGATTCAACAGGTGCTGTCTGCGTGGAGTTTGCATGCTCTCCCTGTGTCAGTGTGGGTTCCAGTTTCTCCCACATACTAAAGTGTGCTGGTAAGTTAATTTGCTGCTGTAGATTAGTTCTTAGTGTCAGTAGATGGAGTTCAATCCTGTAAAGTGTGAAGCAATTCACACTGGACTGTTGGAACATGAAGGCAGAAAACAGAGTTAGTGGCAGGATTCTGACCAGTATGGAGGAACAGAGGGATCTTGGAGTCCATGGCACAGATCACCCAAAGCTGCAGCACAAGTTGATAGGGTGGACAAGGCATTTGCCTTTCATTTGTCCAGGGACTGAATTCAAGAGCCATGAGGTAACGTAGCAGCTCTATAAAACTCTGGTTAGACCACACTTAAAGAGTATGTGTTCAGTTCTAGACATATTATAGGGAGGGAGTGGAAGCTTTGGATAGGGTGCAGAGGGCATTTACTGGAATTTTGGCTGGATTACAGAGCATGAATGAGTATAGGTTGAACGAGCTAGGACTTTTCTCTTTGGAGTGAAGGATGAAGAGAGGTGACTTGGCAGAGGTGCATAAGGTGATAAGAAGCATTAGGTGGACAGCCAGAACCTTTGTCCCGGGGTAGAAATGGCTAATATGAGGAGGCATAACTTTAAGGTGTCTGAAGGAAAGTATAGAGGGAGGTTTTTTTTAAACTAAATTTATGGGGGGTGCATGGGACATCCTGTCAGGGTGGTGGTAGAGGCAGATATATTATGGACAATCAACAGACTGTTAGATAGGCACATGGAGGAAAAAATATGGAGGGTTATGTGGAAAGAAAGGGTTTAGATTAATTTTAAGAGTAGGTTAAATGGTTGGCATAACTTTGTGGGCTGAGGGGCCCGTACTGTTTTATGTGCTACTTAAGTGGGAACAAGAATCAAGTGGGTGTTGATCAGTATGAGAGGTAGATTGAGTTGTAAGTCTCAAAGGGCACCAAAGGGTAGAGGGAACAGGACCGATGGGATTGCTTTGCAGGGAGCCAGCACAAAGCCAATGGCCCAAGTGGCTTTTTTTCTATGTTGTAAAGGCAAGAGGGGGAGGAGAAAGGGGAGTCCAGTGCTGATGCCTCTGCACCACTTGTCAGCTAACGTAGCGGTTACTGTAATGCTGTAACAGTGCCAGTGACAGGGGTTCAATTCCCACCATTCCTCCAGGTACTACGGTTTCCTTCCATATGTAAAGACGTATGGGTTAGGATTAGTGAGGGTTATGCATGCTATGCTGGCGCTGGAAGCACAGTGACACTGGGCTGCCCACAGCACATACACAGTGATAGTTATTGACACAAACGATACTTTTCACTGTATGTTTTGATGTACCTGTGACAAATAAAGCTAATCTTCTATCTTTATCTCAACATTTTAGGTACAGCTTCTTTTCCATTCCACACATTTCACTGTATGTTCTGATTTGTATGTGACAAATCTTTAATTTTTCTTTAATCTTTGTATATTTTGTTGTCATGCTCAGTTCACTTTACACAATGTTGCTCCACAACCGCCACACATGTGGTCACTCTGTATGTACACACTTGGATATCACGGGTCAACAACCTGTCCCACTGAGGGTCCATCCTAACAGCAGCCAGGCTTGCCTGCCTTAACAGGCACGATCATCTCTGACCCCAAACCTCCACTGCCTTGCGGCTATACCCATTCATGAGAAGGCTTCAGGAGTAAACCCGGAGGAAAAATCCAGAGTGTAAGTCCCTAACGCTCGAGTTCAACGCTGACTGGCAACTCCTGAGATGCCGCTGATGCTAAACTGTATCGGTCTCTGCCATTCCTTTGGATTCATCAGCTTTGTGGAGAGGGGGAGCCTGCTACAATCACGGACAACAGCTTGTCTCCATATTGCACTGCCCTGGCTTGTGTGCTGGCTTGCTTCATTGAATTCCAATGAAAAACATTCCCTCCCTCCACTCAGAGTGGGAGATTGACTGTGGTTGGATAATTGAAAACAGAGGTTCACCTCAGAGAGCTTCCCAAATGTGGTAGATTATCCTGAGAGGAATTACTTATTTCTTAGTTATTTATAAATGCTACATTTGGTCTAAAAACTCTGCTCTTTTGGCAGATGTTAAAATAGCAGAAGTATTGCTTTTGTGAGTATTATTCCTACCCTACGCTTTGGGTCCTGTCTTGTGCCAGTGCAGGGGAAAAAGCAAAGCTGCTTCCAAACCAATGAAGTGATTTAAAAATAAAACAGTGAGAACAGGCCAAATCAGGCAGACACAGCTTGACTGTCTCTTTGGGTGAGGAACAAAACACCAGGAATAAGCAAGGATGTATTGCTGAGGCTTTATAAGGCATTAGTCAGATGGGACTTCGAAAATATTGAGAGCAGTTTTAGGTCTCTTATCTGAGAAAGAACGTGTTAGCACTGGAGAGGGCCCAGAGGTTTACATGAATTATCCCGGAGTTAACATATGAGGAGTATTTGATGGCTCTGAACCTGTACACATTAGAGTTAGAATGGGGGGGGGTGGAATTTCATTGAAACCTACTGAATATTGAAAGGCCTGGATAAAGTGGCTGTGGAGAGGATGATTCAATAGTAGGAAAATCAAGAATCAGAGGGCACAGCCTCAGAATTCAAGGACATCCCTTTAGAACAGCGATGAGGAGGAATTTCTTTAGATAGAGCAGGGGTTCCTCACCCCTTTTATGGCATGGAACAATACCATTAAGCGAGGGGTCCGTGGACCCCCAGTTTGGAACCCCTGAGCTACAGGGTGGTGAATGTGGAATTCATTGCCACAGATGGCTGTGGGAGCCAAGTCACTGGACATACTTAAAGCAGAAGTGAGCATGTTAATTATTAAGGGTGTCAAAGGTGACGGGGAAAAGGCAAGAGAATGGGGTTGAGAGGAACAATAAGTCAACCATGATCGAATGGTGGAGGTGACTTGACGGAATAAGTGGCCGAATTCTGAGTCAGTGGACAGGAAAAGCAGATGAGGATGTACTGACCGGTTTCCTGAAGGGAAGCAGGATTTGTCTCCTTAGTACATGGAAGTAGTTTGCTGGTGTGGAGCAGTTCACAACTATCCAGTTAGCGTCATACAGCTGCCGCACCACAAAATCTTCGGTAAATTTCTGGAGCAGAGAAACAGACTGAGGTTAGTGGATTCCCACGATAACCAGGAGCTCTTACTCAAATACACGGGCTGCTTGCAATCTGCCGTGGCCAGACACTTACTGGAACAACATCAGGGTCATCATTGCACATCTGCAGGAATCGTTCTGGTCTTGCAGAGGAATGTTCAGGTCCCTGTATCCATGAGAAAAGTCTCCAATTACTCATTATAAAATGCCACACAAATGTTCATCTTTCACTGAATGACAGCGTGCAACAGGGATCAATAAGTGGTTGAGATAGAGTCATAGAACAATACAGCAGAGGAAAAGGCCATTTGACCCATCTAATCTGTGTTGAGCCATTAATCTGCCAAGTCCCATCGACCTGCAACTGGACCATAGTCCTCCATACCCCTCCCATCCATATACCTATCCAAACTTCTCCTAAAACATTGAAATCGACCTGTATCCACCACTGTGCTGGCAGCTTGTTCCACACTCTCACCACCCTCTGAGTGAAGACTTATCTTCCCCTTAAATATTTCACCTGATGAAGATGAAGAAATTCTACAGCTTTTGATAGCAATGGTATTAAAATACAAGATAAACACAAGGCCTCAGTGTGCTGAACAGCTAAACTGGGACTATTTTAACAATGCTACGTAGACCGGTTACTTAAAACCTGATGACTTATTTATTTAGAGATGCAGAGGCTCTTCAGGCCCAAAGAGCCTATGCAGCCCCACATAAAGGCATCCGTTAGTCTTGCGAGACCATGGATCTGCGCCTGGAAAGTCTTCACTCTCCAGGGCGCAGGCCTGGGCAAGGTTGTATGGAAGACCAGCAGTTGCCCATTCTATAAGTCTCCCCACTCCACGACACCGATGTTGTCCAAGGGAAGGGCATTAGGACCGATACAGCTTGGCATCAGTGTCGTCGCAGAGCAATGTGTGATTAAGTGCCTTGCTCAAGGGCACAACACATGTTGCCTCGGCCGGGGCTCGAACTCACGACCTTCAGGTAGCTAGTCCAATGCCTTAACCACTTGGCCACGTGCCCACGTGCAGCCCCACATAGGAGCAGAAATAGGCCATTCAGCCCAAGTCTGTTCTGCTATTCTATTATGACTGAATTCTCTTCCCCCTCAACCTCATTCTCCTGCCTTCTCTCCATAACATTTGACACCTTTACAAATTAAGAACCCATCAGCCTCTGCAGCCATCCGTGGCAATGAATTCCTTGGATTCACAACCCTCTAGGAGGAAGCTGGGGCACCTGGAGAAATCCACAGTCACGAGATGAACATACAAACTCCTTACAGTCAGCCATGGGAACTGAACCCAGCTTGCTGTCGGTGTTAATGAAGTTGAATATATTCCAGTACGAATGTTTCCACAAACAAATCTTTCTCAAATATAGTTCAGTCCCATGGGCAGTATCGAGGTACTGTGGGACTTGACTGAATTTTAACCCCAAAATAATTTGTTTCTCTTTCATCCTGGATGAGCCTGAGAATTTGGAAATATAATCTTAAAATGCAGCAGTCTTTAGTTCTATGTGAGCTCATTGGTTGTTTCAGGAAACTGAATTCCTTTTGCAAAGAGCATCAGAACTGTGGTTTCCTTCCTCACTCAGCTAAAAGTGACAAATGCGAAGAAGAAGTGAGACTTTTGAGCAAATTCATCAGTCGTGCTTTCTACCAGCTGTTTTATATTAATAGCACTCCATTTGAGGTTTGCTAACTTTAGGTGATAAAATTTTATAATTCCTCATTTCAACCAACTTAAACACTGTTCCCACATCAAAAGTGGCTGCCAACGTTCAGAATATTAGTACTCACACTGCAAGCCAGAGTGCTCGATGATGCAAGAATGAACCATTTCTAAACTTGGTTAACTGAGACTAGAAAATAACCTGCTGGAAGAACCCAGGTAGGTAGTTATATGGTGAG
This sequence comes from Mobula birostris, assembly GCF_030028105.1. NCBI lineage: Eukaryota > Metazoa > Chordata > Chondrichthyes > Myliobatiformes > Myliobatidae > Mobula > Mobula birostris. The sequence goes on from NC_092377.1 coordinate 163,446,394, forward strand.
GGACAGATGGAACCAGGTGGGTGGGGGAAGAGAGAGAGAAAAGTAACAAGTTTTATGCTTCATCCTTGATTTTAGAAGAAACATCAAACTGAACTAAAAGATTGAATAGGTTAGGAGTTTATTCCTTAGAACATATTAGATTGAGAGGAGATTTGATAGAAGTATTCAAAGTTATGAGGAGTATAGATAGGGGGAAATGCAAACAGGCCTTTTCTACTGAGGTTGGGTGGAACTACAATTAGAGATCACGGGTTAAGGCTGGAAGGTGAGAAGTTTAAAGGAAACATGAGGGGACACTTCTTCACTCAGAGAGTCATGAGAGTGTGGAATGAGCTGCCTGCACAAATGGTGCATGCAAGCTCAATTTCGAAGATTAAGCAAAGTCTGGCTAGGTACTTGGATGGTAGGGGTATGAAAGGCTATGGTCCCAGTGCAGGTCGAATGGGAGAAAGCAGTTTAAAAGGTTTTGGCATGGACTAAATGGGCAGAAGGGCCAATTTCTGTTCTGTACTTTTCTATGACTTTATGACTCTAAACTGAACATTCCTAGACTGTTTCAAAGACTCTGCATTTTGAGGTTTCATATTCTGTGTGTTTTTAACTCTTTTTTTCCCGTATGCACGATTTGTTCTTTTTTTTGCACGTTGGTGTTTGATGTTTTCTTTGAACAGGTTCCATGGTGTTTCCTTGTTTTGTGGCTGTCTGTGGGGAGGAAGAATCTCGGGGTTGTATACTGCATACATACTCTGATAATAAATGTACTTTGGATCAGAAATGCATCAAGATCCAACAAGTCTTACCATTCCCTCCATGCCGTGTGGAAGCAGTAGGACTATGCCATTCTGTCGTACCCACTTAGCCTGACCTGGGCTGATGAACTGATCAATGATGCATTGTGCAGTGTTGTGGAAGTCACCAAACTGGGCCTCCCACAGGACCAGGGCGTTTGGACTGGCCATCGCAAAACCCAGTTCAAAACCTGTAGGAAGGAAAGATTAAAGCAATGAAGATTTCCTGAGACCCCAACTGTTCAAGATTGTTCAACGTAATCTCACAAGTGTAAAGAACAAAATAATTGTTACTCTGGATTCAATGCAGCACCAGAAATAAATAAGGTAAAGAACCCAGTAATAAAAACCTCACGAAACATAAGATAGCTTACATACATAGATTGATTGTACGTCCATGAAGTGATGCTCGTCACGGGAGTGTCTGTACACAAGGTGACTTTGACAGGACATAGTAAACTAGTGGTGGCCAAGGGCTGTGGAGGGAAGGGTTAGTGGGTGGAGGTCTTGATTATCCCTACCGCTTGGGGAAAGTAATGGTTTTTGAGTCTGGTGGCCTTGGCGTGGATGCTACGTAGCCTCCTCCCTGATGAGAGTGGGACATCCATGAACAGGGTGGTTGGGATCCTTCGTGATAATGATGGCCCTTTTATGGCACCTTTCTGTATAATGTATATCACAATCATATCAATGATTTGGGGTAAGGGTTTACTGATGTTGCAAGGGGAGATTCCGATATATAGGCTAGGGAAATCACACTGGTGTAGCTGGTAGAGATGCAGCCTCCAAGCTCCAGTGACCTGGGTTGAACCCTAACTTCTGAAGCTGCCTGTGTGGAGTTTGCAAGTCGTTCCTGTGACTGTATGGCTGATCTGGTTTTCTCCCAAGCCCCAAAGACGTGTGCATTGGGGGCTTAATTTACTGTTCCATTTATTTACAGATACAGCACAGTGACAGACCCTTCCAGCCCAACAAACCCGTTGATTGCCAATTACACCCATGTGACCAATTAACCTAGTTGGGTCTTGGGAAGAAACAGGAGCACCTGGAGGCTGTAAATTGTGTCTGGTATGCAAGTATAAAAAGGGGGTGATGGGAAAATGGGATGAGTGGGTATTGGTGTTTCATGCTTGGCGAGGCCTCGTTGGGACAAAGGGCGTTTTTGTTTTGTGGAGCTATGATCAGCATCCTGAAAGAGCCAACCATCGGCGAGGATCAAAGGTTGTAGAAGTCTGGGAGAGAAAACGTGGCAAATATCTACCGTTTAACTCCACTTGAATGCCAAGTGATAATTCAGTCTGTGCTTTGACAGCAGGTCAAGGTATTGCTCTCAGTTACAGACACAATAGATAGAAAGTGGCTATATTTCATTAGGAGTATGTCACCTACAACACTTTGCAAATTTCTACAGATATACTGCGGAGAGCATTTTGACTGGCTGTATCACTATCTGGCATGGCGGGGGGGGTGTGTGGGGAGCTACTGCACAGGATGGAAGTAAGCTGCAGAGAGTTGTAAACTCAGTCAGCTCCATTAGCCTCCCTAGTATCCATGACATCTTCAAGAAATGTTGCCTCAGAAAGACGGCATCCATCATTAAGAACCTTTATCACCCAGGACGTGCCCTCTTCACATTGTTACCATCAGGAAGGAGGTACAGGAGCCTGAAGGCACACACTCAGGGAACAGTTCCTTCCCTTCTGCCATCCTTTATCTGAATGGACATTGAGCCCATGAACATAACTTCACTGCTTATTTTTAAATATTTTTTGTACTACTTATTCAATTTAAGTGTGTGTGTATGTGTGTGTGTATATATATATATATATATATGTATGTGTGTGTGTGTGTGTATGTGTATGTGTGTGGCCAAGTGGTTAAGGCGTCGGTCTGGTGATTTGAAGGTCGCTATTTCAAGCCTTAGCTGAGGCAGCGTGTTGTGTCCTTGAGCAAGGCACTTCACTTAACCACACATTGCTCTGTGACGACATCGGTGCCAAGCTGTATGGGTCCTAATGCCCTTCCCTTGGACAACATTGGTGGCGTGGAGAGGGAAGACTTGCAGCATGGGCAACTGCTGGTCTTCCATACAACCTTGCCCAGGTCTCACGAGACTAACGGATGCCTAATAAATTATTATTATAATTTAAATATCATTTATAATAATAATATAAAAAATACATATACACACACACAATACCATAATTCGCAGTTTTCTCTATTATTATGTATTGCATTGTACTGCTGTCATCTAACAACAAATTTCATGACATATGCTGGTGATATTAAACCTGATTCTGAAGCAAGCCACCTGTCTCCCATTGTGTCTTTGTTCCCATTGATTCACAGAATATCAGATTGGTACACAAAATTATTCCATTCCCTCATCACAGTCACACTGGATGACTCAGCAAGTTTGGAGAGACTTTATCTATCATAAAACAAGTAAAGTGTCCTACCCAACACCCCATACTCGGAGAGTGAGCTGTTACACACAGTGTACGGAGCCTGGTTGGGCCAAAGGTGGTTCATGGGAATACAGGTCTTTTTATCCACGTTTTGGTCGTGCAGCACGTGATGCCGATGGCTGAGAGAAACAAACATAATTGTTCCATTAGTATTGGAGCTGTTATCAATAAAACATGAATGGCATGTGTAACACAGGATACTCCAGAAGAGATGGCAGATCATTGAGACTATTAGAGAATTGTTTATGACAACATTTCTCTCTCAATCACATTAGTGACTGCCCCACCCCATCTCATTCTGGTTCCTTGAGCAACTCACAAAACACTGGAGGAAATCAATGGATCAATGGGTCAGGCAGCATCTATGGAGGGAAATGGACTATTGATGTTTCCTGTTCATCCACAAAGTTTCTCCAGTGTTGTATTGCTCCAGATGCAGCACCTGGACTCAGTCCTGTTTTTGGTTTTGATTTCTTCTGCCTTTCTTCTCCTCCTTTAACAGTTCCCATTATCATCTTCCTTATCAGATTCCAGCTCTTTGTGTTCCTGCGTCTCACCCTTTAGCAGCTGTCTCCAACTTCACCTTCCCCAACCCCTCCATCTTCTTCTTTGTTTCAAATGCCTCCATATCATGTCTCCACCTCTCCTATCTGGTCCGATTTCTATCTCAATCTGCCTGATCTCCCGTCACCATCCAAATCACTCTGTTAGCCCACCAATCACCTTGGGTCACTACACCCCACACACATTTCCCCTCTCCACCCCCAGTCCACAGCTGAAACTTCAATAATTCTTCTCTCCACTGCAGATGCTACTCAATCTGCTGTATTCCTCCAGCAGGTTGTTGTTACAATGACTTTAAAACTGAATGTTAGCTTAAATGGCAGATAACCAAAAAAAAATCTAATTATGAGTGACTAAATTATGAATTTATAGTTCAGCACTTTACTGTGTATACCCAAGCATGTCATTTCAATCCTCACTTCAGACCACTTATTGTTAAAGAATTGCGTAGAGTGGATGTTTAAATGGAGTGGGGGAGAGGGGGGGAGGGAGTGTTAGTGAGTTGCGGGCATGCTATGTGGGCACCAGAAGTGTGGTGACACTTGTGGGCAGTGATAAATAAAGCCACTCCTTAGAAAATAAATGTAAACTACTAGAAATATAACAAAAGTTTGTTTGAGCTTCTGTAACTATGCACAAAGGGAAATAGTAACAATAAATTTGTGTAACTCCAAGAGAGGAGAAATCATAACGGGGAATTTACAGAGACTGAAGTCTTAAAATAAATGTTGATTTGCTATATAAAGCACAATAAGTGCACCGGAAATATTGAGAAACTAAAGGTCATATGACAATGCTGTTGAATAGATTAAAATGAGAATGGCACAAATCCTATGAGCCTAATCACCCACATTCAGCATTTTAAATGCAGCATCTGCAGAGAAAATGGAAGCATTAGTTATGTGTTTTGCCTTGACTCTTTAGCCCCAGCAGATTGGAAGCTGGTGAGCATAACATCTGTGCTTTCCGAAACAGGATATTAGGAGGCTGTATGTCAGTAAGCTGACATCAGCTTTTGATGAAATACGTTACTTAAGACTTGCCTAGCCATGTTTTAAGTTTGATGATCAATGTTGTTTTATGAATGCTCAATTAGTCAGATTTTCATTTTATTGGAGATGTGCTTAGTGGCATGAATGAGGGAGAACCCGTAGCTGCAGTATGACTGGATATTGATAGAATTGCACGATAAAGCCCACAGTAACCAAGATCAAAGACTGTAGTTGGCACGTTTGGAGGTAGAAAGCCTGAAAGTTCAGTCTGCAAGTCCAGGCCAAGTTTCAAGATTATTTATCTCGTGTACATCAAAAAATACGGTGAATGTGCCATTGGCGTTAACAACCAACAAACGCAATGGATATGCTGGGGAGAGCGTGCAAGTGTGCCACACATTTCGACGCCAATACGATACTCAGCAGAGCAACGTAGAGCAACAAAACAAGTCCCATTCCTCCCTCCCATCCACCCACACACATACACAGGACAGGCTGTCTTCAGTTTCCAGCGAATTCAGATTTGGACACCAGCTCACAGAGACTTACAGACTTGGGGGCTCTGGCCAACGGGTCTTGACTTAATGGACCAGAGACTGGAGGCCCAATGTCTGAGAGTCTGAGGCCAAGGACTGGAGGTCCTGAGGCAGCCTGCCCTGGGGGGCAGGGGGTGTGTCTGTGTGTGTAGGAAAGGGTCTTGCTTTGTTGTTGTTTTCTTTTGTTCTGTTGCTACTTGTGTTTTGTTGTTGAGTTGAACATTGAAGGTACGCTACATTGGTGGTGGAATATGTGGCAATACCTGCGGGCTGCCCCCAGCACATACTTGGATGTATTGGTTGTTAATGCAATTGACACATTTCACTGTAGGTTTCGATGTACCTGTGAGTGTGATAAATACATCCGAATCTGATTATCAAGGTCCCCCCCCACCCGCACCTGGTGTTAAAGTCAAATACTAAAGGCTAAATATTTAAACAAGATGGGGGATAGTTTAAAGAGACGTGTGAGGACAGTTGTTGTTTTTTTTAAATTAACACACGCACACACACACACGCAGAGAGTGATTGATTGCTACAGACATCTCACCTCTCCTGGAAGTTCCGGGAATCTCCCGCATATTGACAGCGGCTTCCTGATGCCCGCAAATTATATACAATATCCTGGAAATCGATTTTTTGAGAGCCAGTGAGAGAAAGAGGGGGGCGAGAGGGGAAGAGACGTAGCGAGAGAGTGACAAACAGAGAGAGCATCCTGACTGGTCTCTCTTTGTGCTAAGTAGACCTATCAGTTTTCTCTGTGGGCGGGCTTTACAGTCAACCGCTCTCTCTCTCTCTCTCTCTTTCATTGTCCAACAGTTCAGTTCAGTGTCCTGCAGCGCCATGGCAGAGTGTTCCAAAAAAAGAAAATATAAAACGCACTTCACCCCAGACTACCCTAAAGTGTACCCCTGCCTAATAGGGGTCAAAAATAATGACAGTGTTACTTGCTGCACTGTTTGCAACAGTGACTTTTCTATTGCTCATGGTGGGTTAAGACTGTAAAAGACATGTTGAGGTGAGTTTAACAGGTGTCATTCATTCATTAGCATAGCTAACGTTATTTAAACTAGCTGGCTAGCTGCTAAGGAGCTACTCTACAAGGAATACTCAACAAGGAATAATTTATATATATGTGTGTGTGTGTGTGTGTGTGTGTGTGTGTGTATATATATATATATATATATATATATATATATATAAATAGTTTCAGTATGTGATTAAATAAACTGTTGTTTTCTTTCAAAATCAAATGTCCTGTATACATACACCCTTGGGGGTCGACGGGGGTGGGGGGGAGATATGGGGTTGTGGGGGCGGGGGTGGTGGTGCTACCTCCCTGAAATGAGTTTTTGCAGGGTGGGATGTCTGCTGCTAAGAGAGATGGTGGAAGCAGGTACGAACAGCACCACTTAAAAGACATTCAGACATGTAAAGAGCCAGGGAATGAGGGAGTACAGACTATAGGCAGGCGGATGGGATTAATGAGATTGGCATTATGTTTGGCACAGGCATGGTTGGCCAAAGTGTCTGTTCCAGTGCTTTACAGTTCTATATTCAATTATCATTTCCATTCCTGGGCTACAGGAAAGCAAGCCACTTATGGCCATTCTACCACCAAAGCATAGGATCTGGATGGAGGCATTGGAGGTAGAGGGTAAGCACGTGAGGGCAGAGGCATATGATGGGCCAAAACCAGTGTTTGTTAAATAACTCTAATAGGGCATTCATTAATATGTAAAGAAAATTAATTCCACCATCTTGCTTTTGCACCCACATTTAAGCAATTGACATCCTTAGTAATAATTAAATCAAATCTCTGCCCAAATGTTCTTTAGGTAAATTAGCAGTTTACAAATAAAAAGCAGTAATTATATGTTAAAATTACAAATTATTTTGCTCAAGCTCAAGACTTTAAAATTAATTAATAAATTATTAATAAATAGGCAGCCACTGGCGTAGTGATAAAGCCCACAGTACTGGACTTCAAGTGGTCCCAGGTTCGAATCTGGCCGGCTCCTTGCACGTTTTCTCTCCCTGCTGCATTGAGAGTTGAGCTGGCAACTCAGCCTCGTTAAAAAAAACAAACAAAAATGCTAAAGAAAGGGCAAGGTTGCCGCCAGGTGCGCCACAAGTGCGGAGAGCAACGACAACGAAGACGAAATAGCTGCATTAAAATAAAGAATATTTTGATAGATTTCAGAAAAGCCTGGTTTTAAGGTTGGTAGGAACGAACTGTTTTGTTGAAATGGTTCAGGATGCAAAACACATTGCTACACACATATGCTATATTTTGAAGATGTAAAGTGGTTTGTGACCTGTGATTGTTTTTGCAGAAAGACAAACATAACATCAGGGAGTGGCATATTAGATGTATCTCACTTTGATTATTACCTAAACGTTCCTCTCTCTACATCCTGTCCACTCAAGCGGATGTGAATGCCTTCATTAAGCAAGGATCCAAAGGCCATGTACTCTGCTAAGGCCCAGTCCACCATCCGATTCTTCACCATCTCCCCACGGCCCTTAAGGATGCGAGTTAAACCTGTAAGAGAATGAAAATGATTTAGCACCAAAGAGCAAACACAACAGAGAAATTCAGTCACACTAAATTGCTTAATACCCTCAGGACTTTGCACCAGCAACAAGGGAGGAAGATAGAAGAAACATTACAATGCTGAGATACATTCCAGGATGTGTTGGGATACATCTTCAATATGCATCCTGGGTCATCGGATGTATCGAGTCTTTCAACATCAAACACTCTCACCCAGTCAGGGTTGATCAGGCCTGGGCTTGTGTCCCAGCAGTATTGATCCACGGGTCACACCTCTTGATCCTTCACCATCTGGAGGCTCATTCAACAGCCTCTGTGATGGTCCTGATGGTTCTTCTCTTCACAGCCCCTATAATCCCAAGGAGAGAGTAGGTTCTGCACAGTGAGCAGTCAGCAAGACCTCTAATACCTGTATTGTCTTGCCAAAAATGGAAACTAAGACAGATAAACTATGTATAATTATGTTAACTTATGTTCGTCATGCTTGAAATGTGTTGCTGGAAAGATTTCCATGGCATTCACACCCGTACTTGAACTTGAACTAATATAATCATTTAAAGAAACGGATAAATGCCAAGGAAGGTAGAAAATAAAAACAAGCACTCAATAAAATGTAATTGTAATGGACTGCTCCGGAACTAGTAATAACAGGTATATAAAGACAAAGATTCATGATTTGTTACCGCACTGCAGTCTCTTTGAGGTGTACTTACCCTGAAGTTTAACTCTTCTCTTCGACAGGAGTTCAATGAAACCCTCTCTCACTGCTCTCCCTCTGAAATCTCTGCTGCCCTCCGACTCTGAATTTCTCCTCTAGCCCATGACCTTTCCAACCCACCTAGCCTCACCTCTCACCTTCCAGCTATCCTGCCTTCCCCTCCCTCCACCTTTTTATTCTGGCATCTACCCCTTCCTTCTCTGTCCCAAAGAAGGGCCTCAGCCTGAAACGTCAACTGTTTATTCATTTCCATAGATGCTGCCTCACCTGCTGAGCTCCTCCGGTATTTTGTGTGTGTTGCTTTGGATTTCCAGCATCTGCAGACTTTCTGGTGTTTTTAGATTTAATTCTATGTAAATAACTTAGTACATCTCAGAATGTAGGACTCTGGGGTATTCTCAATGACTGAAATGTGATAGTGAGCGCATATCTGCTTTCAGTGCCAGAGTCAGAGTCCCCATTTCCTTTCTTCAGTTTCAAACTGAGGCAAAAATATTGGTCAGAAAATTTGGAAAACCTACCCAAACCGCTTTCAAAATTGTGGGGTAGAATCTTTCACATGTTGATTTTGCAAGCAGGTTCTCCTATTTGAAAGATAGCCCTCCCTCAGCTTTACACCGCTTTACCTAGATTTGCATGCTTACAAAGAGACATTATCATTTATACATAATGCCTTTACATGGTGGCTGCCAATATCTGGGGACAAAATGGATTCACTAAAGAAATCTGGATAGCTTAGCAAATTAAGTCAAAGATGGGAAATGTTACTTAATACACTGAATACAAATATGGAACACAAAGTTATCAGAAAAGGTCCACATGAAAAGATTCAGAATTTTAAAGATTTTTTATATAAAATATTTTATATAACTATAAACTTTTCAGTTGTGGGAAAAGAAGGTGGATTAAACGTTAGAAATGAGTATGGGAAATTACACTGGATGGTGTGCTTCCAAAAAATAAGTCCCAGATTGAGAAATATATATTTGATCCTTCATTACAAAACCACGAACAATCTTATAATGATAAAAATCTAATGAAACTAAATTAGCAACTAGCATAATTAAGCAGTCAACAAAACAATTATCATCCCTGAACCCAGCTGCCTCTAACAACTGAACTAAAACTAAGACACAAAGTGTGAATAGTCACTATACTCACTTGCTTCGACCACGCCGCAAACCCACGTGATAAATTACTGAACCCATAATAAGCGTGCAACACAACACAGACAGAAAATAGATAAATGGCTCCTTCAGTGATATATGCTTGAAAACAATCGGTAATATGTCAAAAATAAGGTACAGGTCGACCTTCTATAATCTGGCACCATTGGGACCTGAGGAACGCCGGATTAGTGAAAATGCCGAATTACAGAAGGATCACGTTAAGCTATAGCTAACCGCCTCATCATACCTTTAAAATATCAAAGGATTCAAAGGTTCATTTAATGTCAGAGAAATGTATACAATATACATCCTGAAATGCTTTTTCTTTGTAACTATCTACGAAAACAGAGGAGTGCCCCAAAGAATGAATGACAGTTAAATGTTAGAACCCCTAAGTTCCTCCCCCCCGCTCCCCTTCCTCCCGCGCATGTAAGCGGCAGCAAGCAATAATCCTCCCTCCCTACCGGCAAAAAACAAAGCGCACCCACCATCAGCACTCAAGCATGAGCTAAGCGATAGCAAAGACACAGACTTGCAGTTACTCCAAAGACTACACTGCACTCACAGTTACTGAGGGAATCCTTGTTAAGTTTCTTTTCTTCCGCTTAGTAATATGCTTAAATTCAGCCGGTCACCACGTCTGATCTGAAGTCATAGGCAGAAGAGAACGGAGTGCTGGCCAGGCGACGCCAGAGGGCAGTGCGTGACTGTCGGCAGGCGGGCGAGAAGGTGGAATGACCCAGCGCGCGCCAGCTCCCCCGCCGCTGGCGGGTGAGACAGGCTGCCACACCTCACGCAAATGATATTAATAAATGCAGGGAAACAAGCAGGAATTGCCTGTCTGTGCTTACAAGACGGCACCAACAGGTGAACAGATCTAGCGCAACCAATTGATACAGTGGCCCGGAAAATTTGAAGTCAGTGCGGATTATCGAAGGAACTGGATTATAGGTAGTCCGATTAGTGAAGGTCGACCTGTATGTATAACTAGTCTAATAGTTGGCTATTAATAATAGATGGCCACTTCCACTTCTGTTCATGTTTTAAGGAATTTTAGATCTTGGGAACTGACATAACCCAAGTTTAATTGTTAATGCTTTATTGGAAATATCATTGGCCCATGTTTGCTCATTCGCATTCCTCCTGACATTGCACATCTGATTTCTCCCCCTCCCCAATCATTGTAGTTACTTTTCCCCCTTTAGTTGGAGCTATTATAAATAATTGGAAAAATGTAATTTATCATCCTTAAAAAGCTGTGAAACATCCTCATGGCCCAGGCCATGGCTGATGTTGCACTGAAGCCTGTAAGAATCAATCAGCCCTACCTCCATGAATCGTAAAGTTTTCCACCGGCACGGAGCTGGCCACTTTCCCAATGTGATTCAACATTTCCTCAGCAAGACCAGTGGAAGGACAGGACATACTTTTAGGCTGGCCATCGAGAGTGAAGAAACCTAGAAGAAAGCAAAATGAATTAATTCTTTTTAAAAAAAAGTTTTCTTCTCTTTTTACTTTTACTTACTTGCATCAGCAAGGGAGATGAGGCTGAGTACAGGGCTACGGTAGGAAACTTTGTCACAAGGTGTGAGCAGAATTATCTGCAGCTTAATGTGAAAAAGACTAAGGAGCTGGTGGTAGACCTGAGGAGAGCTAAGGTACCGGTGACCCCTGTTTCCATCCAGGGGGTCAGTGTGGACATGGTGGAGGATTACAAATACCTGGGGATATGAATTAACAATAAACTGGACTGGTCAAAGAACACTGAGGCTGTCTACAAGAAGGGTCAGAGCCGTCTCTATTTTCTGAGGAGACTGAGGTTCTTTAACATCTGCCAGACGATACTGAGGATGTTCTACGAGTCTGTGGTGGCCAGTGCTATCATGTTTGCTGTTGTGTGCTGGGGCAGCAGGCTGAGGGTAGCAGACACCAACAGAATCAACAAACTCATTCGTAAGGCCAGCGATGTGGGGATGGAACTGGACTCTCTGACGGTGGTGTCCGAAAAGAGGATGCTGTCCAAGTTGCATGCCATCTTGGACAATGTCTCCCGTCCACTACATAATGTACTGGTTGGGCACAGGAGTACATTCAGCCAGAGACTCATTCCACCAAGATGGAACACAGAGCGTCGTAGGATGTCAGTCCTGCCTGTGGCCATCAAACTTTACAATTCCTCCCTTGGAGAGTCAGACACCCTGAGCCAATAGGCTGGTCATGAACTTATTTCCTGGCATAATTTACATATTACTATTTAACTATTTATGGTTTTATTACTATTATTTATGGTGCAACTGTAACGAAAACCAATTTCGCCCTGGGATCAATAAAGTGTGACTATGACTATGACAAATGGATAAATTATTCCCAGCCACTGCTGTGGTCTGTGATCAGTTCTTATTCATCGTCTGATCGACAGAAAAAAGTGAACTCTCTTCCCCTACATCCTAATCACTGTGTGGTATGGAAACTGCACTCTGACAGACAGAAGACTATTGTGGGTATTTAAAGTTACCCTAATGCATCACCGGCACCAGCCTACCTGTAATCAAAGACGTACATACAGAAACATGATAAAAAAAAAATGCCCAGCAATGTCATGAAGAATCCCACAAACACTGCCTATGGACTGTCTGTCCCACTCCTATCAGAGAGGAGGCTACGCAGCATCCACCCCAGGATGACCAGACTCAAAAATAGTTACTTCCCCAAGCAGTCAGGTTGATCAACACCTCCACCCACTAACCCACCATAGCACTACATCCACATCAGTCAATCCTCTCCACATTCCCTCAGCAGCCATCATCCCTTAACCCCCTGCACTGACATTTTACATCGAATTTTACAGGACTGCTTTATATTTATGTTTTTTATGTATACTGTGTTTTTCTTTATGCTGCATCGGATCCAGAGTAACAATCATTTAATTTTCCTTTACATGAGTGTTCTGAATAATGACAACCAACGATCTTGAATCTGGTAGTGAAATTAGACCTTTGCAAGATATTTATTGCCAATATTTAGCTTCTCATGGCATGTTCATGTTACACACAAGGAATGTGAACTTGAGTGGGTGTTAGAATATAGAGAGAACGTCAATGACCATATTACATATGACAGATATGTGAAAAAGCACAAGTGTATGCCACACATCAGTGAGTTACACAGAGGTAGAGGTGAGTAAGTTTCGGTGAGGATGTCATACACAGGCATGAATCAGATCCAGTGAGTACACTCCATACGAGAGGGATGGATCAATGCTTAAACACAGCAGATGCGAATTAGTAGCAGCAAGTGCTACTAAATACGTAGGGGATATGAATTAATTTATAGATTGCATTAAGCACAGGGAGTGTACCTACTGCCACTGAGGGTGTTAAATACAGGGAACATGAACCAGTGCTGGTGGCAGTGTTTAAACACTGGGGGTGGCAATCAAGGATCAACTTTATTTATCATATATTTACATATATTAGGAATTTCCTGTGGTGACATGCAACAAAAACAAGAAGATTCAACAAATACAGGAATGATGAATTATCTTGAATACCCCTTACTAATCAAGAACCTATCAACCTCCATTTTAAATAAAACTTGGCCTCCACAGCTGTCTGTGGCAATGGATTCTACAGAGTCTACATCACCCTTTGGCTAAAGAAATTTCTCCTCCTCTCTGTTCTAAAGGGACACCCTTCTATTCTCAGGCTGTACCCTCCGATCCTACACTCTTCCACTATAGGAAACATCATTTCCATGTCCACTCTATCTATGCATTTCAAAATTCAATAGGTTTCAATGAGATAAACCCTTATTCTTCTAAATTCAAGTGAGTACAGGCCTAGATCCATCAAAAGCTCCTCATACATTAACTCTTTCATTCAGGGATCATTCTTGTGAACCTTATCTGGACCCTCCCCAATGCCAGCACATCATTTCTTAGATAAGGGGCCCAAAACTGCTCACCATACATTCCAAGTGCAGCCTGACCAAAGCCTTATAAAGCCTCGACATTATATCCATGCTTTTATATTCTAGTCCTCTTGAAATGAATGCTAACATTGCATTTGCCTTTCTTACCACTGACTCAACCCTGCAAGTTACTCCTTAAGGAATCCTGCACTAGGACTCCCAAGTTGCTTTGCACCTCTGATTTTTAAATTGGCTCGCTGTGTAGAAAATAGTCTATATGCCTTTATTCCTGCTACCAAAGTGCATCACAATACACTTCCCTACACTGTATTTCACTGTCACTTCTTTGCCCATTCTCCTAATCTGTTCAAGTCTTCTCTTCAACGGGATCCTGGCTCATTTATTCTACCTTCAACCCCATTCTTCTGCCTCTTCTCCATGACTAATCAAGAGCCTATTGACCTCTGCCAAAACCTACCCAATGATTTGGCCTCCAGAGCCACTTCAGTGCTATTTATACAACAGTCAATTGAAGTTATCCTTTAGTTTGGATCTTTATATCGTACCTTTGCCAAATTAAATCAAAGAGAGTTTTGAAGAAGTGGCTTTGTTCTCTCAAATACGTACCAGGCCATGGGGAATCCAGCCAGTGCTTAATGTGCATTATTTTCTCATCTTTGGATCGAGTGTACGCTTCTTCACAAATCTTGTCGTATTTGGCCATTTCTTCCTAGACACCAAGAAGCAAAATATATTCAGAAGTAGCAAATATAACAAGTGTCAATTTACTTACTGAGATCAGAAGCTTCTTACACAGGTGGTGGTGATGACAGTCTTGGTGAAGAACTTGTAGATTTGCAGGAAAGCAGGAGCCATTTGGCTTGTGTATGGAAGCTAGCTTCTCAAATACAAGGACTTACTACCACATTCCTGGTTAATCCACAATCCATTAAGTTCTTCATTCTCATGTCCCTCTCCAATTCAACGGAATCAACAAGGCAGTCAGAAAGGGTAAGATGAGGGAACGCACACCAGTCCTCATAGAGGGATCAGTAGTGAAAAGGGTAAGCAATTTCAAGTGCCTGGGTGTCAATATCTCCAAGGACCTAACCTGGACCCAACATATCGATGTAGTTACAAAGGCCCAACAGTGGCTACATTTCATTAGGAGTTTTGAGGAGATTTGGTATGTCGCCAAATACACTAGCAAATTTCAACCTGTGCATGGACAGCATTCTAACTGGCCACATCGCAGTCTGGTATGGGAGTGGAGGGGGTGGGGGGAGCTACTGCACAGGATTGAAATAAGCTGCAGAAAGCTGTGAACTCTGTCAGCTCCATCATGGGCACCAGCCTCCCCAGCATCCAAATCATCTTCAAAGAGCGATGCCTCAAAAAGGCAGCATCCATAACTAAGGAACCCCATCACCCAGGTCATGCCTTGTTCTCACTGCTACCATCAGGAAGGGAGGTACAGAAGCCTGAAGGCACACAATCAACAACTCAGGAACAGCTTCTTCCCCTTTGCCATCTGATTTCTAAATGGATATTGAACCCATGAACACTACCTCACTGCTTTTTTATTTCTATTTTTGCACCACTTATTTAACTACGCTTACTGCAATTCACTTTTTCCCATTATTATATATTGCATTGCACTGCTCCCGCAAGGACAACATATTTCATAACATATGCTGGTGATATCAAACCCGATTCTGATTCCTAGCTTTTCTGACCTCACCTCATCTCTAGTAAATTTCCAGTAAATTACAGGTCTCTAGTCTCCAGGCGACTAATTTCTGACAACGCAACACGAGCTCTCCTCTTCTGTTTCAATAGTTTATTTTTAACTGAAGTGCTCTGGCAGCTTTTAACCATTTGTATGTGTGGATGCCAATTCTCTGCTCATTCTCACTTTTCAAGATCATGGCATTTATATTATGCTGCCATTGCACACTCCGCCTCCCCCCCAAAAAAAAGCACGTTTCTCTTTACTTCATTGCAAAATTCAGCCAGTAACTAACCTAATTAATATCCACTGCACTGTCAAGTTTCATATCGCTTGCTAACTTTGTATCCAAGTCTACATTATTCATACGCACTGAAGAGGCATGACTGACCGTTGGGAAGCACGTCTGCAAAGCACCTCCCACCACTGACCTTTCTCCATCACTGAGACATCTTTTGTCTCAAATTCAGGAGGATTCTATTCCTTTTACTCAGTTATTTGCATTACCAGTTTTTTTTTGCTGGCATGTATTGTTCCAAAGATGATTGTGAGCTGCCCTTTTGAACAGCGACATGTTTGCAGACCTGCTGAGCTCCTCCCACTGCCTTTGTGTTTCTGAACTGCTGCATTATTTCCAGCAAAATATTTATTTATTTAGCCATAGAGCATGGAATTGGCCCTTCTGGCTCTTTGAACCACGCCAACCAGCAACCCCCAACAACGCCAATTTAACTCTAACCTCATCACGGGACAAATTAATGACCAATTAACCCACCAACCAGCATTTCTTTGGACTATGAGAGGAAACTGGAGCATCTGGAGAAAACCCACATTTCTATGGGGAGGACGTACAGAGGCTTCTTGGAGGACGGCAGTATTGAAGTCTGAACTCCTGCGTCCCGAGCAGTAATAGTGTTGTGCCACCATGGTGACCCTCAGTTTTTCTGAGCAGGGTATTCCTAGACGAATATTGTGACGATGAAGCAAGGGTGATATAATTCCCAAGCCAATTTGGAGGAATCTGTAAATAACTGTGTTCCCATATACTGCATCCTTTGTTATCTAAGTGGTGGGGGTCATGGATTGGAAGGGGCTATTGTCAATTATTTCAGAGTATTTAAGTGTTCACCTACTTCAGTCCTGGATTACTAGCAGAGAAAGCAATGAATGCCAGTGGCTTGTTTGGATGGAGTTGAATTTTCCAAATGTCGTTAGATATGCATTCATCCAGGAGAGTATTCGCCAAGCTTTTGACATGCCTTGTAGAGGGTGGAGAGAAGATAATGCCGTGGCTCATAGCTCCAGCAACTTGGCTTCAACCCTGACCTCCAATACTACTCGCATAGAGCTCGTATGCTCTCGCTGTGTGACCGTGTGGGTTACTCTCAGTTGCCTCCATTTTGCACCACATTCCAAAAGCATGGTAGGTTAACTGACAATGAAAGCCCTAGATAGAGTGAATGTGGAGAGGTTGTTTCCAATAGTTTCCTTTTCTTTCTTTTTAAATCTTTTTATTGAATAAGTATACAAAAAGGTAAGCCATATAGGCACTAATACACTGTTAAAATATAATAAAATAACAGGAGGTATTAATACAAAAAAAATGATACAAACAATGTAATTTAAACATAACATACTAAGGTAACATAATAGTATACTAATTTTTATATATATATCAATGGAGAAAAAGAAAAAAAAACCCAAAAAAACCACCGTGCAACTAACTAAAAGCAAAGCAAAGCAATGGGCTAACTTGGAACCAAGCAGAGTTAAAAAACTTAAAATCACGTCCTCAATCCCGACCTCCATTAAAAACAGTAAAAAAAAACAAGAAGGGTATATAAATATGGAGCAAAAAAAGAGGAGAAAAAAAATTACATTAAATGAAAATATTGAATAAAAGATCTCCAGGTCTGTTCAAATTTAAGTGAGGAATCATAAAGATTGCTTCTAATTTTCTCCAAATTCAAGCATAATATCGTCTGAGAAAACCAAAAAAAGGTAGTTGGAGCATTAGGCTCTTTCCAATGTTGTAAGATACATCTTTTCGCCATTAAAGTAAGAAATGCAATCATTCTACGGACTGAAGGAGAAAGATTACTGGAAATTTTAGGTAGTCCAAAGATAGCAGTAATAGGGTGAGGAGAGATATCTATATTCAATACCTTGGAGATAATATTAAAAATGTCTCTCCAAAAAATTTCCAGAGTAGGACAAGACCAAAACATATGAGTTAAAGAGGCTATCTGCCCCGGACATCTATCACAAAAAGGATTAATATGAGAATAAAAGCGAGCTAATTTATCTTTAGACATATGTGCTCTATGAACAACCTTAAATTGAATTAGGGAAGGTTTAGCACAGATAGAGGAAGTATTGACTAATTGTAAAATCTGCCTCCAGTCATCCACGGAAATGATAGACCCCAATTCCTGTTCCCAATCTACCCTAATCTTATCAAATGGAGCTTTCCTAAGTTACATAATAATATTATAAATCATAGCCGATGCACCTTTCTGACATGGATTAAGGTTAATTATAGTATCTAAAATGTATGTAGGAGGAAGCATTGGAAAAGAAGAAAGTATAGTACTTAGGAAATTTCTAACTTGTAGATATCTAAAAAAATGTATTCTTGATAAATTATATTTATTTGATAATTGTTCAAAAGACATAAGGGAACCATCTAAAAATAAATCCAAAAACCATGAAATACGCTTAGTCTTCCAAATTTAAAAAGCACGATCCGTAAAAGAGGGAGGAAAAAATATGTTACCTAAGATAGGAATCGCTAGCCCAAATTGGTTAAGATCAAAAAATTTTCTGAATTGAAACCAAATACGTAAGGTATATTTAACTATCGGGTTAGATACCTGTTTGAGGCGTTTCAAATCAAAAGGAAGAGAGGAACCTAAAATAGAGCCAAGTGTATAGCCCTGAACAGATTGTAATTCCAATGCTACCCATTTAGGAATGGATAGTATATCCTGGTCAAGTAACCAAAATTTCATATGTCGAATATTAATTGCCCAATAATAGAATCTAAAGTTAGGTAATGCTAAACCTCCATCTCTCTTAGCTTTCTGTAAATGTATTTTACCCAGTCTCGGGTTTTTATTCTGCCAAATAAATGAAGAAATTTTTGAGTCAACTTTATCAAAAAAAGATTTTGGAACAAAGATTGGTAATGCCTGAAATATATATAGAAATTTTGGCAAAAAAAAACATTTTAACTGCATTAATACGACCAATCAAAGTTAAATATAAAGGAAACCATTTAGATGAAAGTTGAATAATATGGTCAATTAAGGGTAAAAAGTTAGTCTTAAATAAATCTTTGTATTTACAAGTAATTTTAATCCCAAGATATGAAAAATAATTATTAATCAATTTAAATGGAAAGTTATGATATAAGGAAGAATAAAAATCACAGAAGGTTTGATTAATCCCCGCATGATCAAGTATCAGTCGGTCATTTTGGTTATAAATCTGATTAATTTGAGATTTAGCATAATTAGACTTCAATTGATTAGCCAGCAGTTTGCCAATTTTGTCACTGTGTACATAAAATTCACTTCTTGTTTTCTTTAATTGGTTTACAATCGAGGACGAAAGTAATAAACTGTGTTCCATTTGAAGTTCAGTTCTTTCATTCATAAAGTTAACAAAGTCCGGGTCCTGAAGCAACAGCGAATTAAAACGCCATTGTCTATTATTTTGTGTATTGGCCAAAATTTTAATAGAAAGCTTAAGTGGAGCATGATCCAAAATGGTTATAGAGTCATAATCACATTTAATCACTGAAGAAATAAGACGAGAGTCAATAAAGAAATAATCAATTCTTGAATAGGAATGGTGAACGTGAAAAAAAAGGAGAATCTTTTTCCTGAGGATGCAGAAAACGCCAAATGTCCGTCGACCCAGAATCAGAGAGGAATGAATTAATCAAAGTTGCAGATTTATTAGGTAAGGTCCGTAGAGGAGCCGAACGGTCCAAAGCTGGAGATAAACAGGTATTAAGATCTCCGCCCCAGATCAATGAAAACGCATTCAAATTCGGGAACTGATTGAATAATGATTTATAAAATTCCGGACAGTCCATATTAGGAGCATAAACATTAACCAAAACTACCTTTTTATTAAATAGTAGACCACTAACCAGTAGAAATCTACCATTCGGATCAGAAATATCATGTTGTATAAAAGTAACTGAGGAGTCTATAAAAATAGAGACGCCTCGAATCTTAGCATTGGAGTTCGAATGAAACTGTTGTCCCTTCCAGAATTTAAAAAAACGTAGTCTGTCCCTCCTCCGCACATGGGTCTCTTGTAAAAATAAAATTTGTGCTTTAAGTCTCCGGAACACTTTAAAAACTTTTTTCCTTCCAATAGTAGAATCAGAGGCACAGCCTCAGAACAGAACAGGGGTTCCCAGCCAGGGATCCATAGACCCCTTGCTTAATGGTATTGGTCTATGGCATGAGAAAAGGTTGGGAATTCCTGGAATAGGACGTCCCTTTAGAACAGAGATGAGGAGGAATTTCTTGAGGCAGAGGATGGTGAATCTGTGGAATTCATCACCACAAATGGCTGTGGAGGCCAAATCATTGGGTATATTTAAAATGGAGGTTGATAGGTTCTTGATTAGTAAGGGCATCATATATGTTTTGGGGAGAAGACAGGAGAATGGGGTTGAAAGAGAAAACAGATGAGCCATAATTGAATGGTGGAGTAGACGCGAAGGGTCAAATGATCTAATTATGCTCCTAAGTCTTATGGTTTTACTGTATGAAATCTTACGATTAAAGATCTCCAAGGAGGTAGTGACCACAATGATGATAGAATTCCAAATGCAATTTTGAGGGTGAACACCACAAGACCAAAGCCATTGCCTTTAACTTAAATAAGGACAATTATAATGGTCTAAAGATGGAGTTATCTAAAATGGACAGGGAAAATAAAAAGCAGGTCAGTCAATGAACTGTGATGGTTAAGGTAGCAGGTCCATAATAATGAGCAAGAGTTTCTCCCAACTGGAAAGGGTTTCAAGAGAAACTGGCACAATTTGTGGTTAACAAAAGAGGTCAAGGTCAAATTGAAATATGGCCGTTATAAATTGGCAAAGCCAGTGGATGGGGAAGTACTTAGGAGTCAGTAATGTAAGACTATAAAGTTCATAAGGGAGAAAATTGATCTTGAGAGAAAACTTGTGTGTAATATAAAAACAAACAGTAAACGATAAACACAAGAGAGTGTGCAGAAGCTTGAAATTCACACAAAATGCTGGAGGAATTTGGCAGGTTAAACAGCAAATATGAAGAGGAATAAAGATGACATTTTGGGCTGAGGCCAATCAGAACTGGACAGGAAGAGGGAAGAAGGCAAAGCAAACTAATAATTAGAACAATTAGAGAGGAGTTGAGGGCCAAAGAGCCTGTACTGTGCATAACAAAACTGGGAAATCATACAAACTCCTTACAAACGTTTGGCAGGAATAAAATCCCAATCTTACAGCTGTTGCTGTAAGGTGTTGTGCCAATAGTTACATTACTGTGCCAGTTAATTAACACTGGAAACCTGTTAGCTCTTTTCAGCACCGTCATGAATTTCATGCTTCAATTAAGGCTGGCTATTTATTTCTGTTCTTTATTTCAATAAAACAGTATTATGTTCTCAGACGACAAGAGGAGGAGGAGGGTGTTTGAATATTCATTCTCCGGATTATCGGTTTAATTAAATGACCAATGTACTGCGCCACTTTGAGATTGAAGATCTTAACTTCTAACCTCAAACTCCTGCTGATTCACAACACCCTCGGATATCAGCTCCTCTGCGTACTTTTTCAGCACAGGCTTCTGTTTCTTGATCTGCTTGTACATCAGTGGCTGCGTGAACATCGGCTCGTCCATCTCATTGTGTCCATTGCGTCGGAAGCAAACCTTCAAATGTATAAACAGGCAGGCTCAGGCTTCCATTAACTACCCCTGAAAAGGACTCTCTCATTTGCCTGGTTACTGAGTATTTGCCAATACCCTCCTACTATTATCCTCCCCCCCTTTGCTGTGTCAGAATTATTTTACTCAAGAACTGTACCAGCTTTTACATACACACTGGGGCCAGATTGTCAGGGAACCCCTGCAGTTTGTGAACTGTTGTGTTCAAGTCGCCATCTGTGCCAAGAGCAAAGAATTTAGGAGTGTATTCTGCACTTACAACAGATCAACACAACACATGGATGGAGATAAATTATTTGACCTTCTGCAATGCTCCTAGTTGCTAGAAAGATGTCAGATACAAACTTGAATAGAATTGGTTACATGTTCAAAGTAATTATTTATTGTCAAAGTATCTACATGTCACCATAAACTATGTTGCTACTTGTGCATGGAGTGGGGCTTTGGATTTCTAAAGTTTTTCTGTCATTTATTCTTTGGGTTTTTTTTCTGCTTCGTGGATGTCCACAAAAAGTAAGAATTTCAGGCTGTAGACTGTATGCATTCTCTAATATTAAAGTGAACCATACTAACTTGAGATTCATTTTCTTGCAGGTATTTACAGGAAAGTAGAGAAATACAATAGAATTTATGAAAAACTATACTTAAAGATTGACAAACATCCAATGTGCAACAGAGGACACATCAAGTAAATAATAGAAAGTAAATAATACTGATTATTTGCTTTTATTATGTATTTGCTCAGTTTGTTTTCTTTTGCACTTTTTTTTGTCAGACTTTGCGTATAGTTTTTCATTGATTCCATTGTATTTCTTTGTTCTATTGTGAATGCCTGCAAGAAAATGAGTCTCAGGGTGGTGTATAGTGACATATACATACCTTGATGATAAATTTATTTGAACTAGTCCTTGAAAGTGAGTCAATCGGTTGTGTAGTCAGTTCAGCGTTGAGGTGAGTGAATGAATCCATGTGGGTTCAGGAGACTGGTGGTGGTAGAATCACAGGTATCATGTCACCCTACAACCATCATGATTGGTGGCATGTACTGATACCAGTGAAGACTTGATCAGGTAACAGTATTGGTTTGTTATTAAGAACAGAGAGGAAAAGAGCATATATTTTTTGAAATGAAAGTGCTTCCAAACGTACGAAAAATTTTGCAGTGTTGTGAAGTGACTCTTGTAGAAGACAGTTTTAGTTTTCTCTTAGTTTTGTTCAATTCTCCTTGGAGGCCCCCTAATCTAATTGAGTGTGGTATAGGAATACTTTATCCAACAGACATTTGTCTAACCAGAGCTTCACATGTAATACCAAAGGAACTTAAGCGGGTACTCATTTTGTAGGGGTTATAGACGTATTGCTGTAGTCCAGCAGCTGCCAATTTCTTAAAACAACCATTTTGTCTCTATGTTGCTTGAAATACTTTTTGTATTCCTTTCCTACTGTGGAAGAGTAACTACACTACTAAACTAGCTTTTGTAGTAATGAGACACTTGCTCTCGTGGCATCTGCGTTCTATGACAACCTGCACAAAAATGGAGTTTAGCTACAAATTTCTGCTCATGTGAAGAGCCAAAAGAGTTGTTAACCCCACTGAATGGTCAGTCACCTACCAAGTCAACCACAACATCCTTGTGGAAAGTATTTCTCCACTCCGCAGCCACATTACACACATACATCACCGCCTCGGGGTCATCACCATTCACGTGGAAAATTGGAGCGTTCACCACTCGAGCCACATCAGTTGGGTATGGAGAAGAACGAGCTACACGCGGATCAGTTGTGAACCCAATCTAAAACGACAAAGTACAAGTTACAACACCTGATAATACGCTGTGTCGTCCCAAGATATTTTTAGGCCTCTGAACATAGGTGTAGAAGTAGGACACATCCACTTGAGCCTGTTTTATCACCTGTGTTACAACCCAACTCCACATGCTCACTGCCCCTTTGCATTCCCTCTCCCTATGTTCCTCAATCGTAGATAAATATTTGTAAAAAATTGCCATTTGTAGTTTTTTTTTAAATAATGAAACTACTCCTTCTTCAAATTTTAGATTTAAATTCAGAGTAACAACACAGTAACAGGCTTCTTCCAGTCCAATGAGCCCACACTGCCGAATTACACCCATGTCACCAATTAACCTACTGATCTGTACATCTTTGAAGTGTGGGAAGAAAACCCCACAGTGACAGGGAGAATGCACAAATGCCTTACGGACAGCAGCGGGAATTGAACCCAGGTCACTGGTGCTCTAATAGCATTATGCTAACTGCTGCACTATCCATCACTTTGCCAAACTGAAATCCATTTGCCAGGTTTCCCCTTTCTATCTGATTAGTATTTCCTTTGTTTTTGTTATAGGTCCAGATTTTGTAGAAATACGACTGGCCAAGGAAACGATGACACATCAGTACTCCATCTGCTCCATAGCAATGCACAGAGCGGAAAGGATATGAAGTTCTACAAAGCTCAGGACTAGATCACAGCTGGAGTTTGTTGGATCCTGATGCTTCTGCAATCCAGATATTCTTTGGAAGTGAAGATTTAGACATAAAACTTACTGCTAGCAAAGTTATTCAGTGTTACAGTACGGTGCACAAATATATAGCTAGGGTGCCTAAGAGTTTTGCACAATACTGTGTATTGCTTAAAATAGGAAGGTGGTTGGTAAACAGAAATAAGAGTACTTAACTTTGCACTAGCTCAGTAGTATTAATAGTCATAGTCATACTTTAATGATCCCGGGGGAAATTGGTTAAGTGTTATTTGGTAACTGGAAAGATATGTGCAAAAGTCCTAGCTAAACAAAAAGCAAGGAGCTGAAAGAACAAATTAAAAAAGGGGAAAAGACTAGAGAAAACACCATTTCAGTTTTTAACAATTAACCTTTAAAATAGCTAGTTTCAAGTCACGGGATACCTACCACTGAAAACTAAGAAGCTTCTAGAAAAATACAGAAGCAACTCTACAATAATCACTGGAGAATTCACTGAACAAGTATATGCATACAAAAAAAAATAAGCAAGCATAATAAAGTTAAACTACAAGGAAAATATGAGAAAATTCACAACCCTACATCTTAATCCATTAAGCTCAACAAGCAGATCTTTTCATAATGACTTTGAAAGGAGTACAAAATGGATGACTGTGCTATATGTAACCTGCCCTGCCTTAATCAAATCAAAATTATATGAATTGACATTTAACCATTTTAATACATTTATATTTCAGCAATTTCAATCAAATGTTTACATTACAATTTAACACAGTGTAATATTTTAAAAGTCAATTAAATATTACATGATGGTTTCCAATGCAAAATTTCAAGTGAGTATCTAAAAGGTCAGAACAGAGATGAGGTGTTAAGCCAGAGGGTGGTTAATCTGTGGAATTTATTGCCACAGTCGGCTATGGAGGCCAGGTCACTGGACATATTTAAAGCAGAGCTTGATAGGTTCTTGATTTACAAGGTTATGAGTAGAAGACAGGAGGATGGGGTTGAGGGGGATAATAAGCAGCCATGATAGAGCAGACTTGACGGGCCAATTGGCCTAATTCTGCTCCCATGTCTTATGATTTTATATTTTCATGGACAGTTTGAATACTACAGCTGCTAAACATGTTAAGCTGATGTCTGAGGGAAGCATGCAATATAAAATGAGGTGTTTTGGTAAATAAGATCACTGTGGAGATTTTCTATTTGATGATCAGTGGGAAGTTCTGTTGTTCAAATATTGGTATTCTAGTCCGATTCAGCTTTCACTCAATTTGCTTATAATACTGTCTATATCTGTTCAATTGGCAAATTTGGATAAGTTGTTTTCTATGGTAAATACAGTGAAAATCTGTGTCACCACATGACATAATTTACCAATCTGAATTCCCAGTTATTATCTCTGCACTTGTTCCTTGTCTCGTAATTGCCTTCCTATTCAATTTCAGTAATTTGCCTTTCATTCCACAACCCCAGCTGATTCTTGTAACTTATTAAGTACCTTTGGCCAAGTCTGCATAACTAAGTCCACTGAAATTTCCCTGTGCAAGACAAGCTTTTCACTGTATATGTCACAATGATACACCAATACCAATACTGAACTCTTCCCTAGTACGATAATTTATTTTACTTATCAAGGTACTATGTGGAATGGGCCCTTCAAGCCAACCACCCGGCAATCTTCCCCCCAACCCCGCACCCCAATTTAACTCTAGCCTAATCACAGGACAATTTACACTGCCCAATTAACCTACCAACCAGTATGTCTTTGGACTCTGGGATGAAACCCGAGCACTCAGAAGAACTCATGCAATCACGGGGAGAATGTACAAACTCCTTGCGGGCAGCAGCAGGAATTGAACCTGGGATGCCTGCGCTGTAAAGCATTGCGCTAGCCACTATGCTACCGTGACACCTCAAGACGAACTCGACCTCATAATCTACTACTTTATGTACTTGCACCTGATTGTCTACTTGCACTGCACTTCCTCTGTAACTCTAACACTTTATTCTACACTGCTCTTGTTTTACTTTGTACTACTTCATTGTACCGTTGTGTTAATTGATCCATATGAATGATACGCAAGACAAGTTTTTTACCGTGCCTCCTAGAGGACCACAACCATGTGGTAGGATTTGGAGGTTTGTGTGCCTCAATGCCTGGAGGGCTAAGTTGGCTGGAGTCAGGGCCTTGTGCTTTGATTCTTGGTAGAGTCACCCATGCCAAACAGGTCAAAGAGTAGAGGCCAGACTAAGATTGGTCCACTGGTCCTTCAAGTTCAGGGGGGGTCAGCTCGGAGCTAATAACCCTGACTGGTCAAACAAAAATTGTTCAGGAAACAGCAATGAAGACAGAGGACCTTCATAGCTGCCCTAAGCACCAGCGGTATACCAGCCAGTAAGTAAGTTAGTACATGTGACAATAATAAATAAATTTATCATTTAATTCACTTAAAAAAGCAAGCAGGTTCATGAGACACCGTCACCTACATTGAATCTCTGATCAAATGAAAATATTATCCATAATTAAACCAATAATTTCACATAACATGTATTAGGCCGACTGATCATTAAGTCACTGGCCGTTCCCTCTCTTGCCTTTCCAAAATAAAAGTGAGGTGAGAAAAGAAAAATTCAACTGAAGACCCCCATTATTAGATAGCTCATGTACCTAATAAAGTGACCCCGAGTATATGTCATGGTCTTCTGCTGCTGTAGCCCCTCCACTTCAAGGTCGGATGTGTTGTGTGTTCAGAGATGCTCTTCTGCACACCACTGTTGTAAAACGTGGTTATCTGAGTTACTGTCATCCTCCTGTCTGCTTGAACCAGTCTGGACATTCTCCTCTGACCTCTCTCATTAACAAGGTGTTCACTAGATGTTTTTTTGTTTATCTCACCATCCTCTTCAAACTCTAGAGATTGATGTGCATAACAATCCCAGGAGATCAGCAGTTTCTGAAATACTAAAACCACCCTGTCTCGCACCAACAATCATTCCACAGTCGAAGTCACTTAGATCACATTGCTTCCCCCTTCAGATGTTTGGTCTGAATAACAACTGAACCTCTTGAGCACGTCTTCAAGCTTTTATGCTTTGAGTTGCTGTCGCTGTCACTCGAGTGGCTGATTAAATATTTGCATTAACAAGCAGGTGTACAGGTGTACCCAATGAAGTGGTCACTGAGTGTACAATGCTTTACAGCAGATACACCTTCAATTTTTCAAATTCAATTTAAAAAGAGTTTAGATTGCAAGCAATGTGTTCCTGACTACTTGTAACTCTAGTGTTGTTATTTCACAGTGCTGTACCACATTGCAATGCTAGTTCCCTCGTAAGGTTTCAGATATTCTTTTCTGCCACTGCCCATCATTAACACAATTCTATTCTCCAATTTTATTTTTACAGCCGAATTTAGCTACACATTTCATATTTTGTCTCAAAGAATGTATTTTTATTCAAAAATTTCTTGCAAATTCTAAATTAAAATTTCAGCTTTTTTCTTAAAGTAATTAGTTTCCACTTTAACACAATTTAATTTTCCTCAGCTAACTTGGTTAAAGACAATCACAGACCATGCAACACACTCAGTCCTTGCCGTACCTGATTGTTGACCACTACGTGGATTGTTCCGTGAGTGGTGTATGAAGGGAGATCACTCAAGTGGAAGGTTTCATAGACAATTCCCTGGCCCGCAAACGCTGCATCGCCATGCAGGAGAATTGACATCACCTGGAACAGTCACACATCAACATTTAATCTTGATTATGAGAAAATCTGCAGATGCTGTACATCCACACACACACACACAAAATACCGGAGGAACTCAGCAGGCCAGGCAGCATCTATGGAAATGAATAAACAGTCAATGTTTCAGGCCGAGATCCTTCTTCAGGACTGGAAAGGGAGAGGACACGTCAGACCTCTCACATTCACAAGGCATTTTTGCCCACAGAACTGCCATTTACTGGATTTTTGTTTTTTTTTTGCGCCATTCTGGAACAAACCTGGCTTCTCCTCTTTCTTTCCAGTCATAATGAAGAGTCCTGGCCTGAAACGTCGCCTGTTTACTCTTTTCCACAGATAACCTGCTGAGTTCTTCGAGCATTTTGTGTGGGTTGCTCAATGTTTAATCTGATCCATGCTTGACTCTTAATGAAACAGTTACAATTATGTTTCTTCAGGCTCACTTTGCATAGGGTCCCAGCCTCTACAGTACCAAAAAGATATCTTTATCATCCACATCATAAAATCGATGTGCTCTCTGAGCATGGTAGATCATTTTCGGCAATGTAAATGCATGTAAAATTACCATATTGACACAATGGCTGGTAGTTCAAAGGTTTTACCTTCTTTCCTTCATTGTCACTGAGATAAAACTGTTCTGCTTTGGTCTTTCCTTGAACCACAGGATCTACAGCTTCCAGATGGGATGGGTTAGCCACGAGGGAGAGGGTGATGTTCTTGTTTGATACACGGTTGATCCTCCGGTGGTACATACCTAAATGGTACTTCACATCACCAGAACCCTGTATATATACCAGAAATAATTATGTCTGCATTGATTAAAAGGCCAGTTTCATTGATGTTTAGCTCAATGGCTGCTGATTCTTTTGTCTCCATGACATTGCAGCAGTCTTACAAATTCATTAAAACTGGTGGCAGAGAAAACTCTCCAAAGATAAAGGTTAAAGATTAGTTTTATTTATCACATGTGCATCAGACGATACAGTGACGTGTATTGTTTGCATCACATCAAATCAGTGAAGATTGTATTGAGCAGACCGCAAGAGTTCCCACTCTTCTGGCGCCACCATAGCACTAACTCTACTTGTATGTTTTGCTTTATTTTAATCAGATACAGCGTGGAGTAGGTCCCTTCAGCCCTCCAAGCCACACCACCCAGCAATCTCCCGATTTAATCCTAGCCTCATCATGGGGCAATTTACAATGACCAATTAACCTACGCACCAGTACGTCTTTGGTCTGTAGAGGAAACCCATGTGGTCACGGGAAGAATGTACAAACTTCTTACTAGTAGCAGCGGGAATTGAACGTGGAATTGCCTGATCTGTAAAGTGTTGTGCTAACCACTACGCTACCGTGCCTCCCATTGTGGGAGGAAACCCACGTGGTCACAGGAAGAATGTACAGTCTGCTTACAGGCAGTGGCAGGAATTGAACCCCGATTTTATACAACCAGTGCCATAAAACATGGCACTAACCACTATACTACCATGCTGCGATAGACGCCCTTTACAAAATGCATCAAGGTGCCCAGTGTTAAAAAGTAATGACGGTACAAGTAAATGACTTAATCCAATACTGGAACAGTTAATAACAAAGCAAACTACACTTCACACTTGTACCACTTATAACAAGGTGTACTACATTTATAACAAGATGTACTACACTTCACACTTATCTGGCTCAGCACTGTACCAAAACAGTGCCCAAAACACTCACCTCATCAGCCGCCTCCAACTTAGAGTCAAACTGACAGAAGATCTGCTCCAATTCTTTCCTGATTACGTTGGCCAACACATTCAGACGACCCCTATGGGATGAAAAGATGTTTTAACCCAAATGGCCTATCGTAATCAGATACGACACAAAAACTGCTGAGGGTTGATGAGCTAATCAAGATCTGTTTGACGTGCATTAAAAATCATGGGCGAAGATACCACAATGTATCCGTAATGAAGTACACAATGGTAAACTTTATTGATCAGTTTTATTCTATTATTCAAGATTGTTTACAGTCATTTTTCAGTACACGAGTGTAATGGAGAAAGAAATGACCATTGCTCCAGATCTGATGCAGCATAAAAATACAAATAAACCTAAACAGCACTACAAATATAAACATAAAAGCAATCCTACATAAGATAATGTACAAGTCTGACTTTGCTGATTTTATTATAACTGTTGATTTGTGGTTATAGCCAATTTTATTCACAGAAATCAACAAATTAGCCAAGCTTGATTACTAATTGGTCTGAAGGGGGAATACATGTTGGAAGCTACCTTCGATACACTATTTTTAAGACCATAAGATAAAGGATTTTATATAAAATGATTTTATCCCAAAATTTGTCAAATACTTGAAACCAGTTCAACCCAGCCACATTTTGACAACCGCTCAGTCGATCTATCATTGACTGCAAGAGTTATAGTTAAGCATTGCTTACATTGCAGGTGGCAGGGTGGACATGCATCTCTACCAAAGGAGATGTAAGATACTCCTTCCATCTGCTAGCCTGCAGGTCACCCTTGGACAAGGTGTAACACCTGCTTAGCAACTCCCCCCCGCCCCCCCAAATCAGGGTCAGCCAATGCATATCACAAGCGCTGGTTACATGACCATTGACAACAAGCACACAATCTCTGAAGAGTATTGATAATGGCTGGGATCACCTGTCCTGTAAAGACGCTGCCCAGAAGAAGACAATTAAAAACCACTTTAGCTGAAAAATTTGCCAAGAACAATCACGATCGCCCACGTCATACAACACAGCATATAATGAATAATCAATCGCTTACATCATAATCTAGGAACTCTTATATTCTACCGCACAACTAACTAGGTAAGGTTGAGGCTTACAAAAAAAAAAAAAAATTGTAATACATTGTTAATGTGCCCTTATACAACAGTTTTGTTCGACCCAGTTGCCAAGTCAGACCCAAGTCCGAATTGAAACACAACGATGATATTGGGTCCTAAGTGCGCTTTTGGGTGGTGCTCAGGGCCAAGCACCCTCCCATACAATTATGTAAGAGACCTGCAGTAGGAAAAATGCTGTGGACAATCATCCGTGGAGGGGAATGAACAGTTGAGACATCTCATCAGGACTGGAAAGGAACTGGCAGAAGCCTGATTAAGGAGGGGACAGAAGACTCTACTGCTTCTCACCCTCACATTCAGGCTTATATACAGTAGGCGAGACAAGGTTTTCACTGTACTTCAGTAAATGTGATAATAAATCAATTATAATACCAATTTCCACTGAATCGAGGCCGGTTGTTACTGCAATCACACCAGCGTCATCAACTGTACCCTAACTCATTCACTCTAGGGGCTAATTACAGCAGCAAATTAACCTTTCAACCAGCACGTTGTTAGGACGTGGGAAGCCAGAGCACCAGTAGCTGAGAAGCACCCTGGTTGCTGGAGCCCCAAGGCATAAATACTAGATGTTTATTATCACAGTACGTAGACTACCCTGAGATTCAACGTTTTACAGGCTTTCACAGTACAACAAAGAAATACAATGAAGAAAAAACACACACAGACTGACAAACAACCAATGTACAAAAGAAGACAAACTATTTAAATACAGAGGAGGAGGTGGGTGGGGGGGGGACACTGAGAACGTGAGTTCTAGAGTCCTTAAAAGTGAGTCCATAGGTCATTGAATCAGTTCAGTAGAGAGCCGAGTTACAGTGACATACAAAAGTTTGGGCACCCCAGTCAAAATTTCTGTTACTGTGAATAGCTAAGCGAGTAAATGATGACCTCATTTCTAGAGGGTATAAAGTTAAAGATGACACATTTCTTTAATATTTTAAGCAAGATTACTTTTTAATTTCCATCGTTTACAGTTTCAAAATAACAAAAAAGGAAAACAACACAAAGCAAAAGTTTGGGCATCCTGCATGGTCAGCACTTAGTAACACCCCCTTTGGCAAGTATCACTGCTTGTAAACGTTTTTTTGCAGCCAGCTAAGAATCCTTCAATTCTTGTTTGGGGGATTTTCTGCCATTCTTCCTTGCAAAAGGCTTCTAGTTCTGTGAGATTCTTGGGCGGTCTTGCATGCACTGCTCTTTTGAGGTCTACCCACAGATTTTTGATCCTGTTTAAGTCGAGGGACTGTGAGGGACATGGCAAAACCTTCAGCTTGCGCCTCTTGAGGTAGTCCATTGTGGATTTTGAGGTGTGTTTAGGATCATTATCCTGTTGTAGAAGCCATTCTCTTTTCACCTTCAGCGATTTTACAGACGGTGTGATGTTTGCTTCCAGAATTTGCTGGTATTTAATTGAATTCATTCTTCCCTCTACCAGTAAATGTTTCCCGTGCCACTGGCCCAAAGCAAGATCGATCCACCCCCGTGCTTAACAGTTGGAGAAGTGTTCTTTTCATGAAATTCTGCACCTTTTTTTCTCCAAAAATACCTTTGCTCATTGCAGCCAAAAAGTTCTACTTTAACTTCATCAGTCCACAGGACTTGTTTCCAAAATGCATCAGGCTTGTTCAGATGTTCCTTTGCAAACTTCTGACGCTGAATTTTGTGGTGAGCACGCAGGAAAGGGTTTCTTCTGATGACTCTTCCATGAAGGTCATATTTGTGCAGGTGTCGCTGCACAGTAGAACAGTGCACCACCACTCCAGAGTCTGCTAAATTTTACTGAAGGTCTTTTGCAGTCAAACAGGGGTTTTGATTTGCCTTTCTAGCAATCCTACAATCAGTTCTCTCAGAAAGTTTTCTTGGTCTTCCAGACCTCAACTTGACCTCCACCTTTCCTGTTAACTGCCATTTCTTAGTTACATTATGAACTGAGGAAACAGCTACCTGAAAACGCTGTGCTACCTCCTTATAGCCTTCTCCTGCTTTGTGGACATCAATTATTTTAATTTTCAGAGTGCTAGGCAGCTGCTTAGAGGAGCACATGGCTGCTGATTGTTGGGACAAGGTTTGAGGAGTCAGGCTATTTATAAAGCTTTGAAATTTGCATCACCTGGCCTTTCCTAATGATGATTGTGAACAAGCCATAGCCCTAACAAGCTAATTAAGGTCTGAGACCTTGGTAAAAGTTATCTGAGAGCTCAAATCCTTGGGGTGCTCAAACTTTTGCATGGTGCTCCTTTCCTTTTTTCCCCCACTCTAAAATTGTACAAAACAAAAATAACACACTAATCTTGCTTAAAATGTTGAAAAGAATGTTTCATCTTTAACTTTATGACTTTTGGAGATCAGTTCATCTTCTACTCACTTAACTATTCACAGTAACAGAAATTTTGACCAGGGGTGCCCAAATGTTTGCATGCCACTGTATATGATGGTGTTGCAAAAAGCATCTTTACCTTAATCAGAGGTCAGTGCACAGAAATTGGTTCCACGCCAAGTGGCAGAAGCAAACAATGCAGGAGAGGCTGGACAAATGTGAAGGGGAAGGAAACAGAGGATGGATGGACTTAGAGACAAGATGAGATTTCCAAATGAGTGAGAACTGATGATAACTGCATCATGTAGCTACCCATCAGATTGGAGGTAATCAGCAAGAGCAATGTAGGAAAATAAAGACTTTGGAGGTTTTACTCTACAGAATGGATGACAATCTCGATCCAGCCGGCCGTTTGCATTACCTGTGTGGCATGCCCATGATGATGTACTCAACACCATTCTCACTGGATTTGTCAATGATGGTCTTCAGGGCTGGAATCATTACCTCACAGCCTTCCAAACCGAAACGTTTCTCAGATGACCACTTCCTCTGCAGAAACTCCTCAAACCTTTGAGAGAATGCAATAGACAAAACAGCATAAGACACAACCAAATACAACAAACCAAATGCAAGCTCTCATTAATT
Organism: Mobula birostris; assembly: GCF_030028105.1. NCBI lineage: Eukaryota > Metazoa > Chordata > Chondrichthyes > Myliobatiformes > Myliobatidae > Mobula > Mobula birostris. The sequence goes on from NC_092377.1 coordinate 163,479,866, forward strand.
TAAAGCCAGGCAAATTATTTCCATAAACCATACGAAATTAAGTTGAAGCCATGATGCAACCAGTCCTAATATTTAAAAGAAATTTCAGAGTTAAAGGCCCCATCCTATAGACATTACTGAGCAAGGGAGATTGTTAGTTGTATTGCATGTGGCTCTTCCTACTAATATAATTAGTAGATTACTAGTTAGTGGCTACTAACTCAAACTGATTTTTACCTCCTGGTTCATGTCTCATCTGGCTGTATTTCCCACTCATTTATTTTCTTTGTCTGCCCCCATCTTTCATCCAAATATCACTGTCTTCAAACTCCCTCCCCGTCACTTACCTGTCATTGTTCATCCTTACTCAGTCCATCAATCACCTCAGGCTCCTGTCTCCCTATTCACAACTACCAGTGCCTCCCAACTCCATCCCCCTCCCCTGTCTGTCAGCTTTTATACCTCCTTGGTCCACCAATCATCTTGGGCTCCTGACTCAGCACTCCCCCTCACCTCTTTCTGCTGGACAAATCCCCATACATTCTCAGAGTTTTGACCCAAAATGTCAACAATTCCTTTCCTCACTCAGATGCTATTTGACCCACTGGGTTCCTCCAGTGGACTGTTTATTATCACCTTGCTATTTGCAGCAATTAATTTTGTCTTGCTCCATTTGCTACAGGACTACAATGGTGACAATTCAAATACACTTAGTTAACTTAAGGAGTTAACATGATGCTGTGCCAACCTTGTAACCTACTCTAAGATCAATATAACTTCTCTCTCTTACATAGCCTGCCATTTTTCTTTTATCCATGTGGCTATCTAAGAGTTAAATGCACCTAATGTATCTGCCTCTACCACCACCCCAGGCAGGGCATTCCATGCACACACCACTCTCTGTGTAAAGAACTTAACTCTGACATCCTCTATACTTTCCTTGACTCACCTCTAAAGTATGCTCCCTGGTATTTGTCATTTCTGCTCTGGAAAAAGTCACTGGCTGTCCATTCTATCTACACCTCTTATCCTCCTTTGCTCAAAGAGAAAAGCTCACAATCGATCTCCGTAAGTTAGAAACGTAAACAGTTCTTTCACACTGAAGCAATTATGATGGTTGTTGGAGGACTGACCTGGTGGAGCGGACGAGCCTGGCCAAAAGTGTCCGTTTCTCTTCGCTGGTGAACTGCATGGCACTTGGAGTTTCAAACTTCTGCCGAATCCACTGGCATTGCTCCAAATCATTGATAAACATGAACTCAACTCCAATGTGCTGACAGTATGACATCTGTGGAGAGGCAAGCAATAACTTGCTTACTATGAGAACAGCGAGAAAAATGCACAGCTTGGCCTCAGTCTAAGTATGCAACCTTCTTTCAATATAACATTCACTGGGAATTCACCCATTTTACATTTAGTTTCCAAAACAAGGCATTTTCTCTTGTGTACAAGGAATAGAAAGTTCAGGGTAAAGAGATGGAATATAGTCTGTACAGATGGGTACTGGATGGTTGGGCCCGAGATAAAGAATTCTTCTGAAAGTCTAAATTCTTCTAACCTTAACACATAATCTACCTTTCTATTATGTTGTCATATCTGCTCTGGATTATATTTATTTGCTTAACATTTGTTTTACTTGATCAATAATTTCATTTTTGTTAAAAGTTTGGAGGATGAGAAAGGCACAAGCTAAATGAAAATACCTTCATTATTTACAGAATGAATGATGAGAGTTGTAGCAGATAGTGAGATAGAATACTCAACAGAAAATAAGCAAGTATCCCTTGGCATTCTGATTGATAACACCAGTTTATAGCCTGCGCCCTTTGCTTGCTCACATCACTTTAACGTACAGTGATGCCTATATAACACCAGTTTTGATGCTGCATGATTGGATAACTAGTTGCCATACACAAAATAATGGGAAGAAGCAGGTTTTATTCTTGTGGGATATCACAGGGTTTGTTAGGACATATTCTGGTATTGATGGAATATAGCAAATATTAATTTCAACAGATTAATCTAGTTTGAATTTAAAATGTAGGTTAGAACTGGGGTCAATTGCAAGACAGGAAACACCCCATTGACCTGAGATGTCTGCATATGCATGAATCCAACTCAGAGACAGCGATGATTAGCACTCGTTTTGGGTTCTGGAGAGTTGATGCGAAGACCTTGATGTTTGAAAATTATATGTAACTCATAGGAAGAATTTAAAATACATTGTAACTACAGAAATTGCCCTGCTGTTACCTTTGATCTTTAGCATATAAAAATATAATGCAACATTGGGTCAGGGAGCCTCTCTCCAGAGAGGCTCAAAATACAGCTCATGTGTGCAGCAAATAAAGACTTTTATACTACCAGCTGAGTGTCTCTCCTGTGGCTCTCAATGACAGACACAACAGGGTTCAATCCTTGGATCACTGCTATTCATGATGTAGATTACTGATTTAGATGAGGAAATTAATTTTTGAACAATAGCATTATGAGGAAGGTTCATAGAAAGTCCAGGCTGACTTGGACAGGTTGAAGGGATGCATAGCAGATGCAGTATAAATAGGGGGCTATGTACTTTTGTGTACAAAACAGGAAGGCACGTTATCTGAATAGCTCTAGATTAAGGACAGCAGTCGAAGAAAATATGAGAGTTCAGCAGGTGCTTACGACAGCAAGTGGTAAGCTGTCCTTCATAATAAGAGAATTTGAGTACAGGACTGTCTTACTACAATCTACAGGGGCTTGGCTAGACACTTTCATTAATATTTTATTTATTTTAGAGATACAACATGGAATAGGTCCTTCTGGCCATTTGCGCCACAAACCCAATTAACCCTAAACTTAATCATGGGATAATTTACAATGACCGATTAATCTACCAACTGGTATATCTGTGGACTGGGAGGAAATGAGAGTACCCAGAGAAACTCCACATATTCCATGGAGAGGAGATGCAGACTTCCTACAGGACAATGAACTCTGAACTCTGGAATGCCCTGAAGGGGTACAGGGGTTTTTTATATGACGAATAAACAGGAATAGGATACTAGGGTGGTCAAAGATGGGAGGGTGAAGTGTAGGTTTGTGTGTGTGTGTGTGTGAGTGATTGGGTGAAGGGATTTAGAATGTATGTCTAGTGCACATTCTGGAGCAGAGGGTGGCGGTAATGCACCATTAAGCTGGATGCCAACCGCCGTAAAACAAGATACAGACAGACAGACAGGAATGCCCCGAGCTGTAATAGCATCACACTAACCGCTACACTAATGAGGGGTATCATGAGGGGTATATACAGGGTGAAGATACACAATTTTATTTTTCTCATTGAAGGCTACAGGACATAAATTTAAAGTAAGGGGTGAAAGATTTAGAAGGCGGAAGGTGGTGTATAAATGAAACAAGCTGCCAGACACAGGTACAGTAACAACCTCTAAACATGGGTAAGTACATGGGGAGGAGGGGTTTACAGGAATATGGACCAAACTCAGGCAAATGAAAGTTGTTTGGGTGGGCACTATGGACCTGTGCTATACTGTATCATTCTTTCATTAGTGTTTGGTACAGTTCTAGTAGGGGTGGAGGGGTGGAAGCTGATGTAATCTACTGGAATTTGCATCATCTGCCTTGTTCATGGTGCAGCAGGCTCGAAGAGCTGAATAGACTCCTTACTGTTGTATTCTATCTCTGTGGGAGATATGAACTTTGGCTTGAAGCAGATTAGCAGAAGTGAAGTTTTGTGAAAATATCAATCAGTAGGTTTAAGAAAAATTCCCAGATCTGTCTCCCTCCTTCGCTTGATGAGATGGATGTGGTAACAAGCACCAGAAACTGCTCAACTGCACATTTTGGCTCTTTTTTTCTTTAAGAGAAAACAAATCAGGTAAAGGGCAGACTGCTGTTAAAGGCATTTAAGACTTTTCTTGGCTTCGACTGAAATGGATGCTACTTCTGCTGTGGATATGCCAGTGTCAGTATTAAACCTGTTGATGGCATGCAAAACACAAAACACCTGACATTTGTCTTCCTTCTTCACTTGACATTGAAGACATTTCTCTGAACAGGCTCCCAATGCATTTATCCTCTAGAAATTAAAATATGTCATGCAACGTACAAATGAAACACCTAAATACAAAATTTTAACCACTTTTTTGAATTGGTCTTCTGATTATATAAATAAAAAAGAACTTACATAATTTTATAGCAAAATAAACTGAAATGGTGCTGATTTCAAGTTTGATCACATACCTCCATGCGCCGAATGATCTCTCGGAGAGGAAGGGCAGTTTCATTGCCTCCGATGAAGGTGGTTGTGGGTAAATGGAAGACTTTGTCGAGATCAGACTCATCTAGGCCATAAAATGCTGCACAATTTTGTCCATGAGATACGACATGAAGATGCAGGAATAGGGCAGCGTAGAAAGAAAGTTGCAGCATACAGTTCAAGAGTGTGAAGTAAGAAATACAGATGAACGAGGTGGTGCAGGAGGTAGTGCAAAAGCATGCAATGCAAGTTGATGATAGCAAAGGATGTAATGGGGGAAGTGAAACAAGATTTGAAAGTACAATATAAATATTGTAACCACAAACAATATCAGAAGTCATCAATGCGTCAGGTATGCAAAAAGCCATAAGAAGCACAGGAAGGTCAGTTAAAAGATGCATTAATGAAAAATGAGGATTATTCAATTTGTAAATTTCAAACAGAAAGAAGTGGTACCATAGTAAAAGATACATTAGCGTACACAATCAGAGACAAGGAAAGGATAGTGAGAAGGGATAAACAAGAAGAATAAAAGTTAATTTTTAGTGTTCAAAATTATCTTGCAAATCTAGTGTACTTGTATTCTTATAAACAGGCACAATAGGTAAACCACAGACTTGCATACCAAACCTTACATACCAAACATGCACAAGTGAATAAACCACAAGCTAACAATCAGTCCTTACTCAATGCTGAATGCCCAAGCAAGCACATGCACCTAGCAATTAGTAGAGGAACTCAGAAAAATTCAGACTGTAACACAGATACTCATCTTCCCCCTTAAATTTAAATAAACCTTTCTAGTTAGAACTTGAAGGTGATAATATATTTCATGTTTTTAAGGCTTTTGATTCAAATCCATTTAAGGATTCTTTTATAATAACAAACACTGTAAAACACACAGAGTGAACAATGTCCAAAAAGTTTATCCTCTTCACAAAAGCTGGAATATTGCACTGTTGTTTGTTGTGTTCCTTTTCACGCCCGATGGTGCATTGGGCAGCATTTTTGCCGTTTCCTTGGTATTTGTCTGCTTTTTACGAGGCCAAATTGTTAGCTCGACACTCAACCCAGCATGGATGGAAAGCATGCATGGAGCTGCCGGATTCGAACCCGGGACCTTTCGCCGCGAAGTCCAGTGCTGATAGCAATACACCAGCAGCTAGCTAATATTGCACTATGCTGCCAAACAACCCAGCAGCAGCACAGGATTGTGGGTACAAACACTGGGATTGATCATAACGGCAGTTTTAAGATCGGAATTTTATTGCACTCGATTAGCCAGGTAAGCTGTCATTTAGTTAACATCCTCAGTAGTTGTGTAACACTGAACACTGGACAACAAATTTTTTCAAAAGTGTTGCTTCCTTAGAATTTTTTTTTTGCTTATGATAGACTGCTTGAAGATGAACACAAATATAATTTCAGACTACTTGTATCACGTAGGAATTTGGAGGAACAACAAATTAACTTTTATTGAATATAATGTGTTTAATTGCATAATGGTGCTGATGCTTTGCAATAGTTCAACTAAGTTAAAAATATTTTGTTAATGATTTTCATTTGTACTCTGAGGCTTCTCATTTAAGTGTCCAACAATAATTTACCAGCATTGATGCATTCCAGTTGCCCTGGTATCTTTTCTCCATGACTGCAATATCCTGGTGAAACCCTTCACCATGCTCATCACTAACAGCACCAAGATTTGCAGGGAAGAAGTCTAAATGGGAATGCAGAAAATGAATCTGTAGTGTGACATGTTGCATTTCATGGTTTTGTATGCTTGAAGCATGCTTTCAACCAGCTGCATGTAGTTTGGTGCTCTGTAGATGCCGAGAAAAATTTCAACTTCCTTGAATGCCTTCCATGTGATTTTCTCCGGTCCCACTAGAAATTCTTCAAATTGCCTGTCATTGATGACCCATTTGATTTGTGGACCAACAAAAATGCTTTCCTTAATCTTGGCATCAGTTATTCTGGGAAGCATCTGTCTCAAATATCAAAATCCTTCATAGAAATTTTTGTGCCTGGTGATAGCAAATTCCATCCTTACATTCCTGAACCCAGTAATTACTACAGGTCCACAATCCCTTATCCGAAATTCTGAAAACGGAAAACCAAAGTTTTTCTCGTGGCGTGTGGAGCATGTCGTACAACAAGGCTCGTTTGGTGCGCCAACAGCTGACGTTGCTCAATTCAAGTTAATTGCTGGCCTTGAACAACACGCATTTATCAGTGAGCAAGAGATTATGGCAGTTTACTCAGTTAAAGAGAGATTGCTTAGACATAAACCTATGTCAAAGAGACAGACGACACTTGAAGAAGTCTTTAAAAATGCCGTCTGTCATAGTGCGGCTTCATAACTTGAGAATCCTGTTCCTGGCCCATCAGGTACCTGTAGAGTATTTAGCTTTGTTTGCCAGATGTAATGCAACTTAACTGGAGGTACCTGTATGTATTTAGCTTAGCTTGAACCTGTATATGTCCTAGAGTATTTACATTCTACATTTATTCCAGTAAGTTATTTACCATGTGTTTGATTCGGTTCGTTTGAAGCTGTAAATTTTTGTGTTTTATTGAATGTTTTTGTTGGAAATCAAATGTACTAGTGTATTTATGGTCTATAATTATCCCACTATTTCATTTATAAGTATATTACTTTATAAATAAACAGTAATAGTATTTGTAAAAGAGCGCGGATCAGGAAAACACGGAAGTTCTCTCTCCAGCACTCGGTGTTTGAGCATGTACAGACTTTTTTCTTGTCATTATTCCCTAAACAATACAGTATTAACAACTATTTACATACATTGTATTAGGTATTAAAGTAACCTAGAGATGATTTAAAGTATATGGGAGGATGTGCATATGTCCAGAGCTCCCCTGGGTCCTAAAGTCCACCGGCACTGAAGCAGGTTAATTATCAATATAATTATCAATTTTCTGAAATCCGAAAAATTCTGGATTCCAAAATGCGACTGGCCCCAAGAATTTTGGATAAGGGATTGTGGACCTGTCCTGCCATGCAGCAGCCACGCTGTCTAAGCATGGCTGGACAAGATAGGAAACTTTCCAGCTTACATTGTAGGCAACATTTTAATTGACTTGAATTATGAATTGAAATAATAAACATAAGTTTATTTAAAAATTGGTGCGTGACAGGTAAATTTCATGGTGAGTTTCATGATCAGTAGCCCAAAATTCATAAGATACACCTAAAGGTATTCAGGAAGCAAAATCTTTGTTGTCCAGTGTTACAGCTGGAGTGGTTTTCAATAATTGCAGTATCAAATACTAATCCAGTTTATTTTTTAAGAATGGTCTGGATCTGCATCAAAACCATTATGATAATCCTGATTAAAATGGCCAATTCCACACTAACTTGTAGGACATGCCATATGTGGACTTGTGATTAATGCTGTAATTAACGTGAACATTATATAGAAGCAGACATCATGGGGAAAATAATTACGTTGTTCTGACACACCTAACTTTGGAAACAAATAATTGTGCAGGCACCACTGTCGGCCAAGTGAGTTTATAATATATTCAACACTCTCAATGTCAAAATAGTAGCGCGAGATGAAAATGAACAGAACAAAGTCAAACAACACGGACAAAGGGAGAATAAAAGAGGACGATTGCTACTTGTATATGCCGGGACAGGAATTAATGAGCTACATGATAGGAAAGGCCATGTTTAGTGATAATTAGCTGCCAAGATAAATGATTTTAAAACAGCCTTTTGAAAGACTGAGAGATGAGTAGTTTAAAATGTTGCATGAACATCGACTAGATTTGGTCTTTAAAGCAGTAAACACATGCTAAAAATATTCAGCAGTTGTGGAAATCAGTTACAGCATTTGTGGAAAGAGAAAGAGTTTCTAGTTTTGCTGTTGTTCTGCTGAACATTATGGACTTGCTATGTTGGTGCTGCAATGTGTGGTGACACTTGTGGGCAGCCTCCAGTGCATCCTTAGGTCATGTTGGCTGTTTCCACTGTTTGTTTCGATGTGCACGTGATAAATAAATGAATCTGAATCTAATGCTTCAAGTCAAAACCCTGTGAAGTATCCTTGACTGAAATATTAACAATTTCTCTCCTCACGGATACCACTGAATGCTTCTTGCATTGCATCTTTAGAAAAGAGATGAGGAGGAATTTCTCTAGCCAGACGATGGTGAATCTGTGGAATTCATTGCCACAGATGACTGTGGAGGGTAAGTCATTGGGTATATTTAAAGTGGAGATTGATAGGTTCTTGATTAATCAGAGCAACAAAGGTTATTGAGAAAAGGCAGGAGAATAGGGCTGAGGGGGATAATAAATCAGCCATAATGAAATGGCGGAGCAGACACAATGGGCTGAATACTTGAATTCTGCTCCTATGTCTTATGGTCTTTATTGCAAATCTCCTACACCAGAGTCTTTTGATTTTCAGGCCCGCTTCTTTACTGTCCATGTGCAGATCCAGGCCATTGGTGAGGCAATTGATGACTTAAACATCAAGGTGGTTGAAGTTGCAGTGGAGGTTAGAGGACTAACAGGTGTACGTTCCATCTGGATGTATTGTACCTACCAACCCTATTTGCCCTGTGGATGTGGCTCTAACCAGCTATGTTTGACCTCGAATTCAGGTACTGTTTATATAGAGTTTATCATTCTCCCCTTGAGCTCATTTCCTCCCCTCTTCCCAAAGACACGTTGGTTGGTGGTTTAGTTGGCTACTGAAAATTGTAAGTGGGTGATAGAAGAACCAGGGTAGAGTTGATGGGCATGCAAGAGAGAGATCAGTTACAGAGGAATAAGTGGGGAAAATGGGACTGATGAGATTACCCTGATGACCAACATAGATTTGATGGGCCGAATAATCTCTGTGCAATCTGGAAACCAGAAATACACTCCTTACTCAACATATGTTGGGATTTTAAATCAAATTGGGTTTGACACAAAACTTATGGAATATACTTGTAATTATCAGCTCATGAGCAAACACACTAACAAGCTCAATAAAGCAATCTTACTCAAATCAAGATAAACATTAATATATCTAAAACAAATGCAACACATGAGAACCCTTTCAAGTGACTTGAAGGGATTTAATGAGAGCTTCTACACAAAAAGAAACACTCAAATCCCTCAGAGAAAGGGAAATAATTTCTGAAAGAGAAGACATTCTAGGAAACAAAGGGCTATCACATTACACTTCTGTGAAAAGTACTAAGTTCAGCAATCATGAAGGCTGCTTACTGGTATGTTAATAAAAAAATCACATTGAGACATTTCTACAAATAATAAAATGTTCTGACAGCAAATTTGCCCTCCCACACCCATCTAATCAGTCGTGGTTTTTATAATTCTGGTGTTGATTACAGAGAACATTTTGTTCTATACACCATGTCAATGAATTTTCAATAAAACAATGTCTAAGTCAAATGGAAAACAATGAATTAAGAAAACATGTAATTGATCACAAGTCAGAGATGTCATGATAGGGATGAGAATTTGCCTGCCTTTTGCCATGTATTTTACCATTTAACTGATTTAAAAACCCATGGAACTTAAGCAAACCGTCAAACCAAACTACTTAAAGTTACTTGAATGGGTAATGAA